>NW_024543061.1:37975000-38672500 GCF_018167655.1 Microtus oregoni | reverse complement strand
CATGACCAGAACCCATTTCTGAAAATGAGTTTTTTGCACTTATTTGTTTATTTATTTCTGTGTTCAGTGTGTGTGTTTGTGTGTAGGTCAGAAGACAACTTTCAGGAGTTGCTTCTGTCTTTCCACTCTGTGAGTTCCTAGGATTAAACTCAGGTCATCAGGCTGCAACGCCATCTCGAGGGCCGTTGCTTTAGTGCTGCCGCCTGACTCCTCCCCAACCTTTACCTCTCCCCATCCTTTAACTTCATGCTCGTGAATGAGTCTTAGTGTCCTTTCCTAATGAACTTTCTGATAGCTCTCAAGGTCTGAAGCCTGGGGCTAAAAAATACTTGGCATCTTAATTTCTGCAGCCTTATTGGAACAGCCTGGAATCTAGCTCCACAGTCGCATCACCATGGTCCCACCATCTGTCATCTGGGCTTGGGTTGGGGTCAGATGTGCACAGTGCTGCGCATTCTGGCATTTAACTATTCTTTGATGTGTTTTGCTATTACACGGTCTCTTTGAGTGGCCAGCATGTTTTTCCAATACATCCACACTCCTTGTACTTTGCCTTCCTAAACATGAGGCTGACTTCCCAAGGCTTTCTCTGTTGGACGAGAGATCCTTAGGAAAGGCCTTAGAAAAATCATCTATGGTACAAGCTGAGGGCTGCAGCTTCTTGGCCTTCGCCATGGCATGGATAATTTTCATTCTGTAACTGGTCACTTAGCTGGCAATTCACCCCAGGCTCATTCTTCTTACTCTGTGTTGTGACCCAGACTAGAAGTCTGCAATCTATGCTGCCAAATCTCCTACTAACGGGCTTCTCACAGGGTTTACCCTGGGAGCTGTTGAGACAAGAGTATTGAGAAGGAAGAGGGACCCCAGCACCTCTCACAAGCTTGCACCCCTCAACAGCAGCATGCTCAGGGAAGCCACAGCTGAGAAACACAAGCCTGAGTGGAAAGACTGACACAGGCCCCAAGGACGGTGACATCTGGAGCTGAAGGGAGAGGCTCTGGTCACATGGGCCCGTGTTTATCGCACCCACTGCTTTTACTTCCTGGGTCCTGTACAGCTGGGTTTCATTGAGCAGCACCTCTTGCTGACGTTTGGAGGGTTAGAGGCCAGAGGCTGTGTTCCAGGCAATGGAATGTGGTTAAAAAAAAAAAGGTTATATGAGGTTTCTTGCCTGGTACGTCAAAGCTGCCTCACAGGGCTGGAAGACAACTTACAGCACAAAGTGCTTGTCTGGAAAGCGCGGGATCCGGAGTTCAGTGCCAGAAGCCACGTAAAATAAATGGAGCATGGAAGTGAACACTTCTAATCCTAGCAAGAGAATGGAGAGACAGGTGGATACCTGGGTTGCCAGGCCAGTGAGAAGTTTTGTCTCAAAAAGGAAAAGTGGTCAGCATTCAAAGAATGACAGCCAAGGTTGCCCATGTGTGCATGCACCGGCTCTCCCACATGGGTACCCAGAAAGTTCTATTGATGCCCCCTTTCTCAGCCCTTGACTCTCTCCTGAGTGTAGGGCCCTGAGGACCAAGTGTGACCCTGTCTGAGGTGGCCTCTTTGGTCCTAAATGTGTAAATGTAGATCAATTACTAAAGGCAAATTTCAGGTACTAGCCGTATTTCCAGAGAGAGGTCGTGGTAAACCAGGCGATGAAAGAAAAAGCTGTCCTCGATTCCTTGTCTCAGCAGTGCCTTTATCTAAAGTTCTTTTTCCCAAATGAGGGTGGCTTTATCGTTCTCTCTGCTAGTAAAAGTGATAGGAGAAAATACCACGTGAGGAAAGACGAAACATCTGTGAATTATCAACACGAGACAGATTGCTTATTTTAGATGTGGTCTTTCTAAATTTTTTATTACATTTCATTTGTGTGTGTGTGTTTGTGTGTGTGTGTGTGTGTGTGTGTGTGTGTGTGTGCATATGGAGAACAACTTAGAAAAATTGCTTCTTTTTTTCTGCCATGTTGGACCTGGGGATCAGATTCAAGTTATCAGACTTGGTAGCAGTCGCTTTTACCAACTGAGCCATCTTGCTGACTTCTGTGTGTAGACTTCTAAGCTGACTTCATTTCTAATTTCTATTAAGCCATGGCTTTTAACAATATCATTTTTGAGGTTATGACACTGGCTTGTAGCTGATGCTTTAAGGATTCTGATCTAATTACAAAGGTAGTTATTAGCATTACCATCATCAGTGTGCTAAGTGTTTTATGGAAATGTAATTTAATCTTATAATGACTCTTGGAGTAAGCAAAAGTCTTCTGCAAGAATAGCCCAGAGAAAATGGGAATCTTTCAAAGGATAGCTGTTTGCTAAACACTTTGGCAGGGCTCTGATTTGAACAGAAAGAATAACCTTATGTTTGAATCATCATATTCTCTTCTACACAGCATGATAAGCTGCTTGCAGACAATTCCAGAATGTGACAGGCGTATGCAGTGCAAACATGCATGCTTGAGAATATTCCTTCCTGCATCAGCACAGGACCTGCCCTTCTGTGACCCTGGAAGAAACCATTTTGTTATGCACCCACTCCTCCATAATTTACCAGATTTGTAATTTCAGGGTTTCAGGTGTGAGGGCTCCACTGTAATTATGCTGGGTGCTCTGTTCCGTCAGCTCGCGATGCCCGCAGCCTTGTCTTCCAGCTCGACTACAGAGCGAATAGTGCCACTTAGCTGCTTTCAAGTAGCTTTGTTCCCATTGGCTGGCAAATGGTCCAAGCTACAGTGGAGTGCTCTTGAGCTTCTAACCATGGCATCCATTTTATGTTGTATGTCTGTTTCTAAGAGGAGGGGTATTTCTGAGGAAGCACTTCCATATCCTCGGGCTCAAGTGTCCCATTAGGATTCTTGAATGCTGACCCGAAGGATCGTCAAGGCTGGAGTCCTGGAAGCTTAAATTCTGTCTTGCAAATCAACGGTGTGGTGTGCCTTTTTCAGTGCGTTCAGAAGAACACACCCTGCGTGGTTTTTAGCTTAAATTCCAGCTTAACATTTAAATAAGGGGAACTTCTGGACAAGTCAACATTAAAAACCATCAAAGTGTAAGGATAGCACGGTAGGGAGGATCAACCCTTATTGCTGTGAGTATTTGAAAGACCGAACCTGTGGTTGTAAACTTCAATTGCTGGTAAGAGCCACCAGGCAGATATCATAAACGAATATGGTCAAAGCGAAAAGGCAGCACCCGGAGGTGGAACGTGCTGGAGCAAACTGGAGAATCATGCCCATCATAATTCCTATACTCTTTTTTTTTTTTTAAATTCTGCTCAGACAAAACACACTGATTGTTACATGTAGTCCATGGCTTGTTGCCAGTTAAACATTTCTGTTTATTGGAGTCAAAGCCAGGTGTGAGGTAGGCAAACATTTTTAAGGTACCAAAAGTTTGAGTACTTTCTTTAAGTTGCCGCCTTTGATGCCTGATACCAGTGTACCCTCAGTTCTCTTTCCTGGCCTTTCAAGTGTCCCTCTTTATTTGGCCACTTTTTTGTTTGTTTGTTTTCTTTGTCTCTCTCCGTAAGCTCCATGAAGGCCAGGACGGTGTTTGCCTTTCGTGTGGTTGTAATCACCAGGGCTAGCGCAGGCTGTGCACACAATCAGCCCTCACAAAAACTGTTAGATGTATAAAACAAGGGCGGTGCCGTGTCTTGTCATCTGTTGCCGTGTGTTATTCATCTCCGCGCCATTGCCTCCACACACCATAGTATTTAAGATGAGCATGTCTTGGATGAAGTTGGTGATTATGATCCACCACAATGGTTAGCCACGGGGAGGTGGTTCCCAGCGGGTGGGGCAACAGTCTAGAAATAGAAGTGATTGCTAGGCTGGGGAGATGCTTGGACATGAGACAGATGAGTAAGGAAGCCCAGAAAGACAGAAAATAGCAAGCTGTTTGGACACTAATAAGATATGGTTAGTAATCTAGGTAAGGTGCTGGGATAAGGGGTGTCCCAAGAAGCTAAAAATAGCGAATCCAGGAAGGGCACATGTGTCTGGCTGTGGTGAGCAACTGATAATGGAGCTAAAGCCATTGGAGCTGAACGCTGAGTTCACAGACATGCTGAACAGGGATGTGGGGAGAGAGGCATCAAGAGCAAAACTGCTGTGAAAGCATCTATCTAAGCAGCCAGAGTTGACTTTATGATTTTAAAGTTCCAGACCTGACCTTAACTTGGCCAAAGAACGTCCATGCTGGTTCCCAGGTCAGGCCCACACTGGCACTGCTATCGTTGAATCTGAGTTGGTAAGTCTTTCATCGTGGAAACCAGGGGCTGAGTTTACCCTCCTCAGCTATGGGGAGAAAACAACCAAGTCTTGGGTTTGGTCCTGAGAAGAGTCCTAGGAGGCTTCATTTCTGGAGTGGGAGAACCTGTGTGGGGGTTAATGTTGTCATATGTCTTGGTGATCACTAGAGTAACAGAAAACGCATTCATTTCCCCGTAAGGGAGAAAAGGGACTATATTAGTCGCAGTAACACAGCATGCACATGGCTGGCCTCTGGGCTGGTCTTCTTCTCTGCCTCTCTGCTATGCTGCCCTCTGTGGTCAGCTCTGCTCTACTCTGGTTGAAGTGGGCTTTCCCTGAGAGAGTCAACACAGTCTTACAGAGCATCCTACCCAACCTTAGGATACTATGAATGCAAACCAAGATAGTAAACTTATTTTTAAATTATTATGAGATAGAAAAAATGGTAGCTCAATTGTGTGCTTCTCAAGCATGAACTTCATAGATGAAGTCATGGCTCGATATGAAAAGGTTAGATGTGTCACAATGGGATTGGTAGCTTCCTGGGTGTCTTTGCATCTCAGCTCTGCTCCTTTACCTGAGAGATTCTCTACTTACAAGGTGAGCATTATCAAAAACACTGACCTCTTAAATGGTTATACGAACTAAATGAGAAGAATACATGTAAAGTAAGTAGAATGATGATTGGCGCCTGCGAAGTGCTCAGCTGTTATTGGTAGTCATCCTTATAAGGAGCGAGTGGCCCCACCAGTTCTACCCTGGGCAGCAGCTAGGGAGAGCTCCTCCTAGCTCTGTGACAGAGATGGTATCAGGATGAGGGCTGAGACCTTGGATTAAACGTGAGAAAACTGCGAGACAAAGCCACTGAATCATGTGTCCCCCTTCTGTTTGGAATTACTCTTCCAGGGCCAGTTTGCAGCACCCCAGGGTCCTGGTTTCATTTCTGTTGCTCCCCAAAAGCAATGTAGGGGGTAACACTGGTATATTCCAGCCCCTAGGTCCAGGTGGCAGCCCATTGACAGAGAAGCCAGAAGGATGAGAGCAGACTGTCACATGACAACCGCAGTCAAGAGCAGAAAGAAATGAATGCATGCGCCATGCTTGCTCCATGTGCCCAGCCTGATTTCTCCCTTCTGTTTTAGTTCAGGACCCCTGCCTAGGGGATGGTACTGCTCAGAGGAGGCTGGGTCTTCACAGGCCATTAAATTGATTGACAGTCTCTCAAGGCATGGCCACAGGCCAACTCAGGGCCCTCCCCATGGAAGGAGAGAACTGACTACTAACAGCTGAACTCTGACTTGTGCATGCACACACATCACACACACACTGATACATTATACACATGAAATAAATTAGTAACTGTCAGCAGAGAATAGAATATGTACTTAGACTGAGGACTATTGTTTTATTTCTTAAAATTTACCAGTAACTCACAGCCCAGATTTCCCCAATTAAAGGCACACCCAAATCAGTATGCAGAGAAACTATGGCCTGGAATTTGACTCTGAAGGCTTTAGTTTGCATTCTAGGTAGAAAATATTGTGGGCCTGACCTAAATAACTAGAGTGGGTATTCAAATAAAACATTATTCATAGTATTTCCTCTGGGCTAGTCGGTAAATGTTCATTTTCCACATTATCTTATTAGCTATTATTTGTAATAAAGACAAATTGGATTTATAAAATTGGAATTAAAAAAAAACCATTACAGAAGGTGGCTTTAGTTAATGTTGTAAAAATGCCAGAAGCTCAAGTCTGTTTCACTATTTATGCAATGCTTTAAAACCAATCCCTGGTGGAACTCTTCAGGGATTTTGAGCTTCTCCAGCAATCATAAAGGAAAAGAGTTGATATTCTCAATGTATGGTTTTCCAGAGAGCCCATTTCTGGTCTAGGTATGACCCGAAGGGCACTGAACTATCTAGCTGTGTTGATGGATTTAGGGATGCGCCATTTACCCAAGCCCATCCAGTGGAGTTTTCAAACCTGCAGAGTAAGGCACAACTGAGGTCAGATGGGAGGATGCTCCGGAATGCAGCTGAAACATGTACCATTAGAAAAAAAAAAAAGTGCCCTGATGAACTCCTTCTGTTACTTCCAGAATCAACTGCCCTGGATGAGGTCCAAGGTCACCTAACTGGTATTGAATACTGCTTTCTGGCAGATGGCATGCTGGGACAGCTCCCAAGGTGTTACTTTTAATATTGTATTTCTACCATTCCGGGAAGCAGTGACTGGGGAGAACATTGCCGAGAAAGTTCCACGAGAAGCCGTTCATTCAGCCTCAGTATGTTCTTGTATTATGGACCAAGTGAAAACAGAAAGATGCTGGTGAATTTAGACCTTAAAACAGAACTGAAGACGCCAGAATCTAGATGCCAAGTATTCTTCTAGATTGCCAAGTATTCTTCAGCGACAAGAGGTGTCTGGCAACTTTGGCTCCTAGGCAAAGGCTTCACTGTTTGAACTTGTCCTGTCCTGAAAAGATGATAAGGGCCTTAACAAAGGGGTATTTCTTAGATGAATAGATCTGAATGATGACGTTTTCTGGATAATTTGAGTGAAATGAATTCTGTATGTGTCTGACTGTGTGGTGTGGTGTGTGTGTGTGTGTGTGTGTGTGTGTGTGTGTGATCAGAATACAAGAGTGCAAAGGGAGACACTGGGCTTAGATATCTGTTTTAAGGACTGTAAATGTTCCAGTCTTTCTGTTTTATCTCTGAGCAAACTGTTGCTCTTTTACTACCCAGTATGCAGGACGAAAACACGTTATTAAATGTAAATAGTCCAGTCCTCACTTGCTGTTTTACTGAGAAAATTCCGGGTTGCAGATCTTGTTTTCACAGATGAGGCTGGGCGGTCTGAGGATCTGGGAAACAGACTCTGGCTTAGAGCTCCTGCTAGCATTTTTTTTTTTTTTTTTTTTTTTTTTTTTACTGTTCTATGGTCCAAGGTGGAAAATCAAAACACTGTGAAGAGGAGATAAGAAGTAGAAGAAGAGGAGGGGAAGGAAGAGGAGAATGAGACAGTAGAGAGGCAGAGGAGGAAGAAGAAGAAGAAAAGATGAGAGGATAGGAAAACCCGTTTTCTCTTAAGACCTTCATCTCTCTCTTTGATCAGATCCCCAGTTCTGGGAGTTGAGGCTATAAAGCAGTGGGTCTCAGCCTCTGGGTAGTGACTCCTTTGGGGATCTAATGATCCTTTCACAGGGGTCACCAAAGACCATTGGAAAAGACAAATATTTACATTACAGTTCCTAACAGTAGGGAAATTATAGTTATGAAGTAGCAATGAAAATAATTTTATGTTTGGGGGTCCCCACAACATGAGGAACTGTATTAAAGGGGCACAGCAAGTTGAGAACCACTGCTGTAGCAGCTCATTGGCTTAACAGGACTCTATCAGTCTCTGTGCTGAGGTAACTGGGATAAAGTGGTGTGAGGCAGACGTGGCCGTGACATTCTCAGTGCTTGTAGTCTAAGACGGAGTAGAGGCGATTGAATTGTCATATGCAATTACAGTTGCATATCGATATATAATTACAGTGAATAGAGCTAAGGAACATTAGAAAGAACCCTACCACTGTTGAACAAAGACAGAATCTTTGGGGGTGTTTGGGAATCTGTGTATGGTCACATGGTGTTTTGAAAGGATTACTCTGGACAAGGCTGACATGAGAGTTGTCAATGAGTACAGAGGAGCAGAAATCCCTGGAACAGGTCCCAGCAAGGGGTTTGATGATGGAGACAGAAAGGAGGCTATTTGAGAAATCTTTGGTGGGTAAGCTTAACTGAACTTGGTCAAGAACTGGATGAGCGGGGTGGGGCACTGGAACTTGCTATCAAGAATGAAATCTGGAGTTTGAAACTCTTTCGCTGATTTCTGGGTTAACCCAAATTAAACAACAAGAGCAACAAAAAGCAAAATGTATATGCCAGAGAATAAACAAAATACAGGCAGAAGAAAATAGAACTTGAGAAAATGCCCCATCGCTAACCCTTGAGCAGAATTCCCTGTCCACCAGTGTGTGAAGATCAGAATGTAATATATTTAGTGCACAATTCATGGCCAAAGCTCTCACCACGTGCACAGTACAATATATACCACTTAAGAACACATTTCCAATCCCCAGCTGTGGAGTCTTTCTAGCTGTGCTATCAAAGTGTTGTGGAGTTTATGATCATTCTTGTGCCCCCTTCAAGGGTCGCCTATCCATCAGAGTTGTTGAGGAAGCCTGAGACAGGCAAGGTCACTGTGTGCTTCAAGGAATGGGCCTTGTAGCTTAAGTAAGAAACACTTGATTGACTTTAGCTGTATTTAGTTTTTCTTATGTCTCGAATCATAGAAATGCCTTAGGTAGGGGTTATAGTTGTATAAACTCTGTAGTTTATAAATTTACAGTGGATTTTTCTTGTGAGCAAGCAGTAGATACTCCTTAGTATCTCTTGAGGAACAGAACACTACAGTAAAAAATATTAAGTAAGTCAGTATTAGATTCACATTATTAAAAGCTTGTACTGATACTCAGGACATTTTTCAACAAGTATCTATTGGTAATTTAAGGTATGCTGAGAGGTGATGGACTTCCAGCCTTTAGGATGCTTATACTCTATTCGGGAAGGATACTAAGGCAAGCAATGGATGGCGTCATTTAATATAGCCGTGATGGTTGATCCTGATGGTCAAAGTCAACTTGGCTACTTTGAGAGATGCCTGAGGGTGTGTGTGTTGGTCAGAGACTCAGCTGCTGGTTCTCACCTTCTAACTTGTTTGAGACAGAGTCTCTCTGTTGTTCCTTACTATGTACACCAGGCTATCTGGCCTTTGTGTGTCCAGTGGTTTTCCGGTTTTACCTCCCATCTCCCCAGGGAGATGCACTGGAATTATAGACATGGGAACTGTGCCCAGCTTTCACCTGGTATCTTAGTGGATTTTCTATTGCTGTGATGAGATATCATGACCAAGGCAACTTATGAAAGAAAACATTTAGTTGGGAGCTTCCTTCATTTTCAGAGAGCAAGTATGTGGCCATCATGGTGTGGAGGGGTGTGTAGATGCAGGCAGGCATGGAGCTGGAGCGGTAGCTGAGAGCTCACATCTTAATCTGAAAGGAGGCAGAAGGAGCAAGACCAGGCCTGGCATGGGCTTTTGAAACCTCAAATCCCACCCCCAGTGACACACCTTCTCCAACAGGGCTATGCCTCCTAATCCTCCCCAAACAGTTCCTCTACTTAGTCTGTGGGGCCACTCTCATTCAGAACAGAACTCGGGTCACAATTGCTGTTTGTGCAGTGAGGTCTTCACTCCCTGAGCCATCTCTCCCAGCACCCAGGGTTAGTCTCACAGCATACCTCTATGTAAGTCTGGGGAGATGTTTCCAGAGAAGCCTGACTTACGAAAGAGCAGCTAGGAAGCAGATCCACCCTGAATATGGGCAGCACCAGCTGTTAAGCTGGGAGCCCAGAAGGAATAAAAGGGAAAGGAGACAGGCAGACAGACAGACTGACAGACAGCACAGGAGATCTCTCTCATATCCTGACTGCTCCAGTCCGCCATACCCTCTTTACCCTGACGGAGTGACATCCCCAACACCATGCAAACAAACCCTCCCTCTTGAGTTGTTGATGTCAAGTATTTCTTCGGAACAACGTGAAGGTAATGAACACAGCCATGAAGAGAGGTCACTTAATCAAAGAATTCCTTTATAAGGAGAAGTTGCCTGAGCTGGAGCAAGACTGATGAGAAGAGGGTGTGAGAGGGAAAAGTGTCCAGGTATGGGAACAGCGGGGCCAATGTCCTGAGGTGGAAAACAGCTTGGTGGCTTCTCCAACAGAAAAAAAAAAACTAGTATGGGAGAAAGAGAGAGGGAGGAAGGGAAGGAGAGAGAAAGAGAGGGGGAGGAAAGGAAAGAGGGAAGGAAGGAAGGAAGGAAGGAAGGAAAAGAAAGCTACTATGTTTGAATTGCCCCAAGGCCAGAAGAGAAGAGGAGTAAGAGCACAGTCAAAGACCTACAGCTTTGCCTCTTGAGATATAATGGAGTTTAGAGTTATTTTAAGTGTAGGAGGAAACCATTAAACAGGACATTGTCTTAATGCCAGCAGTATTTAAGATCATCTTAGCTTTTGGGTGGAGAATTGACAAGATAGGCACACTGAGTTAAGGAAGACATCAGCAGAGGGCTGGAAGCTTCAGGCCAGCTGTAGGGGAAGGAATAGGGAGATGGGTGAGTAGCTGCTGTCTCTTGGATATGAGCTGATAAGGTTTTCTGGCAGACTAGACATAGAGTGCTCAGATAAAACAGAAGCATTGAACCTGCAGGAAGGAGCCAACCCCGATCCTTACGATCTACTGGTCTCTTGATTGAAAAACAGATGTCCTCCTGTCCTGATGAAAAGTTTCCTTATTAAAGTTATTTTATTGTTCTGTCTTGGGGAAACAGGGGAGGGAGTGAGGGAAGGAGAGACGGAGAGTTGGAGAGACGCAGAGAGGAGGGGGGTGAGAGAGACAGAGAGTCAGAGAAATCAAACATGAGTGAGTACCATGGTAGCAGCCATCTTAATGGCTCCTAGTCCATTGATTTAAGATTTAAAAAATGTGTATATGTGTGCCCAAGTGTATATAGGCAGGTATGCCATATGCAGATGCCCTCAGAGGTCAGTATAGGGTGTCAGCTCCCCCGGGTCCGGAGTTCCAGGTATTTGGGAGCCACCCCATGTGAGTGCCGGGAACTGAACGTGGATCCTTTGCCAGAGCAGCAAATGCTCCAAACTGCTGAGCTATTTCTCCAGCTCCCAAGCCCCTTCATTTAAGGAGGAAAGGGAGAGCAACAGGATTAACTATTTCGTCTTGTTGCCCACTGCTAGCTTTAGTCTGCAGCCCACTTTCTGGATCTGGCTTCTTTACTTGGCCAAGATTATGTGTCTGTGCCCCAAGAGCTTGTGATAAGATGATAGGCTGGCCCTCTTTGGCTCTCTGCCTTCTGCATCCAGAGCAAACCTAGCCCCAAAAGCCAGGGTTGGAGCTGGGTCACCACTGTGATTTGGATAGGGAGCACAGAAGGGTGTAGCTGTCTTCTGTCTTGCAGCCTGTTCCAAAGTTGGCTTTAGACATGAGGCTAAGGTCAGGCATGTGGTTGAGATTACATATGTGCATCTGGCAGAAGTCATATCAGGACTTAGGAAAATAGATCTAACTTCAGCTGTTCTTGGCAGTGCTATCTCGTGGCTGACGACACACAGAGAATCAATCTCTCTAAGGTGTTTTCTCTGTGCTGAATGGGTCATCCACACTCCCAGAAATGTCACTCTCTTGTTTGGAGGTAAAGCAGAGTGTCATTCAGCATAAAACCAGCTTCATCAAGGATAGTTCAAAGAAGCAAATCAAAGAGGTGTGGGTGGGGCTCGGGCTCAGGGAACTAACAGAATAGGAAGAACCAGCCAAGGTCAGCAATGATGGCAGGCGTTTAGCATCCGGAGGGCAAAGGGAACAAAGGGAGGAACAGAGCTTCCCTGTACCAGGCCACAGCTGGAGCCACAGATTAGGCATCTCTGTCCTGCTGAATCACAAAGGAAAGAGTTTCTGCCAGGGACCTGGCCCAGCCGTGGGAGAAAGCGTGGAAAGGACAGTCATCCCTTCTCCTGTCCCAGGGATGTCGGCCCAGCAGTGGGTGAGGGCACGGAAGGGACATTCATCCCTTTGCCTGTCACCTCCCACGGGAAGGAGGGTGAGTCAGGAACAGCAGGAAGAATCACCAGCGCAGAGGGGAGGTCGTTGTCTCCAGTCAGAGGACTGGCATTGTTTCTAAACACACACACAGGAGTTAGTTGCTGACCAACTTTGTTTGCTGTAATATTATTCTGGAGGCGATGTTGTATACGCTTAAGGCATTTTTAGGGTTTTGGTTTGTGTCCAATCGGTGTAGAAAGAAGGCAGACAACACAAAATTTGCTTTTTTATTTATTGCCATGTGCTGCTTAAGGTTGTCCCCATCAGCAATAAGCCAAAATGATAACTGTGGTCTCATGACAGCGCCTAGTGATTTCCTTGCCCTCTTAGTTTGTCTAAATATTCTCTGCCATTTGCACAGTAAGAAATCATCTGCCTTCTTGTCCTTAAATGACAGGTGACTGGATTTGTAAGTTGTGTGTGCCATGTGCACATTCTTGTTCCAGTATACTGTACACAGGGGGAGTTCCGGGAGAACTTGTAAATCCATATAGGCTTTTTCTTAGCCTTTTTAGAGGGTTACTGTGAGTACTAAATATTTGTCTAATAGAGCCCTTAGAACAATGCCTAAGAAGAAGCCTAACAAGGAGGAAGTGTGTATGCATGTGTGTGTGTGTGTGTGTGTGTGTGTGTAGAACAAGCCCTTGTGTTTCCTGGGATAAAGTGCCCTGTTACAAACTTACTGTCCTCATCCACAAAATGATACCAATTCACAGTGCCTTGCCCACCTCATTATTGGTTGTTTATAGCTCCCCCACCCAATTAAATCAACAATATGAGATGAATGTTTTTATAGCAGCTTTGATGAGATGTAATTTATAAATCATAGATTCACCCACATAAAGTGTTACTGTTCAGCAAACATTAGTGCATTCTTCACAGTGTAACTGTCATTACCTGATACTAAAACATTTTGTTGTCTCAAAAAGAAACCTGTAGTCCTGAGTTTTTTGCTCGTGCTCCCTCTCCTTCTGCTCCTGATTTGGACCTTGAGATTTCTGTCCGGTGCTCCAATGTGTGTCTCTGTCTCTGTCTCCTTTCATCGCCTGATGAAGGTTAATATTCAGGAGGATGCCTATATGTTTGTCTTTGGATTCACCTTCTTATTTAGCTTCTCTAGGTGGGCGGTCCTTGGACTTCCGACAGGTCAGGGAACCCTGATTGCTCTTTGAGCTGATGAGGGAGGGGGACTTGATCGGGGGAGGGGGAGGGAAATGGGAGGCGGTGGCGGGGAGGAGGCAGAAATCCTTAATAAATAAATAAATTTTTTGAAAAAAAGAAGCTAGAGCTAATGGGCCAAACAATGATTTAGTGAAAAACAAAACAAAACAAAACAAAAAAACAAAAACAAAAAAACAAACCTGTAGCCACCACAGTTTGTCTGATCCCCAGCCCTACTAGATCCAGACAACTACCAGTTATGTGTCTGTTTGTCTTTCCTTTCTGGGGGTATTGGGTAAGTGGAATCCTGCAATATGTGGGCTTTTGTATCTTTCCTATTTCATTTACCATAAAAATAAAAGGTGCACGCATTCTTTGGCACTCAGAATCTACTGCTGAGGATTCCATAATACATAACAGCCATCTTTTTGTTTTTGTTTTTGGCTTTTGAGATAAAGTCTCCAGCCCAGGCTGGTGTCAAGCTCCCTGTATAGCTGAATATGCCCTTGAACTTCTAATCCCCCTGCTTCTCCCTCCCCAGGGGGCTGGGATTGCAGAAAGAGACCATGACATCCAGTTTATATGGTGCTGAGGATTGAATCCAGGGCTTCCTGTTTGGCTAGGGACACTCTCCACCAACTCAGCTCCAGCACCAGCCGTGACTACATTTTGCTGACTCTTCAGTGGGAGATGTTTAAGCCGTTTCCAAGATGAACGACCCTTACAACTTAGCCTTTGCCCACATCTAATTCAGTTCCTTCACATGCATTCCTGAACTTAGATGCCAGGTCAAAGATTAGGAGCCTAGTTTTCTAGGCTTCAGAGCATAACACATGCCTCATCTAGACTCTATCACTTGACTAGTCCCATGTCGTCTGTGGAGTCACTGTTGGAAGCCAGTGAGCTACAAAATGCTGTGTTCCTCCCCACACCTGGAGATATTTGCCATCGAACCCTTCTGAATCCACCACCCCTCAGGACTCTGCCCTGTTTGGGATGCCCTCGGTTCTGATGGACAGTGACATGCCTAAAAGAAACAAATACAGTTTAGGTGTGCCGATACCCTTTCCTGGTAACTGCTTCTAGTCTGGTGCTGGTAAAAACACTTGGAAACTTCTAAGTGGTCAATAGACTCTGAATGGACTTGCTTACTTTTTCTTAAAGACAGTCTCACTGTGTAGCTCTGGCTGGCCTATGTAGAACAAACTGATCTGGATCTCACCGAGAGTGCTAGGATCAAAGGTGTGTGCCAACATGCCCTGTGTCCCATTTTTGTTTGTTTAGTTTATTTTTAATGTATGTTTCCACTACCAACCTCTTCAAGGTGGTTTAGAGTCCACAAGAATTACTTCTCATAATAGTAGAATTTTGACCCAAGTTTTCATGCCCAGAGGACACTAAGTATCATCAGGCTCCCGATCTATGTATTTGCAAATGTGTTATGGATCAACTGACTTCTCCAACCTTAGAAATGTGAAGTGGAAGGTAAATATATTTTCTACATGTTACAGTTTTTAATCTGACAGAGCCATTAAACTCTTGTGGGGATCTCCTGGGGGCAATCTCCTCACACTTTTTTATTACGTGAGAAGATCTGGTGGGGAAGGGAGCTGGTGGATGAACACCAAACTGAAGCAGCAGTTTCTGGGACTCCTGGAGAGTGTTTACAAATAACATGGTTTCTGCAGCAACCAAGAGCCATAGATAAGAGAGCCGCCTCCTTGACAGCTGCCTGGGATCTTTCCCAAGCCTGAAAAACATTCCCGGCCACGGTGACAAGAATGGCTGACTGTGCCTCCTCGCCCTGACCTCTACTCTTCCCCTACTGGCCTTTCTGGTCTCAGACAACAGGTCTAAATGGCACACCCAGGAAGACCCACCACTGCCCCACCTGGTTCCTGGTGCCCTCAGTGCTAATGGGGCTTGCCTTGATCTTTGCTACACCTTGAGAACATCAATACTTCAGGAAGAAAGTTTGGGGGCTGTGAATACGTGTTCTTCCCTTGCTGCTCAGCTTTGAAGAGGCACCATGATAAACTGCATCCAGTTTTATTTTTGTTTCTTTAGGTTTGGTTTTTGTGGCGGGAGTGTGCATTAAGGTGTGTGTGTCTGTGTGTGTGTGTGTGTGTGTGTGTGTGTGCATGGAGGCCACAGGATAACCCTGTGTGTGATTTTTTAGATGGCATCCACTTTGCTTTTTTATTCTTATTGAAGATAGGGTGTCTCACTTGCCTGGAACAAACCATGTAGGCTAGACAGACTGGGCAGTGAGTCCCAGGTCTGCCTGTTTGTATTGGCCCAGGATGGGGATTGCAAGCATGGGCTCCCACATGTCAAACTCAAGTCCTTGTGCTTTCAAAGCAAGTATTTTACCAACAGCTGCCCCCTAACCTTAGGGCATCTAGTGTTAAGTTATGAACTTTGCCATAGATGCTTTCATGCCCGTTTTAAGGATGAGAAAGTTGAAACACAGTTATGCTAAAAATGCAGAAATAATCTCTCATGAAATACAGACCCCTTGGGCTGGAACTATAGATCGATGGTGGTTGTTTACCACAACTGAGGCCATGGGTTCAATCCTTAGGACTACAGAAACTAGAAACAAACAAACAACAAAAGCACCAGACAGATGAGTAAATACAGACTTCCGATGGATGCTCTTTGAAAATGCATCCGTGTCTAAGAGTAAAAGAAGGTGATTTTACTGATGAGCACTGGTATCTGAGCTGGGAGGAATGCATACTGTGACAACCATGCCCCATACGGCAAAATCTGCAGGGCCCTGCTTTGCAAGGTGGGCTCATCAAAGCAAGCATCCTGCAGCAGCAGAATGGTCACTGATTAGGAAACTTGGCAAATGTTGGCTACATTTAGTTCCAAAGGATTCCTGACTATCTGTCTTCTGGGAGACTCCAGTATAGACATCAACACTGTAAAACAGAGAACAGGAAAGTATGGGTACTATTTTTAAGGGATGCAATTTAGTATATTAAAGGTCTATTTTTTTAATATCCACAACCAAAATAAATTGCACAATAGCCATGCTTTTTGGCTTATTTTTTTTTAAATAGATGAGGTACATATATGGTGAATTATTTGTTTATTTAGTAGAAAGTATATCTCCCTCTAGCCTCTGCCACTGTGTTTCTTCCTTAGGAAATAAGTATAGATTTTCAGTTCTGAGAGAATGAATGTATGCATGAGTGGCTGTCTATGCATATGAGTATATGTAAGTATATGCGTGCCTTCCACATGTGAGGCGTACTCTTGTATAACTTTCTTGTTTTGTCGATATATACACCATGGCTACAAAAAAACGCTTTATCATTTGCTTTCACATCTGTGCTCCACTCTGTGGTATGGATGTGTTGGGTCCATTTATCCAGTACCATACTGATGGACATCTGGAGTATTCCTAATCTTGTGTTACTACAGACAGAACTGCAGTGGGGCCTTTATGCATGTGTGTTTGTTGCCATGATGTATCTTCTACCAGCACTTAGTTTAAAACACATGTGGAGGTTAGGGCTTAGTGGAAGAGTCCCTACCTCAGATGCACGAGGTGGGAATACCCCCCCCCCCCCACACACACACTGTTACACAAGCAAGGCACAAGCAAAACAAAGGTATAAGGACAAGGAACAGCCCATGTTTATAGTGTGCTAATGACTGTTTTAATCCAGGGAGAGAAGAAATCTGGGGAACCATAGACCTACGCCCATGTTTATAGTCTGCTAATGACTACGTTAATCCAGAGAGAGAAGAAATCTGGGGAGCCTTAGACCCAAGTCCTGGGAAAATGTTACCAAAGATTGCCCAGAACAGTGAGAATCAAAAGCGTCTGTAATGTAAGATTTTTTTTTGAAGTCTTGTTTCTTGAAGGAAATACAGACATTCAGATGAATGATTATGTTTACTTTCCTCCCTTTAATAAACTGCAACCAAAGGCGTGGAGCCTCTAGGAAGTCGACTCCTCACTGAATATCCTTTCTCCTACTTGAATGCTTGAAGCAGACTGTGTGGGTCATCCAGGGTCGGAAGCCCTGGTCCTGTTTCCTTATCCTCTTGGACTTCATTTAATTTCTGCCAAATAACATTTAGCTGTCAGGCTTTAAGGGTCACTCCCACCCAAGCAAGTCGTCTTGAACATATTTCTTCTACTTTGTATATTGAATATTAACAAGAAATATGAGTCACCTTTTGCGTATCTTAGGGATACTTAAAAAAGTCTTTGAGAATTTCATACAATGTGTTTTATCATATTCATCCCTCCACCAACTGCTCTCAGGTCCACCCCTTCTTCTCTATCCACCCAACCTCATGTCCCACTTCCCTCTTAAACCCGTGCAGGTCAATTTGTGCTGCTCATATGTTCTTGGATGTGTGGCCTTCCGCTGGAGCATGGCCAATTTATCAGTGCCTACATGCCTAAAACTGGCTTTCTCTCTGGGCAGCTGTCAATTGTCAATAGCTCCTCTCCCGGAGTGGAACTTCATGCCTACTCTTATTTCTGTGCAGGGATTTTGTTCTCGGGTATATTTCATGAATGTTTAAATGTTGAAGGAGGCCACTTGTTTGTTTCCTGGCCGCCCGGCCACCCGACAGCTCTGAAATTCTCATACAGAAACTATATCATTTAAAATACTGCTTGGCCTGTTAACTCTAGCTTCTTATTGGCAAACACTTATATCTTAATTTAGCCCATTGCTAGTAATCTGTGTATCATCATGTGGCTGTAGCTTACCAGGTAAAGTTCCATCTAGCTCCAGCGGGGCTACATGGCTTCTCTCTGTGACTCTGCCTCCTTTCTCCCAGCATTCAGTTTAGTTTTCCCCACCTACCTAAGTTCTGCCCTATCAACAGGCCATGGCAAACAGAGGGGACTCCCATATCATTTAAATCCATGTGTGAAATGGCTACCCAGCTATTCATGCAGATATAACACTCAAAAGTAGATTGACAGTTTGAGTACGTTACCATCTGAAACCTTAAATTTCTTATTAGTTCTTTGAGTGTTTTGTACAATTCAGTTTAATCATATTCACCCACCCCTTCCCAACTCTTTCAAGACTCACTTCCCTATCTTACTTGGGGAATCTTGTGTCCTTATTAAAAATTAAATCAAAACCAGTTTGTGCTAGCCAAACATTCTTGGTGGTGTGGCCTTCCACTGGAGCGTGGTCCACGTCCTGGAGCTATACTCTCAGAGAAAACTGTCTTTCTTTCTCCCAGCTGCTAACAGTTGCCAATAGCCCCATGTCTAGTGGTGAACATTGTGCCCTCCTCCCCTTCTTTGCTAGGTTTGGGATTGCGTTGGTCTTGTGCTCGCATTCACAACCAGGTGAGGTCCTGTGTGCGGCAGCCCTTCTGTATCTGGAAGACACTCTTTCCTCGTGGTCCTCCAGTGCCTCTGTCTCTTAAACTCTTTCCTCTTCCTCTTCTGCTGTGCTCTCTGAGCCTTGGAAGGAGGTGTAGTACAGTTTTTTTTTTTTAATTCAGTAAAACAGACAACTGTTTTTCCTAAGAAATAGATGTTTAGGTAAACCATGTGCTGAAGTGATAGAAATGAATCTTTCCCTGTTTTGGTAAATAGTTTTAAATTTTTCCCTGAGAAGAGTTTCCAGTTGGGTCAATAATGTAGCCACAGGCATCTTTTGGCTTATCTGACGCCTCTTTGGTAGAGTGTGGAGCATTAGATTATAGCCACCTCAGAGGCCACCATTCTGACTCGGGATCTTTATATTCAATAGCTTAATATATTTATAATTATCTCTATGGTGGGCTCTGCTGTTATTCCCACCCCACCTTGGGACACTGACAGACTGAATAGTGAAGTAAGTTCCTCCAGTGGAGATGATAGAGAGCTAGGATTTGGGGCCATCATTTAAATGCTGTGCCCAATCTAAGTTGGCTTTCTTCTCTGGACTGTTTGAAATCCTTTTTAACCCATAAAACATACTCAGCTACTGAAGACAGGTTTTTGTCATATGTAGCTGCTCTTGACTGTCTATAACTGTGTGTGTGTGTATGTGTGCGTATGTATCTGTGTGTCTGTGCATGCCTGTGTGTGCTGTGTGTGTGTTTCTGTCTGTCTGTCTGTCTGTCTGTGTTCTCTGTCCTGCATCAGAGCAGCCCCACCTCAAAGCTGTCGTCTCTCTCCAGGCCAGAAGCATAGTGGCAGAAGAGATGGGGAAATGAAAGAAATCGGACTGTCTTACTCACCTTTCCTGGGACGGAGTGATGTCACCTCAAGTGACATCTAATCACAGCTCTGTGTCCTCATTCGAGGCCAGTTTGGGTGACATAGCTCTGTCACCGTATGCCACTGCAAACATAAAACAGAATTTTCGTTTAGCTCTGTATGTAGACAGAAACCACCCCAAGACCTGTCTGTAATATGTAGCGATGGTATGGTTAGGGGTGTTCATGGTGACAAGTTTCTGATTCTTCCTTGTGTCAAGAGGCTGGAGGTGAGCTGAGGTAAAGTCTAAAAGATAGGGTACCTAAACACCTGGATCTGGACCGGCAATACAGGCCTGATTTGAGTCTAACCTTGTGGACATCTGATCACCCACATTTTCCTGGAAGCTATGTAAGTTCCTTTCCTACTGGGACATCTCAGAAACCTTAAATAAATAAATGACACTTACTTGAGCAGTTACCGATGCCAAGAACAGTTACATGCTCATATTCCTTCAACATGGAATTGGGATCGTTGGCCCCAGGTCACTTGCCAGGCTCATATGAGGAAAGTGCCAAAACCAGGGTTCCATGCAGGCCTTGCAGTCTCTCACTTCTGCATGCCATCTCCCCACACACTCTAAGTCCTCAATGTGCCAGATGCAAAAGACAGAGATGAAAGGGAGCCTTGATTGCCAGGTTCATCTCCTGCCCCGGGCAGGATGTAATTGCAAGGATAAGAAGAGAGCCTCCGATCAGCTGATACCACACTTGTTCTTGGCAGGACTTTTGGAAACATGTGGGGGTAGAGCAGAGGAGGGGGAAGTGGTGGCTTAGGTGCAAGAAGCCTTCTGTAATCCCACATGCCCTCCTGTGTGAACACAAGATATTCCAGGTCCGAAATATTTAGTGGCCTCTGAGATACTATGCTGGTCTTTGTTGTGCACACTAGAGACACAGGGACACCAGTCATTTTCCCTGCTGCCCCTGACCTTAACATTCATTCCTCCTGGGAAGCTGGCTGGGGACATTTGCGTCATTTAGAACTCTGGATCTGATATCTCTCATGGTCTAACAGGTAAATTAGCATAACCTTTTGATGCTTCTCTTATTGCCTGCTCTTTATCAATGCTATCAATCTCTCAGGTTTAAAGGAAACTGAACATTAATTGGATGTCTTGATGTTCATAATGGTGTAATTCTAGGTCATCTGTCTCTGCCTCTTGTCTTTGTTCTTCTAGAGAGAAATTCAAGAATGGGTATATGGTTTTACATGACCATTTCGTTTATTCCAAGGATGCCAAATGAGAATCAACCATCAGCATGCTTTAGATTCTTTCATTAACTCTTTCTCTTGGGATGGGGTCTCATATAGCCCAGACCGGCCTCAGACTCACTGGGTAGCAGATCTTCCTTCTCCAAAGTGCTAGGATTATAGGTGAGCATCGCTAGCCTGTTTTATTCAGTGCTAGAGACTGAACACAGGGCTTCTTATACCCTAGGTAAGCACCCTTTCATTGACTCTTGTATGCAAAAAAAGTATTAGATGAAGAAAAACTCTTGTATTTATTTTTTAGAAAATGTATACTTTTCTTTCTTCATTTTTATATTCTTCATTTCTTCCCCCTCCTCCTCCTCCTCCTCCTCCTCCTCCTCCTCCTCTTCCTCCTCCTCCTCCTCTCTTTCGCACTAATTTGATATCGAAGGGACACAGTGCTCTGCAGCTCCTGTCACAAAGCCTGCTATAAATCTTAGGGCAAACTCCACACAGAGAGAATTCTGCTGCTCTCCTCTTTGTCCAAGGGCTCCTCCTTTTGTCAGGGGGATGGGCTGGCTGACTGGAGCTGTCTCATTGAGAAATAGACCAGCCCTGCATGGCTCCTAGACACCCATTGTCTCAGCTCCCCTGGGACAGGCTCAGCTTTGATTCTCACTATTACAAATGCCAGCTAGCCTTTGTCACTTTCTCTTCTCCATGAGACTGTGGCTTTTTTAAAAAAATTTATTTATTTATTAAAGATTTCTGCCTCCTCCCCGCCAGTGCCTCCCATTTCCCTCCCCTGCCCCCAATGAAGTCCCCCTCCCTCATCAGCTCGAAGAGCAATCAGGGTTCCCTGACCTGTGGGAAGTCCAAGGACCACCCACCTCCATCCAGGTCTAGTAAGGTGAGCATCCAAACTGCCTAGGCTCCCACAAAGCCAGTACGTGCAATAGGATCAAAAACCCATTGCCATTGTTCTTGAGTTCTCAGTAGTCCTCATTGTCCACTATGTTCAGCAAGTCCTGTTTATCCCATGCTTTTTCAGACCCAGGCCAGCTGGCCTTGGTGTGTTCCCAATAGAACATCCCCATTGTCTCAGTGTGTGGGTGCACCCCTCGCAGTCCTGAGTTCCTTGCTCGTGCTCTCTCTCCTTCTGCTCCTGATTTGGACCTTGAGATTTCAGTCTGGTGCTCCAATGTGGGTCTCTGTCTCTGTCTCTGTCTCCTTTCATCGCCTGATGAAGGTTCATATTCAGGAGGATGCCTATATGTTTGTCTTTGGGTTCACCTTCTTATTTAGCTTTTCAAGGATCGCAAATTATAGGCTCAATGTCCTTTATTTATGGCTAGAAACCAAATATGAGTGAGTACATCCCATGTTCCTCTTTTTGGGTCTGGCTTACCTCACTCAGGATAGTGTTTTCTATTTCAATCTATTTGTATGCAAAATTCAAGAAGTCCTTGTTTTTTACTGCTGAGTAGTACTCTAATATGTATGTATTCCATACTTTCTTCATCCATTCTTCCATTGAAAGGCATCTAGGTTGTTTCCAGGTTCTGGCTATTACAAACAATGCTGCTATGAACATAGTTGAGCATATACTTTTGTTGTATGATAGGGCCTCTCTTGGGTATATTCCCAAGAGTGGTATTGCTGGATCCAGGGGTAGGTTGATCCCGAATTTCCTGAGAAACCGCCACACTGCTTTCCAGAGTGGTTGCACAAGTTTGCATTCCCACCAGCAATGGATGAGTGTACCCCTTTCTCCACAACCTCTCCAACAAAGGCTATCATTGGTGTTTTTTATTTTAGCCATTCTGACAGGTGTAAGATGGTATCTTAAAGTTGTCTTGATTTGCATTTCCCTGATCGCTAAGGAAGTTGAGCATGACCTTAAGTGTCTTTTGGCCATTTGAACTTCTTCTGTTGAGAATTCTCTGTTCAGCTCAGTGCCCCATTTTATAATTGGGTTGATTAGCCTTTTATGGTCTAGTTTCTTGAGTTCTTTATATATTTTGGAGATCAGACCTTTGTCAGTTGTGGGGTTGTGAAGATCTTCTCCCAGTAAGCAGGTTGCCTATTTGTCTTAGTGACAGTGTCCTTTGCTTTACAGAAGCTTCTCAGTCTCAGGAGGTCCCATTTATTCAATGAGACCCTTAATGTCTGTGCTGCTGGGGTAATACGTAGGAAGTGGTCTCCTGTGCCCACGTGTTGTAGAGTACTTCGCACTTTCTCTTCTATCAGGTTTAGTGTGTTCAGACTGATATTGAGGTCTTTAATCCATTTGAACTTGAGTTTTGTGCATGGTGATAGATATGGATCTATTTTCATTCTGCCTCAGATTGACATCCAGTTTTGCCAGCACAATTTGCTGAAGATGCTCTCTTTTTTCCATTGTATACTTTTAGCTCCTTTATTGAAAATCAGGTGTTCATAGGTTTGTGGGTTAAAGTCAGGGTCTTCTATTCGATTCCATTGGTCAACTTCTCTGTTTTTATGCCAATACCAAGCTGTTTTCAATACTGTAGCTCTGTAATAGAGTTTGAAGTCAGGGATGGTAATGCCTCCAGACAATCCTTTATTGTATAAGATTGTTTTGGCTATCCTGGGTTTTTTGTTTTCCCATATAAAGTTGATTATTGTCTTCTCCAGATCTGTGAAGAATTTTGATGGGGATTGCATTGAATCTATAGATTGCTTTTGGTAGAATTGCCATTTTTCCTATGTTGATCCTCCCAATCCAAGAGCAAGGGAGATCCTTCCATTTTCTGGTGTCCTCTTCAATTTCTTTCTTCAAAGACTTAAAGTTCTTGTCAAATAGATTTTTCACTTCCTTGATCAGAGTTACCCCAAGATATTTTATGCTATTTGTCACTATCGTGAAAGGTGATGCTTCTCTGATTTCCCCCTGCGCTTCCTTATCCTTAGTGTATAGGAAGGCAACTGATTTTTTGGAGTTGATCTTGTATCCTGCCACATTACTAAAGGTGTTTATCAGCTGTAGGAGTTCTTTGGTAGAGTTTTTGGGGTCGCTTATGTATACTATCATATCATCTGCAAATAACAAAAGCTTAACTTCTTCCTTTTCAATATAAATCCTTTTGATCCCCTTATGTTGTCTTATTGCTATTGCTAGAACTTCAAGCACTATATTGAAGAGGTATGGAGAGAGTGGACATCCTTGTCGTGTTCCTGATTTTAGTGGGATGGCTTTGAGTTTTTCTCTGTTTAATTTAATGTTAGCTGTCAGCTTGCTGTAAATAGCTTTTATTATATTTAGGTATGACCCTTGTATCCCTAATCTCTCCAAGACCTTTATCATAAAGGGGTGTTGAATTTTGTCAAATGCTTTTTCAGCATCTAATGAAATGATCATGTGGTTTTTTTCTTTCAGTTTATTTATATGGTGGATTACATTGATAGATTTGCGTATGTTGAACCAGCCCTGCATCTCTGGGATGAAGCCTACTTGATCATAAGGGATAATTTTTCTAATGTGTTCTTGGATTCGGTTTGCCAGTATTTTATTGAGAATTTTTGCGTATATTCATGAGTGAGATAGGCCTGTAATTCTCTTTCTTGGTTGGGTCTTTGTGTGGTTTTGGTATCAGGGCAACTGTAGCTTCATAAAAGGAATTTGGTAATGACTCTTCTGTTTCTACATTGTGAAATATATTAAGGAGTATAGGTATTAGCTCTTCTTGGAAGTTCTGGTAGAATTCCGCATTGAAACCATCTGGTCCTGGGCTTTTTTTGGAGGGGAGATTTTTGATAACAGTTTCTAGTTCTTTGCGACTAACAGGTCTATTTAGATCGTTCACCTAGTCTTGGTTTAGCTTTGGTATATGGTACTTATTTAAAAAATGTCCATTTCTTTTGTATTTTTCAGTTTTGTGTCATACAGACTTTTGTAGTAAGATCTAATGATTCTCTGAATTTCCTCTGTGTCTGTGGTTATGTCCCCCTTTTCATTTCTGATCTTCTTTATTTGCGTGTTCTCTCTCTGTCATTTAATTAGTTTGGATAGAGGTTTGTCGATCTTGTTGATTTTCTCCAAGAACCAACTTTTTGTTTCATTGATTCTTTGGACTGTTTTCTGTGTTTCTATTTTGTTGATTTCTGCCCTCAGTTTGATTATTTCCAGTCTTCTACTCCTCCTGGGCACGTCTGCTTCTTTTTTTTTTCTAGAGCTTTCAGGCGTGCTGTTAAGTCCCCAATGTATGCTTTCTCCGTTTTCCTTAAGTGGGCACTTAGTGCTATGAATTTTCCTCTTAGCACTGCTTTCATCGTGTCCCATAGGTTTGAGTATGTTGTACCCCCAGAAAGCCGACAAACTCATAGAAACTAAACAGTCAACTACTGAACCACACCTGGGTCAAGGAAGCAATTAAGAGAGAAATTAAAGTCTTCCTTGAATTTAATGAAAATAAAGAGAGACTGTGGCTTTTATGAAACAGTTTTCATTGAGCTGGGCTGGACTGTCAATGAAGAGGAATGTTTTCCTGTAATAGGGTTCTTAAGAGATTTTCGATATTAATGTCAGAATTGTCTTACTTGGTCTTGGCTTTGGTGGTGGTAGAGGTGAATGGGAACAGAATTTTGAAGAAGAAAAAGTACTATTTTATTTGTGTATGGTCCTGAGGTAGAGTCTAAGGCCTCACACGTGCTAGGCAAGAGCTTTACCATGAAGCCACACCCTCAGCCTCACCCCCCCCCGCCCCCATCCCCAAGGTTCCCTGTGTTCCCCCACACTATCTCCAGAGAAGAAGCAATCAGCCTGTTTGTGTTTTGTTAAACCTAAAACAAATTTAATCAACAACGTCTTAATCAACAACGTCTCATTCCAGGCCTGGTGCTATCAGTTACCAATAACAGAACTCCCATTCTCAGAGAGTGTTTGCTGTGGTAAGGGAGACAGATGGTAGGCCCATGCGTAAGCAGGAAAGCAGACATAGCACTCAGATGTGTATGAAGGAATAAGTACCACATAACAAACACAATGGATGGTAGGTAGTGACCGAGGACTGTGTGAGTGAAGGAACCCTAGACCCTCTTTCCTGAGTTGTACTTCATTGGCAGAGAGCCAGCAGTGATGCCGTGGAGGGGGTCTTTCCAGGGGCAGACTCTGGCTGTAGAGGGCAGGAGTATATGCTGCCCTGATAGGCAGAAGCCGCTCTGTGACACAGAATCCAGGTGTTTCTGACAAGCAGAAGAAGCACTGTCAAGGTCCTTCAGGAGGCACTAGAGAAGGTGACAGTGCTGTTACCAGTGCTGCAAACTTCAGGCAGCACATGGTGAACGGTTTTTAAAGGTCTTATTGAGATAAAACTTAAATATCGCTTGTATCCACTAATTTCCTTTGTAGATGTGATCGGAATAACTGACAAGAAGCAGATTAAGTAGGGAAAGGATTGTTCGGGCTCACAGTTTGAGGGGATACAGTCCACCATGGCAGCAAAGACATGGCTGCAGGAGTGGGGAGCATCTGGGTACATCGTATCAGTAGTAAGGAAGCCAAGAGAGAGAATGAGAAGTAGGCGGGGCTCTAGACCTTAAGATATGCCCCCATTGACCCATTTCCCCAGAAAGGATCCTCCTAAAGGCTCCAGAACCTTCATAAAGGCTACACTCTGGGGACCAGGTGTTCAGACACATTAGCCTCTCGGGGACATTTCATATTTAAGCTGTGCTACTGTTCCTTTTAAAGTGTCCTCCACTTAAGACACAGGTCGGTGGCTTTCAGTATATTTACATGGTGACAGCCATCCCAATAAACCCATTTTAAAATATAAGATCAACTTAATAGCATGCTTCTTGAAAATCTTGTCCTCCGCTATTTGTACCAGACTCACATATTGTCATATCGTTAGAGCCAGATGTTGGCGGCACTGGAATCCTAACCCTCAGAGCATGAAGCAGGAGGATCTTGAGTTTTAGGCCATCTGTGCCATCCAGTGAGAACTGTCGCAAACACAAACCAAACAAAAATTAGAGCAACTACCAACCACATGGACTGACCACACACACTTGGCTAAGTATAAGTCCTACGAGTTGCTACAAACTCCTCTCCCGGTCTTGCATTTGGCTCTTCATTTGTTGCATTAGGACTTGATGTCTTGGACATGGGTGCCAAAAGATTCTATGAAACCAGAGATGGTTAAGCTGAGCATGTTAAACATGTTAAACTAGAGGAGGCTGTAATTTTTGAACCTGGTGCTTACATCAGAGTAATTGGGAGAACCAGTCTCAAGTAGGTGCTGCAAAATGAGCAGTCATGTTCAGGCAGGGGGTTGCCCATGACTTCTAGATAATTTCAATGTAAATGGTTGATGGGTCAGCATGCTTGATGTCAGAGGCCTGTATTTCTGTCTTCGGTAAGGAGTACTCAGTTTTGTGGTTAAAACAGGTCCTCTCATTTGTACATAATGATCTGCACCACCACGTAGCGCCAGGTAATGCTTGCATGCTTCCGTGCAGACGTCATTGCTATGGGAAGAGTACAGGCTGAAGTTTCCAGTAATCGTCACTACCTTTTCCGTGTCTGCAGACCACAGGAGCATGATGTGAAGCCACGTTTTCATGGACATGTTGGATTTTGCAAAAAGAGGTTGCTTTATATCTTACCAATAAACAGCTGTGAGGTCTGAACTATTGACACTAAATGGCTGCACTGTATTCAGTGGTAAATGTCTACCTACTGAGAGATGGAAACTAAAAATCATCTCAAAAATAAAATCACTTTAAAATAGGAGATACAAATTTGACCTGCAGGGGTTTACCACATGGGGGAATTTGAATTATGGGAAGAAACTATTGGAAGGATCTAGAATGTTTTTAGCAGCTCCCAGGGATCCTGTATTCTGAATAATTATGATATGTGGATATTTCTCATTTTATTTATCCATTTTTCAGTTGTTGGCCATTTGTACAGATTGCATGTTTTTCTTCCTCTTTTATGAGGAATACTTCTGCTGTTTTGTTCAGGTCTTCCTGTGGTCATATGCATTCTTCCTTCACTTGGTGGATGCACAGAAGTGGAGTTTCTGGGTAACAGGAAGCTCGAGGGTTAATGTTTCCAAACCCTGTCAACGTGGTTTCCAGAGTCCATATGCCTCTTGCACTCACACCAGCAGTGTGTGAAGGTTCTAGTTCTAGCCGCATTCTTCCCGGCACTCTATATTGCTTGCCTTTTTCGTGTTTCCATTCCAGGGCACTAAAACTATCATCTTGGCCTGGTGTAGTGACTCATGCCTTTAATCCCAGCACTTGGGAGGCACAGACAGATGGATCTCTGTGAGTTCAAGGCTAACCTGGTCTACACAGTTCGGGGCCAACCAGGCTACATTGGTGAGATCTTCTCAGACAAAACAAAACAGGTTATCAGCTCACTATGATTTGGACTGTGTTTCCCTAAAAGATGCTGACCCTCTTTTTGTATGTCTAGTAATCTTTGTGTCTTATTTGGAGAAATATTTATTCAAATCTTTTGGTAGCTTTTATCATTAAGGCCTAAGAACCCTCAGCAGGCTGATTTGTAAATATTCTTCCAGGTTAGGCTATTCTTTTTTACATTTTTTTTATTGTGAAAAGAAGAAAAAAAAACATAAACAAAAAACAAGTTTCCACCTCCTCCCAGCCTCCCATTTCCCTTCCCCTCCTCCCACCCTTCTCCCCCTCCTCCCACCCTTCTCCCCCTCCTCCCACCCTTCTCCCCCTCCCCCCACTCCTCTCCCCCTCCCTCTCCAGTCCACAGAGCAGTCCGGGTTCCCTGCCCTGTGTTAAGTCCTAGGTCCTCTCCGTCCATATCTAGGAAGGTGAACATCCAAACTGGCTAGGCTCCCACAAAGCCAGCACATCAAGCAGGATCAAAACCCCCTGCCATTGTCCTTGGTGTCTCATCAGCCCTCATTGTTCGCCATGTTCAGAGAGTCCGGTTTTTATCCCATGCTTTTTCGGTCACAGTCCAGCTGGCCTTGGTGAGCTCCCCGTAGATCAGCTCCTCTGTCTCAGTGGGTGGATGCACGCCTCGTTGTCCCGAATTCTTTGCTCATGTTCTCCCTCCTTCTGCTCCTCCTTGGGACCTTGGGAGCTCAGTCCAGTGCTCCTGTGTGGGTCACTGTCTCGATCTCTATCCATCACCAGATGAAGATTCTATGATGATATGCAAGATATTCATCAGTATTGCTCTAGGATAGGGTCATTTCAGGTTCCCAATCCTCAGCTGCCCAAGGAACTAACTGGGAACCTCATCCTGGGCACTAGGGAGCCCCTCTAGGGTCAAGTCGCTTGTAGAAGAATGAAAATAGACCCATATCTCTCACCGTGCACAAAACTCAAGTCCAAATGGATTAAAGACCTCAATATCAGTCCGAACACACTGAACCTGATAGAAGAGAAAGTGGGAAATACCCTACAACAGATGGGCACAGGAGATCGCTTCCTATGTATAACCCCAGAAGCACAGACATTAAGGGCAACATTGAATAAATGGGACCTACTTAAACTGAGAAGCTTCTGTAAAGCAAAGGACACTGTCACTAAGACACAAAGGCAACCTACTGACTGGGAGAAGATCTTCACCAACCCCGCAACAGACAAAGGTCTGATCTCCAAAATATATAGAGAACTCAAGAAACTAGACTTTAAAATGCTAATTAACCCACTTAAAAAATGGGGCACTGAACTGAACAGAGAATTCTCAACAGAAGAAGTTCAAATGGCCAAAAGACACTTAAGGTCGTGCTCAACTTCCTTAGCAATCAGGGAAATGCAAATCAAAACAACTTTGAGATATCATCTTACACCTGTCAGAATGGCTAAACTCAAAAACACCAAGGATAACCTTTGCTGGAGAGGCTGTGGAAGAACGGGTACCCTCATCCATTGCTGGTGGGAATGCAATCTTGTGCAACCACTGTGGAAGTCAGTGTTTCGGTTTCTCAGGAAATTCGGGATCAACTTACCCCTGGACCCAGCAATACCACTCTTGGGAATATACCCAAGAGATGCTCTATCAAATGACAAAAGCATTTGTCCAACTATGTTCATAGCAGTATTATTTGTAATAGCCAGAACCTGGAAACAACCTAGATGCCCTTCAATGGAAGAATGGATGAAGAAAGTATGGAATATATACACGCTAGAGTACTACGCTGCGGTAAAAAACAATGACTTCTCGAATTTTGCATGCAAATGGATGGAAATAGAAAACACTATCCTGAGTGAGGTGTCCCAGACCCAAAAAGATGAATATGGGATGTACTCACTCATAATTGGTTTCTAGCCATAAATAAGGACCAAGGAATCTACAATAGGTGAACCTAAAGAAGCTAAGGAAGAAGGTGAACCGAAGGAAAAACATATAGTTGTCCTCTTCGCTAAGGGAAGTAGACCAAATTTCCGGGGAGAAAATGGGATCTTGAGGGGGGGGGGTGGGATGGGGGTAAGGGGAGATGGGGAGAGAAAAGGTAGAAGGGAAGGAGGGGGGACCTGGGAAACGGGAGAATTGGGATAAAGGAAAGGTGGATAGGGGAGCACGGAACCACAATTCTTAGTTAAGGGAGCCACTTTAGGGTGGGCAAGCGTCTTTTTTACATTTTTTAAGGTATCCTCCAAAGCACGAAAGTTTTAAAGCTGTGTGGAGTCTTATTTACATTTTTCTTTTGCTGCTTGAGCTTCTGATGCAATCTTCAAGGAACTGTTGTCTAACCCCAAGGCACAAGAATTTGCCGCCGTGTTTTCTTCTAAGAGTTTTAGATCGTTTCGTTCTTGTAGTTAGGTCTGTGGTGCATGCACCATTTGCTTTTATGGTTACATTGTGTGGCATGTGATGGGGTAAGGTCCAGCTCTTAATTTTCACATGCCTGCCCAGTCACTGTGGCAGATTTTGTTGAGGGGATTCTTTTTTCTTTTGAACAGTCTTGCCCTTTTTGAACAAGATCATTGATGATGAAAGTTGGTGTACTTCTTGATTCTCAGGTGAATGTGTTGTTAATTGACATCTTTCTGACATGGTATAAAGCCTTTAGGATGTCCAACTCTGGGTGTCAATAATTTTTAGGCAATTAATGACCGTTATCTTAACTACCCTTGGCAAAGCAGTATCTACCCTAAAGCTCTTTTCTTTCATTTTTACTATTTGATGGTTAAGGCTGACTGTCAACTTGACACAATCTAAAATCCCTCCGGAGGGAATCTCAATGAAGAATTTTCTTTTTTTTTTTTAATGGAGAATTTTCTAGATGGCCTGTGATCATGTCTGCGGAGGTTTATCTTCATTACATTCATTGCGGTGGGAAGGCAGCTGTTCACTGTGAGCATGGGAACTTCTGCTTGCAAGGGACTTGAAAGGGTGGGAAGAGTGAGCTGAACTTTAACATGCATGAACTAATTAATCAGCTGCTCTCAGTTCCTGACTGTGGACATTGTGTGACTAGTTGCTCCATGTTCTGCATGCCTCAGTTTCTCTACAATAATGGACTATAGTCTAGAACTGTGGGCTAGATAAACGCTTTCTACCTTAAGTTCTTTGGTGTATTTTCTCCCAGCAACGGGAAAAAAAAAACCTAAGACACAATTAAAACGTAAGCTATGGAGGCTGGAGAAATGGCATGTGCTGCTCTTGCCACGGACTGGGGTTCAGATCCCAATACCCACATGGATCCTTGCAACTGTCTCTAACTGTAATTCTGGGGAATCTGATGATCTTATCTGGCTTCTGGCTTCACATCAATTTTTAGGCCCCCAAATCCCCATACCCTATGTGATGAAGCACAGATTTGTTAGCTCAGTGTTTCAGATCTTTATCATGTTGTCCATTTGCTTATCAAGACTTCTAACTTCAGAACAGGAAGGGTTGTTCTGGGTTTGGGGTTTTTGGGACAGGGTCTTCTGCAGCCCAGTCGTGCCTCTGTCTCCCAACTGCTGGCATTACAGTATGCAGTACCATCCCTGGGTCAAAATGAATTTTTTAATGAACCGAAAGGTTCAGTTTTTCTTGAATATTCCTTGAGACTTCTTTCTTCATTTACTACCCATGTGTGGTATGTCACTCCCATCCCCCTTCTTAGGCAATTCCCCTTCATTTATTATTAAGATTTGCATAAATCTACTTATTAGTGCTAAGTCCAGGGTAAAGTTCTGAGTTCAAGTCTTAGCCTTAATGATTTAGTCACCAGGCAAAGATAGAAAAGTGATTTTAACAAGTGAATCCAGCTTGCAGACATGTTCTCGTTTATCCACATAGTGTTTTAAATGATTCTGTTTTAATTGCATTTATTTACTTAATGTATGCTTGTGTAGGTGTGTGGTATACACATGCTACTGCCCGTGTGTGGAGATCAGAGAACAAATCTGAGGGATTTGGTCCTCCCCTTCCACCATTCAGGAGCCAGGAATCGAACTCAGGTCATCAGGCTTGGCTGCAAGCGCTTTGACCCACTGAACCATCTCACTGGACCTTAAATGATTTTAAGGTCCTTAATTAGAAACCTGAAATTTGATATTACTAACCAAACAAAGGAAAACAAGCACATGTGTTCCCAGCTAAGCTGCAAAAGTTGAAGCAGGGTCTGTATCTCCACATGGCAACTACATGGGACTGCTCAATTGAGCCGTCCCATTAGACCACTTCTCCGTGGCATTTTGCCCCAGGCCTCCTTCTTCGCTTACCCCAGCAGGCCCCCTCGAGGGAGTTTGACTGGCAGTAATACAGCAGAGCCTTACAGGTACCGCTCTCTGTTGTCTTGAACTGTTAAACCACCATGGCTCTTTACTTGTTTGTATCTTCAATCACTAAAATCAAAGTTCTCCCCCACTTCACCCTGGAGACCCTGTGTTTGCAACAAGCTAAGTGAGCGTGTCAAGGCGATTTTAAGTTTTCTACCACTCATAACATTTTGTTATAATAATTTGTCAAGACCTGCTGCATGACGAAGAAGTATTCACATAAAAAAAAGGGGGCCAAGCCAATGAGGCATAGGTAATAAATATGGCTGCCATGATCGTCTGCATAAAAGGAAAGGAAAGTTAACGTGAATGTTACTTCTAGCAGATCCAACCTGTACAGAACGGAGGGGAAACCTCCCTGAGCAGTGGTCCTGTCCCATTAGTCATATGTCGGATGGTACTGGTGTTTATGTTAGTTGTGCAAAATAAGAGGTTACACTGTGATGTTTTTATATGGGCTTTTGCTTTAAAATAATGTTTTATTTTCTCCCAAATAAAAATCATCCAGGGGCTCTGATAAGGTCATACAATGGAAAGTAAGTCTTCCATTTTATTTCTGTCGGTTTTAAAAATAACTGTTATGGGTCCGTGGTTGGTTAACATTTCTTGCTCTTTATTTTTAGCAGCTGGCAAAGCGATCCATCACTCTTGTTCTGCCCGCAGTTTCTAGGTTCCCTCTGTCTTCTTCTCATGAAGTTTCCCAGCGTGAAGTTTGGGGAACTGTCCCTTTGGTGACCCTTTCGAAACATGGTCCATATTTTCCAGTATTTTTTTTGTCATGCATAGGAGGGAAGGCAACTCTACATGTAATCAATGTTAAGCTTTCCACAGTCGAATAAGACATTCCTCATTCTCCCATGTAGTCCTCTTAGACGGGAGGTCTAAACGTTTACTTACCTTAAGAATTATTCCTAAATGTGCGAAGCCAGGCGTGGTAGCACATGTATGTAACCCTACTGCTAGGGGTTGTGGCAGGAGGATCAAGAATTCTAGGCTATAGCCAGTTTGGTTGTTCACCTTCCTAGACATGGACGGAGGGAGGAGGACCTTGGACTTTCCACAGGGCAGGGAACCCTGACTGCTCTATGGACTGGAGAGGGAGGGGGAGAGGAGTTGTGGGAGAGGGAGAGAAGGGTGGGAGGAGGGGGAGGGAAATGGGAGGCTGGGAGGAGGCGGATACATTTTTTTCCTTTTCTCAATTAAAAAAAAAAAGAATTCTAGGCTACCATGGGCTGTTTAGTGAGATACTGTCTCAAATAAGCGCCTGGAATTTGCCTCAGTCCTCAGTGGTAGAGTGTTCATGTGTAGGATTTGCGCAAGACACATCAAGGGCTTTGATTCCCAGCACTCAAACACGAACAATAAACCCCTGTGTCTCTGGCGAAGGTCTTAGAATCCATAGGGACTTTTCCCACCCAAAAGACCTGCCACTTCCTTACTGACATGAGTTGGGGACACGGGGGTCTCCTTTTTGACCCAGGGACTTCCTAAGCTAGGGCACTCTAGTGACATAGAGTCCATCCTTTATCCTTTTAATTGCTGGTTCTATCACTCTTGCTATTTTCTTGAAATCTACTATCTTTTATAAAGTAAAACAAGTATTTCAAGTGCTACCTTCACATGCCTCCTATCAAAAGCATCTGACACATCCAGCTTAAAATGGTCCCAGGTTGCTCGCTACAGTGAGGCACAATGGTGTGTGCACTCCATTGCCTGCCTGTGACCTTGCTTTCTCTCTGTATCTAGCAGGAGGAACTGTATGTTTATAACAATACCAAATGGAGACCCTCTGAAAGTCATTCCTCAGGATTAAGAGAACGAAACAGGGTTTGTTTTACACTGGAACACACTGTGATTTAGAATCCTTGTGGGAACTACTTGAGGTCATCTCAGGGAGTGGCTCCAGATTTTGGCAGTTCCAGGGCAAAAGGTATGCCTCTTGTCCTTTATTCATGTCAGGAAATGTTGATGTAAAGTTTTTTTTTTTTAAGGTAGGTGTAATAACCCATGCCTATGGTCAATCCCAGAACTTGGAGGGTGAGGCAGGAGGATCCCAAGTTCATGGTCAGCCTGGGATACACAGTATAAACATATCTCGAAATAAACAAACACACAAATAAAAGCTTTGGTTCTTATGCTCTTGATGGAACGATTCTGTAATCTTCATTACACTTCCAGACAAATAAAATAAAATAAAATCTTTACTGTGTGAAATGTTGGCATGAAGCTTTCATTTTCAAGAAGACTTTAAAGTCATGTCCCACATTGGAATGCCTTAGTGTTCCTGTCTTTGATCGTCACTGACCCTCCTCCTCCTTCCTTCTGTCTTTCTTTCTCTCCCTCTCTCTCCTCCTTTTCACTCCCTATTAGTCATCTTCCCAGACTGTACCTGTGGGAGTATTTTGATCATTAAGTGAAGAGCAGACACACTCCAGATGTCTCCAAGGCAATGGCCCATAATTCCCAGTTTACCCAGTTCTGTGATATTCTTAGTTAGGGCCACAGGGAAGCTCTCAGCCGTCACGCTTTCATGGAGTGTGTGTTTGTTTATCAGCTCGGTCACTCAGTCACTCAATTTGCAGTGTTGGAGATTGAAATAGGTCTTTGCAAATGTGATGCAAGTGTATTGTCCTTGAGACACACCTCCAGCCTCTCCAGAATGTTTTATATTGTCATACTATCTGCAGCATTTACCGCCCCCCACCACCTGAGAAAGCAAACTAAAGTCTAAGACAATTGACCTTTGGCGTTGCAGGAATGTCTCTGAGAAACCTGCATGCGATAAAGGAGTGGATGGGCAGGGGTTTCTCAGACCCAGGTACTGTGGTTTGGGTCTTGGTTTTTGATTTCTCCAAGCAGATTCAGCTTCCAAAAGAGTGCATTTATTTAGTTCATTGTGACTTTATTTTATTGAGGTGTGTGCACACGTGTGCATTTTGTTTGGCTAGGTTTTCATTTGTCCTTTCATCTCTGGCTAGCCTGGAATTCATTATGCAGTTCAGGTTGACCTTGAACTCATGGAGATACACCTACCTCTGCCTGCTGAATGCTTGGATTACAGGTGTGCACAATCCGGCTAGTTGTCAGGATTTTGGGGGAGAAGTTTGCTGTGAGAAATTTAAATTAATACAACTCTGAATATTAAAATGGTCTTTATTATATTCTAACTTTGAGAATGGAATTTGAAGCCCACATTTGAGAATAATGGGGTGAATAGATTTTTAGCCTTTAGTTAGACAGACAATTTTCCCTTACCCTCGCAAAAAGTCTAAGAATAGGGTGAAGGATTTTCATTTTTGTTGTGTGGAAGACAGGAGGAGACACAGAAAAAAAAAGCAGAGGTGTTGACTCAGCTTTCTGTCCCACTGAGTCCTGTGGCCATTCAGTCCCAAAGAAACATACAGAGGCCTACATTAATTATAAACTGGTTGGCCTAGTAGCTTAGGCTTTCTTATTAACTAATTCTTACTTTTTAAATTAGCCCATAATTCTTGTCTGTCTTAACCACGTGGCTTGGTACCTTTCATCAGTGAGGCATTCTCATCTTGCTTCCTCTGCGTCTGGGTGACGGCTGCAGATTGACCCTTTCATTTTCCCAGAATTCTCCTGTTCTTTTTGCCCTACCTATACTTCCTGCCTGGCTATTGGCCAATCAATGTTTTATTAAAATACACGTAACAGATCTTTATAGGGTACAAGACCATTGTCCCATAGCACAGAGGTCATATCTTAACTACTGCTATTCTGCTCTGACTGACCAATTTATTCCTGGAGAAAAGGCTAAAGGTTTTCCAACAACTTCCAATTGTTTATGGGAATATCCTTTGTCTTCTGCTTAGAATCGTAGGACATGGAATCAGGGCCTGTAACTCCCAATCCCAATTTGGAAGTTAGGTCCCTGTATCCTCTTGCTTCTTTAGAAGAATAATTATGGAGGACATTGCCAAAAATACAAGTTTCCAGCAAAAAGAAAGACCCTTTCCCACACTCAACAGTGCAGCCACTAGTTTTAATAAGACTTGTAATAAATGAAGCTCTCTATTCCCAGTTTGGCCATGCCGCTGTCATTTGACCCACAGTAAGTCAGTCTGAGACCGCCTCTTGAAATTGGACTGGTCACTTGAATGGGACATACTGTCTTTATAGGAAAAAATTTTTCTCAGTGACTAGCACAATTCAAAATTTCAAGACACATTCTAGTACCTCCCTGAAGACCCAGTCAGGAGTAGGCTATAGGAAGAAGTATGCATCTTGATCAAGCCCCAGACTTGCCTGTGAATGTAGATATGATTTCCATAATGGTCGGCATGATAGTGCCCTCTTGATGAAAGTGCAAGAAGCTGCCTTGACTGAGCCGAGTATTTGCTACTATAAATAATAAACTTGTTTTCTCCGAAAGTAGCCTCTGTGGGGAATACTGATCAGAAATATTCCCATCATCTTGGAATCTTTAATGTATTTTGCAGCTGGCTGTCTTGAGGGCATCTCTCAACAAACCCATGAACTAGATTTTCAGACTCTGTCCCATGGAGAACAGGCTATATTGCGATTAATTTGAAGCACGCGCCACAATGAAGCAATTTGGAGAGATTGTAATTGAAACATCGTACTTGACCCTAAGGGGACCATGGAAAAAGAGATTTGCTTTGCTGGCTTCTCATGCATCATTTAGAACCTGCTGCCAACACAACCAAGTCTTGCTTAGGCTTCAATACTTTATACCCTTCTTCCACGGCTAGGTCAGCCGGCCTATAGTGTGCTAGCCAGTTCTGTTGGTTCTTTTTGTATGTCCTTCCTTTTATTTATCCATAAATTGGATTATTTGGATTAATGAGAATCTTGTGATGTAGCAACTCCCCGTGGACCCTGACAAAAAGACATTTGAAGTGAAAGGAGATTGGCGTGGTTCAGTTGTTCATTTAACACTAACTAGATAATAAACTGGGCTAACAAGATAGTAGCAGCTTTAGGATTCTTCTAGAACCATCCCTGAAAGAAATAACACAAGGACATGAGGCACCTACTTCTACCTAAATTAATTTTTGCTGAATCGTTTGGAGGAATCTTTTTGTTGTCATTGATGTTTGTTTGTTTTTCGAGACAGGGTTGTAGCTTTGGAGCCTGTCCTGGAACTAGCTCTGTAGACCAGGCGACCAGGCTGGCCTCGAACTCACAGAGATCCGCCTACCTCTGCCTCCCAAGTGCTGGGATTCAAGGCCTGTGCCACCCCGGACCAGCCATTTGGAGTATTCTTAAGAACAGTTATTTAAAGTTTTGTTTACATTCTGAATTGAACCAAATCAAGTTACCCCTCCGTGTCTCTTTTCCAGCTGAAGCTGCTTGTTATATCCTAATTATTGCCTCTCTTAGTGTCTCAGCACTGGCATCTAGCTTCCCAGAATAACTACTCTATCTCCCAACCTCTGCAGGCCATGTGACTCACTTCTGACCAGTGAGGTGAGATGTGTACATCTCAATTCCTGTCTGGCTTTTAACCTTGAAGTGACTGAGTGAACATGACCACAAATGTCCTTTCTAGTGTGGGAACGTGTGTGCCCATGAGAGTGAGGACAATGGTTTGTAGTGTAAAGGTGGAGGCTGAATGGTCAGAGTGGAGTGAAGCTGTGTGTGAGGGCTGTAAAGCTCTTTAGCTTGTTCCGGTCTAGGCGTGCAACCCACACACCCACGTCTGATTGGTCTAAACTGTTCATCTTAGCGTGGTTTGTTATAGCATCCAACTGATTCTTCCTTGTGGCCCCTCTCATTTTATTATTATTAGTGTGTGTGCATCTGTATACATGTGTGTGGATGCACATGCCATGGCATGCATGTGGAAGCCAGAGAACAACTTTGGGGAGTCAGCTCTCTCCCTTCACCTTGACCTGAGTTCCCCGGGTCCACTCAGGAGGCGAGGCTTATCCATCAACCGTCTGACCTGATGAGCCATCTCACCTGCCCTATGACGCCTTAGTTTATGAAACTCAGAGCAAACAGCTGTTTGATGTTGTGTAAACTCTTTCAGCAGAAGTGACAGATCCCTGGGCTAAAACAGGCTGACACAGGGGAGCACATTGAAGGGGCAGGACAGGCAGGCCTTCTGGCTGCTTGATTCGCTGAGAGACCTGCTTTCCCCTGTCTGGTGCCAACTTTGATATTAACTTCATTATGGTCCCCATAGCAAATTCGGCCATTCTGGTTCTGAGCATCACATCCAAGGAGGCAGTTTTTCTGTGGTTGCCTGTTAGGGAGCAGAAAATTGCTCAGAAGTTTATCCCTTCACCTGTAATGTCCCGTTGGTGTTGCAACAGCCAATGTTAAATAGTATTCCTGACCGTGTTACTGGCAAAAGGAATTAAATTACAGGTTTGCCTCTGGGCTTTCAAAGGGATCCATATCTTGGGTGAAGGACTAAGAAGTTAATATCACCAGAGACATAAGTTGAGGACATGAATATAGACAAGCCTCCACAATGTCGTCTACCCAAGGAAACATTATAAAAGGACCTGGAAAAAAATGTGAACGAGCAAGGCATTATACTGTGGATTTGTTTCAGAATAGTGGGGAATAGGAAGCAGAAGCAGTGTGTGGGTGTCATAGCTAGTGCTAGCTGTCAACATGATGCCCTTGGGAAGAGGGGAATCTCCTCCTTCAAATCGACCTGTGGGTATGTCTGTGGGGACATTTTCTTAATTATTAATTGATGAGGGACAACCCAACTGACTCTGAGTGATATCATCCCTGAGCAGGTAGACCTGGGTTGTATAGGAAAGATGGCTAAGCAAGGCAGAAACAGCATTTTTTTCGGGGTTCCTGCTTCAGTCACTACCTCCAGGTTCCTGCCTAGATTTCTTCAGTGATGAACTATAACCCAAACAAACCCTTTTCTCCTCTAGTTGCTTTTGATATGTGCTTTCTCACAGCAACAAAAAGCAAAGTATGACAGCAGGGTATGGACAAAGCGTAACTGTCCATGAGTTGAGAATTGGTAGAGTTCATTATGTTTTCCTCCTCATTTTTCATATATTTGAAATTGTCTGTATTTTTAAACAACTTTAAAGAGAAAAATAATTCAAATCAACAGAAGGAAAAGTAGGTGGAGGGGCCTGGAGAGATGGTTCAATGATTAAGAGTACTTGCTGTTTCTACAGAGGACCTGGATTTGGTTCCCAGCATCTACATGGCAGCTCAGAACCATCTGTAACTCTAGTTCCAGAGAATGCAATGCCCTTTTCTGGCCTTTGAGGAGACAAGGCACACATGTGGTACACAGACATAGATGCAGGAAAAAATATTCTCATCGATAAAATGAAAATAAATAAATACTAGGTAAAGAATGTTTATCCTATACATGCAAGTGTTGAAACCAGCTAGCACGCACAGAGTAGTGACTCTTTATCAGAAACTCTGTCCTCTGCTCAGAATGGCTTAGGCCCTTAGGGAATTTGTGGTATGACTGGAACTCATAGGGGTAGATTTGGGCCTGGATAACGGTTTTTTTTTTTTTTCACATTGCCTAATTCGGTGTGCAGGTGCCTAGCAGGTTCTGTCTGCAGTCTACTTTGCTTCTTCAGTCTCAGAGAGGAGCCAACACCCCTCCCCATTTGGAGAATTTGCAGCATAAAATTCCAGGCTGATGGATGACAACTGATGGCCACTAATAGTGGATCTAAAACTGAAGCCTGTGAGGCTAGACCTTGAGACCATGAGTTTTGTCCCCTACCAGTAGCACAACTCACTGCATCCAGGTCTCTGGTACCCACGTTTCCATGACTTAACACAAGCAGTGAGACCTACTAGTGAAGGCCATGTGACACAATAGTGACAAGGTGTACCTTTTCAGGTGCTGGTAGAGTCAACTGCACTTCATTCTAACGATGGGGAAAGTTGAACTCGGAGAACCCTAGCAGCCTGCCACATTTGCAGGGCCAGGGTACAGCTCCATCTGTCACTGGTTCCAGAGTCCATGCTCCTACATTAACCAGTGTCTCTGTGATGTATTAGAGACCCCAGAGGTAGACAGAGATGTAGCAGCAAGGCCCCAGTCCCTAGCTTCCACTTTGCTCAATGAAGTCAAGGATTTATAATGACTGGCATTCTCCCTGAGTTCTCTTTGGTGTCTAGAGTTCTCTGCTTTCCATTTAAGCTTTGTCATAGAAGTTTGAACACGTTTTTAAATGGCAAAACAGGTATGGTGATCATTCCTGCACCTCGACCAGCCAGAGCATTTAGCTTGTGACCAACTGTGTTATGCCATATCTTTGTTCCTCCTCTTATTCAAAATCTCATCTCAGTCACCAACCACATTGTGCCATTTCAGTCATTATGTATTTCAGCAAACATCTCTGAGAGATACTCTTTTCACAAAGACAGTCTCACACGTATAAAGATGGAAGAAAAACCCAATGTTAAACTTTAATGTCTCTAGTACTATATGCATAAATTATTTATTCAAACAATATGTAGAAAGCATAATAAATATATGTGTAACATATTCATATTTTTTCTTCATATCATTTGAGTTGAAGTTCAAATAATGTCTAACTATTGGCATTAGTTGATATGTCTGTAAAGTCTCCTTTTACGCTAGGAGTTTCTATGCCTTTTGTATTTTTCTCCATACAGTTTAGATATTCCTTCAATATCTAAGTCGGGTTGTTTGGCCTGAAGAGTTTCTCACTGTCTGGAATTTGCTAACGTCACCCTCATGGTGTGATTCCCTCTGTTCTTCTGTTTCCTGGGTGTGGGTAAGTGGATCAGGGGTTCGCTCAGACTCATAGTCAGGCTTTTCTTTTGGAGACTAATTTGTATGGATGGTGTGTTGTGCTCTCAGGAGGCCCACTGTGTGGGCCGGTCAGTCTGTGGCATCAGCAGACAGAGGACGGTCCATCACCTCCTTCACGGTTGCCAAATAGTGGCATGCTGATTTCAGTTTTATCTTTCCTTCTTTTGTACCACGAGAAATGTTCCCATGATGCATCTCCATATTGAAAATGTGTGCAGACTTATCTGCTAGTCCCAGTTTCATGGGTTTTGTATGTGTGTATGCATGCATGAGTATATATGCTCGTGTGTATGCAGGTGTAGGTTATGCAGGTATGCTTGTATATATGTGCATGTAAGGGCCAGAGGACAGCCTCAGGTGTCACCCTCAGGTGCCATTCACCTTGGTTTTCTGACAGGGTCTCTCACTGGCCTGGATCTCATTGAGTAGGTTAGGGTGGTCAGCCAGGGAGCTCTAGGAGATGCCTGTTGTGGAATGTTATTTTAGGGTGTGCTGCATTCATTTATGCTGTGCAATGTTTGTTTAATGATGCAAAGTTGTGTTGCATTCTTTTGTGTTGCATTTGTTTAACTCTGGGAAGCTGTGCTACTTTGCCTGTCTAAAACACCTGATTGATTTGGTAAAGAGCTGAATGGCCAATAGCGAGGCAAGAGAAAGGCTAGACAGCGCTGGTGGGCAGATAGAATAAATGGGAGGAAAAATCTAGGCTTGAGGAGAAGATCAAAAAGACTGAGAACTCAAGAACAATGGCAATGGGTTTCTGATCCTACTGCTCGCACTGGCTTTGTGGGAGCCTAGGCAGTTTGGATGCTCAACTTACTAGACCTGGATGGAGGTGGGGGTTCCTTGGACTTCCCACAGTACAAGGAACCCTGATTGCTTTTCGGGCTGCGGGGGGGGGGGGGACTTAATTGAGGGAGGGAGAAGGAAATGGGAGGCGGTGGCGGGGAAGAGACAGAAATCTTTAATAAATAAATAAATTTTAAAAAAAAGAGCGAGAAAAGGAGGAGAGGACGCCAGGGGTCAGCCACCCATCCACACAACCAGTCACGGAATGAGGGAGTGAGAAGGAAAGAGCGATGTATAGAACAGAAAAAGGTAAAAGCCTGGAGGAAAAATGTAAATGGGATAGTTTAAGTGAAGGAAAGTTGCCTAGAAATAAGCCAAGTTAAGGCTGGGCATTTATATGTAATAGTAAGTGTCTGTGTGATTACTTGGGAGCTGGGTGGTGGACCCCCCCAAAGACAAAGAGGAAAAAACAAAATCAAACCAAAACAAACAAACCAAACAAATAAATAAAGTGAAAAAATAAAAACCCAACTACATCTGCCTGCCTCTGCCTCATCAGTGCTTGAATTACAGGTACACCCGGGTTTGACTTGGTTTGTTTTCTCTCACACATGTGCACCGGACGAGAACTCAGGTCCTCATGCTTGGAAGGCGAGCGCTTTACTGACAGCCTCCTCGTTCATATTTTGTATAAAAGAAAACCCTTTTCCAGCTCTTACCAGTTTAGTAATCAAACCCAAGAAATGCTTGCTTTCTGCACCTCCCCCACAGGCATTGTTTGCGGAGGGGCACTGCCGGTGTTGTGATAGCGCCTGCATCCAGAGGCCAGGCCAGTAGATTGCCAGGATAACCTCTGAGTGGTCAGTAAATACGTCTGCTCCACAGCCAGAGAACTTTGGGCCAGTGACAATGAGCTCTTTCCATTCCCATCACAATGGGCGCTGATGGCAAAGACAAAGATAAAGAAATCTTAGCATTATGAGTGGTACCAATCCTGGTGGCGTCTGTATGGAATCGCTGCACTTGGCAAACTGAGGCAGAAGGATCGTGAGTTTAAGGCAGGCCTGGGCTTTGTAGTCAAATGAGCTAAGTGTTTATCTACTCAGTAACGCAGGCTTGTTTAGTGCTCTAACCTCGGAATCTCAACAGCAGAGTCTATTTGTGGTAGTTGGCCCATTAATACTTTTGAGTGCGTGCGTAAAATAAATTCTTATCTTTCCAAACCAGTCAGGTGAGGCTTTGCCTGTGGGCTGTGCACTCCCTCTTACTGCCGAGCACCGTTCCAGTAGCCTGCCTCCTGTGCACGGTGATTGGGGTTTTCCGCAGTACCCCAAGTTTTTGTCTCCTGTATGGAGCTCTAATAGAAAGCCCTCCAAAGCTGCTGTCAGTTATTTCTTTGTGAAGAGAGCCCTCCTGGTCCTGCTCACATTTTCTTACCCTTCCAACACATGCTTCACTCATGAGCCGTTGTTTACTTTGGGGGCTACCTCGGAATCACGGCCACTACATTTGTAGGAGGATTTCTGTTCTGATACATGTAAAGAAAATAGTCTATGAGAGAGAGTCAGGAGTGAGGTTAGATGCTGTCAAGTTGAAATCCCAGCCCTGTCCCTTTCAGGGTCTGTCATCTCAAGCCACCACTCAACCTAAACAGGACTCTAGCTTCTGAGCTGCGAGCCGAAGGGCATCCTGCCACCTCCCACGATTCCTTACAGGAAGAAGTCACAGTTTAAAAGGAACTTATGTTGTGGCTCACGTGAAAAGCATTTTGACAATGAATCTTAAAGACTAGCATTTGCACTTTTGCAGGGCTCCTTTTTCTTCTGTGCTCTTCAGTGGACCAAAAGCATGAGAAATCATTCAACTATGTCTGGAAGGGCAAGGCCAAACCTAGGTTGTCTGTTTAACAGCCTTTGGCCATGGCTATAATTTCACTTACATGTTCTAGGTTTTGCGAAACTTAATGATGAAAGAAATTTGGTTGCCCTGGGTTGACAAGAGTGGATGGAATAGGAAGAGGCCCTATGTGAACTAACGGTCTTATTCTAGATCTGAATACAGGTGTAGATGGCAACACTTGCCAAAAGTTATTGTTTGCAAATCCTGTGTTGTTGCAAAATAAAAATGTCAATGCTATCCGTTCACCATGAAGTTGAATTTCGGGGAAGCAGGGGGAAAAGCGAATGACAGAGTGGTGAGCAGAGAAGCCAGACAGGGGACTACAGGCGTGTGTGTGATGTGTAAGGAAACCAGCCATTACTTAGCAACAAGCTTATGCCATTGTCCCAGAGAGATACCGTAGGCAATGGCTTTGTGAATCCACTCTGCTCTGAAACATGCTGGAGGTGGAGGGTGGGGTGGACCACTACTTACCTGTCATTTCTCCAGAGGCCAGGAGGAGTCTCCTGCCACAGGGACCTCTGTTGCAGGCTAATACTGAAGCCGTGGCCACCTGGCTGTGTAGCTGTGGGGATTTCGCAAGACATTACTGAAGTTCCTCAGGCCAGAGGCAAAACCTGTGCTCAGATCCAGGCTGGCACCCACCAGATGCAGGTGTGGGCTCTGGCAGGGCTGTGCTGTGGCTACGGGTAAACCTTGCAAAGCCAGAATGGCTGCGTCAGGTCTGGTCTCCACCACTCACTAGTTAAGCATCTCCGAGACGGTGACCTAACCTGTCTAAACCTCAGTCAGCCTAGAGCTTGGCCCCTTGGCCTCCCTCAGAGGAGGCTGTCTCTAGACTGTTCTCATGTATACTACCAAGCTCACTGGGCCTTCTGTCTAGCCACAGGAACACAAGTGCCCTTTGAAGACAGAACAGGCCAGACCCTCTTGAGAGAAGCCAAACAGACCCAGGAGGGAGCTTCACAGCTGAAAGATCAAATTGTGGATAAGATTACAGCTCTCTAGTTGGAAATACCAGGTCTAGTCACAGTCTGCGTCAAGAGAGCTCCCAGTGAGGTTGAAACCCAGTCACTCCCCGTGGTAACCTACATAGGAATGAATGCACCTTGTTGAAGCTTCCTTCCCTTCTCGTCCCAGTTCTTCAATATCTTACCTATGATATATGAGATTATGTCCCCAGACATACTTACTCTTAACTCTTGGTCTCAGGGAAAACCCAACCTAAGAGCATCACCCGTCACCCGAACATTGTGAGGGTTAATTGAGCTGGTAGAGGTAAAGGCTAGGAGCAGCAGATATTTCTCAGTAAGCCTAAAATAAATGGAGCAACCTGCTTGACTTCTCCATGCAGATCTCCTGCCAGAAGGAAGAAAGATGGCTGTAGTAGAGAGTCTCCAAATGAGACATCTTCATGATACCTCTGTGTGTGTTTAAGATACTTGTGCTTGTGTTTGCATGTGAACATGCATAAATATGGGCATGTGTGAGCCATCTTGCATACGTGGAGGTCAAAGACAACCTCAGGTATCACTCCTTGTTTGAAGCAATCTTTTTGTTGTTCACTGCTGCGTTCTCCAAAGACAAACATGATGAAATACTATTTTAACTTTTTATGGAGGAAAAAAAATGAGGTTTGAGAGCAAACGTTTCAGAAATCAAAAAATCATACCGCAAAGTGATTCATTTAGAAAACCAACAAAGTAATTGTCTGGACCACACTGAGTGGGAGCAGTCATTTCTCACACTCTTTCCCAGGCAGACCTGGAAGAGCCTTAGCCACTCCCTAACCCGGTGACTCCCAGTCCCTGGTGACAGATTTTGTATATCCCCGGAGAACTGCTTCTTTTTTTTTTTAGTTTATTTTTTTAATTTATTTATTTATTAAGGATTTCTGCCTCCTCCCCGCAACCGCTTCCCATTTCCCTCCCCTCCCCCGATCAAGTCCCCCTCCCTCATCCGCTCGAAGAGCAATCAGGGTTCCCTGACCTGTGGGAAGCCCAAGGACCGCCCACCTCTATCCAGGTCTCCTAAGGTGAGCATCCAAACTGCCTAGGCTCCCCCAAAGCCAGTACGTGCAGTAGGATCAAAAACCCACTGCGATTGTTCTTGAGTTCTCAGTATTCCTCATTGCCAGGAGGTGGCAGAGGGTCTAGGGCAGCTGTAGTCCATCAGCAGCCTGTCCCGTTCTGACCCACTGTACCTTGCATGACTGTCACAGCATCGGTGACATAGTGGCAGGGCAGAGTGTGACTGGTTCAGAGATCACACAGCCTACAGAGCTAAGAAGGTCTCTGAATTGTCACTGAGAAAGTCTGCAAACACACAGGCCTGGAAGACTCAGTTTCTGAAAGCTCACTGGCAGATTCTGGTGTGTGCACAGGGTTGGTAGCGACAGAGGGCAATTCATGTGTTCTGTTTGCGTGAGCAATAAGCAAAGAGGCCCCGAGGGGTCAGTGCTTTGCCCAGGGTTGAAAAAGCCAAAGCAGCAATGAGAAAAGCCTCACCCTCGACCTCTCAGCCTCCTAGAGTGTCTCTCTATTTCTGTAGTGATGCCACTGGCTTCTGTTGAAACAGGCTCTCGTCTTGACCAGCGTGGAACTCGCTGACAGCAGCCACTGTGCTGGCCAATGGCGTTTTATAATGAATAACACAGCAAGTTGGCTTGTCATCTGGCACTGTAAATCTCAGGCATGCCAACACGTCTTCCCTTTGTCGTAGCACCATCTGGACATAAAACTGTGTGGAATTTCCAACAAATGCCGTTTGATGGACGTGTCTGATGGAAATCTCTGCAGAGAAAGGCAAGAGGAGAGTGAAAGGGGCCATACGTCTTGATAGAGGATCATCGACTCCCTTGTTTATCATTCTGCAAACATTTACTGGTATTTCTCAGTGAGCTAAGTACAAGGCCAGGCAGCAGGCATGTCCTCAGGCACCTATAATTTGATGAAGAAAGCCATAGTAAATAGTAATATCTATTGGATAACTAAACAGTCACGTTGATAGGGGAAAGATGGCCGTGACCGCCATGAGTTATTATAGATAGGTATAATATAATAGTGTCACACACAGGCAGCAATTACCAAAGGCCTGCTGTGCCCCAGATGATCTTTTGCGTGTTTTACTTGTACTGACACACTTTACATTCACAACAGGCCTATGGAGGTCAGTGCTATTTTAATTTACACAAGGGGGAAATGAATTGGTTAATTGGCGCGCACCTCATCACAGGAGTAAGAAGCAGTAAAGCCAGAGTTTAAATATATAGTGAGCACTCTGTGTGCATGAGTTCTGACTTCTTGCATGCAACCAAATACAGAACAAATATACTTGAAAAAAAATCACATCTGTGCTCTGCGAGTATGGGGACTTTTGTTCTGGTCATCATTCTCAAACTGTATCCATAGCAATGACGCTATGTGGAGTAATGAGTAATCAAGAGAGGATTTGAAGAGGAGGAGTCAAATCAGGGTCAGTGAGACATGCTTACAGTACGAGCCACTAGGGAGACTGAGGCAGGGGAATCACTTGAGCTAAGGAGTTTCAGACCAGCTTAGCTAACACAATCAGGGTGTGTTTAAATGAGGAAGTGAGAAGTGTATGGAAGGATATGTGTGGACTGCAGGTAAATATCATGCTATTTCATATATATATATGGTTTATCTTAGGACTTTGGGTCTAAGAACCAGTCCTAGAGAGTCTGAAGGACAACAGTGCAGATTGCCTTAGTCTTGTCTTTTGTGGCCCAGCAAGTGAATGCTGCTCTCAGAACCCGTGTTTAAGCTGCCGCTCTCCTGCAAGTGCCTCATAAAGATAGCACTGAATTATGAATGAGTGAATTAATTAAAACATGTATACATCTACACCTATGTCTTCTTAGTAATAATATCTGCTATAAAATGAACTGCACTGGGTCCTGCACTACCTGTCTTCATTATTTTTCCTTCTCGAGTGTTTGAGCTACGGGCAGCTAGCACAAATACTGCTGTACCCCAACACAATGATGAAACGCAATAATTAGACTGAGCTCATTAAATCAGCTAAACGATTCTGAAGTAGGACCAGGGATCCATAATTTACTAAAATGTTCGAAGAATTAGAACGCAGTGAGAATAATAAAAATATGAAGCAAAACTTGTATAAAGATTGCTACAAGAAAAAGGGCCATCGATGAAAAGTATAGAAGTGCCAAAGATGGATCTATAGAGTGTCTTCTTGGCATGGATACGCTGTGCAGAAGTGTGTGTGCTGAGGAAAAAGTTAAGCTCAGCTAAGCTGACTCAAAGCATGGAGAAACGTTTGTGTGCCCTAAAGCTGTGTGAGTGTTGTTCCCCATTCGGTGCCTTCCACTTTTTACTTGAGACAGAGTCTCTCACAAGCAGGCCATAGCCTGACCTGCAAGTCTCCAGGGATCTGCGTTTCTCAGCCTCCCATCTGGCCATTGCTACAAGTATGGGTCACTGAGAGCAGCTTTTTACGTGGTTTCCGGGGTCCCAACTCAGGTCCTCACATTTGCAAGGGGCAAGCTTTACCGACTAAGCCTAGCACCATCAGCTTCTTCTGAAGCTACTCCCGGGAGAATTAGCAGGCAGGTGCTCTTCAAACCAGTTCTGGTGGCATCTTTGTGAGCCTGAAGCTCTGCGTTTTGAAGGAAGTTATGCTGCTGTGAGGTCCACACTCGTTTCCAGACAGCAAGAGTGGAATCCATCACACCGTGCCTCTGGTAGCAATGATGTTTCTCCGGGCCATATTTAAATGTTAATGGCAATGTTGGGCCTCTCGGTAATTAATGCCCTGCAGGTAACCATGCATTCATTCAGCTCTTGGGATGTTTAATATATGGGAGATGAAAGGGGAGAATATTTGCTGGCTATGTACTTTGTGAAGTTTTCAGGGCTCTTTTATATCATCAATCAGCCCAGCATAGGCCCACCTCCTTGTTCGACCTCTGTATGTGGAAGGAGCATAAGAGTTCTTCCTCGCGGTTTAGCTAACGCCGATGTGAGGGCCCAGGCTAAATGCTTTCTTTAATCAGAAATGCGATTACCCTTCCCTGTATTTTCCTACCTTCCCTGTGATTTTACAGAACAGCCAGCATGGTCACTGTGTGACACTGTCTTTCTAGTTTGCTCTTACCTACTCAGCATGTGTGTGTGCAGCCTAGTGAAGACTTCCAGTAAAACAGCTGCAGACTGAAGAGTGTGCCCTGCAGAACAGTGCCCTCTGTTTGATGTCCTCCGTGTCAACTTTCTGGGATTCTGTGGTGTGATTTGAACTATCTTTGTTTGACTTCTTAAGGAAAAAATAAAGAAATAAAAAGCCTGAAACAATGTATTGGAGCTGGCAGTTCATTTGGGAGGAGATTCCTTAGCAGCATGCAGAGAACTGGAGAGAACAAGGGAACAGAAAAGATACAAAAGATGGCCTTCCACAGTGCAGGGTATCTTTCCTGACAGGACCCCAAGGCCTACAGGCTGTGCCATTTAGCCACTGCTTCTCCACCCTTCAGTGATGTCCTGAGGCTGCTACCTGCTCCAACCCATACCGAAGCAGAGAAGCTAGGAGACACTGGATGCAGCTAAGGCTGAAGTCGAGGAAATATAAACAAGTCACACACCCCCCCCCCCAGTTACTGTAACAAATACCTAATAGAATTGAATTTATATAGAGAAGGGTTATTAGGGCTCAGTGTTTAGAGGTTTTAATTATGATTATTGGCTCCATTGCTTTGGATCAGTGGCAGGCTATCATGTCAAGGATGCACGGCAGAAGCCAGGCAGTGGTTGTGGCATGCCTTTAATCCCAGCTCGGGGTGGGGGGCAGAGGCAGGCAGATCTCAGTGAGCTTGAGGCTAGCCTAGGCAACTGAGTGAGTGCCAGGACAGGCTCCAAAGTAACACACAGAATCTCTGTCTCAAGAAAGAAAGAAAAAAGAATGCACAGCAGAGGAATGTCATACACACTAGGGCCAGGAAATAAAAATAGGGGGGAAAGAAGCAGTTAGGGTTCCACTGTCCCCTTCAAAAATATATCCCCAGTGACCAGAAGCTCTCCTGTTCACCCCCACCCACCTCAGGAAGGTTTTACACCTCTTTCCCCACAGTGCCACTCTGGGGAACAAACCTTTATCACATGGACTTTGAGGAGACACTCTAGACCTGAGCTGGAGCAGGAAGGCACCACACATGCTGGCTGCCAAGGCAGAAAACACTCCCAAGGCTTTTCCTAGCCTTGCTAGACTTAGTAAGCTGTGCTTTTGAAGGAATTAAGCTGTGTTTTGGGGAGGTTTATTTCAAACGTGTTTTAGTATATAAAGAAAAACGCCCATCCTGTCATTAAGGAGCATGAAATAAGGGACAACCATGACCCCAGATTTTAACCCTGCCACCTTGGCCATGGTCCCATATTTGTGGACAGTGCAAAGAATCCACTCTGAGTTCCTGTGTTTGTTGTCTGGTCAAATGCTGGCAGAGGCCTTGCTGCTGCCCATGCAGACTGATGCTTCCTTTGCTCGACCCTTCTCTTCGATAGCAAGTACGTCTTTCCTTTGTTGTATTAGTGCAAAAGTAAGGTGTGTTTAGGAACTCAGAAGGCACAACCAAGACCTATAAAGTAAAGCAAAGCTGTTCCTAGCTCCCTCATGCAGCCATGAGACTCTTGGCATCTTCCTTCCCAGCTCTTTGTTTAGACAGCAGCAAACCAGAGTCACGATATACACACCATTGTCAACGTTTGTACTGATGGGGGACAGTTTCTATCTTGGTAAACCTGAGAATGTAGCTTCCTTTCTTTTTGTTCTTTAATTAATGGCTTTGTAAAATTAAGCCTGACTTTCTGTGGTTAAAAAAGTACTGTTAATTGGAAAAACATACATGCCGTTACCCGTATGTGTGTGTGTGTGTGTATATATATATATATGCACATATATATAGCATGTATATATATATACATACACACACACATATATAGCATGCTTGTGTATGTTTATGTGTCTGTGTAAATATGATTATTCAGAAGAATTTCCATCTTCAGCCAGCAAACTTTTTCTCTCAAGGGCAGAGAGTGAGTATATTCAGCTTTGTGGGCCACACGGTCTTATGACCACTCAGCTCTGCTCTTGTGGTGAATGAGTTACCACAGACAATATGTAAGAAAATGGTTATGGTTGTGTTCCAAAGGCTTTATTTAGCCAGCCCGGAGTCTGCATTTTTCTGACCCTTGCTCTCAGTATGAACACTAATAGCCATATTTCCAGAAATGCATGTGTTTTCTCCCAATAAAAGTGGAATTATATTCTACACACTCTCTCATGCATATTTAAATATTTATCGGTCTCTATGATGTGCTGGCTCATATACAGTGGCGCAGACAATGGCGAAAGTGACAAATAAGGACCCTGTTCTTGGGGAGTTTGCTGCAGGAAATCGCTATTAGCACAATGTGTACTTTAATGTAATGGGGGCAGTAGGGGGAAAAATTAAGCATTCCAGTCTAGCACAGCTTTTGTGACCAACCCTCTATCGGCATTTAATTCCCCTAATTGTTTCTGTAGCAGACTTCATTGTCATAAATGTTCTTAGGCCTAAATCTCTCTCTCTCTCTCTCTCTCTCTCTCTCTCTCTCTCTCTCTCTCTCATTTTCTTCTTAGTATGAATTCCTTGATCCTGAGGCTGCCCGTGAGGATGTAGTGAACCCCATTATCTGTCTCTGGGTTTTTATTATTCCTGCTACACCTTGCAGTTGCCAAGTCAACACACACATATTATCTCAGTTGTTTGCTTGTCTCCTGCTTCTAGAAAACTTAAGCTAACATATTTTCACCTAGCCTGCGCACTCCCTCTTCCTTCATTTGTGCAAATACGTAGGCTTCGATAAATAGAGTAAAATGAAAATGTCACTAATCTAAGTCATGATACAGAAATGGTGAGAGAGAGACTCATCTGTGGAAGTAGGAACGTGGTTTCTGATAATTTGTCTCTAGGAGCTGATGCAGAGGCCACGAATAGATGCTGCTTACTGGCTTGCTTAACCTGCTTGTTCATAGAAACCAGCATGGCAGCACCCACAGTGGCCTGGACCCTCCCCAACTGATCATTAATTGAGAAAATGCCTTACATCTGGATCTCATGGAGGCATTTCCTCAACTGAGACTCCTTCTCGGTGACTCTAACTTGTGTCAAGCTGACACAAAACCAGCCAGTGGGTTGTCAGTATTTCATGTTTATGCTGTGGGAAGGGCTTGCTTATTCACACGTGTTTGCTTGTGTGTGGAGGCCAAAGATCAATGCTGGGTGTCGTTCCCTGGCTGCTGTTCACTTTGTCTTTTGAGAAAGGGTCTCTCTCTCTCTCTGGCTTGAAGCTTGCCGAGTAGGCTAAGCTGACTGATCAGTGAGCCCCAGAAATCTGTCTCCGCTCCCCCAGTGCTAGGATTGCAAGGACAGTGCCATGTCTTTAAATGTGGGTTCTTGGTTTCAAACTCAGGTCCTTATGCATGCACAAGTGCTTTACTGATTGAGCCATCACTCCAGACGCTTCTGTTCTCTGGCTGGTGTGTGTACTTCCACGGTGCATGTTGCACACACAGATGTAGCTCATGTGTTCTCGGAGTCTTAGACAGTTTCCCTGTGTTTCCCCTCGGCTTTGGCATCTTGTTGCTTTGAATTCTGTGGGCACAAAGCAGAAGTTTCATCATCATCTGTCCATGTATTAGAGATCCAGTCTGTGACCAATAACGATCCCTCCGTTCATTTGACAAGCACACATTGAGCCTCACTTCGTGTGGGGCTTGTTTGAGAACGTGGACCTTCCCTTAGAGCTTGACACAGCCAACAGAGCAGGCATGATTAGCTCTAGACCACAGGTAAGGAAACTGAAGTGACTTGTTCGGGGCCGCCCACCAGGTGAGTGGCAGCAAACGAAATTGCAGCAGTCTGGTTTAGCCTCGGGTCAGGTGGACTTTCTCCTGAAGTGTGCTAAGTCAGCTGTGGCTCCTTCACCTCCACCCACCTGCTCTCTAAATACTCTCTCTTATTGGCATGTGCATGCTTATTACAACACTTACTAGTTCAGCTTTCCCAACAGACAGCAAGTGAGAATGGAGATTATTTCCCTCCTGATCTCTGACATCCCCAGGCCTCACACATGCCTGGTGCTTAGCAAGCACTTTGTAATGGCTGCTCAGAGCATGAAGAAATAAATGGTCAGGCTGCCATCATTATAAAACTTCATGTTGAATTCTATTTTCCTGCCGAGGATTAGAACAAATTACAGCAATACTTGAAAGTCATTCCTCAACAACTGTGCTCTTCCGAACATTCATTTTGTACTTTATTTATTCGGGGCTGTTATGCAAAGAAATCCACTTACACGAGGCTAAGGAGGCCCTCTTTGTTCCAGTTCAACACACGTTCGTTCCTCAGACCATCATGACCGAGTAGGCCACCTGTCTTTTGTCAAGGACACATGCGCTTATAACAGCTGTGTACTGGCTGTTGGCAGGGCTCTGGTACAAAGCAGGGAGTTAGGGGTTTTTTTTAATTATCATGCCATAATTTATTCATTACAGAAGTGATCTGAATAGGTTGAACCATGCCAGGACCACCTAAGGCTTGCAAGACAGGAAACCACGCAGCCCACCAAAGAAGCAAAGACAGGCAGGCAGAGAGGAATGCTGAACTGCAACCCATAAAGGATGAAGAATGGCTGCTAACTCCAGCTTTGCCATGTGCTGTCTCTCGAATCTTGGATAAGTTGTTACCATGAACTTTAGTAGATCATGGAGGAGAGCACACGGCTTGTGAATCACTTGAAGGTTGCCATCTTCCAGCACAACTGTTGTGGTTTACATGTGAGCTGTCCACATTGGCCCCTGCTGGTGGTCCTCTCTAGGAGTGTTGCGGGACCTTTCAGAGGTGAAGCTTTGATAAAAGGAAGTAGGAAGGGATGGGCCTTGAGATTTTATGGTCTGGTCCCCCTTTCTTTTCACCTTTGCTTCCCGAGTGTAGATGCAGTGTGTACAGCTGACCTCCTCCGCCACCACCAAGCCTTCCCTGCCATGATAGCATGGATCTATTAAACTGTAAGCTGGAGTAAAGCCTTGCTCATGTAAGTTGCTTTGGTCAGGACATTGACTGACAACAGAGAAGGCAACAAGTACGTTAATCAATTATAATTTGCTTTCCCACTGATGCAGGGCACAGTTCCATAAACCTTCCCATGGCACTCCCTGCAGCTGTCACCCACCGACGCCTGACTATTTGTTGGGTAGACGTTCTTCCTGGAGTCTCAAAGGTGGTGATGATTTGTGGTTGTTTATTTAGGGTAGAAAAAGAAGAGATTAGCACTAGTCTAGTTCTTACTCTCCAGAGCCTCCCCTGCTTCACCTAGAGATCACCACCCTGGACACAATGATATCACAGGTCAACCCGAGAGAGAAGAAACCCTGGAAGGATCCCTTTCTCTGGCTGTATGGGGCGGGGGCAGTGTTAGGATGTAGCTAGGGCATAGGCTAATTTTCCAAATAGGAGAGCTGTAGATTCAGCGAGCGTGCCTGTCTCAAAATAAATAATAGAGAAATATGAAGACATCCATCATTAACCTCTAGCTGCCATATTTGCACACACACACATACACACACACAGAGGTATAGATCATACACATGTATAGAAATAAAACTTCAACTGGGTGGTTAATGCAGTGGTAGTGTACATGTCTAGTATGTAAGAGGCAATGGATTTGATTTCCCAGTACCTCAGATAGATAGCTAGATACATAGATAGATGAAAGATAGATAGATGACAGATAGATAGATGATAGATAGATAGATGATAGATAGATAGATGATAGATAGATAGATAGATAGATAGATAGATAGATAGATAGACTAAGAAAGAAGCTGAGAGACTAAGACTCGTTCTATGGCTTTTCCATCTGCTAGTAAAGTCATTCTCCACACTAGCCCACAGAAGTTCAAATCTCAATAGCAACTGCAACTAGGCAGCCAGCATCTCAAAATTTTAGGTTTTGTGCCAGGATTAACTGGCCAGCAAGCCCCGGGGTTCCTTCTTTCTCAACCTCTCCAGAGCTGAGATTGCACAAATGCTCTGCTAGGCTTTCTATACGAGCAGTAGTGATCTGAACTCGGGCCTCCCTGCCCAGGCAGCAGAAACTTAACCAGAGAGCTGTATCCTCAGCAGGGTGGAGCAGGATCTAGGTACAATGTAGCTGTAAAGTGCTACATTGTTTTTAACCCCTGCTCAAAAGAAAACTGTGACCTTCCGAGCCCCGTCTGCTGTGGTACCCAGGCCACGGGGATGCTTGGTCTCATACAGGTCTACCCATCTGAGCATGACTTGGCACATTGGTCTCCAAAGATAAGGGTATCTTAGTGTTCACTGGGCGATGACAGGACGACCAAGACATCTGGAGGAAATTCAAATAAGGGATGGCCTTAGTTACTTCTCTATCACTGTGCTCAGCTGCCGGGACCAAGGAACTGTAAAGAAAAATGAGCCTATTGGGCTTACAGTCCAAAAAGGTAAGTTCATGACCTCATGATTGGGAGCGAGGTCAGGCAGTCGTGGTGCTGGATCAGTAGCTGAGAGCTCATGTCTGATCCACAAGCAGGATGTTGAGACAGAGATTACTGGGAAGGGGTGGACTTTTGGAACAACAAAGCCAGCTCCAAGTGACACAACTGCCCCAGCAAGGCTGTGTCTCCTAACACCAAACAGTTCTACCAACTTGGGACCAAGCATTCAAATGCGTGAGTCTACGGGGCCGTTCTCTGTCACACCACCCTATGATGGTGATGAGCTCTTTTGTTTTTACTTTTATCACTTCCAAGATATTATAGATCATCATTTAATATGTATCCGTTGAAAGTTGGTTTGTGGGAAGATTTTTATATAGTTAATTATTATTTTGTATCGTGTAAGGGCATATAATAGGTTTTTTAAGAGACTCTGAATATATGCTTTCATAAGAGAAAATTTCTTGATTTTGGCATACAAGTAAATGTATTGTCATCAACTTTGATCTGCCACACTTGTGAAACTGTTCTTAACTGAGTATCCAAACATCTTATGCTTTGATTTTAAAGAAATAAAATTAAAAAACAGAAAAAAATGCAGACACTGAGAAGTTTTTAGAACAATACAGCCACTGTGACTGCTAACCCAGTGCTGCCTGGCTCGTGGTCACCAGGTGTCACAATTAGCATGTCCTCATCAAGTTCATTCTCATAGCAATGTCAAAGACTTGGCTTGGTCCTCCCCATTTTACTGACAAGGGCACTGAGGCTAGAGAGGGTTCAGTAACTCCCGGGGTTTTCACATTAGTAAGCATTAAAAAGTAGGATGTGTTGATAAATTGTGACCCTAGAAATCACTCTTTCGGCTTCCCCCATCTTCCTCCTCCAGGCCTCTGGGAAGCCTGAGATGGTTTTCTCAGAGTCAGGACTGACTGGTGCTTGTACGAATGCGAATGTTTCATGAGTTTCCGTTCTGTGCCTACAACAATGAAAATGGAGCAGGCAGGTCATGGCTGAGTATCAGAGGTGGGGCTGGTCTGTATCTTTTGAATTGACTGTAATTTCATTTTGCTGAGCTTTCATTTCTCTTCCTGTGAAACAGGACCATTGGTCTGAACGGTCTCTCAGGCCCCTTCTGGGTGGGCCACTGTTCACAGTCAGATCACTGAGGATCTAGCCTTCTTCCTAAATGAACTCTTTGGCCTTTTCTTCCTCCTGGGAAACCATGATAATGTAAATATCAGAAGCTCATGGGTTATGTGATTTGAAAATCTGCACGGGTTTCCTGTGTGAGTTCTCTGCTGCCTAGAAGGACCCCGAGAGTCTCCAAACAAACTTCTAAGAGCCGAGTTTTTGTTAACTTCACAGGAACCTGCCCTCTGGCGAGCTAATTTTAGTGGTCATGTTAGGTTTAAATTTAGTGATCTTGTTGGGTGGAGGTGCTGCAGGGGCTATTAGAAGTAAAATACTATCTTAGTAACTTGGTCTCATTTATAGATCTTGAGAGGCCTTGATGTGATAAAAGTCTGAGTTACGCATTGCATTAGCGGAGTTATATAAAGCCTGTTGAATATTAATCTTGTAATGATTCACCTTACAATTTTATGAGGCTGGATATAAAAAGATTCTGTGACTGAGCCTATGGTCTATAAAATGAAGTGTAGGGAAGAGAAAGAGAGAGAAATTGGAAGTGAAGAGAGCAGAATCTTTCCCTTCTTTTCTGGAATCACGCTCAGCCCTAGCTAGCCCTTTCCTATGAATCCAGCTCTTGACAGTTACTTAGCCCACTCACTATATATGAGTGCGTGCATCCACACTTTGGTTTTCATGGGGGAGTGGTTCTAGGACTCCTGTGGATACCAAAACCTGTTGCGATCCTCATATCAAATGGCAAAATAGTTATACATCTTCACGTTTACTTTAACCATCTCTGGATTGTGTATTGTTCTCAATGCCACGTAAAAGCTGTGGGATAATGATTGTGCTATGTTGTATATCTTAAAACATAGAAACAATGCCAGCATAGTCCATGAAAATGATAATTACACAAATGTCCCGACTACAAGTTGTGTATGTGTCTCAAATGGTCACACTGTGCCCACAAACAAGAACACATATTGTGTCCTTTAAGAAATAAGAAACATGTCAGGCAGTGGTGGCGCATACCTTTAATCCCAGCTCTCAGGAGCAGAGGCAGGTGGATTTCTATGAGTTTGAGGCTAGCCTGAGCTACACAGTGAGTTCCAGAACAGCCAGAACTACATGGAGAAACCCTTTCTCAGAAGGAAAGAAAGAAAGAAAGAAAGAAAGAAAGAAAGGAGAGAAAGAGAAAGTCAGGGAGGGAGGGAAGGAGGAAGGAAGGAAGGAAAGAAGGAAGGAAGGAAGGAAGGAAGGAAGGAAAAAAAAGAAAGAGGAAACAAGCTAGCATCGTGGTGCTAGACCTGTAGACCCAGCACTTGGGAAATTAGGGAAGGAGGTTCACCAAGAGTTCCAGGCCAGCCTAGGCTACTGAGTGGGACTTTGTCTCAAAAGTAACCAAGCAATCAATCAAATTACACTGAGCAAAAGAAATCCAACCCTCAAAAGGAATCATACTTTGTAATTTTATTCGTACGATTCTAAGAACAATCCATTAACATATCATAAGAGAAAGCACGTCACCAATTGCACGAGGAAGGAGGAGGAAGGAAAAGGAGGCATGAGCACAAAGGGACATGAAGGAGAATTTCAGGGGTGACAAATGTGATGTGTCTCCATTACAGTAGTGGGTACATGAATTCAATGTATATATTTGTCAATATCTGTTGGACCTTGCACTTAGGTCTATTTTATAGCATATTATACTAAAATAAATTTATTTTTAATTTTTTTTGTTTGTTATTGCATATGTATATGTGAAGGGCACCATGCCATGCGTGTAGAGGTCAAAAGTCAGCTTTGTGAGTCAGTTCTGTCTTCCCACCTTAATGCGGGTTCCTGGTGATGAAATTCAGATGGACACGCTTGTACAGCAAGCCCTTTTGTTGACTAAACCATCTCTCTGGCTCAAATTTGAGGTGTCCTTTTTCTTTCCATCTATGTATTTGAATGGGGTGGAAGTGTTTTGCTTCAGTATGTATATAGAGGTCAGAGGACAATTAGCAGGAATCAGTTCTTTCCCTCCACCATGTAGGTCCCAGAGGTTGAATTCAGGTCATCAGTGTTGGTGACAGATGTCTTTACCCACTGAGCCATCTCAACAGCTCATGGATTTGGTCTTTTAAAATTCTCTTTGCAATGTCTTTCTTATTGATTTGTTAGCAATTTCTGGAAGCTGGCCTTCTAAGATCTTCACTCTCAGTCAAGATTCTGGTATTTATTCATTAGAGAATCTTGGATTTCATAGCCAGAAATATAATACAAATATAGTACTGGGGACAGTTCAATGGTAGAGCACTTATCTAGGATGCATGGTGCCTAGGGTTCAATCTCAAGTAGAACAAATAAATAAAATAACAGATATGATATTTACATTTGGCCACTATCACAAACGTGATGGATATCCAAAAGGATACTTATCAGTCATGATACTATGCAGAAAAATTGCTCTTGCTGCTGCTGTTTGGCTCAGAGTGTTAGAGAGAAATTACCTCAACTTGAGGCTGATTTGATGATTCAATAAATTGATCCCCTTATATGTTGTAAATTAATTCCCCTCATCCCGAATGCTTGGCAAGAGCACACAGGATCCAAACAAGTATCCTCAAAACGGAAAAGATATCCTCCACCTGCCGCTGCCATACACTGCTCAGCCGACTCAGCTTCTACATCCCCTACTTCCAGCTGTGACCACCTACACAACTGTTCCCTCACGTCAAGCAGCATCGAGAGAATCATCTTAGTTTGTCCCTGAGGTTTAAATTCGTTTGACTCTTATGCTTTTAGAGAGATGAGTTCTGTATTAGAAATTCTACCAGGAAGGAGGTGGGGTGACAGGAAAATCAAAGAGTGAGCTGTGTCTCTCCTGAAAATGAGTCACTCGCCTTTGAAACTGGAAACTGAGCTATTACTCTGAATGGGAGAAGAATCACTGTGATGTTGACTCCAGATTTAACCTACAAGAACACATGCATGCATTGGATACGTGGCCATTCAGTATCTGCTACATGTCTTCTCCTGGGTAGGAGGTGTTGCCAGGAACAGGACAACAGCATCTTCCCCAGGCTGAGCTGAGTTAGAATAGTGACTCCACTAGGCAAAGATGCAGAGAGACAGTGGCCCAAGCAAAGGGAACTGCAACGGCGAAGGCACTGTGGTAAGAGGGGGCTTGGCAGAGAAGGAGGTCAGTGTGGGAGGGGACCCAGAACAAAGGGAAGATAGATCTGCATGGAATGAGGCCAAGAGGCAGGTGGGAACCAAGATAGAGTTGAGATTCAAGATAGAGTCGAACGATAAGGCCCTGAAGGGTTGAAGCAGGAGGAAAATGATCAGATGTGTCAGTACAGCTATCATGTGGAAAGAGGGTTGTCTTCAGTCAAATGAAACAGTAAGAAAGCCAGGAGCTAGCGGGTGGCTCTGCTTGGGAAGAGCTTACCACAGGCATGAGCACCTGAATTAGGATTCCTAGCACTCATGTAAAAGGGTAGGCATGGCAGCGTGTGTCTGTAATTCCAAAACTAGGGAGGCAGACAGGAGGATTGTGGGACTTACTGGATGAATCAATCAGCTCCAGGTTCACTGAGAGATCCTGTCTAGAAAAGCTAAGGTGCAAAGCAATTGAAAACAGCTCTTGGCAACTTTGGCCTCTACATACATACACAGATATGTGCGTGCATACACACACACACACACACACACACACACATACACACACACAGGTTAATGACACAGTCCAAGGAAAGACACTACTGCTTGTAACATGGCGATGGCATCAGAGATGAAGAGAAGTGAACAGTACAAGGGTGTGTTGCAGAGGAAGTGCTACTAGGGCTGGGTGAATGGGAGGATAGTGAAGAAAAAGGACAGGTCGGTCACAGCTAGCCGAGCAATTGGTGGGAGACTTTCCCAAGAGATGACCTGGACTGTGCATTTTTTGTCAGCCCTAAGAGCCGTGACTAGACCACTCTGAAGGTCTGAAGAGCCATGTTGATAAACATTCAAAAGGCACCCTGCATGTAAAGTCTTCTTCATCCCCTCCCATGATTCTCCAGACCTGATAATAATCAGGTCTTGGAAATATCCCCGTCTTCCAACCATGGCCCCATCTTCCTAGAACATTTGCGGGCAGCACCAGCTCAGGGTGGCTCCTGACCCTCTCTGCCTGCTCTTGTTTATTGGCTGTGCTGCTTGTGAGATCCTGCTGGCTGTGCAGGGAGTGCTCTGAGGAGCTTCCTTTAGCTTTGCGAGCCTTTTTGGAAGATTGCCTGTTTTTGTTAATTACGGCTTAGAAATTACTTTGTCGATTATTTTGGAGCCCAGGAGTCTAAAAACTTACAGGGTGTTATTAAATATTTAAGAGATGCTTAATTTCTCCACGTGATAAGAGATTTTAGTTGAAATCTGATCCTTGGGCTGTTGACCGTCATTTAGACTCACAGACCCAATTTTGCTCATTAAAACAGAAAGTGTGTATAGAGATGCTGTTGTTGGAGAGTAGCAATCTAAGCCAAGAACAGAAGCAGTCAGGGGCTGGGGGTGTAGCTCAATTGGCAGAGTTCTTGCCTGACATGCATGATGCCCCTGGTTTGATCCCCAGCACCATGTAAACCAGGTGTGGTTTACCAACCTGGTTATATTGCCATGCCTGTATACCAACCATTGGGAAACAGAAGCCAGAGGGTCAAATTTCCAGGTTATCATTAAGAACACCATGAACTCAAATCCAGTCTTAACTTTATACTCTGTCACATACACACATGCTCGCACGCATGCACACGTGGAAATAGAAACAATTATCTCAGCCTATGAAAATCTTGTGAAACTCAAACTCCTAAATCAGTGGGGAGATGGTCTTATTGAGCCAGGACAGATATTAGCCAGAAAGGACCATGTCTTGAAACATGGCAACAAGTAGCAAGACTTCTAGGAACCAGTTGAAGATAAAGCTGCGGGACCCAGAGTTCTCGGCCATATTCCAGTGAAAATTGGGAGAAAGAAAGTATAAATCATTTCGCTGAACCAACAAGAGCTATAGATAAGGGGGGAGTGGGGACAAAGTAAAGCAGGAGAAATTGGGAAATGAGGTAGATCATCAGGAGAAGTGACTGATGTCTGGAGTCATTGGGGTAATGAGGACGATGCTGTGGTACCTACACACACCCAGGAATCTAAAAGAGTCTTCATTTGGCCCAGAAGGCTGGGCAATTCCCGCCCTTATGTTTCCTCTCCCATGTTTAGCTCTTTAATTAAATGTAGGACATTAATCTTGATTGTCAACTTGATTGTCTCTAGGATCACCCAGCAGACAAACCTCTGTGCATTGAGAGAATCTAAAAGGGGTTTAGATTAGGTTGAGGTTGGGAGACTCAACCTTACTGTGGGCGGCTCTGTTCTATGGGCTGGAGTCCCATACTGAATAAAAAGGAGCAAGTTAGCTGAGTCCTAGTGTTCTTTGTTCTCTGCTTCCTGAATACAGATGGGAAGTGACCAGATGTTTCATGCCTCTGCCATGATGTCTTCTAGGCTACAGAAGCCCTTCCTTTCTGAAGTTACTTTTCAGGGTTGTTTGGTTAAGGAATATAGATGCCTCTGACATTTTCTCCCAGCAAAAACAATGGGAAATGTTACTTTTAAAATATTTTTTCTCATTAAAAAAAGAGCTAATTTTGGGGAAAAAAATGGAAGGTCAAGAGGAAAAATTAACCATAACTCAATTTCAATGAAATCATGAAATGTTAAGATTTGCATAAAATCTTGGAGGGATATGGACTTTTAGAAAGATTTGTTTCAAAGGTAATTTTTTATAGCAAAATTGAATAATAGTTCTAGTACCCAATGTGAAGGTTTCCCAAAGCGGTCAATTCTCCTGCTCACTAGACACCACCAGGACGGTTCTAGTTCAGCCTTACGCGGCCCATCCCAACACTGTCTCTGCTGCTAAACAGAGCTCCCAGACTAAAGTCTTGGTCCTATCAGACACCAGCCACAAGCCCTGGCCCCTTGGACTGCTGACCAGCGTAACACAAAGTGCAGTTTCTTTATTTACCCTCCTCAGATCTAGCAGTTTGCTAACTGCTCAGCAATTGGCTGCTGCAACACTGTGTTTACTGTTGCCTTTCGTAGCTGACAAAGATGTCAGGCCAGATAAAAATGAACAGTGGTGCAGTCCAGAATCCTAGAACTGTAGTTTCTGTTCCAGGAGTCTGGGACATGTCATTCCCCCTGAAAGAGAGTGTCACATCAACCCAGACGCCCCTCCTTCAACAGCACTGCTTAGAAGTTTTATGGACATTTCATTGGGTAAGCATGACTGAGTAAATCTTGGCCACTGGTGATTGAACTCAAATTCCAGCCCGATTCCTGTCTCTGGAGGTCATAGGGTGTGGCCAGTAGCTCCAACCCTCTAATCACATAGTTGGTTCCTGGGGCATCTGTCCTGAAGCTGGCTATGGGCATCGGCCACCAGTGGTCTCAGGAGAAGCAGCTCAGAAACTATCGAAAGGTGCCAATTTTGAGAAACAGAAGATGATCCTCTCATTCTAGTCCCTGCAAGTTCTAAAACATTTGGACGCTCTGTGCCAGAAACTTAGAAGGAAGACCAAACATAGAATTATGTCACAGCGTCACTTGGCCATGGTTCTCAGTTGACATAAGAAGAAACCAAATCACCGAGTAGCACAGTTCAGACCTAGGTCTCCTCACTGATCACTTTGAGCCTTTCCTGATTTGTTTGTGAACCTTCATAGGTTCTTCAGCTTCCATGGAGGTAGAGGAGTCCTCTTCATCCTTTTCTTGGGCAAAGATGATGTAACAGGCCATGTCACTAAGTAGACATGTAGCCTCATCTATTCCTTCATAACTGGGAGACTGCAAAGTTACAAATGAGGATGGCATTGACTTGCCTTGATTCCAGTGAGTCTGGAATGATGTATAGCAGTCCCTGAAAATTAAGATCCCTGGCACCTCATTAGACATTTGCAGCATCAGAGCCTGTGGGGATGGGACTGACATTCTTCCTTCTTAACAGCTTCACATCTGTGGAAAAATGTACTTTTCCATTAAAATTAGGCTTCTTATATTGAATCATTCAAGTTGTCTAATCTACCAATGGACAGAGAGAAAGAGATATGGGATGGATATGCAGATGTTTATAAAGGGAAAATCATTTCTAGCAATGAAAACTGGATGGAGCTGAAAAGTATTTTATTGAGTGAGGTGGCCCAGGAAAGATAAATACATCATGTTTTCTCTTATACATGGATCTTAGTTTCTGACTTTTACATATGTATATTTATGTGGAAGCAAGCGTAGGTAGAGATCATGCAACTTGACAAGGAGGCCATAAGAGGGGATAGAGGCTCTGAGGAAGGGGAATGGAGAGGCCAATAGGACATGCGACATGAAAATGGTAGAGCAGGACAGAAGAGATGGCTCAGTGGCTAAGAGCACTTGCAGAGGACCTGGGTTCTGTTCCCAGCACCCACAGGATGGCTGCGACCACCTGTCACTTCAGCTTCAGGGCTTCTGATGCCCTCTTCCAGTTTTCTTGGGCATGCATTAGTGTGGTTCGTGTACATACATGCATACACATAAAGTTAAGATAAATAATTCTGTAATAAATAAAGGGAAAAAGAAAAAAGGAAAAAAGGGAGGAGGAGGGAAGGTAGGAAGGATAATTCTAGAAACAGAATGGTACCAGTGGAAAGGGGACAAGGGCATGGGAAATAGCACTGGGAGTGGGGACAATCAACCAAAACATGAAAATGCTATGAGGAGCTCTAGTGCTTTGTATACTAATTAAAATCTCTTTTAATTCTTTTTTTAAGTTTCAAACAAAGAAACTATTAGCTATCTCCCAGGAGTAGACCTAAGTTAGAGTCTAGCTGAACAGTCAGTAGCTAGGCAGCAGAGGGTTAGATGAGGCTGGCAGGCAAAGAGAATAAGCAGGAGAGGAATCTAGACTGTGGAAGAATGAGAGAGAGAAAAAGGGAGACACCAGGGGCCTGCCAGTCAGGCAGCAGACAGACAGACAGACACAGAGGAAGCAGGAAAGTAGGATATACAGAATGAAGGAAAGATAAAAAAAGTCCCAAGTAAAAAATGTAAATGAAGAGAAACAGGTTAAAATATGTTATAAAAACTAATGTAATAAGCTTAAACTAAGGTCGAACACTCATAGCTAACTTTAAATCTCCAAGTAATGATTTAAGGGGTGGCGGCCCAAAAGAACTTGGTACAGAAGATTATATACTCACTTGTCTAACAACCATCTATTGATCAGCCCCCTACTGTGTGCTTCTGTAAGGGCTGCAGACAGTGGAAAGAATAGGACATTCTGGTCCTCAGTCCTGTAGAGTTCTGTCATCACTGTGGGCAAATAGGAATGGTCTGGGGAGATGCTCAGTCACTAAAGTGCTTGCCACAAGCCTGAGGACCCACATAAAAAAACCGGGCATGGTTGGCTGTGCTTGTTATCCCAGCACTTTTAGGATATAGGGGGCAGGGGCAGAAACAAGTGGCTTCCTTGACCAGCCAGACTAGAAGCTTTCAGGTAAAAGTGAGAGACTCTGTTTCCAAAAAACAAAAGAACAACAAAACAAAATAGATGCCACCCTAAAGCAGGACAACTGGAGTTTACCTCTGGCTTCTGCACTCATGTAACTACACACACACTAGCATACATATGTTTACATACAAAAGTTAAAGAAGTGGGGGCTGGAGAGATGGCTCAGTGGTTAAGAGCACTTGACTGCTCTTCCAGAAGTCCTGAGTTCAATTCCCAGCAACCACATGGTGTTTCACAATCATCTGTAATTGATCAGATTCCTTCTGGTTTGCCCAAAAACAGAGTACTCATATACTAAAATACATGAATAAATAAATAAGTTCTTAAGAAGATAATTTTAAAGGGGAAAAAAATAGATGAGGTACACAATTATGGGTGGTTGGGTGGCTCTTGTCTGGTGGTTAGGAATGATTTCTCTGAGAGCAGACATCTGAGCTGAGGGGCACACACCAAGAACCAGAATAGAACTCATTTCTGGAAGAGGAAGCTACCAGGTCTGGAGTTCCAGGGTGAAATTAGCCAGGGATGGTTAGTGTTCCTAAAGAAAACTGGGGTGGTTGGAGCTTCATGAATAACACATGATATGAGATAAAGCACAAGGCTTGGGCAGGGCTAAGCCAGATCATCCTCTCACCTCTACACACATGTCTCACAGACACATAGCACAGGGGAGGGGGGAGATGAACACATGCAAAATTACCAAAACCGCACAGACTATACTGGAAGTCAAAGGGGGGGGGGGGGAATAGACAATAGCAAAAGGAAATGGTGTTACTACAACTGATTCGCCACAGGAAAAACACTGTTGGATTCCTAATTCACACATCATGCAAAACCAAATTATGAGGTGGATCAAGAAGCTGCACATAAGGAAGAAAAAGGTGAGAAAATCGAGGTTATCTTCATGATGTGAGAGTAGGTTTTATAAATTAGGAATGTGTCAACTTAAGATTATATAGATTTCAGTATAATCAAAACATGTAACTTCCACATGATGTGTTAACATAAATTAAAAGCAAATGACAAACTGGTGGAAAACATTGGCACCCCCAAATCTCTAGCATAGCCCTCACCATCAAAGGGGAATTCAAACCACCCAGGGGAATGGATGCTTTACTAGTTGATGTCTTCCTAGCGGGGCACATGAACCACAGACATATGAACCAATTTCCTACATCACTAATACAATCAAATCCCCACAAGCCTAAAGCACAGTGAGACAGCATTTTCTAGCCACCAGAGTAGCAGAAGGCTGAAGGCTGACGGTGGCATTTGGCAAGAAGTAAAGGCAAACAGGCACTTCAGCTGTGGCACTTGGCACTGGAGAGCAAGCTGTCAGCCCCTAATTAGACTCACAGATGCACACCCTCTGCGACACAAAGATCCTACTTCAAATTAGACGCTGTTTGAAGAGGAGCCTCTTGGTGCTTCGTGGGGGACAAGCCTGATTGTTCCAGATACTCCGTGTACTGTACAGAGTTTAGCGTCCCTGTGGTCCCATTCCAGGTCACAAAAACATTAACCCGAATTTCCAAATACTCAGAGGAGCTGGGGACCCTGAGGAGAAATTCCTGCTCATGTCCTCACAGTGTGGCCTTGTGCTCGGACAGTGTGAACTCTACACAACACCCACCGTTGCACAGAGAACAGTCCAAAATGTGCTGTGTCCTCGTCTGCTTTCTGTTGTTGTGATAAACACTACGGCCAAAAGGAACTTGGCTTTACAGACAGTTGTGCTAGTTATGTTTCTATTATTGTGACAAAACACAATGACCAAGGCAACTTATAAAATAAGCATTTAATTGGGCTTACAGTTTCAGAGGGTTAGAACCACTGATGGGCAGAACAAAGGTGTGGAACTCTCACGTGGCTGAGAGTTCACATCTTGATCTGAAAACAGGAAACAGAGAAACCACACTGAGTATGGTCTTTGAAACCTCAGAGCCCTCCCCCACTGACACACCTCCTGCATCAAAACCATGCCTCCTAACCCCTGCCCCAAAAGTTCCACCATCCGGGGACCAAGCAGCAAACACAGGAGTCTATGGGGCCACTTCCCTTCAAACCACCACAGTAATATTCTGTCGTCTGAGCAAGTCAAGGGAGAAACCTGAAGGCTGCTTACTGGCTTGTTTCCTCTGCCTTGCTCAGCTACCTTTCTTTTATAGTCCACACCCACTTTCCTAGGGATGGTGCTGCCCTCCTCGATCTATCAGCAACTAAGAAAAGTTGCTTCAAAGTGCTTTTTTAATTCCTGGAGTCGGGAAACAGAGACAGGTGGATCTCTGAGTTTGAGGGCAGCCTGGCCTACGGAGGGACTTCCAGGACAGCCAGGGCTACACAGAAAAACCCTGACTTGAAATCCACCCCCAAAAAAAGAGAGAGAGAGAGAGAGGAGGGAGGGAGAGATAGAGAGGGAAGGAGGAAGGAAGAAAGGAAGGGTGTTACAGACATGCTGGCAGGCCAGTCTGATGAAGGGGTTTCCTCAGCTGAGGGCTTTCTTATCCCAGATGTGTCAACTTCTCAACTAAAGTTAACTATGACATAGGCGAAGGTTTGAATCTACAATATAATCCACAGGCTCGGGTTGTAAGAGCTAAGTCTCCAGCTCAGGGCATTGTTGGGCTGTTGTGGAGCCTTCAGGGAACGAGGTGTGAGTGGCGGAAGTGGGTAACCGGGGACAGACCTTTGAAGGTTAGGCTTTCCCCTGGCTCCATCCCATAGTGTCTGCTTCCTGTCTGTGCCAGGGGGAGAAGCTTGTGCCGTACACCCCTGCTACCACACGGTGCTGCTCTGTCATGTCTGCTTTGCTGTGATGGCCTGAGACCCTCTGAAACCGTGAGTCATCATACATCCTCCATCCCAGCAGCTACTTTGTTCTAGTATGCTGTCACAGGGACAGAAAAATCACTAATACAGTGTGCACTGTGGTGTCCGTTATTCTGACAAAAATTCTACATGGACAAAGCATGGGCTATACAACAGTGAGGGATCTAGCTTTCTATGGAGCAAAATGAAAATAGCTAAATAAAAATAAGACATTTTACATGAGTAAAATGTATAATATAACATGAAGCACTATTTTAAAAGTTTAAAACCCACAAACCCATAGTAAATACATGCACACATAGATATTTATTTAATTCATGATAGTGAATTATCATATACCTGTGATAGCTAAGGAGAGATTGGAATGGAGAAGTCAATACAAGATGGTTAAATTCTTTGTAGCTCTGTTTTTTTTTTTGTTTGTTTGTTTTTTTGTTTTTTTTTAAGTAAAGACAGGATGCGAAATCAGTGTAAAAGGAACATTTAATTGTTTTCAGTGTGGCTCATGCATGGAGTTTGTTGTTTTACCTTGTCTGTGTTACTGTATTTTACAACCCCCCCTCCCCTGTGGACTGCTACAGAGACAGCAAGTAGGGCCGAGTCAATGAGAGAGGCTGGGCTGGAAATATGGCCCTCAAGTGATGCCTCCCTCTGTGGCTTTAAACTCCCAAGAGCAGGCGATAGCCTTTGTGCCCTGTCTTGCCTGGTTGTGCGTGTCAACTTGACACAAGCTAGAGCCATGACAGACAAAGAAGCCTCAGTTGAGGAAATGCCTCCATGAGATCCAACTATAAGGCATTTTCTCAATTTGTGATCAACAGGGGAGGGCCCAACCCATGGTAGGTGGTGCCATCCCTGGGCTGGCCCTCCTGGGTTCTAAAACAAAAGCTGCTGAGCTAGCCATGGGAAGCAAGTCAAGAAGCCACACCCCTCCATGGCCTCTGCATCAGCTTCAGCCTTCAGATTCCTGCCCTGTTTGACTTCCTGTTCTGGCTTCCTTTGGTAATAAAGCAATGCTGAAGTGTAAGCCCAATAAACCCTTTCCTCCCCAACTTGCTTTTTGGTCATGGTGTTTTTGTTACAGCAATAGAGACCCTAACTAGGACATATTCCGTGTCTTCTTGACCCGGAAGTCCTTCATAGAATAACACTCTCCCTCGGACTCTCCCTACTTTCTGGGCTGTGAAGTTGTCATTTAAACAAACCAGGCATTTGTCAACTGTTAAGTTCTTTAGCAAAATGGCACGTTTTGTTGATTCAAAGGAATGGGTCGTCATCCTCCCATCTACTTTCAATCCTGTGATTTTTTTTTTTTCTGAGCCATTGATCTTCTGGCAGTAAAATATATAAAGCCCTAAAGTTCCTGTTTCAAAATGTACAATAGCATAAGTACCTTTGCACGGTTGTGAGCCTCAACTAGCAGCCGTGTTCAGACCTTCCCATCATCTCAAACTGAACCCCTTCTCTCCTTTAGTGATCACGCCCACCCCTCAGTTCCTCACTTCCTGACTTCCTGGTATCTGCTATTGTTTTGTCTCAGACTCAGCACTGTCTGTCATCTGTGTTTTGATTCCTTTAATTTAGTGCACTATTTTTAAGGTTCATGCCCATTTTACCATGTGTCTACATTTTATTCTTCTCAGGGTTGAATAACCCTCCACTGAACAGTGTGCCTCATTTTGTTTACCCCTCTGTCAATGGAGCTCTGAACTGCCTCTTGCTTTAGCTATTGTGGAAAGTGCAGCTGTGAACATCAGGGCACTAAGATTTGCTCACACCCCTACCCTGAGGCACAGGCCTAGAGGGGTCACTAAAGAACCATGAGGGATGTCTGTGACTCATCTTTTGAGGGGCTGCAAACTCTTTAACGTCCCACAGCATTCCACATTCCCATCAGCAGTTCCTGTTTTCCCACACTGTTGTCAATTCTGGTTGTTTCCTATTTTTGACAGCCACTCAGATGGGTGTGAGGTCATTCTTGACTGTAGTTTACTCAGTTTCCTTAGTAATCTGTGCAAAGCATTGTACATGTTTTTAGACCAATTGATAGCATCTTAACACTTAGCCTGGGTTCAGCATCCTCCCAGATGTTATGCACAGAACATAGGTCTTATTCACGGGTTCACTGGTGGTGGGCAGCTGGGGAGGGAGACTCCCTAGCTACAAAAGCTGCTAAGCACTACTGAAGCCAACGTCAGTGGCTTCTTATCATATGCATGCTTAGTGTCTGCAAATTCAAGAGGTGGGTGTGAGATGGCAACCTTGATTTCCTGTGCTTTGGTCTCTCTGGGAGACCAAAAGCATTTTTTTTGTGTGGAGTGATTCTGTTCATTAATGCCGTGCATCTTTTTATGTCGATGGTTTACCTGTGAAGCTAACTGTTTCAAGCGCTCAAAGAAAACTTATCCCTCGCAACTTTGAAGGCAAAGCTACCTGTGCTTGGGCTGGTGTGGTGTGCTGGGCTCTGCCACCGGACTCTGCTCAAGGGATTTTTTTCAGTGTTACATTTTATTGTATACAGTTTTACTTTACACTTACATAAAAACTATTGTCAATGTAAGGAAAATTTAAAATTTTACCTATGGGGATAACAAGATATTTCAATGGGCAGAGGTGCTTGCTCCCAAGCCTGAAGACTCGAGTTCAATCACTGGAACACACACACACACACACACACACACACACACACACGTGCACAAGCATGCATACACGTTCACATACACACACAGACTTGCATACACACATACAAATGAATCGATAAACAAAATGTAATTTTATTTTAGAGCTAGAGAGATGGTTTAGCAGTTAAGAGCAAGTTTAATTCTCAGAGTTCTGGCGGATATGGTGTCCTCGACTATCTGGCCTCTATAGGCATCTTAGTTTAGATGTTCTAGAAAACACTATAACCAAAAGCAACTTGGGAGAGTGAAAAATTTTTTTCATCCTTCAACTTTCAAGTCATACTTCATCACCAACAGAAGTCATTTCAGACACTAAAGGAAGTAACCTGGAGTCAAGCCACGAAGGAATGCTGCTTAATTGCTTGCTCCTTGTGACTTACTTGCTTAACCTGCCTTCTTATAGATCTAGGACCACTTGCCCAGGGGTGGAACCACCCTCAATGAGTGGGGCCCTCCCACTAATCAAGACAATACCCGACAGACTTGCCTGTTGCCTGATACATGGGAACATTTCCTCAATTAATAATCCAACCAGATGACCCTGGCTTGTGTCAAGTTGACATAAAAATAAGACAGTACAATTAGTCTGTTAAAAAAAAAGTTCTAATATAATTTGATTGATGTGCTTGTAAAAAGAGGAAGAGCAAACACAGAAAGAAGCACCAGGGCCACACACACAGAGGAAAGATCATAGGAAGAAAGTGCAGGGCAGCCATCTGCAAGCCAAGAAAAGAGACCATGTGCAAGTCACCCTGCCATTGCCTTGATCTTGAACTTCCAGCCTTCAGAATCACGAGGAGATAGCTTTTGCTCAATTCAGTGTGCGGCCTGTCTCATATTGTTATGGCAGCCCTAGAAAAATAATGCTGTCGTTGACCCAAAGTCATTCATCCTAACGCATTGAGAGTTTGCATTTCTTGTCTTGTCTCATCCTCAAGGACTTAATATCACAAATATCTTCTGCTGACTTCTAAGAATTAAGTTGTATGTTGTACCACATTTATGTGGTCAGTGTGTCCCCTGATTTTTGACATGCTCCCCTTAAAGAATCATTATAAAATAGATTCCTCTAGTGTTTGTATTGGTTACTTTCATGTCACTGTGACCAGAGTACCCAAAAGAACAATTTAAAGGAAGGGACAGACCCACTGTTGCTTCCTAGTTCTGGAGGGTTCAATCCAAGGTTACTTGGCTCCATCCACTTGGGATAGAATACCATAATGGGAGAGCATGTGGCAGGGGAGGTTCTCACCACATGATGGACAAGAAGCAGAGAAAGGGGAGCACTGGAGGCCTAGAATAACATTCCAAGTTAGACCACTAGTGATCAACTCCCTTCAGCTAGATCCCATCTTCAAAATTTATAGTTTCCCACAAGTGTGCCACCATCTGGGGACCAAGCGCTCAAAGCAGGAGGAGCCTTTATAAACCACAATGATGTTCTACATCCATTTCTTCTCTGTTCTATTTAGCTCATTCTAAATGCTTTCCACGCAGCTTCTATTCCTGGGCTCTGGGGTTTCCAAGAAGATGCCTATTTCCGTGGCTTATTGAGCAGCTCGTCACAGACAGGAAGTTGGTGTGTATACGGGGAGTCATAGTATCTGAGAATTTACTAACTGTGTGCAACCTCAGACAGGGTGTCTCATTTTCCTGGCTTGGTTTCCTTATTTTCAGGCTACATTAATGTATGTGTTATTTTCAGATTTCCTGGAAGCATTAGTGCCATCATAAGTGATGGGTATGGCATGCTGGTTGTCTTATGGTTGGTCTTCAATCAATGTTAGCTATTCTAGGTAACTGGGAAGTCTCTGTTTATTTTCCCTTGTCAAAGTTTATATAAGCTCTGTGATGTTTGCTTACTTAAGATATTTAACAAGTTTCTTATGCTTGATGTATGCAATATAGCTTGGTATATCAGCACTAAATGGCTAGACTGCTTATGGAATTTCTGTCACCTGGTGGATACATCAAAGACATAGCACAAGATGTAACAGAGTAGGAAGTATGTAAGTCTTTGAAGGTGACTGTGTTAGCTCTTACGTGCCTCCTCTTGTTGACCCTCATTTATCTTATCTACAAAGCAGGGGGATTGTTGTTGCGGTTTCTACCCTGCCTGGTTTCCACAGTCCTTAAGTCCCAAAGAAATCACACAGAGGTCTACAATAGTTGTAAACTGATAGGCCTAGTAGCTCAGACTTCTTATTAACTCTTATAACTTATATTAGCCCATTATTTTTGTCTGTGTTAGCCACGTGGCTCAGTACCTTATTCAGTGAGGCAGTCACATCTTGCTTCTTCTGTGGCTGGGGCAGGACTGTGGACTAGGACTGCTTCTTCCCAGAATTCTCCTGTTGTCATTGACCCAGCTCTACTTTCTGTCTGGTTGTTCTGCCTATACTTTCTGCCTGGCTACTGGCCCATCAGCGTTTGTTTAAAATATAAATGACAGAATACAGACCATTGTCCCACACCAGGGGGCTTAGTCTAGAATACATCTCTATGTAATTTTTCTGAAACCAATGGTTTACCCCCCAAATCATGAGAGCCACGGGAAAGAACAGAGTTCTTTCATTCTCATCTTCATATCACCCAATTCCTCCTACCAATAACTACCCTGTCTAAAAATCAGTTCTCACTATTTAAATCAAATTTTATCGACTTTGCTTCTTTGTGGAAGACAAGGTTTCACATGAAAGTCAAACAAGCTTAGAACTTGCAACATAGCCTAGGCTGGCCTTGACCTCCTGACAGTCCTCCTGCCTCAGCTTCCTGAGTATTGGGTTTGCAGGGAGCCACCACGGCCAACTTCTGACATTTTGATGTTTAGTTAAAACAGCTAACACAAAAGCAGCCTTTATCATCTTTGGGATATTAAAGTCAACGAACTTGTGTCTGAAACAACTTGGAGTGTCCTTCTAGAAGGACACTGGAAAATGTTGCATGGAAGTCCCCACCTGCACTATGTTTTATTTGAAACTGATCTAAAATATCAAGTTTCTACCATGGTTTAGACATGAGGGTCTTCCAAATGACTCCTGTGTTAACGCTCTCAGTGGATGGGCCCTGGCTTCATCAGTGGATTTGTACATTAATGAATGATTAAATGTGTTGCTGCTTTAGCAAGGCTGTAGTAGGAAGCCACTTGTTCATTTCCCGGCCATCCAGACTCATGAAATAATTACACAGAAACTGTATTAATTAAATCACTGCTTGGCCCATTAGCTCTAGCTTCTTATTGGCTACCTCTTACATCTTAATTCAACTCATTTCTATTAATCTGTGTATTGCCACATGGCATTGGCTTACTGGGTAAAGTTCTGTCCAGCACCTGTCTCTGGCAGGGGCTACATGGTGCATCTTACTAATCTCCACCTTCCTTTTCCCAGCATTCAGTTTAGTTTTCTCCACCTAGCTCTGTTCTGTCCTGCTATAGGTCCAAAACAGTTTCTTTATTAACCAATGGTATTTCCAGCATACAGAGGGGAATCCCACATCACTTCCCCTTTTCTGTTTAACTAAAAAGGAAGGCTTTAACTTTAACATAGTAAAATTACATATAACAAAACAAGTATCAAATAAGAATTATAGTTACATCTATTTTATTTTTTATCATAATTAAAGAAAACTATAACTATATATTCTTCAACTCTATCAAAGACTCCAGAAGGATATAATATTACCTAAGTAAACAGGAAGTGCATTGTAAACAACTTCCAAAACTCTAGAATTGACAGAGACATCTCGCTGCCTGGACAGTCACCCAAAGTTTATTTGTACCATTCAGGCATCCATATTCAGCCTACTGGACCATAGTAGTTGACAGACTTTTCCATGAGGCAGGACATTTCAAAGGCAGTTCCACCAATATTGGCAGTTTGTAAGTCACTTTCTTCTGTGTCCTGCAGAACATTCAACAGATTCTTTCATGAGGCAGGAACTCTGAATGACCATCTCACCATTAGGCAAGTTCAGCAGTCATTTCTCTGTGGGTCCTGCATGTCCAGTTCATACAGCATAGCATCAAGCAGTTAAGGCAAGAACAGTTTCTTGCCCAGATGGCTAACCAACTCCATAAAGAGCCTCTTCGATGCCTGTCATCCTCTTGAAGTAGATTGGTGCTGCCAGGAACAGACATATCTCATTGTCATGAAAAGTCCTAACTTCCTAAAACATTTTAAATGCCATATTCTGCAGGTCTCTGGAAGATTTGAAGAATACCTAAACAACTGAAATATATCTCTATATATCCATAAAATCTAACTAACATGATTACAAGTTTGGCTATTAGAGATGACTCTCTATTAAGCTATATTCTTAATTATACACTACATTTTTAAATGAGCTGCACCTAAAATACCTTAATCAAGAGGAGAAATATACATATAACAAAAATGTCCTTAAATTTGTATCAATATCAATGCAAATTATTCATATCTATATCATATCCCCCTTTAAATGTAAACAAACATTTATAAACAATCATTTAGGGAACTTGGGCATAGTTCTGCTCCAAACTGCTTCCTGATTTTTGTTGGGTGAAGTAATTTTGGGGGGTATATATGGTGACCTTAGGGGTCTTGGTCCATCAAACCACATTAGTCTGAAAGGATTCCACAGGTTCTCATTCTTTGTGGAAACAAAAGCAGAACCCCTTTTCCAAATCTACATATCCTTAGACCCAAATTTTGAAATAAAGATACCTTCATGTTAGTTTAACTTAGCAGCACATACAATGAAATATCTGTCTGTACTTAACTCCTTCACGGTCAAAAAAAATTCAAAGACAATGCAATAATATACATAATCCAGACTCTCTATGTCTATTTTATCTTTATGTGTCTTATTTTTTTAATGCTAAGTGGGTGTGGTTAGGGACAAGGCTGCCTCTGAGAGCCAAGCACATTGCCCTGTTTTTAGGCCCCATGTTGCTCATCAATTTGTAGTAGGAGGCCGCTTGTTCATTTCCTGGCTGCCCAGATTCCCGAAATAATCACACAGAAACTGTATTAATTAAATCACTGCTTGGCCCATTAGCTCTAGCTTCTTATTGGCTAGCTCTTACATATTATTTTAACCCATTTCTATTCATCTGTGTATCACCACATGGCAGTGGCTTACTGGGTAAAGTTCTGTCTGGCCTCTGTCTCTGGCGGGGCTACATGGCGTGTCTCACTAATCTCCACTTTCCTTTTCCCAGCATTCAGTTTAGTTTTCTCCACCTAGCTCTGTTCTGCCCTGCTATAGGTCCAAAACAGTTTCTCTATTAACCAATGGTATTTTAGGCATTCAGAGGAAAATCCACATCAGAAGGCAGGGAAAATATTTGAAAGTGGGGCCAAGTTGGAGTCATTAGGATGGGTCCCTGATGGTCTCAATCCTCTCTTTCCCCCTTCTCTCCCTCTGCTCTTCCTGTGGTGACAGCCTTCTCTTCATCCATATGCTCCTAACACTATGATGGTCTCTCTACCTCATAGCAATGGGGGAAGCCAAGGTGGAGCCAATCCTCTGAAACCATGAACAAAGATTTCTTCCTTTGAACTCGTTTAAGTTCTTTGTCACAGCAATGAGAAATTGACTGGCACGGTTTCTGCATGGGAAGATGGACTTGTTCTCTGGCATCTATGAGCAAAGTGAGGCAAAGGTGCTTGTAGGAAATCATGTTGAGTTCCTTCTGCCTCCTGCACCACCTTGACCCTCATGCTTGTGTCCAGAGGGGATATAGAAGTTGCCAAGGGGATAGGGAGACAGGCATCTCATTCACCCACACAATGGAACAACAGAAGCCCCATCTGCTGTGTCTGCCCCCCTGGTCCAGTGTTTTTGTGCTGCTGTGTGAAGCAGTTTGACCACACAATTGACAAGGGGGTGGTATGTTTACTGACTGAAGCAGAGTCTCCAGGGGAAAGCCATGTCGTTTATATCGAGTGTGACAGATACATCTAAATGGTCTCAAGGCACAATACCCACACTAACGGTTTATTTGGCAGCAGCTCCAGCCAGCTTCATCTTTATCACAGCCGTTGTCTGTTCCAAACTGGAGTCGAAGCTGCCATGCTGGTTTCAGTAGTCCTGAGACATGAGTCTAAGGTGCTATTATCCTGAGTTCTTGCCCCTGACAGCCCTGATTATACGGTAGGTAGTTTGCTGCATTTCAGAATCTCCTCCTGCAGAGACCAGGCAAGCCTGACACCGGATGCCCACTGACATGTGTCGACATGAAGGTCAAATTGCTGTCACATCTTCAGTTGTTAAGGAGAATGGCCCAGTTTCATGTGTGTCTTGAGAGAGTTTTGTTCTAAAATGTCTAATGATGTGATTTTTTAAAACTGTGTTTAAACAGTAGCCCGGCAAGGGCAGTTAGAAAGAAATGGGAACTGTCATTGACTTGAGACTGATGGTCCTTTCACATGCTGCACAAATGACTGAGTCTCTTTGCTCTGTGTTCCAGGCTTTGAGGAAAAACCCAGAAGAAAAGGATGTGGGGAAGGAAAAGATGACATTGGCACAGGGCCGACAGAACCCGAGGATCCTTCCAGTGAGAACAGTCTGAGGACGCGAGAGAAGCCGCTGGTCAAAGGTGTGTGCTCTCTTCTGTGAATACCAAAGCCTTGGATGTGTCAGTTAGCACACTCTGAGGCATCCAGTGGGGATGGAGTAAAGCTCACACTACCATAACCATGCAAACACCTGTGTTAACATTGATGAGGATGGAAGAATACATATACCCTTCCATGTTGAAATAAAAGCAGATGTCCCAAAGTTGAATGATAGACTTCCATTTTATAGAGGTTCTCTTCTCAAAGGGAAAAACAAATAGAAACTAAAAGAAAAAGGGAAAGATTTAAAGTAGCAACTGTATTGCACTTTAGACAAATTGCCTGTGATATTTTGCTAAAATTCTGTGCAACCATTCTGTTTGTCATTTTTTCCTTTAAAGTGTGTGTGTGTGTGTGTGTGTGTGTGTGTGTGTGTGAAGGGCCTTGTGCCTTCATGTATGTCTATAAATCAAATACATGCCTGCTGCCCACAGAGGCCAGAAGAGAGCATCAGAGTCCCTGGGACTAGAGTCCCCTGAAAGAGTTGTAAGCCGCCATGTGGATGCTGGCAATCAATCCAAGGACTCTGGAATAGCAGTTGGTACTCTGTAGCTCCAAATTATTTCCTTTGCATTCACAGTTAAACACTTAACCAGTTCAGTTCAGGTTTACTGGACAGATGAACAAAGCTAATGATTGATATTTAATAACAATCTCTTCCATGTGTACAACATACACAAGTGGATTTGGTCATAGCAAATACCATTCATTCCTTTTTTCTCTTTATCTGATCCTCACAACACAGCCCCTTCAGCACTAATGTCCTCTTGTTCTTTTTAAATAACTCACTGAACCCAACTAGTGCTGTTTCCCATGTGTGCACAGGCATGGAGTCATCCCCTAGAGCATGGGCACCCTTCCAGGGGCCACACCCCTAAAGACAATTGTCTCTTCCTTCCTCAGTAGCCACCAGCTGCCAATAGTGCTTTAGGTGGGGCTGGGCCTCTGGGTTCTCTCCCCTAGTCATGCTGGGAATTTTGACTGGTTTGTAACTCTGACTCATATTCCTCCTTCCCACCTTTCCATGATTCTGTCCTCTTTCCCTATGTTTAGGGCTAAACATTCAAGAGTCACTTATTCTCAGTTCACTGACCTATTACAGATAGTATATTGGAAAGTTGAAATGGCCATTGAGTCCTAGGTTTTGTATCCAAATACTTCCCACAGAACTGGCTAGAAAGGCATTAAGAACTATGTCCTGCTCAACGTCAGGGGCCACCAGGGAAATGGAAACTGTACTGTGGGCTGCTGAGATAGTTCAGGGGTGAGAGCACTCACTGTACAAACTTGAGGCCTGAGTTCAAATGACCCATACCCATGTAAGAAAGTCAGGCATGGTTCTGTGTGTGTGCTTTTAATCCCAGCACTGTGGAGGCAGAAAAAGGAGACTCCCTGAGATGTGCCAGCTGTTAGCCTAACAGTTTTAGTGAAAGGCCCAGTCTCTAAGGGAATAAGAGGGAGACGACAGAGCAGGGCATCCATAGATGCATAGGTTTGAATGCTGGGTCACCAGGGAGTGGCGCTATTTGTAAGGATTAGCAGGTATGGCCTTGTTGAAGGAAGGGTGTCACTGTGGTGGCTGTGAGGTTTCAAAAATCTTAGCCAGCCCCAGTGTCCCTCTCTTTCTATTGCCAGCTGATCCAGATGTAGAAGTCACAGACACTTCTCTAGTGCCATGTCTGCCTACATGTCATAGACTAAACCTCTGAAAGTGTAAATTGGCCCCAATCAAATGCTTTCTTTTATAAGAGTTACTCTGGTCCTGGTGTCTTCACAGCATAGAATAGTGACTAAGACAGCACCTCGCGTCTTTCTCTGTTTCAGCTTCAGCATGTGCACAAGTGGGGGCACAGGTATGCACACATCTGTACATATACACACGTATACACACACACACATCTGTATACGGACACACACATGCATTTAAAAGACAACAGCACTGAGCAGTTGCTCCACCTCCAATAGAACGGCTGTTTGCAAACAGGGCAGTAGAGAAGTAGTTCATTGTGCTGGTAAGGACTGGGGAAATCAGAATCCTTGCACACCATGGCAAGGATGTGAAATGACGTAGACACTGGGAAACAGTGGAAATAGTACAGCTGCCTCTCGGAATACCTAACAGAATCGCTATATCCATCAGAACCTCACCTCTGACTATCTACTTCAAAACACTTGACAGCAGGGACCGAGACATTCTAGCCCTGCTTATAACATTTCTTCCATTATGTTGTTTTGACACCGTCTAGCTAGGTAGCACACGCTAGCCTTGACCTCACGACTCTCAGTGCTGGGATTACGCTTGTGTGCTTCCACACCTGGCTCTTCAGCAGTCCAGTTACCAATGACCAAAGGTGAAAATCCCCCAAAGGCTCAGCTGTAGCTGAGTAGATACACGAAATCTAGGCACACGGTCCATAGAATACCATTCGGCCTTTGGAAGACATGAAATACTGGCCCATGTTGCGAGGAAGGCAACAAGGCTAAGAGAAAAGCACAGTTAGGAGAACACGGTGAGTCCACCCCCCTGGGTGTCTTATTCAGTCTCAGGCAGGGACAGAGCAGGGGAGGGTTTCCAGGCGCTGTGGAGGAAAGTGGAGAGTGACTGTTGAGGGCCTATAAACTTCAGAGTGCCCATCCTGGAAGGGGAGATTCTAGAGACGGAGTAGCGCTGGCTGCACAGTGCACATGTGCTCAGTATACTGAGCTGCACACTTAAAATTGCCTTCGTGGGCCAGTGAGAGGGGTCAGAGGGCAAAGTCACCTGGCACCAAGTCTAAGGGGCCTGAGTTAAAGCCCCAGGATCCAATTGTTGAGGCCTTGGTTGGAATTTTTACTGCTGGAATGAAATACCATGATCACAAAGCAAGTTGGGGAGGAAAGGGTTTATTTGGCTCCCACTTCTAGATCATAGCCCATCACTGAAGGAAGCCAGGACAGGGACTCAAACAGAGCAGGACCCTGGAAGCAGGAGCTGAGGCAGAGGCCATGGAGGGGAGTCGCTTACTGGTTTGCTCCCTATGACTTGCTCAGCCTTTCTTATAGAACCCAGGACCACCACTCTAAGGGTGGCTTCACTCACAGTGGACTGGGCCCTCCCCGACCGATTATTGATTAAGAAAATGCCTTACAGGCTTGCCTACAGCCGGATCTCATGAAGGCGGTTTCTTAGTTGAGGCTTCCTCCTCCCACTGACCCGAGCTTGTGTCAAGTTGACATAAAACTAGTCAGCACACTTGGAGAGAGGAAACCAACTCCTGAAAGTTGTCCTCTGACCCACGTACATGTTGAAAATAAAATAAAATAGATAGATGTAGGTAAATGCAAGTAAAAAATAAGGGGTTCCAGTGATAATATTTTATTTCTATTGACTATGATTTTTTTAGATGCTGACAAAAAATTCTTTTTCAAAGGAAATACGTCAATAGTTTAAAATGTCACCTTAATACATTTTGTTCATTGCCAAGTTTGCTTAGTAATTTTGTGACCCCAAAATAAAAAATACAATATTTTGGTGTACTTTTTGTGGCAGGGGAGGAGAAAGAGGGTCACGGTCACACATGCATGTGCTGGTACATGTCAAAGCCAGAAGATAGTCTCTGGCGTCATCCATGAGTTTTTTGTTTGTTTGTTTTAGTGTGGAAAGTGGACTTGGCCAAGTATTCTATGCTGGGGAGTCCAAGCACGTACCACTACGTCTGGCTTTTTAAAAAGTGGGTTGAGCTAGCTCATGGGTTGAGTGATGTTTTGCTCTTGCAGAGGACTGAAGTTAGACTTCTAGCAGGCACATCAGGCAGCTCCCAACTGCCTGTCACCCCAGCTCTGGCTTCTTCAGCCACCAGCACTCATGTGCACAAGCCTACGTAGACAACACTCATACACATAGTTTAAAAACAGAAGACAGGCTCAGTGGCTAAGAGCTCTTACAGAAGAACTAGGTTCAGTTCCCAGGACCCCTGTGTCAGCTCAACCAACTATAACTCCAGTTCCAGGGACTTCGATGCCAGCTTGCAACTTCCATGCACACCAGGCACACACATGGTGCCCAGAGATACATGTGAGCATAACACATGTACCCGTAAAATTTAATAATGAAAACAAAGATTCTGGGCTCAGGGGATCACACTGAGATCCTTGTGTCTGTAAAGCAAACACTTTGCCAGTTGAGCTATTTCCTCAAACCCCAGACCTTTTCCTCTGAAGTGATGTTTCATACTCCCAAATTAGAAAAAGTGAAGAAAAGACAAAAAATTGTTCGCTAACTTCCAGTCACTGCACTAATTACTTTACAAATGTTTGCTCATTGAAGCCTTTATAAAACAGAGAGACATTGTCATTTCCATTTCATGGATGACAGCATTGAGAACAGAGAGGTCAGGTAGCACACCCAAAGTCACACAGAGTTTGGGGGCAGAGGCTCCAGAACTGCTGACCTCCGAGTCACTGTGTCTTACCGACTCCCACTCTGAAAGCTCCGGAAGCAGGAAAGCCCTGTAGGCTGTTGTGTGCATTTCCAGCCTTCCTTCTTGGAGACTTTATCTGAAGAGCTAGAAGGCCTTGAAGGCATACGCTTGTCTGCAGTACAGCCTCTCACCTGAGGTCTGCAAATGCTTCGTTTACAGCTAGAAGAAGGCGCTTTAACTTTTAGACTTTTATTAACTCCTGTCAGGATGGAGAACAGAGGAAGGCTCCTTACCAAAACTGCAGTTTTTCTGAGCCCTTGGCAGGGAGATTTGGTAGACGAAATGTCTATGAACTTTCCATACTGAAGGAAAGAACCAGAGCGCACATTGCTCCCTTCCTCTGAAGGTCCACCACTCACAGGAGACAGTTTAAGAAAAACAACCAAGGCTGTGGTCAAACAAACTGAGGTGTTTCAGGGAATTTAAGTTACTTTACTACAAGAATTCTCAGACATTTAGAAAACACGGTGAATCGCCTAGGAAAAGATGGAATTTATAAAGATTATATAATGTAAAGTTTTTCTTAGCTATTTTATCCCGAAGGCCTCTCATGAGGGGGGATGCCACATTTTCTGACAGGCTTTTTTTTTTTTTGGTGGAAATTTTCCAGACCCACCGCTAGGGGTCAGTCGTGACCCACCCAGCGCCACCCCTGCTCGCCTCCCCTACCCTCACTGATCAAGCCACCAAATGCCACTCACACACCTGAGGCAGGCTGGCATGTTAAGACTTTGCTAACGCTCAAGGGAGGTATGGGAGAGGCAAGAAAACGAGGAGTCCTCTAAACAGCCGCACTGTCGGAGACTCTGCCTCGCATCTCTGCTCCCTGGGGCATGCCAGGCTCCATTTCTCCTGGGGACACGGGGCCATTCTGTCATCACAGGAGCCCCTATGGGCCTCAGGTGGTCTCTGAGGAGAAATCCCTCAGATTCTGTGAGAACCGCACCTTCTCATCAGGTTCAAGTTTCTGTTTACTGTCAGGCAGGCATGGCAGCTCTGAGGAAGCAGCTGGGAACCATGGTGGGGCTTGATCAGCACCCCAGGTCTTACTAGGGCTGATACGCCCTAGTGGGAGCTGCACTTCCTTCCCATGTCAGGACAGACATCACCAGTCCCCCACAGCACCCCTTGTTCCCAGAATTCAAACCCCTCTCAGGATCCCTTCCTGACTCTGGCAGGTATTTTTAATCAAAGGCTACAAGTTAACAGGACTAGAAAACTCTCCTTAGAGAAAGCTAGGATGTAGGTTCCTTCCATGTGTGGAGCCTTCTCTGGTGATTTTTATTGACTTTCTCTAAAGTTCTACTGGACCTACACACACACACACACACACACACACACACACAGAGAGAGAGAGAGAGAGAGAGAGAGAGAGAGAGAGAGAGAGAGATTGGCCAAATACGGTGGTACATCTATAGTGGGTGTAATCCCACTCTTGGGGAGGCTGAGGCAGGAAGATCGTAAATTCAAGGTCCTGTTTCAAGAAAATGATATTTTGTTTTGATTTTTCTGTTTCTGGCCTGTGGTAAAGTGTATGTCTATACAGACTCCAGACCCAGATAATCTTTACTGTAGCTTCCCCGCGATGGCCCACTCATGTGCCACCCCTGATGGAGACAGGGATGCTGCATCATCTCAGCATCTGCCACAGGCCCAGACCTGGGCCAACACCTGTGACTTACCTTCTGATTCCAGGTAATGTCACCTGACACATGCCTGTTTTAATTAGTAAGTCCATGGGATTATCGAGTTCTGTGAATGACGTGCTGAGAAAACCGGTGTGTGTGTGTGTGTGTGTGTGTGTGTGTGTGTGTATGTATGTGTGTATGTGTGTGTGTATGTGTGTGTGTATGTGTGTGTATGTGTGTGTGTATGTGTGTGTGTGTCTGTATGTGTGTGTGTGTGTATGTGTGTGTGTGTATGCACGCGAGCACGTGCATGCACGTGCATGGTGTAATTTCAGCAGAACCTGTGTCAGGTACGAGAAGCAGGATCTGTGATGGTGGACTTCAACCTAGTTTAGCATCCGTCAGGCCGGCTCGTTTCTGCTGAGTGCTGAGCACATATTTAGCCTTATGGAATAAGAGGCAGAAGGGCATAGCCACGAAGCATGGCTTCTGCGGTGAGGTGGTGTTCTCTCCTTGGCTTAGTCAGAGCACTGGAGTCTCCGGTGACTTACACTCAACACCTCCATCATGTGGCTCATTTGTGTAGCCAGTGCTGTACATTCACGTGGCCACTGTGAGGATTGAAGGGAGATGGGAATTTGATAGTATAATTAGTAGACGTTTAAAGTACCTGTGGGACCCCACAAAGCCACATTGAAATATGAAGACCAATCAACCCATGTGTGAGCTTGAATTCCAATTCAGTCAGCTGTGAGATCCCACAGCTAGACCCCTAGTCCGTATTTGATTCACAAATGGTGACACTAGGCGTGAACTTTCCCCTTGTGGCCAGTAGGGGGTGCTGCCGGTACATTACACTTCCAGAACTGGCTTCAGGACAGTGTCTCGGCTCACTTAGGCCAGGGAGAAAATAATGAGCAGCCACGTTCAACTTCGCTGTTCATTCTCTAGGAGATTTCCTGGGAAATTTCACACCATCCACATTCTTATGACAGATGAATAGATTGACATTTGCTGAAGAGCTCCCAAGAAGCGCTTGGGGAATTTATAGTGTATGGGGAGGAGAGGGGCATGGGCACATTGCATTTTGGGAAGAAAGCATCATGGAAATACTACAATGAGAGATTAACCACCAATGAGACAGCTTTGTGAGAAACTGTGACAAACAGTGGCTGTCTTTCAGGAGGAATGGTGTGCCTCCCTCCATTTCCCAGCCTGCCTGAGTCTCCATCTGGCCATGTCGCAGATGGTAGGTAGGAGATGCTGGGCACCAAGGTACGAAGAAGGCTGCTACGTTCCAAGTTCTGATTATTTTTTTTTTATTTTTATTTTTTTTTTTTTTGGATTTTCTCTGTAGCTTTTTGGTTCCTGTCCTGGAACTAGCTCTTGTAGACCAGGCTGGCCTCGAACTCACAGAGATCCGCCTGCCTCTGCCTCCCAAGTGCTGGGATTAAAGGCGTGCGCCACCACCGCCCGGCTCCAAGTTCTGATTATTGACAGATAAAGGCAACATCAACTTCATCTATTTTCCTTGGCCTCTGTACAGTTTGAGGTTCAGATTCTTATACTCATTCTTTTAGCTCTGCTTCATGTTAGTAGTTTCGAAAAGTAACTTGTGTTCCTCAGCAAATCTTAAATCTATTTCTTTCCTTTGCAAGAAGTTACTTTGGTTTCATTGTGCGTATCCATATTGGGATTGAAGGTGATTGACAATTGTCTTATCTGTCTTTTTTAAGTTTATGTGTCTTCCAGAAGTCATTTGGTCTATGACAAGAGAAAAAAAAATGTACCTCTGTTGTAAGGAGGCCACTTGGTTGTTCTGGCCGCTCGGCAGCTCAGATCCGAAATAACCACACAGAAACTGTATTAATTAAATCACTGCTTGACCTATTAGTCTAGCTTCTTATTGGCTAGCTCTTACATATCAGGTTAATCCATCTCCATTAATCTGTGTATCACCACGTGGCTTACCGGGTAAAGTTCCAGCACCTGTCTCCCATAAGGCTTCATGGCTTCTCCCTCTCTCTGCATCCTTTATCCTAGCCTTCAGTTTAGTTTTCCCTTTTTACCCATATTCCCTGTGCAGGCCCAAGGCAGTTTCTTTATTAACCATTGGTATTCACAGCATACAGAGGGGAATCCCTCATCAGCCCTCATTTGTTCAGTGTTCATTTTTTTAATAGCAGTGAAATCAAGGGGTTTATCCTCACGTATATTTTCCTCTTATATAGCTCATGAAGGTCACCTGCTGATGAGCCTAGTATAACTAAGCTAAGAAAGAAGTTAATTTGGAAGTGACAGACTGAGGGGCACCAAAAGTGTCTTCATAATCCCATCCAGGTAGTTAAGGACAGGATGAGTGGCTCTTATCTGAACTGCATGAGGACAGTGTGGTTTGGATTATATATATATATATATATATATATATATATATATATATATATATATATATATATACACATACACTTTGGGAAAGCTTCACTAACATAATGAAATCTTTTCAATAAAACCAGTCTTTCTTTAAAACCATAGACTTTATGTTTCTCATGCAGTTATGTGTAGTATGCATACGACCTGGGGGTACAGCTTGGGGGTGATTCCATATGTTAGAGAGTTTTATGCTGTGGAATTTTCCACGGCTGTTGCTTAAGCAGTCTCATATTTTGGAGTATTTTGCGTTTTATGGTTTTGGGAATGTCAGCCTGCAATACCGAATAACCGGATAACATGAACTCTCAGCTTCTGCTTGCTATACTTAGTGGGTTCTGTGACTGATAAACCCTTCTCCAAAGTCTCACTCCCTTGTGGAAGCAAAGGATGGTTTCCTCTTTCAGCCAGCATGGCCATTTTACTGAAGCCTGCAAGAGAGGCTTGTTTTCTGTTGGTGCAGATTCACAACTAGGCGGCAGGTGGCGCTGCTGAGCAACACTGGTGTCTTCAGTAGTGTTTCTCTTGGAGCACAGCTCAGCTTCATAGGTTTAAGATAAAGATCTATAGTTCGTTCCCCCGCCAGTGTGGGCAGCAAGGGCACTCAGCAGACATGCTGCCTTGATAGTTGTGGAAGTGACTCTCCACAATTGCATATTTTCTTTATTTTCTGTCATAATGGACTAAGTTACCAAAAACTCACTTTACCTGTCCATCATTTCTCTCAGGGAACGCTCTGGAAAGCAGACCCCTTTCAGCAAGCTGGCAAAGCTTATGTACCCCTTCTCAGGAAAAAAAAAAAAAAACAGCATGCACTATTTAAATGTAAATTATATTGAAATGTAGTTCTTAAATGTTAAACACGTCTTGATGTAAACACTCTGCTTAGTTTCTACAATGAATATTTCCATCTAACTGATATTTAGTGCCATAAAGAGGGTCTCTGGCGGTGCTTATTCTATTAAGACAAAATACGGGTTCCATGGATGGATGTGCTGGCTGCTGTGATGTCAGGGCTGTGGGGAGGATAGACAATATTTCGCATCTAGGCACCTGCAGTGTGGTATAAGCAGGTCTGTGATTTCTGGGGGTGATGCAGCCAAGAGAACTGTGGCCACCATGCAGTTTGCTACCCACATCAGCAACTGCAGGGGTGCCAGACTTAAGCTGGAGATAGCGATGATAACCGACGTAATTTCCTCTAACTCATGCTCAGTTCCTGAATCTTCTTTAAGGGTCCTTTGTCTGGCTAAAGTCCCACGGTCTCTGAGCTGGGGCAGGGACAGGGTTGATTGCAGAGCAACATGGGACGTCTCTGAGGTGATGAGACTGTTCAGTTTTAACCATGGTGATAGTTATTTTAGTACATATATCTATCAAAAACTTACAATCTATACATTTAAAAGGGTGAATTCTGCTATATGTAAATTAAACATTAATGAAAGAAGGAACAAAAGAAAATGAGAATGAAAGAAAAGGTAATGAGTGGGGTCCTACCACAGCTGGAAGCAACCGCGCTTACAATCCCTCCTACATTAAGGCCCCTATGCGGGGTCATGTAGCAAGGGAGATTAAGTGGGGAGACTCTGAAACAAGTGCTGCTGTTTCTGACTCCAATGCTTGTCTCCTGTGGGACCCAGAACAAACTCACAGACATCTCTGTGCCATACTTTACTAGAAAATGCACATGGCCATGCCTGTATTTACCTCAAACACTCGTTTGAGGGTTAAGTGAATTTAGATGTCTAAAGTGCTTACAACAATGAAACAAGTCTGGCACATTGTAAGAATTATAAAGGTGTGGAATACTTAGAAGTTCTTGGGAAGAAGCTGAGGCCGTGATAGAGAGCGCCAAAGCAGAGATTGCTTCTCTATTGTGCCTGGCCAAGAGGAGTTAATTATTAACCAGAAGAAGAAGAAGAAGAAGAAGAAGAAGAAGAAGAAGAGGAAGAGGAAGAGGAAGAGGAAGAGGAAGAGGAGGAAGAGGAGGAAGAAGAGGAGGAAGAAGAGGAGGAAGAAGAAGAGGAAGAGGAGGAAGAGGAGGAAGAGGAAGAGGAGGAGGAGGAGGAAGAGGAGGAGGAGGAAAAGGAAGAGAAAAAGAAGAAGAAGAGGAGGAGGAGGAGGAAGAGGAGGAGGAGGAGGAAAAGGAAGAGAAAAAGAAGAAGAGGAGGAGGAGGAGGAGAAGGAGGAGGAGGAGGAGGAGGAAGAAGAAGAAAAGAAAGGGATGAGTGTGAGCATCCCAAAGACACTAACTTACTGTGAATACTTTGTTAAATGAACTTGCAACTTTTTTTTGGTTCTGGCTGAGCCCCAGTTCTCAGCTGCGGCTCCTCCTAGCATCCTTTTCCTTTTCCAAATAACTTCCCCTGGACCACCCCACAGGACGAATTCCCAGAGGATATCACCCGTACATTATGCAGTGTTTGCAAATTAAAATCATACTCAGTAGTTACGAAAAGGTCTCCTATCAAACCCTGGGTGGTCTATGAGATGAATATTTACATTTCATTGATGCTCAGTGCCTGCCATTCAGATGCCGCCCCCCGCACCCCCACCCCCCTCTGTGTTAACCATTTGAAGCAAGACGAAATGTTAATCAGCTCAGTTTCCACTGGGATCCTATGTGGATAACAGTGTGTGGATTCAAAAATAAATTAGCTTTAAGTGAAGTTTTGTTTGTTTTTCTGTGCTATATTCTCTGTTTGGCAGCCTCTTTATGTGGGAGATCAGAACCATAGAATGACAGAGACATACCCTCATGAAATCATGCAAAATTTAAAGTAATTTTAACCTTTCTCATTAAACCTGAAGTGCAATTTAAAAGCTAGAGGGCGGAACACACAGTATGTCCAGTGAGTCTTTTTTTTTTTATGTCATTAAAGTCTAATTATTTGAGACAGTTTGCTTTGGTTTGGTTGGGTTTGGGGTTGGAGACAAGTTCTCCCCTTGTAGCCTAGACTGACCTTTACCAGCATAGCCATCTTCCTGCCCTTGAGCATGGCTTTTTTGTTTTGTTTTCTCCTCTTTTCTCCCAAGGACACCATGGCCCTTCTACTCAGAAACTGTTTTAAAACAAAACCATAACTCAGAGGGCTTGTAATCCAAAGAAATTTACATCTTGCAGTCTGAAGGCTGGAAGGTCAAGGTCAAGGCACCAGCTGCCTGGATGTCTGGCAAGGTCCCAGGTGTATATGGCATCTCTAGTGCTGCCCTCTACTGGTGTTCAAGTGACAAGACAGCTCTTACGTTCAGGAGGGGTCTGTGATCAGGACCTAATTGGTAATTAGGCTTCAACAAGAGTCTTTTAAGGGGTGAGGGGCACAAACAGCATAGCTAACTCTGTGCATCAACACTCCGGGAGCCCATATTAAACACCAGCAAAATCACCAATAAAAGAACAGAAGCGTAAACCATGCTTGGACTAGAGGCAGTGCCCAGCCAAGTGTATAAATCATGCGTGGACTAGAGGCAGTGCCCAGCCAAGTGTATAAATCATGCGTGGACTAGAGGCAGTGCCCAGCCTTTTGACATCAAGATGTGATGTTGTTGTCTAGAAATACATTGGATGGATTACTATCTTCTAGGGCCCTTGGACATGCCTACAGACCATGAGCAGGACACAAGCACCATTTAGGCTAGAAGGCGGTGAACTCCTTCTTACACCTCAGCTGGAAACATGCAAGCCAGGAGACTCGCGTTTTTCTCCGATCTCCCTAAGTCACAGAAGGATTCGACGGGAGCCCCAAATGTTGATTTTAGAGTTATAACTGGATTTCAGATAATAGGCCAACCTCTATATTCATAGTCTATGGATAATGAGGACCCCCAATGTTGATGAGTGTCCTCCCAGAAGGGTCTGTGGTGGCCCTTCCCTCCCTCTCTGATCAGTGTTGGCTGAGTGTGGAACTTCATGGATATCGAATTAATGTGCCCCAATTCCCCTCCCCATCTGCAGCCCACCTGTCTCCATCAGAAAGCTTCCAGAGCAAAGTCAGTGACCAGCAGGCCGCTGCCGGTCTGCCCAACCCAGCATCCAGCTGTCTGTTTGGGATTATGTTAGAATGAGACAGGCTCTTTCATTTTTAAACAGGGGCAGGGTGGGGAATTAGGTAGCTATTCCTTTGCCCTATGAAGATCATACAAAATTCACATTTTAGTCCATGACTAAAGTACAGTCCTGCCCATGTTTTTATATTGTCAATGGCTTCCTTTGAGCAGTAAGATGAGTAGTTACCACAGGAAACCTTTGAACCCTAGAAGTTGGATATGTTCGCTATTTAGTGTGAGAATGCCGTGGCTCAGCCATCAAACTCCAGTCACTACTTTCCTGAAGTTTGTTTCATTTTGTCTTGATTTTGACTGTTATCCTGGAGACGATTTAGTCCCTGGTGGGGGAGGGGGGCATTGAGGAGTTGCGATGTGCCAGTGGAACTGAACGTTTAGTGTTCGTCCATTTTTAATTAAATAGAATTAGCCACATGTGATCCTGGCTACCTGTATGGATTCAGATTGCAGACTGGCTGAAGGTGGGACTTGTTTCTAACATTTAAAGATAAGATTATGTAAACATCAGAATTCTGCATTCTTGTGGAAAATAGAACATGTAGAGGCAGCATGTTCTGAGAGAGCAAGCCATGTTTTCCACTCCTGTGCCCAGCTATTGTATATGTGTATAGCCTACTTCCTCACTGTCTTCATCACCATCACCATCATCTAGTTCAACCCTATACTAAAGTGAAGATAACTTTGAACTCCTGATTCGCCTGTCTCCTCCTCCTGAGTGCTGGGATCGTGGGTATGTCTAGTCTGTACCATGCTGGGCACTGAACCCAGAGCTTCCTGCATGCTAGGCAAGCGCTCTGCCAACTAAACTATACCCATAGCCTGACATTCTGGAATTAGCTAGCACATCTTAGGCTGGCACCAGAATCCGGGTCCTTGAAAGCGTGCCTTCTCCTTAGATCCCAGTCTGAAATCTCTGTGGTGGAGTGGGAGTGGCAGGGTACCACATATACCACTTAGTGTCTGAGCGTGTAGAGATGTGTGAGTATGTGGGGCTGGGGGGTGGGTACCTATTTGTGTCTTACCCGGGCTCATGTGTCTGCATCCTCTCCTCCTTCCCCATCCTGGGTAGGGTAGAGGAGTGTGTGGGAGGATGAAGTGTTTTCTTCCTCTCCACGCTGACTCAGTGGGGGCACAATGGGAGTGAGGCCGTGGGAGAGGGAGCGTCCTAAGCCTGTTTCCTTCTCACACTTCCTCTCTCATTGTCTGCTTCTGGCACTGTCATGGCTGTCAATGTCGGGGCTTCTGATGGCCCTCTGCAGACAGATCCTCCCCCACAGCTGTGCTCCCTGCCACGCCTGTGCTCACAGATATTCACTTTCTTTTTCCCAGTGGCCTTTGGGCTTTCTTCTACAGGCCTAGTCAGTGAATTGCTGGGCCCAAATGAAAGTAAGCCACTTATTAAATCCCCATGGGAAGCTAGCTTTGAAGTGGGCGTTCATAGAAGGGAACTACGTTTGATTAGGAGTCACCCTGCCCCCATGTTCTAACCTGGAGGGAACTACGTTTGATTAGGTGTCACCCTGCCACTATGGTCTAACCTGGTGGGGGTTAACTCAGAAAGAGACCATCTAACACCATACTTCGGAAACCCACACACCTCAGTTTGAGTCCTGCTTTGCCAGTTGCTACGTCAGTGGCCTGAAGAAAATCTGAGCCTGAATGTCTTCCAATGTGAGTGTGCCTGCTTCGGAGAGCTGTTGACCAAATGAGTGTGGTAGCGAAGGCAAACGCCACGCCACGTACAGGAGCCTGTGGTTAACACTTACTTCTTGGCTTTCTGACGTGCTCAGTCTTGTCCCTCTTTTACCTGAGCGTGAACATGGCGCCAGATTCACGGGTTTCTAACATCTTTTGTGTAGGGCAATAGGTGACCGTGACCTTTGCCTACTGAGCATCCTTTTGGTCTCAGGTGAGGCTGCCCCCTCCGGCCATGCGGTCAAAGTTGGGCCTGCGAGTCAGGTGTGAGGGGAGGGGGCCAGAGCCAGCGATCTCCTTCCTCGGAGGTTGTTTAACAAGGCAGCTGTCAGCCTTGAGTGAGCATTAGCGACTGCCAGAAGGTTTGCCTAGCATTGCAGTGACGTCAGCAGTGACGAAGGGAGTGAAAGAGGGGAGAGGCATCAGGCTGCTGCACAAAGTGCTGAACTTTTTAGCCGCTAGGCTTTCCTTGTTTCTCGCTGGATTCATTCATGGCTGCTTGGCCTGCCGGAGTTAGGCTTTTATCCTTGCAATTGAAAGGCTTTGCGAAACATCTCTCTTTTCCATTTCTCAATTTCCCTCAAATCTGCCTCTCCTGGCCTATTTTGCAGTTAACAATCTATTTCCTGACTCTAAGCCATCTTACTTTCACAGCCGACATTTTCTTCCCAAAATACTTTGCTGCCAGGGCATTTGTTGTGCTTGACTTTGCGCTTGGGTTGTCTGCCGTCTGCCCATATCTGTTCTCTACCTCAGATCTACAATATAAACCCCCATGCAAAACAAGTGCATCAATTTCCTATTGCTGCATAACCAATGACCACAGATTTAACAGCTTACTCAGGCCACATGGGTGGCTGAGGGTCAGGACTCTCACATAGTTTAGTTGGGCCCTTTGCCCAGGATTTTATCAAGCTGAAACTAAGGCACAGGCTCAGGCTATGATCTTTCAGAGGCCCAGGCTCCTCCTTCACGCTCACTGGATGCTGGGAGAATATGGTTCACTGCAGTCGTGAGACGCAAGCCCTCAGCCACTGATAGCTCTCTCATATACAACTGATCCCACAACAGAGCTGTGTTTTTCTTTAAAAACCAGCAGGACAGCTGAACGGTTGTGGCGTACGCCTTTAATTCCAGCGCTCAGGAGGTAGAGGCAGGTGGATCTCTGTGAGTTTAAGGCCAGCCTGGTCTACAAGAGCTAGTTCCAGGGCAGACTCCAAAGCTACAGAGAAACCCTGTCTCCAAAAAACAAAAAACAAACAAACAAAAACCCAGTAGGGCATCTTTCTCCCCCATCTACCATGATGCTATGATCCTCGAGGTGATACTGCGGTGCCTTTGGCAGATAGCATAAGCTGATCAAGGTCATGGTAGCCCATCCTTGTCATCTTCTTTTGGCTTGAAGAGCTTTGCAGCCCCAGGTGCACACAAAGGCACGGACTACCCAGGAAGTGCACACCTTGGGCCTGGGTTGGAATTCTGCCACCACCTCTCACTGACCTGTCACCTATGGGCTAAGCCCACTTCAGCAGTGATCCTTTTAGTAAAGTTGCCCTGTATAAACAGAAGCGAGAGCAAGGTATGTGAATATATTTGGGGGTTGTAAAGATGACTGTAGGAGGTGCTGAATACTGAATGACCCCAGAGGTGTGGAGTCCCAATGTCTGCAATCTGTAAATGTTGCCATATATAACGTAGACTTGCCTGGGGGTGGGATTAAATGAAGGTTCTTGAAGTGGGGGCGTTTCTCCAAATGATCTGGACGGACACTACATATCATCACACATATTTCTATGGGAGACAGAAGACTGCAGTCATACATACAGGTAGATAGTAAAGGTGATACGAAGGCAGAGACAGAGAGTTGAGGGATGTGGTAGTCAACGACAGCCACCAGAAGCATGGAGATGCAAGGACCAGAGCCTCAGTCCTCCTGGGCTATGACTTCAGCCCAGTGACAGTGATTTGGATCTTCTGATTCCCAGAACCGTGCAATCTGCATTGCTGCTGTCTCAAGCCTCCCATTCTGTGGTGGTTTGTTGTAGAACCCCTAACAAAAGCCCCAAGAACCTTAGACTCCAGCTCAAATGTGAGGTGTTTGAGCTCAAAGACAATTTGATTGGCCAGTTATCAGTCTAATTTAAAACAATGTTTCTCCCAACTATGTCTTTGTAGCATGTGCTCTGCTGCCTAGTAGGTGCTGGCTTAGAAATGACCGACTCAGAGATCCCTGTGGGTCACATCAGTCACTGACAGCAAACCCCAAATGAGGCCCAACGTGGTTTCATGTTAGTAGAAGGATGGGCACTTTACTCAGCCAAGGGGCCTTGTTTTCCTTGTATATAAGCAGCTAATCTATCAGGGGGAACAAGATGAATGTTACCCTGCCCTAATTTTGTCTGTCTCCCGGAGCATCTCAGCCTTTGACCTGCCGACAGCCTTGCTCCCCGCTAGGCAAATGCATGGACTATAGCCCCGTTTTGTTTGCTTGCTTTATTCTGGGACAGGCTCTCACTGTACAGCACAGTCTAGTCTCAAACTTTTGATCTTCCTGACTCATTCTCCCGAGCACGGGAATTGCAGATGTAGGTCACGACTCCTGGCTCATATCACTGCTTTTGTTCAGCTCTCACTGTGTCAAGCAGACACTTTTGAGTATGTTTTCCTTTCGTAAATGTGCACCAATGCCCATCGATGTCCGTGTGAAGTAGAAACACAGAGAGACTAATAGACAGTATTTCCTGCTCTCAGAAGTCTCTACAGATCCAGGGGAAAGACAGAAATCAAATAGACTTATGAATAAACATGAGATTGCAGACCGAGTTAAGTCTGGTGACAAGAAAAAAAAGTCATTCTAGAAAGTTATTTAACACAAGAACTCGATTGAGGCTGAATCATGAACAATTTTCTCCCAGATGTGCCTTTTCAGCTGAGAGCTGATGGTTAGGTCATTCCCAACCGGGAGAGGGAGAGGCCAGGGGTCTTCCACAGAGGTAACAGCACACAGGAAAACCATGCCTTGCTGGTGACTGCATTGGAGGACTGGAAGGATGCCAGGAAGTTGGGACCATAGGGACCAAAGAGTTAGACAGAGCCTGACCATGGACACTGAGAGCCTTGAAGCCAGGAGCACCTGGTTGAGTTGTTAATACCTTATTGAGTTTGGTGGTGGTGCTGGTGGTGGTGGTGATTGTGGTGGGTTTTTGGCTTTTAACAGAGTCACTCTCTGAATCTGCAGCTCATTGTTTTGGCCAGATTGACTAGCTGATGAGCCCCCAGGGTCTGTCTGTCTCTATCCTCCAGTACTGTGGTTACAGATGTGTCTAACCATATACAGCTTTTATTTAGATACTGGGAATCCAAACTCAGGTACTCATGCTTGAGCAGAAAGCATTTTACCCATTGGGCCATCTTTCCAGTCCCTTCAATATTCCCTTCTTCCCATAAGGCAGTACCTTAGAAGACTTGTTTGTTGTGTATCCCATTATAAATAGAAGTGACTATTCAGCCACCAACAGAAGGCTGCTAAACCCAATTCTGCATATGTACTGTCCCTCCAGCAGCACCTGTGATGGCATTGAAGTACCACCCTTTGAAATGTGCCGCGGGCAGGTCCAGCTTCGGCACTCCCTACCGTAGCGATAAGCAGGCCCTATCGATCCAAACCTGCCAGCATTCACTGTCACTACTGACTTTCCCTCCGGGCTTTCATTGAAGAAATACCTTCTAATGACAAGGAAGAAGCATCATTTCCCTGCTGATAGGAAGAGCTAGCTGTGTTCTAAGACTGATGGTTCTTTATCCGCATGGTATCAAAGTGTTAAAGTGTGTGTGTGGGGGGGGGGAGAACCTAGTTTTAGTGTAGACTGGTTTTTATACCTTCACCCCCTAAATATGGCTCAGATGGGCAGTCTTGTTCTTTGGGACTCAGTTAAGGGAGGCATGCGCTGTTCCCATTTGGCGTATTCAGAACAGATATCAAGTGTTTTGCACATATCTAAAGCAAGACATCTCTTCCCTGTGTCCCCCTCGCCCCTGTGAAAGCGATGCATAAGTGAAATGTAACTGTGATGTTTACTCGTCTTGCTCTGGACACGGAAACACACATCTTGAGGTGCACAGTTAAAACCATTCCATATGTATACCTCTGCCCCAGGCCAGTACCACCCTTCTGAGAAGAAACCAAACTTCATAATAAATTCCCCAGCACAGCCCATAACCGACAAATTCCAGAAAGCTTCCAACTGCCCATGAGAGTTTAGCAGCATTCACGTAACCAGAAGTTATTAGGAAACCAGAAAGTTCCCTCCACTTCTTTTCTGGGCAGATCATACATTTTTTTTTTTTTTTGGTTGTTGCTTTCTTATGCAGTTCGCAGCATCTGAGACACAGGCTTAATGTCATCATCCTGCAGCTTCAGGGAAGTCACACATCATCTGGATGCACGGTGGATCCGTCGCATTGTCTTGAGATAAATGAGGCAATCAAGTCCAATTCCACAGCGAGCGAGGAGGAGATGGGACGATGGGAACCCTAGCTATTTCAAGCCCCTTTGCATATTTATTCTGCCTTAGAATATGAAGACATCTGGGGAAGCCTGGTTATGAAGGGGGATGTCAGTGGCACGTGATTGACTATACCAGTGTGGTTCTGGAGAGGGAGGAACGGTGGCAGAGGGTTTGAGCACTAGGCAGAAAGAATGCATCCTTAATTGCCTTCAGTCAGGGGATTTGATGTGAGGCTGGGAGAGGTGACTGGAAAGTCAAATTGCCTTGAGTCAAATCTGGCCTAAGTGACCTTGAGTTGGTTTAACATTCCTGGGCCTCTGTTTCCTTAACTGTGACTTTGAGATGACCATGACAATGTCTACACTATAGAATCAGAGGGAGGGGAGTTGAGATTGTCCTACAAGTAAGTACTTAGTCTATTAGTACTCAGTAAATCATCATTATTCTTATCAACATTACCGATGAGCTTAGTATTGATTAGTCGGGTGTCTTTAATCCATCCTTCAACAAGTGACTATTGCATCTCATGTATGCCAATCACTGTACACGGTATTAAGAGTATAGTAGTTGCCATGGGAACCACTGTGACAGAGATATGAGTAGCAGTGAGGCCAAAGAGGAGACCATGTTGACACTGACCCGCCATTGATGTTGATAACCTGTGAAACTTCCCACTGAAACTGGGGGATCTGGGAAGGATGTGGAACTTGTCACTGGCACCTTCTCAGCCTCTCCCCTGTCACTTTATCCACCCCTTCCAGCATTCAACCACGTTTTAACTCTTTCCTACAATAAACCTTAAGTGGTTGGCAAGACTAATTTCTAGTTCTGCATCTTAGAAAACCAGAGAAAATCAACGCATAGAAAGGTCTGCATCTATACCCCATTCAGCCCACTCTAGTCATTTGTGCTTCCAGAGAAACTCAGCCAAATAGATTCTTTTTAACCCTTAGAAGGAGGGGAGGCCATGGAACCAGGGACTGTCCACTCCAGGCAGTCCACATTCCCCCACCCTTATCTTGTCTCTCTCTGCTTCTGCTTATTCTCACTAACTTTGCGGCTAGCAAGGGAGCAGGGATCCTGAAAGTAGACACCATGTCCTGCGGTGAAATGTCAGCAACAACTTCTCCAAATTCCAGGTGTCCCTTTTTCGTGTTGTCTGGTATCCTCAGTGTGTCTTTCTTTTGTTCTGAGTTGAAAAGGTTGTTTAAATTTGTGTTTCCATCTAGTGAGCCATTTAGCATGGATTATGACCAGAAAGCTTGGACCTAGGGAAATCTTGCCTGGTTCATATTGCTGTCCTCCTTCTCTTCTTCCTCCTCCTCCTCTTCTTTCTCCTCCTTCTCCTCTTCTTCTTCCTCCTCGTCTTCCTTCTCCTCTTCCTCTCCCTCTCTTTGTCTCCTCCCTCTCCCTTCCCACTGTCTACCCATCTAAACAGTGAGGATAATAACAGTGTGTACCTCTCAGGAATGATGAACACATCAGAGACTTAATGGATGAAAAGCAATGAGCATAGTACTTGATACATAGTCAACCTCACTGAACGTCCATTGTCACCATCACCTCATCTAGAGAAAGGCCACCTGATCAACTAGGTCATCAGGCGAATTATCTATCTATCTATCTATCTATCTATCTATCTATCTATCTATCTATGAATACTCTATTACTTATTTATTAAGCTCTGGCTTAAAAAATGAGGAATTTAAAATCCTTGGGTCAGAAGTTTGTTCTGATTTGATTTAGAGAATTGCTGAAAAGCCTGGGGTGGGGAATCTCGCCCTTTAAAACCCGAGTGATGAGACTCGATTGAAAGGCAGCCTGTCCTAAGTAGGAGTCCCAGTGTGGATTTCATTATAGCTGTGTTCCCCGATGGTGAACGGGAATGCTTCAGTGTCTCACCTCTTTACATCCGGACTACTGGAAGTCACCCGGGAAGGTGAGCAGAAGCAGTTTTGGAAGTAGAGACTTTCTGTGCAGCTGCATAGTTTGGGAGAAGTCACAAACCAAAAAATGTCAGATTCCCCTGACAAAGGAGGATCCTGACTGAAGGATCAAGCCTGGGGTGATTCACATCCTGTGGGATGAGAACTCGGCTTCGGAAGTGATGCTGTCTCCTCCTCTTGGCCCCAGGTATCACTGGTATTGCTTAGACATGTTTATAATTACTCAGATGCACCGTGCTGCAGGCGGAGGTCATGTGTGCCTTTCCTGAGTTGAGCCCTCTTTGTCGGGGTGCTGGGCCAGTGAGAAGTTAAACGATCATGAGTTAAACTGTCTCCAAACAAAAGCAGCAAACAGAGAATCCACAACACAGTTGTTCATGGACGATGAGTAGCACAAAGAGACTAAGAATTAGAAGCTGTCAGAGAGGAAACCAGGAAATCTGAATAACTTGTCCGGTGGCTTTGGGTTTAAACTGGCCTTCTGATGGCCCTGAGTTTTCACTGCAGTGTGGCATCACCAAGAAATGAATGACAATGTTCCCTTGTCAATCAAGAGTGCTATCTCCAGCTGTGACTACAGGTTGGTCTGCGGGATTTGTGACTTTAACCTAGGTGATTCCGGGGGACCCTGGCTCCTATTCCAGAAGGCAGGCTACAGGTTTTCAAACATTAGTGTTTTCCATTACTATTTAAAGACAAACAATAACAACCAGTTGCTCTCTGCCCTGCCCCCTTCCGGAACCTTTGAAGCATCACTCAGTCAAAGAGGATGCCTCTGGGGTGGACCCCTGTGCTAGACCTCTTACCCAGCACATGTGATGCCCTGAACACTTCCTTTCTCTCTAGGGCGTGTTTGGCAGCACCCTTAGGGGGAGCACTTCCGGGAAGCTGCTGTCCCACAGGGTGTGTATACTATTCACACTTGGGCTCTCTCTGACCCACATTCCCACTGGCTCCAGTGCTGCACGCCGCGCTCACTTGCATTCACACATGTTCATATTCTCCTAGATGTCACACACACTCACACCACTCTTTGACATAGGAATGACACGGGGGCTGCCTGGCTTCCAGAGCTAGTATCCAAGCTGCTTTGAGTTCAATCTAGTAGACAGTAAGTTGTTGTCAGAGTGGTATCGTGGACAGAGAGGAATGGGCAGCAGTAAATGCTGGGCTCGGAGAGGAAGGTGGGAAGCTGCCAAAACTGGACTTTCACCCTCCTGCTAAAGGGCCCAAGGGCAGCAAGCCAGGCTCTGTGCTGTGTCCTGGGAAATCACATTTGTTTTCAGGAAACACAATCTTTTTTTAAAAAAAAGGTGATGTTTTGCCGGCACTGGGCAGGGGGTTCTCCTGGGGAATCTTGAAAGTGGAAGGACCTACAATTTAAACTGCTTCAATAGTAAGAGATATTTATGAAACCAAGTTGCCTAGTGGGTCCTACTTCAGTCAAGATCTGATCAGGAAGCCTACAATGTCCCCATTTGCTTTGCTCCGCATCGCTTGCAGGTGAGCTGAGGCATCAGCTCTATTCCTTTAGAACTGCAAGAATGCTGTAGCAAAAGGGAGGGTAGATATAGCCTTCTCCCAGAATTCCAAGCAATAGGCCTCACCATCTTTCTGAAAGGCTGGTTTGTATCCCAGGCCCACTCCCATGTTAACTGATTTTTGCTAAACAAGATTCTTTCTGAGGAGAAGGAGTGGAGGGGGTGAGGAGAGTGGAGGCTGGGGGGAGGGACTGGGAAGAGAAGAGGGAGAGAGGGGGCACTGAGATCAGGCTGAAAATAAGTAATTGATTAATTAATTTAAAAGAGGATTCTGTCTGAAGTGGAGTTGAGGAGAGTAGAGATGGAAAATACAACACCGGGGTTTTCACACCAAAAGGGGAGATGGATGCCGCTGGCGACGAAGCTGCCCGGTGAGACCTTTCACCATCTAAAAGGAGAACTCATTGTTCTTCTCATGTTGTGTTATCAAAGGCTGATGACACCGTATAAACGCTCACTCAAGTCCCCATGATGCGCACACACACGCACCTGGGACTGGTCTCATCATCTCCCTGCTTGCGGTGGTTTCCATTTTTGCAGATTTTTGTTGGAAATTTCTGTACAGTAAATTGCCTCTCCAGAATGAGATAAGAAGTTCAGACATATATCTCCAGGGTAAGGATCAAGCCAGAATTCACAATAACCTACTCCATCCTCCTTTTGTGACTTCTGCCTCGAGAAGTACTAAGCTAGCTAGTGGGGTGGAGTGGTAGTGGAGCACGCCTTTAATCCCAGCACTCGGGAGGCAGGGGCCAGCTTGGTCTACAGAGTGGGTTCTAGAACAGCCAGGACTATTACACAGAGAAACCCTGTCTCTTAAAAAGAAAGAAAGGAAGGAAGGAAAGGAGGGAGGGAAGGAAAGAAGAAAGAAGAAAGAAAGAAAGAAAGAAAGAGAAAAAAAGAAAGAAAGAGTGCTGAGCCAAAGCCAGGTCCTTGCAGAGGCAGCTAGAGTGGTGGACTAGTGGTCATCTGGTCCCTTTGCTGGCAGTCCGTCATATCCCAGGGATGTCCCTTTAGACATCACACATTTTCTTCATGAGCAGTCTTAGGGAGGAAGAGTTTTTCTCTCCGTTTTACAGATAGCAAGTCAGAGCCTTAATGGGGTGAAATAACTCCCATGAGGTAATGAGGCAGATAAAGACAGAAGTGGGATTTTCGCCTAGGTTTGCCAGAATCATATATAGAACCTGAGCTTCCCGCGATGCAGTAAGAGGCAGCCTTCCCCTCTCCAGCCTGTCCTTCTCAGAGTCCTCCTCATCTGCGGACCATTTTATTGCCAGAACCCTGCATAGCCACTGATCTTCCTCTCAGGACAGCTACCTCTGTTTATCTACCTTCTCAGACCTGCCTGTCCAGTGCAATAAACCCTGATTCTTTCAGAATTTCATCCCCCCATTTGAAATCATTTTCTTTTTCATCTAAAACATATGCTTCATTCCGTCACAGCCCTGCTCTGCCTAAACTGTTCAAGTCCCCAAGTGCTGTTGATTGTATTGAATGTATTCACAGAGAGGGTTTGCTTTCTAACAAGGGCCTGGTGGTCTTGCTCAATATGGGACCGTACTCACACCACACAAACAAGACAATGCCACCTGGAGCACTTGGCTCTTGAACCACTCTGGGAGGTGTCCAACAGGACCTTAGCTGAAAGAAACATTCTAGGTCCCGATACTGCCTGGTTCTCTGTTACATCGAAAGGAATATTCCAGAGACTTTCCAGAACCCCTGTCTGGGCCGGAACTTTCTCCTCCTTTCGCCTTCTTATTTCTCCCATGTTTTTACCTCCTGCCCATGTTTCTTACAATCATGTTCAGCGTCGGTGTCTACGACAATTGAGTGTTATTGGCACATGGTCACGTCCATCATAGATGCATTCTCTCCAGCTGCCCCCCCCTCCCCCTGCAGCAATAGCCTGGTTACAGCTGAGACCACTTTTTTTCTGCAAAGTCCAAAATATTCTGGCCCTTTAATGAAAAGAAGGGTGACCCCGATCTAGGTTGGTAGCTCCATAGATACTCCCCACATCCTCCTGTGGCCCAGAGTAAATCCTGATATTTGGAAAGGAAAAAAAAACAAAACATTACCTCATCTATGTTCACTTGCAAGGAAAAAAGGTAGGTGGCCATCCTGCCCCCACTTGAGACCTAGGGTAGGCACTGCTTGCCTGCCACACGCTCCAGCCTTTCTTTAGAGCCATGCCCTGGCACCCGCTGTCCAGAAGTTGACTCTAGTACTGGGGTAGAAAAGTGTTCTTCCCTAGACCAGGAGACACTATCAGGTCAGAAAAGTCATGCAAGACAACAATTGCATTTAATGTGATGCATGCATGTCCTCTGGGTTATCCTGCCTCAGACGGCATCCCTTGTGAAGTCAAGTAGATGAAATTTCATTTACTCTCTGCTTCTTGGGTTAAACACCACATACAGGATGAGTCGTGTCATTGGAGACAATGTTTTAAGAAAAATTCCTCCCTTAAAAGGTAGGCTCATTACCAGGCAATACCCACAACAACATGAGAAACACCCGGGAAATAAGCCCCACTGAGAATGTTCTAGAAACTCAGCTAATACTGACTTTATTACATGGCTTCATTGTTAGAGCCCCTGACTGTGTTTATGTTCTTTCTCTCATCCTACCTCTTACAGTTCTTTATAAGCAATGCTCTAATATTGTTGATTTATATAGGGTAAAGGCATATGTGCGCTTTTTCTAGGGCTGGTCATCTTCATGACTCCCATCTGCCACAGACCAGGGTATACTCTGGTATCCTCTTTTACTTCAGAAATACCCCCAAACGACACACTCAGTACAAGTGCAGGTACTCACTCTGTAACCTGCCCTTCTTGGAGATGGATAGGAGCATGTTTGCACGGCCATGACCTGGCTGCTGTGAGGACCTGCCCCAGGCGGCACTTGTTGCCAGTAGCAGCTGAGCAAGCTTCCTCTGAGGAGGCGGTGATAGGAAAGTTGTGAATGAGGAGGCGGCTTCACTTCACAGTTTCTGGTTTCTCTTTTTCTTCTGAAGTAAGTATTTTACCAAGGAGAAGTGGCAAGGCTATTTAAAGGACCGGGAGATTCTCCCCACCCCTCCACCCCCCCCCGCCCACCTGTCCCCCAGCATTCTATGGAGGACAGGGAGGAGCCAGCAGCTCTGGGAAGGTTGGAGCCTTGTGCAGTTTGGCATCCTGACAACCAAGTTGTAAACTGGGCGTATGGGCTACAATCCAGTGTGGGGCTTTCCAAGAACCACTGTTTATCGAACCTGGAGCGGCAGAAGCCAAGACAGAGAGACTGCGTGTGCTGTTGGCCATTTAAAAACAGTAAGCCAGCCTTGGCAAAAGATTTTGACTCTTGGCACCTTTGACTCTTGGCTCCTTATGCCTTTTTCTGTTAAATTTATGGAAAATATGGTGAAAGTGCTCTCCTAGGTGATGGGGCTAAGGGCCTTATAAATAGTGTTTTAAACTTTTGGATTCATGAGATCCAAGTAAGATTAAGAAGGTGATATTATTGACATTCCTTAGGGTCAATAAAGGGAGAGAGGAGAAGAGGGAGGAGAGAGAAAGAGAGAGAGAGAGAGAGAGAGAGAGAGAGAGAGAAAGGAGGAGGAGGAAGAAGAAGAGGAGGAGGAGGAGGGAGGGAGAATCAATACCACTGCTTTGGATCAGACTGAAGACCTTAATAAGTATAATACTCAAGGCACCACAAACAAAGTTATTGAAAATGCCAAAAAAAATATTATTTGAAGTCACATTAATTAAAAGACTGTTCCTATTAATATACTGCGTATGAGACAGCACAATTTCACTAAGAGGGACCAAGTTAAAATTAAATCACTTAAGTACTAGGATGCCTTTCACCCAAGCAAGAGAGCAAGTCACTGTGCGAACGAAGAACAGGGAAACATGGTCCTAGAAGGAACAAACAGCTGGGCTGTATCTCAGAGCAAGGATGCCATGGCTTTGAGAGCTTCCTGACCTAGCTGGGGTATTCATTTGCTTCCGAAGCAATGGCCCTAAAAAAGACATTGGCTGTTCCTGCCACTCAGCACCTCTTTACCTTCTTCTGGAAACAGGAAGTCTTTACTGGAACGAGAATTCCTTCCAGACTACTATCAAGTTGTACCGCAAGAAACTAGCAATCATGGCACCCACACTCCTGGGCTCTGTAACAGCTCTTGTATCTGGATTGGCCAATGACTGCGCACACACGCACATAAGAGCTCTGTTGGAGACACTTCAGCCTCTGTGTCTGGCACCCCACATTCCTCCTGTGTGTGAGTTGCTAGGCCAAGTCCTAGTCCCTCTCTGCCCCACCTGCTTCTGCAAACCTAAAGCTGAGCGTTGCTTCTATGCCAGCATATGATAGGCCCAGGACACAAGAGTCAAGAGCGTGATTGTAGCTCCAGTCCTGTTAGTACCCTGGATATAAAAGGACCTCTTGCACCCTCTTTCCAGCTCTGTGGGATTTGGAGTTTGGCCCAAGGCCCTCCACTCTGTTAGTGTCCTCACTGAAAACTGCACACATGAACTTGGCTCTTTGATTGTTCTTGACCTACCTATTTGTGCCCAGCTCCACCTTGTCCCAGCACTGAGCTTACCTCTCTGCCCAGATTAGTTGCCTTAGTTACTTCTACTGCTGTGATAAGACACAGTGGCCAAGGCAACTTACAGACAAAAGAGTTTATTTGAGGCTTACTGATTCAGAAGGTGAGGCCATGACCCTCTGAGTGGACCCTGTGGTGGGGAGGAGGTCAGCAAGCAGGCATGGCATTGGGGCAGTAACTGAGAACTTGGGTCTTGTTCCATAAGCATGGGGGCAGAAAGAGGTAACTGAGATGGCACAGACTTTTGGAACAGCAAAGTTGGCAAGCAGTGACACATTTCCTCTCACAAGGCCACACCTCCCAAACAGTTCCATTAGTCGGGGACCAGGTACTCAAATATATGAGCTTATGAGAGCCATTCTCATTTAAACCACAGCAGTAGCCTTTTCTTTTCCTCCCAGTAGTTCAAGCTAAGCCATCACTCTCTAAGGTTTTCACTAAGCCTTGGGTTTACATTTGGAAAACAGAGGTAATAATAATAATAATAGTGATAATAATAGTACTAGTAGTAATAATGGTGCCTGTTTTATAGTTCACGGTGATTGATTATTGGCAACATCATAAAAGTAAATCAATATATAGTAGATAAGGATATTTATGATCCATCTATTTTTTTATTTTTATTTTATTTATTTGTTTATTTATTTTTGTTTTTTTGAGACAGGAGCTTTGGAGCCTGTCCTGGAACTAGCTCTTGTAGACCAGGCTGGCCTGAAACTCACAAAGATCCATGTGCCTCTGCCTTCCTGAGTGCTGGGATTAAAGGCGTGCGCCACCACCACCCAGCGATCCTTCTATTTCTAATAGTGAGTCCTCCAAGAGCAGGATTCCTAGCATTTTGTCCTTAATATGAAAGAAAATAAAACTATACAAAGAACCTTCTAGATTAGAAAAACCTCTACTTTCTTGTTTTCATCTTTCTGAATTCTATTACTGGGCAGAAGTATTAAAGAAAAACATTTTTTGGATGCTGGGAAGGTGGCTAAGGCAGTAAAGTGCCTGTGCTCCAAGAATGAGCTCAGGTCCCGGCACCGGTAAAAAGCCAGGCATGGTGACACTCACCTGTCAATACATGCTCTGGCTTTCTTATTTAGACTCTTCAGGAAAGCTCACAGTAGGCTTTCGGGCTCTTTCCTCAGATAGCTAGGAGATTTCTGCTCTTGGAGGCACTCTTTTCTTTCTTAGCATGCTGCCTGCTTCTATTCTTTGCTAACTTCGAAGGCAAGACTTTCCCCTCTCCTCCTGGTAGTTTGGGGGCTTTCACTTAACCGGTACCATGTTTCTTCTTAAACACTTAACAAAATTGTTCTCAAGCTTAGGCCGAGAGGAAGGACGTGAATTATGAAAGCAATCAGAAAGCTGATTGTTTTCCAGTCCTAATTCTGCCATGGATTCTTTGGTTTTGGTGGCGGAGAAATGAATGAACTATTCTCAATGCTAAAAGTGTAACATTGAGTGTGAAACTTCACCTCTTCCATTCCAAATACTAATTCAAGCTGTAATTCCACTGAGTTGGATAGACTTTGAGTCTGGTTAATTCTTGGTGTGTAAAGTTTTTATTTACTTGAACTTTAATTTAATGAAGGTTAAAATTTAAAAAAATACATGAAAGAAAAATATTCTGACTGAAAGACTTGCTTCTGACTCTGGTTAAAGTGAAATTTTCATGGAGAGACACCCAGTCACACAGCAGGAAGAGCGGATGGGCCACGCTCCTTCTCAGGCAGTGCATTTGAACCTGTAGGTCCTTGTGTCTTTTTTTTTTTTTTTTAATAAAAAAGGAGACTTTCTTGGGCACACATTTCTGAAGGTTTCTGCACGAGCAACCCTGCCCTGCCTGCTTCTTGTCTCTGCCAGGATCCAGGGACTGCTTGGCAGTCCAGCCGTGGCAGGAAGGGAGCCTGCTCCTCCACTTACCTGATGGAGAAGGGTTTTCTCTTGCTTATTGAGGTTTCCCTCTCATGAACCCTTTCACTTTGCAAGCAAGGCTCTCTGTTAGAGTCTGTGCTACAAGGACTCCCTTGTGTTTACTGTCCATCGACTTCCTTGGCTAATGAAGTAACTGCCCACTTAAATCAGTTTTTAAATGAAGATGATAATACTTCTGAGTTGTTGAAGGCAGCATGGCGGATTAATGAACGCAGAACTCCTATGCCAATACCTTATAACAAACTAACCTATTTTCCTTTCTGCTTTTTTTTTTCTTTCTTCAAAACAAGTACTCAATACATAGTCAAGGTTCTCCCTGCTTCAGCCTCTGGAGTGCTGGGATTACAGAAGGGTTCACCATACCAGCCTACATATGTTATTTTAATAAGGCGTAATCAAGAAAAGGGACTAAATCTCCATTTGAGAGGAAGCCGATGAGTTTATACTGAATTCCCAAGCACCTCCGGAATCTGAAGTGTTTGTAGAATGAACCAAGGGGTGAGGAACTTGCATAGCCTTTGTGTTTTCTCGGTGTGAGTGTGCACTGCATCACTAGGACGCTCTACACACTCAGTCGGTGTGCTCTTTGGGTGTTCCACTAGCAAGGAGCATGCTCCTCTCCGCCCTGCATTCTGTGTTTGCATGGTCACTGCAATCCAGGACCTCAGTGCTGTGCTTTCTTCACAATCATCCTGGGACCCTTCTCTCCCACCACATGTGTGTGGGTGTGTAGGTGCTTATCTGTATGCAGGGACATGTGGCATGGGCACATGAGCACATGTATCTGCATGCATGTGGAGACCCCAAGACAATATCAGAAATATCAGAAGGCTCTGCCTTCCTTCACGAAATATTTTTATTTTGTGTTTGAGTGTTTTGTCTGCATGTATGTATGTATGTGAACAACTTGCATGCCCAAAGAGATCAGAAGATGGCTTGGATCCCCTGGAGCTGAAATTAGAGGCAGTTGTTAACCACTATGTTGTTGCTGGGAATGGAACACAGGTCCTCTGGATGAGCAGCAAGTACTCTTAACCACTGAGCCATTTCCAGCCCCTCCCCCATTTCACTGTTCATAAGGAGATATTATCTCAGGACGTCCTTAGCTAGAGGAGCTCATGTGCTGTTCTTAAAGCCCCCATGCTGCTTTCTTGGAGACTGTCATGTTTAAGCAATCCCTCTGTATCAGCTCCATTCTCAAACTGGCAGTAAGATATCGCCACCCTGTTCAAGAAAACTTTCCAGAAGCCCTCTTAGTTGATTATTTTCCCCTTGAATTTTAAGATCCCAAATGGGAATCACACTCTTTTCCTAAACCATCCTATGGCAAGGAGGACAGGATTGCTATAACTGTCCTAGGCTCCTGATTGGGGTAGAAGGATAGATCTTGGGTAATCACCAATGGCCACATCAGGGGACAGAGATAAAGAATAGAAAATTCACTGTAGTATGTTTGTGGTATGATAAAACAGAAGATCTTACAAAATCCCAGAAAGCATGGCTATGCACAGGCAGCCATATTGAATCATTTATTTTGAAAGGCACGGTTTTTTGAACTAAGAGTCAAAGCTTTCTGGAACCTGCACAGGCTATGCTGATTGGCTCTCCTGCTGTGGTGGCATTCCCCACCACATCTGTACTTTCCTCCCAAGAGTCCTGAGAGGTGCCACGAAGATTCTGTAAACTAGAAATCAGCACACATCTTCCTAGAACACTAATGCTAGTTATGCATTCAAAGAAAGAAAATCAACGATCTATTACAAAGAAATATTCAAAATGTCATTGGAATCTTTAGAATGAACAACAAGACAAATTTCAAATGTTGATGAAATTGCCTTTAGCTCTCTACCTGGCCCATCACCTTTGCATGTAATTCACTTGGTGGAACAGTTGAAAAGCTGAGATTACTCCGTGCACCCTCTTCACCACATGACCATACTTTAATGACCATGGATTGTGAAAATGCTTCCTCAGCTAACTGGAATCTGATGTCTGCGTGGCTGTGCCTTTTCCTGTACAACAGTGTTTCTATATGGCTGTACTCTGAGTCTTGAAGTCTTTATTTTAATTCTGTTTCCTCTCTAAAACTACAGACTAGTGTGCTTGGGAAATGGCATTCAAAATGGAAGTGAGTGCTGTCAGTAACCCTTGGTGCACTCTGTGCTTTTGGAGCGAATGAGGATCTGGGCTTAGAAGTTCTGTTTTAGAGACATGAGCTGCATCATCATACCCTGCCCCTGGCATAACCTCTCCTAAAACAGAAGTAGCATCTGCATGTACCAGTGCACTCCAGAAAGGCGCTTTGGAGAGCTAAGCCACTTAAAAGGGATAAATATACCTCAGATAATCCTTGTTGCTCCTGTCAAGACCATTCTGAATCAGGTCAAATTAAGGTTACCATGGTTTAGATCTACAATTTGGTTCACCATCTTCTTTCTTTCCTCCGAGTATCCCCATCTTACTAGAACAATCCCACACTGAACTGTGTCTGATCTTTGGGTCTCCACCAATTTGTCCCAGTTAATTTTCTTGTTTTCAGCAGGTAGTTGGGTCCAGTCAGATACAGCCTCAAGTTTTCTCATCCTTGGAAAACGCTTCCAGACTGCAAACTTTGTCACAAGCATTATGAGGGTGCTGAAGGCTTTGTGTGTATTGTAGACATTTGTGCAGTTTCATGTGGGTATATGTGGAGAGGTGTTCATGTATGTGGAGGTCAGAGGGCAAACATAGATGTCTTTCCTCAGGTACTGTCCACCTTCCTTTTGAGACAGGGTCCCTTACTGGCTGCAGGTGAGCCTGGGGGAATCTGCTTAGAATGCCCCCACACTGCTTTTAGGAAAATGTGCATGGGTATTTTGCCTGCATGTAAATCAGTGCACTAAATGCACTACAGAGGCCAGAAGAAGGTGTTGTTATATCCCCTGGAACTAGAGTTACAGGCAGTTGTGAGCCACCATGTGTGTACCGGGAATGGAGGCTGGATCTTTTGGAAGAGCATCCAGTGTGCCTAACTATTGAGCCATCTCTCCAGCCCTCAGATGCTTTTTGATTTTTTAACGTGATTCCCAAGGATGGAACGCAGGTCCTTGAGCTTGGAGAGCAAGCACTTCACTGACTGAGGCGCCACTCCAGTCTAGTCTGTTTTCGTTTTCAATCAATTCTAGGTGCTCTCTTAAATTGCAACCAACTTTACAAGATGAAGACAGTCTCTTTTTGTAGGACCACAGAGAGCTTTTACATTTGCATCCACCGTTCACAGGCTTATTGCAAACTTCCAAGGAGCCGGGTACTGTGCCAGGCACCAGGGTAGTGACAACTACACAGGGCCCCTGTGCTCCTGGAGTTCATACTAGAATCAAGTAATGTCAAACCTGGTAAGTGTTGGAGCACAGAAGATCAAGCTGCTGAGATGGATCAACATGGAATCTGAGGCTTGAGAACAGGTGAGAGTTGTCTGGATGAAAGTTTGGGGTAGAGGAGGTGGTCCAGGTATGAAGTCAGAGCATTAGAACCCCAGGTGCCAACAGTGTCCTCTCTAGTGAGACAGAGCGTGGAATAGAAGCATGGTGGTTTGGATGAGAATGGCCGTCACGGGCTCATATGTTTGAATGTGGCCTTGTTAAAAGGTGTGTCACTTTGGATTTCCAAAAACCCACACCATTCCCAGTTAGTTCTCTCTGACTCTTGCTTATGGGTCATGATGTGAGCTCTCAGCTCTTCCTGCTGTCCTGCCTTTGCTCTGCAATCATGGACTCTAAGCCTCTGAAGTCCTTAGCCCAATTAATCGCTCTCTTATATGAGACTTGTCCATGGTGTCTTGTCACAGTGATAGGAAAGTGATGAGCACTGGAGCAGCTTCAGACATTACTAAGGGGCAGAGCCTTTCTGAAATCCAATGTTACTGCCTGGATTTTCAGACTTAATTCATCATTACCCTCAAAGAAGTGGGAACTTCAGCACAGATTGAATGGATTTAGAGATGTTAGGGTTGGAACCAGTTGAGTGCTCTGGGGTTACCTGTTGGAGGGATTCTTGCTTTGAAGGACACTAGGGTGAAGGAAATAAAAGTGTGAGACTTTACAAGTTATGGCGATGCTCATTCACAGGGATGCTCATTCTCAGAGATGCTCATTCACAGAGATCCTCATTCTCAGGGATGCTCATTCTCAGAAATGCTCATTCTCAGAGATCCCCATTCTCAGGGATGCTTATTCTCAGGGATGCTCGTTCTCAGGGATGCTCGTTCTCAGGGATGCTCGTTCTCAGGGATGCTCATTCTCAGAAATGCTCATTCTCAGAGATCCTCATTCTCAGGGATGCTCGTTCTCAGAGATCCTCATTCTCAGGGATGCTCATTCTCAGAAATGCTCATTCTCAGAGATCCCCATTCTCAGGGATGCTTATTCTCAGGGATGCTCGTTCTCAGGGATGCTCGTTCTCAGGGATGCTCATTCTCAGGGGTGCTCATTCTCAGAAATGCTCATTCTCAGAGATCCCCATTCTCAGGGATGCTCATTTTCAGGGATGCTCGTTCTCAGAGATGCTCATTCACAGAGATCCTCATTCTCAGGGATGCTCATTCTCAGGGATGCTCATTCTCAGGGATGCTCATTCTCAGAGATGCTCATGCTCAGAGATGCTCATTCTCAGGGATGCTCATTCTGAGGGATGCTCATTCTGAGGGATGCTCATTCGCAGGGATGCTCATTCTCTGGGCTCTCAGAAGGTTGAAGTCCTATAATTCCCACAGTGAAAGTTGGATCACCTTTGATTTGACAAACTCAGTATGTGATGTTCACCCATTTGGCAATGGAGAGCATCAGTTTCATTTTCTGTCCAGACAATCTATGTGACTTTTGACACCTTGTGGGGTGGAAACAATTGTAACAGTTTTCCCTTGGGACTTATTTCTTCCGATTCTTTTCTTCCTTTAAATCCAGTTTTACCAGATTGCCTCCAATGGCTTCTTACAACATGTGAGTCTTGAATGTATGGAGTTGTCCTTTTTTCCCATTGCACCACCCTTTATCTACTCTTGTAAAGTAACTCTCCACACCTGTGTCGTGAGGAGTGTGTCTATGTAGCACTGGCTGTATGGAGAGGGTGAGCCAATAAACTAGGAATCGCATACCTTTGGGAGAAAAGAGACACTATCTAAATACTTGGCTATATAATGTTTTTGTGTGTCTGTATGGTCTTTGTTGTTGTTGTTTGCGTTTTAAGACAGGGTTTCACATAGCTCAATGTGACTTCATTATGTAGCTGAGGCTGGTCTTGAACTGCTGATACCTCTGCCTCTATAACTCGAATGCTGAGATTATAAGCAAACACCACCAGACCTAGCTGGAATCTTTTGTCAGAGTTGTGAGTTCTGGCTCATCCACTGGAGCTCCAGATGCAGGACAGCCTTCACATCAGCAGGGCTACTGAGCAGCAAACAGTCTGAGCCATCTCATCCAGCATCCCGTGAAAGGGGGAGCCAGGAACCAAGGATGTGACCGAAGTTTCTTCTGCACTCACTGACTAGCATTCTCTTTGATGGTTTGTGCACTTCAAAATTAGAAAATTTAAAGTATCATGGGCTGTTATAGACAACCAGGGGAGGAAGCCCCTCCACCAAGTACAGGTCATCCAGGAGGCTCAACTCAGAACACACTATTGTTAATAATTCACACTAGGTAGAGTAATGCAGCCTTGACTCAAGTGCTGTGAATACAGAGGATCAGGAATTCAAAGTCATCCTTCGCTACATTATGAGTTCAAAGCCAGCCTGGACTACCAGGCTAACCTGGACTACAAGAGAGTCTACAAGAGAAAAAGCAATAATAACCCGCACAATGGTTCCTTCATCTTTTGAAGTTTCACAGTTATGTTCATGTACAACATTTCTTTCTGGTTTTACTTTTACTTTTTCTTATAAAGTATGTTCCTTATCCACAACTATAGAGAGATGAGCCGCCTGTTTTTCAGTTGCAGGCAGTGCATTCACATACTTCTTGTAGAACACTTGTACATACAGATTAAATTGTGTCCTGTGTTTCTGCCTTTTCTCTATGGCTCACACGTCTACAGCCTAGGATTCTGCAGCTTCCTATGCAGCGTTAGTTCTGCAGACATAACCCAACATCAAGACACTTCGTTGTTCTGAGAAGAAACCCTGTGCCCACACACAGTCAGTTCCTAGTTCCACTTCCTCCCTTCAGCCCTAAGCAAGCACTAATCTACTTTCCATCTATATAGTTGGAGGCCTTCTATAGAAATGGGGCTGTGTGCTGTGACTTTGCAGTCAGCTTCTCTCACTCGGCGGAATGTGTTTGAGATTCATCCATGGCATGGCCTATATTTTGTCCGTTTCTTAAAGTTCCCTGTTTCTGTGGTCCTGGGAATTGAACATAGGACTTTGCAAATGTCCACTCGCCACTCAGGTCTTAACCCTTGGTGTTTGTGTGTTTCTTTGTTTTGTTTTTGAGACAGGGTCTCTCTACATCACCCTGGATGTCTTGGAACTCACTATGTAGTCTGGGCTGGTCTTAAACTCTCTGAAATTGGCCTGCCTTTGCCTCCTGAATGCTGCGGTTAAAGGCATGTGCCACCACACCTGGTAGCCTTTATTTTTTTGAGACAGTACCTTGCTCTATTATTTAGGCCGTCTTTGAACTTGTGATCTTCCCCTCTCCCCTGAGTGCACTCTAATGGCCAGCACCAACTACTTATTTATTATTAATTGTTCAATGTTTAGTCACATGCCAAATAACTCATACTCTGAAGGCTGCACTATATTTTAGTATATCCAGTGTTATGCTGTGATCGCCACTGTGCAATTCCAGGCCAGTTTCATCACCCCCTGAGGAAATCCCTTATCCATTAGGGGTCACTTTTTATCAAGCCTACCTATGTCCACTAACATATTCTCCATTTCTAAGGTATGGGTTAGTTTTTTCTATTTCCTTTTACCTAACAGGATGCTTTCTGTATTAGAAAACAGTAACGTCTGTTGGTACTTTGATTCCTATTTATGGATGAATAACACAGATATACCATATTCTGTATATGTACTCATCAGGTGCTAGACATTTGAGGTCCCTCTTTGGGGCTACTATAAACAACATCACTGTAAAAATGCGTGTCCCAGTTTTCATTGAGCATGTGTTTCCCTTCTCTTATGTATATGTCTTGTTCCTTTTCATGGTTGAAAGGATTCTGTTGAATGGGAGTGTACCATATATTTCTCTGTGTGTGGTGCTGGGGATTGAAACCAAGGCCTTGTGAATACTGAAGCCAGGGGTCTCCTGCTGAGCTTCATCCTCAGCCCTGTATTTTAAAATCTGTTCATTATGTAGTACTTGAGAATTTTTCCCTACCCTTCAACTGATCTAAATACTGTTACTATGAACTCTTCTTGGATATAAGGGGTTTTTTTTATGCCTGCTTTATTTCTTGTGGAGTTCCTGGGTCATATGGACTCTTGAAAAATTCATTTCTTCCACAACAGTGCTATTCCCACCAGCAGTATAGAAAGGATTGCAGTTTCTCCACATCTTTGCTAACATGTGTGTCTTAGAGTTTCTATTGTTGTGATGAAACACTGTGACCAAAAGCAACTTGGAGAGGAAAGGGTTGATTTTGCTTGCACTTCCATATCATAGTTAATCATCAAAGACAGTTGGGGCAGGTACTTAAACAGAGAAAAAACCTGGAGGCAGAAACTCATACAGAGGCTGTGGAGGGGTGCTGCTTACTGGCTTGCTACTTATGGCTTGCTCAGCCTGCTTTTTTTTTTTCTAAAACTCTGGACTGCCAGCCCAGGAATGGACTGCCTACAAAAGGCTGTACCCTCCCACATCACTAGTTAAGTAAATGCCCTACGGACTTGCCTGAAGCCTGATCTAGGGAGGCATTTTCTCCATTGACGTTTCCTCCTCTCAGATGACTCTGGCTTGTGTCACGTTGACATAAATACTTTAGCCAGCATAATTTCTTACTATTCATATTTTGTTATTTATTCTCATGGATTTGAAGCCATATATTATTGTGGTTTTGATTTGCACTTCCCTGTTGACTAGGGATGTTTTATCTCTTTCCGTGTGCTGATAAATTTTTCTTGTGTTCCATCTCTTAAAGAGGGGCATATTTTTTTATTTGATGTCTACTTTATTTTATTTTTTTGAAACAGGATTTCATGTAAACCCAGACCTCAAAGTTGCTATGTAGCCAAGGATGACCTGGAACTTCTGACCTTTTTTCCCCCCTTAAGTGCTGAGATTAAAACACAAATGGACACCTATATACCCAGTTCATACAGTGTCTGGAATGAAGCTCTGAGGTCCATGAAGAGTAGGTAAATGCTCTACTAGCCCAGCTACTTTCCCAGCTGAAGGACATATTTTTAGAAGGCTCCACTTTGCGCCTTATTCTGGGAATCGTATTCTAAATCGACCAGAGTCCATCCTGGCGGGCAGCCCACAGAGTCCACGTCTCTGAAAAAGGGAGAGGCAATGACTAGGCAGCCAATGCCACCAGCCCAGACATACAAGCCACCAAAGGCATGACCCAAGATTACCTGTAACCTTACGAGACTTGAGACAATAACAGCTCATTCCTAGGTGTTTGCGTCTACTTTCAGTGTGTTTGGTCTGCGCCTCCAAAAAGTGAAATCTAACCTTGTTTTTCCTTGTTGACTTGAAGCAGATCATGCCTCCCCTCTGCTTTGCTCTCCACACTGCCCACAGCTCTCTGCTTACTGTTTCTCAGCTGTGCGGAAGACCCCTAGCCTGGAGGCCTGCGCCGTGCTGGCTTTTGGTTCTTCTCACGGAGAATCCATTTCATAGTGAAGTACAGCATGTTGCTACCTTCCATTGTAAAGTTAATTTTAGAACTGCAAGATACGAGAGATACTTTTTTGTGTCTCTTTGGGGGTTTGTTTGTTTTGTTTTTTGTTTTTGATACTCAATTTGGCTTTTCTTTTGCTTGTATTGCCAAGGGCCAGATATTTGAAATTCCTAGCAATAATCATACCAGATTTTCTGTCCTTATGCTGGTGATGGGAAAATGTCTATTTTCAAGACTGATCACTCACGTTTGTTAGAAGACTGAGATAGACTGGCCTTAATTTCTCTGTTTTAGTTTTATGGATTTCCTAGGCTTGACTGGCACTGGCCGATTTCTCCCTTTTCACTTTCCTGTCTGTACCCAGGAGGGTCGGTTACTAGGTCTTTTAAGAACAAGAATTTGCACGACTGTGTTTATTTCCCTTCTACTGTTTGTTGTACAGAAGTGATGGGCCTCTGTGTCTCAACTCACTTGTCCTTCATACTCTTTTCTGTCACTTGTCGTCTTAGGTCTATTTTTTTTTAAATTGTCACCTTTTTCTTATGTAATCCTGGTAAACCCAAGAGATGTGCTTCCTGTCATACTCAGTCCCCAGATTAATAAAGTGCATTCTGTTGGAGCCTCTTGGTATGAGCCTCTTGTCACAGCAGCCCAAGCTAAGACAGTGCCTTAAAATTTCAGTATGAGGCCAAAGAAAAGTATAACTGATAAATACAAAAAGAAACCTTTGTCTCCCAGAGCAAGACTGAAAGTTTAGCAGCTACACTATATAAGAATGACTTTATCCTTTTCCCCACTGATCTTTGGCAGGAATTCTGACCTCTCTATGTATCGGATTCATATCTATCAAGTGGGACGAACATGACCTTTTCCACTTCTTAATCTTGGAAAATACCGTGAAAATCAACGGATGGAGAAGGTGAAGGCCTCTGTCTTTATTTAGGAGAAAAGGATGCTATAGGATTTATTACAGTTTATTTTTGTCATTGTCGATGTGGATGTAAATGAGGTATAAACACAAGGTGACAGATTATGGGGTGGGCAGTCAGTCACAAGCCTGTCACCTTTGCTTCTGTAAATGGGGTCAGGCTTTTCTGTCTGGTCCACACCATCATCCATAGAGCCTGCGTCCCCTTCAAACACTTTCACAGTCAGATCAGTGAGGTCTCAAACTGGACCCAGGAAGACTTTCCAGCATCTGCTCAGTGGGCTAATGAGAAAAGTGGGAACAACCAGAAGCCTAGAACTGTGTTCTAATTTATACAAGAAAGGCAGTGCCCCTCCTCTTGCATTTGAGGAGGGAGAATACAACTTGATACAATGAAGGATGAAAGTTTCGGGAGAATGAGGAATTTTTCCCTACCCTCCTTTTGTGGTGTTGAGTACCTAGTCTAGAGCTGTGCATGTTGTACAAGTACTCTACCAACCTCTATCCATAACCTTCGTTTTACTGTTTATTTTGAGGCCTGGCCTTAGTGTGCTTCCAAGGCTGGCCTTCAACACACTGTGTGGCCAAAGCAGACCTTGAATTCAGGATCCTTGTACCCTAACACCCCCAGAAGCTAGAATGAAAAGCCAGTACTACAAGGCCCAGCTCCTCTTCCTTCATTGTGCAAGTTAAAAGTGTTTTCTGGAACCTACTTCAAACTCTTCCTTTGCACCCTGCGACTCTGAGGGTGTACCCCTACTTGGCTGCCCTGGTCCCCTTTCCTTTTGCCTTTCTCTCTCTTCCCTTCTTTTCCTTCCCTCCCCTCCCTTCCCCTCTCCTCCCCTTCCCTCTCCTCTCCTCCCTTTCCCTCCCCTCCTCTCCCCTTCCCTTCCTTCCCCTTCCTATCCCTTTTCTTCCTGACCTTCTAGGGGTGGAATGATTTTGCCAAAGCAGAAGCTGAATCACTGCCTTCATGTGGGATGTTATTTAATGTGTCATGCTGCCAGCCTTTGGGGATGCCATTGATAGGCACAGAAGTCAGCATCCTTCATCTTTGGCTGCAGGAATAATGGTAGGTTTCCTGTACCCGAGGCCCTACCTGTTCTACTGCTTGTTTCCTTTCTCTCCTGCTCCTTGAGGACGAGGCTGATGAACTAGATACCCCTCGGTGAAAGGAGACAGAGTACAGGAAAGGGTGAAACCCAGAGCCTTTTGCTCTAGTGGGACTGCAAAAGAACATATCCCTGCTGGCCAGGTCCTCCAGCCTTTGGGAGTAAGAGGCAGAGCAGGGAGGTGCACAGGCCTCTACACAGGAAACAGCTACTGCTGTGCAGGATGGGTTCTCAGAGGCCTGGAGCTGACTGCATAGAGGACAACTTCTCCTACCAACCTCTTCCTCCATTCTGTATCAGTTATTTACTTTACTTTTGTGGTGTTGAGTACCTGATCTAGAGCCGTGCATGTTGTACAAGTACTCTACCAACCTCTATCCACAACCTTCATTTCACTGTTTATTTCGAGACCTGGCTTTAGTGTGCCTCCAAGGCTGGCCTTCAACTCACTGTGTGGCCCAAGCAGACCTTGAACTTCGGATCCTCATACCCTAATACCCCCAGTAGCTAGAATGAAAAGCCAGTAACACCAGGCCCAGCTCCTCTTCCTCCACTGTGCAAGTTAGGAGTGTTTTCTGAAACCTACTTCAAACTCTTCCTCTGCACTCCGCTACTTTGTGGGTGCACCCCTACTCGATTGCCCTAGTCCCTTATCCCGAGTGTCTCCTGGATGCTTGTTGTCCTTCTCCCTAAAACTCACAATTACATAAGGTTTCTGACCTCGGGACCTTAGTTATCACAGGTGTCTGAACCTCCAATTTCTAGCCTGTCACCTCCTTGACTGTCACCAGCTCTCCTGTCCCTAGCAGTCAGATCTCATCCTCAATGTTCTTTGCTCCGGGAGACATTCCTGACTCCACCCTGCGTGACACACCTCTTGAAGGTCCCCCTGTGGCACTGCCTGCTCCTTTACCATCCACACTCATGCATCTGACGTTCTCATTCCCCTCAAAGGCCCTCACAGACAGAGATGGTCTCAGTCCTGTCGCTGTGTCCTGAGTGCTTCGCTTGGGTCCCCGGCTGTTACGTGGTACTAATGATTGCTGTTGGCAAAGGCACGTGTGTGTTTGGAGACTGGCTGGACTGCCTTCTGTATTCGCTGCTGAGACAGACATGTGTTGTTCAGTTCGGTTGACAGAGACTGCCTGCACTGTGCCAGCCAGGATCATGGATGGCTGGGAAAGACCCTTCCCCAGTGTCCAAGCAAAGACGCTGCACTTAGGAAACAGAGAATGGCCATGCTCACTTTCTCCTTTTGATTCAGTCTGGGGCCCTCACACATGGAATGATGCAGCCCACATACAGGCTGGATCTTCTCAGTGTAGAAAGTCTCTCAGAGGCCTGCTCAGAGGCTTGTTTCATGGTAATTCTAAATCTCATTTAATTGACGACCAAGATCCATTATCATAGTCATAAACACCTTCCAGAAGCTACGATGATCCTTCCATGGGGAACTATGCCAGGATGCCCTGCTTCTGGGTGGGTGGTGCTGAAGGCTTCCTCACAGAGCAGGGAAAGCAAACTGCAGGTGACCTTCTTCTGCCTTGTCTGCAGTGAGACGCCTTTACAACAGTACACGTCCCTGGAGAAGGATTAATACTCCACGTTGGGGTCAGCCTAGGAGGAAAAAATGTTTTAAATGCCAAAGAACTAGGCCTGGGAACACATGCCTGTAATCCCAGCACTCAGGAGGCTGAGGAAGAAGGATCCCCAGCACGAAGCCAGACTGTGTTACTTGGTATCTTAGTTAATTTCCTATTGCTGTGAATAGATACCACGACCAAGGCAGCTTGTAAAAGAAAGCATTTAACTGGCGGCTTGCTTACAGTTTCAGAGAGTGAGTCTATGACCATCGTGGTCAGGAGTGTGGCATCAGGCAGGCAGGTATGATGGTGAGGAGTAGCTGAGGGCTTGCATTTTATCTGCAAGAAGGAGACAGAGAGAGAGAGAGAGAGAGAGAGAGAGAGAGAGAGAGAGAACCTGCCAGGGGCTTTTGAAACCTCAAAGCCCATCCCAAGTGACACACCTCCTCCAACAAAGCCACACCTTCCAAAAGCCACACCCAATCCTTCCCAAAACAGTTGCACCAACTTGGGACCAACCATTCAAACACATGAGCCCATGGGAACCATTCTCACCCAGACCACACACACAGTGAGCTTCAAGCTAGATGAACTGCACCATGAGATAGTGTCTCAAGAAACAAACAAAACGCCAAAGAAAAGCTGAACATAAATAAAACAATTAAGCCAAAAGTAAAGCAAGAAAATATCAATAGCTTGTGATGAAAATTATGCCTTCTTTTTATGATAAATACTTTTAAATGAGAAAATGAAACAGTGGGAAGCAGAATTCCAGTTCTTTCTTTGAAGGCTCCGAGTTCCTTGTACTTTGTGGGGTGTGGAAGCTGAGATAAAGTGATTGTTGCTTCATCCTTCTCCTGCTGGTCCTTTAGGGAGGATGTTTCTGCATGGTGGACGTCATAGGAGGGAAGAAGTGGGGTGTGGAATCGGTTTCACTAGACCTGGGGTCCTTCAATCCCGGATCTCTGATGTTGGGGTACTGTCGTGCACACTGCAGCATGCTGAGCAGTATCCCAGATCTCTATAACTAGCCACAAAATGTGCAGATTTCAAAGTGGGGTGCAAAATTATTCTTACTCAGAAACCATTGAGCTGGACCTTGCATGCGTCCGCCTTAAGCCTTGGGCCAGATAGCCATAGTTTTTCAGAGCTTGACTTCAGGAAGTAGGAGCACAGCTGAACCCTGTGCTAGGAGGACTCTTGCTTCTTTTCTCATCTTGCTCTTTAGAGATGTGTATCCCAGGTGGGACTGGAACTTATTATGGAGCCTAGGCTGCTCCTAAATTTGAGCTCTGTCTGCCTCAGCCTCTCCAGGGCTAGGATTACATCATCATACCCCACTCAGATGGACTCTTTAATATGCAGCGGGGACAGCTGGAAGCCATGTTAGAGCTGGCTGCCTCTCTGTTTCTAGGGGTGTCGGTTCGTACCATCTTTCTGGAACTCTCTGCTGCTCTCCTTCCTGCTGAGGTTTAAAGAAGCCTCAGGGAAGAGGACAAGTATCTTTGACGTCCACAGCATCACTCCCAGGTGTGTGGGTAATGCTGTCAGCCAAAGCATCCCATCCCTAACCCTCCGGAGAGAGCTCCAGGAAATTACAGTGTATTGCAGGGAGCTCTGATGCTGGGGAGAGGGGAAGTCTGCTTCTTGAGTTAAAAAGGGGAAACAAGACGGTTTTCAAACTAGTGTAATTTAGCTCTCTTCCCATGGAAAATTACAGAGCAGCTTCAAGGTGTGTATCTGGGATCTGGTCCTTCCCTGCCGCTGATCATCCAGGCTGCTCTTTTTCTCTGCTGCTACCCGCCTCTGTTCAACTGCACTCGGGTCAGTTCCTGGAATGGAAGAGGAAGCATCTATACCTGTGTTTGGTGGGAACGGTGGCTTCTGTCTTACAGCCAATTTTGAGTGTACACTGTCTTCCCAAGTCTACAGAAAAGGCAGGCTCTGGTGGGGAAGACTGAGCCTCTAAAAGCATTTTAGGGAATTGGAAGCAGAGCCTCAGAACTGCTCCTAAAAACAAGTCACCTCTGATTCTTACCCTCAGCAAAGAAAACCGATCTACAGAGTCACTTGAAAATTGTTTTCAAAAAGGCATATTTGTGAATGTATGTTTGCATATTGGTGTGGCTCCGTGTGTAGGGTGCAGGCATGCCTACACATATATGTGCATGTGGAGTCTAGAACTCTCTCTTGGTTTTTGTTGTTGTTGTTAGCTCATTTGTTTGCTTGTTATTTTTGCTTTGATTTGTTTTGAGATAGGGTCTGTCACTGACTAGAGCTTCATGATTGGATTAGGCCAGCAAATCCCAAGGTTCTACCCATCCCTGTCTTTGAGATTACAAGCATTGAGATCACAAGCATAGACCAATTTAAAAAAATGCATATTTGGGCACTGGAGAGATGGCTTGGCAGTTAAGAGTACTGGGTACTCTTCAAGAGGACCTGGAATCCAGTCCCAGCACCCACGCGGCAGCTCACCACTGTCTGCAACTCTAGTTTCAGAGGATCTGACGCCCTCTCCTGGCCTCCACAGGCACTGCATGCACATGGTACACAGACATACACGCAGGCAAAGTACTCAGACACATCAAATAAAAACTTTAATGCTTATTTTACTTATTGTTTTATTTAAATCTGAAAAGTTCAGACAATTCCTGCTTTTGGTAGTGAGCGTGGCTAGTTGTCCCGGGTGCTTGCCTTTTGTTGGCCACCATTCAAAACACTTCCTGAAGAGTCTTTTGACTTGAGCTTCCCCAGACCCTGCATAGTGGGTTCTGATAATATCTCCCTGTCATACCTGAGGACATTCAGACTTTGCTTGTTTAAAGGGTGTATTCAAGAAACTCAGGGTTTGAAAGTGGGTTTAGATCCCATTCACCACCCTCTCCTCCACAGGGGGGCATTTTTAATGTGAAGTGGAAGTCACTAACTTCCATACCCATGGCTTCTGGTCCACGAGTAACCTGAAAACTCACAGCCTCAACAAGCCCCCAAGTGCTGCTGACTGGCTGGTCTGGCGAACTCTGTCTCCTTGTCTCCCTTCCTGAAAAGGTGCTCAGGCCTTGGTATGCAGTAGGCATGAGGGTGGTACCTCGGTGGGCCAAGTGCTTATTATGCAAACCTGCATTCAGAGCCTCAGCACCCAAGCAACAACTGCCAGATAGCGTGAGTGCCTGTAACCCCAGAACTGGGAGGCGGACACAGGCAGATCCTGGGGCCACATTAGCCAGCCAGTCTAGCCAAGCGGTGAGCTCCAGGCTCAATGAGAGACCCTGTCTGGAAGAATAAGGTAGAGGGGCTGAGGATATAACTCAGCCAGAAGGATGCCTACCTGTCAAGCATGTACAGGTTCTGAATTTAATCTCCAGTACTACATAAACTGGGTGAAGTATTAGAACCTTCTTGTAATCTCGGCACTTGGGAGGTAGAGACAGGGGATCAGGAGTTTATGACTATCATGGCGACATAGCAAGTTTGAGGGCAGCCTGACTCCATGGGCTCCTTTTGGAAAGAATACTAGTAATGTGGCCAAGTGACTGAAGAAGACACGAACATTGACTTTAGCCTCCATGTGAGCACGCATGGGCACCACAAGCATGTCTACGTGGGCAAGCATGGGCGCACACAAACATGTATGTCCACGTGAGCAAGCATGGGTGCACGCAAGCCTGTCCACATGAGCAGGCATGGACGCACGCAAGCCTGTCCCCGTGAGCAGGCATGGACGCACACAAGCCTGTCCACGTGAGCAAGCATGGGCGCACACAAGCCTGTCCACGTGAGCAAGCATGGGTGCACGCAAGCCTGTCCGCGTGAGCAAGCATGGGCGCACACAAGCATGTCCGCGTGAGAAAGTAAAGGAAGAAGGAGTGCTCTCTTGAGCACTGACTTTGAATTTTGAGTGACAATGTCTCAGGCTGCAGTTGACTGCTGACATGAAACCGGATCGGTACCTACCAATGTGTCTCGAGAGCATCTTTTCTCAGAGGACAGTGTCACGAGACACAGGTAATTGACCTGCTGGGGGTGTTATTGTGGTATTCCCTAGGCAGCCTGGCATTTCCGAGAACTGAGTCAGCCTCATCATTAAAAGAAGATGTGCATACCCAAGGTTTAGTTTACAGGCCGGTTTGTGAAGTTCAGTAATTTCCCATCAGCGAGGTGGCATTTGTTTTCCACAGTACGCATGGTTCATTTTATCCCAATTCAGTAGAACCTCCTGTATCAGATGGTATGTAAACACCATGACTGCTGTCCTGGTGCACTCCAGCAGGAATGTTGATACGAACGGGCAGACAGGTTTATTGCCGAGAAAGATCAGCAGCTCTCAGAGCAGCTGTGTCTATGCGTCCTACGGACCACCAAGCAATTAAAAAAAAAAAAAAGTTTTCCAATCACAGCCACTTTGAAGCCAGCAGGGTTTTTTTGAGGCCAGATTTTGGTGTTGTTTTGAATGCTTGTGTTTCACCTGAATTAAGATGCTAAGGGCACATTTGAAACCTGAAATGAAGCTGACTGACTCACGGATAATCTGTCCTGAGGCCTCCGGAGCTTGTTTGGAAGAAAAGCTTTGGCATCTTACCTCCCTGCCACTCAATAGCAAAGATAATAGCACAGGTGTGAATCCACCAATGAAATGCTCACCATTGTGAATTCAGAGGAAAATACCTGAGAACATCTCCATCCTGGAATCTGGTACAGCGGGGTTTTTTTTTATTTGTTATTGTTATTAGCACATATTAATTCTATATAATAATGGGCTTCACGTGATACTTTCATGCACGTGAATGATGGAATTTGATCATAATCATCCCCATTGCCTCTCCTGATTCCCTCCCCTTTCTGTTGGTCTCCTCTCTCTCCCCAGGTATCCCCACTTATACTCTCTTGTCTTTGTGTGTGTATATGTGATCCAATAGGTTTAATTGGGTTGCTCCCAAGGTGCAGTGATCTCGCTCTGAGAAATGGGATAGGATTCTGGGAGACTGCAATGTATAAACATTCCAAAGGAAAATCCGGACTGAGGATATGTGGGACTCCTTGGATTCCCTTTTCAAATGCCTTAAACGATATTAGTCCCTATGGGAGACTTTTAAAAAGCACGAATAGTCCCATGGCTTCTTGAGCTGAGGAACAGGTTTTATCTTTCTATCTATTTATTTATTTCGTATTTGTTTCTGAATGGCAAGCTCCCCATTCTGGTTCGTGGTGCCAGCTGCAGCTAGGAATATTATACGAATTAACCAGGGATCCTCTTTCGAAGCTTCTGGTTCCCAGCGAGTCACTACTGGATGCTGTTTGCAGAGAACCAAAGACGCCTTGTTTTCCTTCTGAGCCCACAGCTGCCCTGGAACTGGACTCACGGGGTTACCAGGGGACTTGCTTTGCTTGTGGCCACAGCAGGCTGGCATTTACTTGAAAGACCCTCAAGTTAGGAGCAAAGACAGTCTGGAGGCGCCTACACCCTGTTGCAGTTGAGGTTTTTCACTTCTGGCTTCGGTAGAGCCAAGAAAACATGCACAATTCCCCCAGGGGTGAGATCTAAAGGGAGATGTTACTGAATTTTTTTCCTTCCCCTTCCTTCTGCCTCTGTGACTTTCCCAAAGGTGTTTATCAGTGAGGTGCGGACAGAGCAAGATGCGAGGCAGAGAGCTTATAGAATAGAATAAAGGGGTCCCGGGGCTCTGCGTGTGTGTGTGTGTGTGTGTGTGTGTGTGTGTGTGTGTGTGTGTGTGTGGTGTATGCAAGCGCACTGAAATGCAGCTCCCCACTAGGCCTGCAAAGAGTTATTGGGCTCCACCAGTGGCCTGGTGCCCTGGAGCAGCGCCGCGGGGAGTCCTCACCGGCCAGGGCTTCCCGCGCCCAGGGAGCGCCTGGGGCTGGCCTGGCGGAGCTTAGGAAGCTGGCGCTGCGGGCGGGCGGGGTGACACAGCCTCCGTGCCAGCCGCAGCCGTTGGCTGGCTGGCGCCCAATCCCGGGGCATGCCGCCCTAACCTGGCCGGGACATACAGTGAAAAGCGAGTTTGGTGGCAGATCTGACCCCCGGAGGTTGCCAGCTGCAACAGCGTGGCGAGCCCAGTATCGGGGACCCGAGGCTTGGAGGGAAAGCAGCGGCAATGGCTTCGGTGTTCATGTGCGGAGTAGAGGACCTGCTGTTCAGCGGCAGCCGCTTCGTGTGGAACTTGACGGTGTCCACGCTGCGGAGATGGTACACCGAGAGGCTGCGGGCTTGCCACCAGGTGCTGCGGACATGGTGCGGGCTGCGGGACGTGTACCAGGTAAGCCCCGTGAGCCCGCGCCTGGGGCCATTGCGGGATGCGGGCGCTCCGCCGGGAGCCGGTCCACCTGTATGATTTCATAACCTCAGGCTTCCGATACCTTTGTTTTCAACTTCTAACGGGTAGCTTGGTGCTTGGGTCAGATCCTCAGCAGCTCTGTTAACGGTGACCTGACATTTTTTTTCCTCAGTTGGACATGTGGGCACTTGGGAGTTACTCCCCCACACACACCGGCAGCCATGTGTTATAAAGTGGTTGAGGTCCCTACCTGCTGGCACTAGTAAAGGGGACTGTGGCTTTGTGACAGAGCGTTTATGGAAAGCGACTTTGAGGTTGAGAGGATTATTTCTATTCCATTTCATTGGTGGTGGCCATTTCGAAAGCTATGATTTCCCATCATTGCTTGCTGTCAGCATGTCTTAGTGAATTTGCCTTCTTTCTTCTGATTTTACTGCGCTTTTCCACCAGGCAGCCTCGGCTTGCAGAGAGCAGCCAGGAAAAGCTGATTCTGTGCTCTGTCGGCTGGCTTTGGGGAGGAAGGACAGCAAAATCTGAGCACTTTGTGAGAGGCTGACTGGCTAGGGAAGGGAAGGGTGGCTTGGCCAAGCATCAGAATGCTTATGTTTGGATTTAATCTGTCACACAACACAGCCTCTTTATTCCTTTGCTGGCTCCTTCTTGCAGGCAAATTCTGTAGCAACTTTGCCCAATGAGGAGACCATTCATCCTCTCTAGGACTGCAACTTACCTGAATTTTTATGAACAGTAGTATATGGATTTAAAAGTTCTCTATTTTGGTTATTAATATCTTTAAGATAGAGTATAAAAACTACAGAGTTAAATTATGAAGGTTTTACCTGGACTTATTTCCTGAGTATGGGGTAACTTTATAACAGTCTTTGAAACCGCTGACATGTAACTCGACCCTATCCCGAATAGGGCTGAAATGTTTCTGTCATAGTGTCCCCCTCATGTGACCAAGCTTTGATTTTGAAAAGTCATAGTCTTCCATCAACCGGATAGAATAAAGGCCAGCTAAGGACAGACTCTGAGATTTCTGAGGAATGAATGTTCGCTTTCCATCCTTGTTAAAATATAAAGAACATTTTAACCTGTGATTCCATGGCTCCTGGCTTGCCTAACATGTCTGTGATATTATGCATTTTGATATGGAGCCAGCAGGGCACATTGAGAGCCCTGGAAGGCCGCTGGGGCTTGAGAGCATTAGGGAACTGTAGAAAGAGCCCATCTGGCCACAGGAGACTACACCCCTGGCTTTTGGGAACCAGGCAGACCTTTTCTTAGTTGGGAAGTTCCTGTTCAGTTTTGTTTATAGAGTAAGTGCCCACCCCTGTGTCATGCTGCCTTTCCTTTTTAATATCTGAGGAACTTTCAAAAGGCAAGCACAAACATCGTAGCCAACCAGACAGGCTCCGTGCCCCACTGGCCATGGATTCAGAGGATTTGTGGCTTAACGCTAATGCTGTTACTGAGCAATTTAGAAAGAAAGCTTCCGAACACCCGAGAGTCTTTGGCTTCTCTGCAAGATGGATCAGTTGTTACTCTTTTCGATTCTGAAAGTGTTTTGGGGGGGGCTCATGAGTATGTGGGTGCACACATGTAGGCAGGCATGTGGTACATGTGCATGTGTGTGTGGTCAGAAGTATCACTCCTCAGCAATATCATTCACCTTGGTTTTGAGACAGGGTCTTTCATTCACCTGGGGCTTACTATCCAATATCCCAGACTGAGTCGCAGACCTAATGCTTGGTCATTTTTAAAGATGTTTGTTTGTTTGTTTAGTTCTGGGTGTGAAACCAGGACCTTGGTCTTTCTAGGTGAATACTCTACCTCTGAGCTCCAGGCGGGCTTAGAAAGATCATTTTTCCAAAAAAAAACAAACAAACAGACTAAAAAACAAACAAATAAAAACGCTGAGCAATAAAATAGTGGTGCAGATTATAGAGACTGAGAAGTAGTAAAGAAAACGGTTTCTACTCTCAGCCCCCTAGACAGACAAGGGACGAATCCAAGCTCTCCCGGTGTGGGGCCCTGGGGAAATGAACTTTCCTGTGCCTCACTTTCATCCTCTGTAAAGTGGGGGTAGAACAATGCTAATTAAAGAGGCTAATAAGAGTTAATTGACGTGTAGAATATTTAGCACACTGCCTAGAGCTTGGAAAGCATCCAGTAAATATTATCTGTTCTATCTAGGATTTTTTTTTTTTGATGGCGGTAAGAGCTAGGGAGTAAAAAGAAGTAAGAGCAACGCAGCTGACGCTCTACTCAGAGAGCAAATGTGCATGCGGTTTGACGAGGGCGCTGTGCTCGTTTCCCTAGCCTGCTGTGTGCAATTATCGGCCCATCCTCCTCAGACCCCTTTCCTCCTGGCGTCTGATAAATGTGGCCATCCGTCAGGCTTACGTATCAACATAGCCGGAGAACGAGTGGATTGCTCATATCCATCTATCACAAAAATCCCTATGTATCCTCTGGGCTGCTATGTAGGGTCTGCCCACCCAGATGTTATGCACCGCCACAATGCCATGCACTAATTGGCCCAGGGAACAGGATGACTCTCCACACATCCTCAGTGGCATGCTACGGCCCAAAAGGAACAAAAATGGTTTCTGGAGGAGATGCAAAAGGAAAAAGCTTCCTCCTCACTCTGGCATGTAGCTCACTGGTAGAGCCCTTGCCTAGCATATGTGAGGCACTGGGTTCAATTCTCAGGGTGTCAATAATAACAATGATGATAATAATAAATAAGCAAAGATTCGATGTGTGGCACTCAAAGTGAAAAGGGGAGCCCGTGAGCTGGCTCGGCAGGTAATGGCGCTTGCCTCCAAGTCTCATGACCTGATTTCAGTGCCCAGAACCCACAGGGTGGAATGAAAGCAGACTCCTACAAGTTGTCCTCCGACCTCCACTCGTACGCATGGCACCCACCCAACCACATGCAAACCCAAATAAATAATTTTTTTTTTTGTTTTTGTTTTTGTTTTTCGAGACAGGGTTTCTCTGTGGCTTTGGAGCCTGTCCTGGAACTAGCTCTGTAGACCGGGCTGGTCTTGAACTCACAGAGATCCACCTGCCTCTGCCTCCCGAGTGCTGGGATTAAAGGCGTGCGCCACCATCGCCCGGCCTGAAACTGGGAATGAGCTAGGGCCCACTGACCACATGTTTGCCTGGGTTAGTCAGTGTCCGATGCTCTAACAAATACCTGAGAGAAACACTTAGTGGGGAGGATTTATTTTGACTCAAGGTTTCAGTCTGGAATGACTGATTGATTCCACTCTTTTAGGGCTGTTGCAAGGCAAAACCATCATAGTGGAAGACCATGGCTAGAGAAAGATGACTGCCTCATGTTAGTCAGAATACAGAAATAGAGAAGATGGAGCTGTGGAAAAGTTGTGTCCTTCAAAGACATGCTCCCGGTCACCCATTTCCTTTCATCAAGGCCTCCACCTTTCTCAGGCTCCATTCAGGTGTGACTTTATCCATGGCTTAATCCATGGTTTAGATCAGGATCCTCCCCAAGGCTCTACCAATCAAAGGAAGGGAAACTGAGGAAGGGTACAATATTTGATTAAAAGTCAGCCAGGGACTGGGATGATGGCTCAGAGGGTGAGAAAAAAATGTGGTACAAGCACGAGAAGCTGCGTTCAAATACTCAGAACATATGTAAGAGACTGGGCATGGCCATGTGTGCTTTCGGTAACTGAAGCAGGAGGATTGCTGGGACTTGCTGGCCCCAGTCCTACTTCCAGGCTCAATGAGAAACCCTGGGAAGGATGGCAGAAAGTGCTAGGGCAGCACACCCGAAGTCCTCCTCTGGCCTTCAGGCATGCACGTGGGCACACACATCACACGCACAATTTAAATGCAACCATTGGCATCTCTCACATAATGAGAATCTCAAACTCTTTCAATAAAAAGGCTTATTTTTCGAGATACGTTCAAAGATGAAGACACAAATACCTTTTAAAGTATTTTTACTGCAGTTGTTTGAATTGAGTGCGGGGGCTCGGGATGAGAATACCTAGAAGTCTGAGTTCTAAAATGTGCAGAAGACTATGCTGCCATTCTGCCCAGTGTGCTGCCGTATGAACCAGATGCACACCAGAGTACTGTGTGTTACTCAACCTATTTTTTTAACATCTTGTTGATTTTTCTAAGGTGTCAATTTTCTTGCTCCTAGTCTCAATAGTCTTGTTTGTGAAGAAAGGCATTGCTGGATCACTCTAGAGAGCGGGCGAGCAGGGTGGGGCAGGAGATATCCATTACCTGAAATATCTGGCAGGCCTCTAGGGTGTTTTGTTTATTCATATACTACACTTGAAAGATGATCCTTCACCTATTCATAAAGCCTTTGGCAGTGATGTTCTTTGCCAGGCTGGCAAAGCTGGGAAGGCATAATGTCTTTGGAATTGAACACTTCCTCCACTTCTAGATGCTGGAGCAACAAGTGATTTAATTTGCCAACCAACTATGAATAATGACGGTATTTACTATAAGGCATTTTTTGTAGTAATGGGGCTAAGTACACAGCAGAAAGAGCAGTCCCCTGAGACTGTTTGACAAAGGCCCACTGTATAAGCGAAGACTTAAGTTGATTCCGTCAGGTACAAAACTTGATCATTTAGGCAAAATCCTCAAAGCTCATTCTTCAGCTGCTTGCCTGTCCTGCTCATACTCCTCCTGGATGGGATGTATTGTGGTAATTAATTATCTCACTCGTGTGAGTTAGAACATGATGGGGGAATACTGTTGACAAAAGATCCACTCTTGTTGCTTTTTTGTGAAGTGTGGCATGCTCTAACAAAGCTCTCCGTTCGTTACTTGGGGTTAGATTTTCTCCTCGCCAGAGTCGCCAAGGTAGAATTTCCTATAAACTGTGAATGGAGCCATTGCCTCCAAAAAGCCGCAACTTGAACTGAATCTGGGGTATTTATGACTAGAAGTGGCTGGGTCAGCTCCTCTGGGCCAGGCAGCTGGCACAGAAGAGAAGGCACAGCGCTCAGGACTTGAAGAGTCTGCAGGCTTCACTTGACCAAGCCTGACCTTGTACAAATTACTTCCCCTCTCTGAACCTCATTTCCTCTTGGGTAACAAGGAAGCACTATCACTGCTGTGTGGGATCAGGGGGAAATTCAGGAGATATATTCATAAAGCACTTGACACTTCGCAGGCATAAGAAAATACTTCATAAAGGCAGGTTCTTGTTTTTATAAAACCTTAGCACCGAGCTCAGAGTGTCTGGGATAAAAGGTCACTGACAGTATTTGCTATTGGTTTTATACCCGAGACAAGCTATATGGAAATTAAGTTCCCATCCTCAGTGGGTAAATGTTTATTAAGAAAGAAGGCAAGAATTCCTTTGTGTATGGGTTAGATGTAGGGTATCTGAAGTGTTTTCATCGGCAATCCCATGTTCTTTTAACCTCATACATGAATATAGGAAGCCATAGGCATCTTGTAATCAGATTTCTGAGCTCATTTCTCTATGATGATCCAGAGTGCTAACACTTGAGTTTTGTGTCTCCCTGGCTTGATGGAAACAAAAAAAAAAAGCCATGTGTCCCCCGAGACAAATCTGTATCAAGCATTTGGTGGTCTCTGTTATTTTAAAACACATGCACCCTGCTTGCTCTGACCCTTTGTTTTATACTCTGGAAACTTGTCTCCTGTGTTTATGAATAAAGTTTTATTGTCACACAGCTATGCAGTTACCCAATTGTGGCTGCTCTGATACTACTGGAGTAGAATAGCTATCTGTGACCCTGCTGCTTAGAGTTAAATGACTGGTATCAATCTTAAAAAATTTTACCATTTTCCCCTTTAGAGTAAGAAACTACATTTTAAAAAGCAGTGTGGGGTAAAGAATGTTAAGGGGGAAAAAATCCCACAATTCTATCACAGAAAAACAGAATTTGAAATATTTTCTCATCAAAAAACTAAGAGGCTGGGTAGAGCACTTGCTATGCAGGCGTAAGGACCTGGGTTCAAATCACAGCGCTCACTCGAAGAGCTGAGCATAGCAGCACGTGTTTGTAACCCCAGCATCAGAAGTCACAGCTCACTGGTCAGCCAGCCCAGCCAACGTGGTAAGTTTCAGTTCAGTGAGAGACCCTGCCTCCAGGAAGTAAGGAAAAGAAATTGAAGAAGACACCTAATGTCCTGCTCTGGCCATCTTCCTCCTCCCCAGGCACCCCACCGCCAAATGCAAACTCAGTGCAAACATTTAAGATTCTAATTTTAAAAGGCTCAAGTAAGTGATCAGTTTACGTTTGCTTGGTTCTTCATTTATATTTATATTATATATATGTGTGTGTATATATATATACACATATATATATAATGTGATGACTGATATGACCAGTGATTGATCAATATGCTTCTTCATTCGCACCTAAAATAATGAACATTGGCTCACTCTGTTATCAGTTTCAGCCCCAAAGGTTAGCAGCAGGCATCTCCCCGGCCCTCTGTAAACAAGAGGTTAAGGAGGGGGAGAACGCTAAGAAACTAACACTCTAGGAAAGCGACTGACTTTCAGGTGACACTCAGAGAACACACACCAGACAAGAGTAATAGGAAAGGCAGACTGTGGGAGACTTCCGGGAGGAGCTGATCCCTGTGCTGGTTTGTGAAGGACAAGTAGAGTCCTGTAGGTGCAGGGAAACAGAAGGGCATTCAGGCGATAAGGATTTCTTCAAAGCCTGCTGAGCAGAAAGTGTCAGAGACATTTGGACTGAGAACGACACCTGCCCTCAGATGGTCTGGTACTTCTGACATTTTCTTTAGACTCTTAGGAGAGGGAGCTATTGACTTAGAACTATTGCTGGCAGCAGTAAGGGTGGCAGGGTAGTGGGGGTCAGAAGGGAAGGGGATCAGAAGGTGGTGATGGCAATGTTGGTGTATCACTCAGAATAGAGGAGTTTACGGCCCAGCATCCATATGATGTCTCCTAACTGTCAATAACTTCAGTTCCAGGGGATCCGATGTCCTCTTCTGACCTCTGTGGGCCCTGCACACATGTGGCAATGACAACAAACTGCCCAGAGTCATACAAAAGTCAAGATTTGGATTTCCCCATACTATCGAGCCTGTCACATGGTGGCAAGCACCGTTCATTACTATCTTTCAGACTCATAGAATGTTCACAGTAAAGTGCATTGTAGGGTCTGGAAATTAGGGGTGTGGCCTCCAATGGGGCTTATGTTACTTCTCACAGATCATGGGTGAGAACAGGTCCATAACAAACCCAACTCACCTTACACTGGAGCCTGGAACAGCATGCATGCTGGTGCAGATTGTGTTGCTTAGCAATCAGACTAAGGTCAATAAGCAGGAAGGTTATCAGCAAGACCTGTGAGGATTGTTCCCTCTATAGGAAACCAGGAAGAGGGCAGAGTTAAGTGAGCCCAGAGAGGTTTAGTTACAATTCATGACCAGGGATGCCACAACCGACCTCACAGGTAGCTCTGGAGCCAAGAGTTATCCCTAGCTGAAACAAGAGCATTGCCTTCCCCCTCTAGTCCCATTAGCTCCCCTTGAAAGATGGCCCTTGAAAGCTGGGCTACCCTTGGAGGAGGCAGCTCTTTTTAAAGGAGAGCAAATTTCCAGAGGTAGCTGAGAACTGGCAGTTCACAGAGCTCCCAATAGCTGATGTGGATCATGCTGGCAATACATCGTAGCATCTTCTACAAAGCCTCCTAGCAGGTGCTGGCCCCAGACCGGAACTACGTCAGAGCCAGCAGGAAGCAAGTGGAGGGTGAAGGTCACATGAACAGGGAGACACAGAATTCAGCTATTAAAAATTGCACAACCTTCAGAGTGGCCACTTGACAGCCACCTACCCTCTGCTGAAGAGAGTGGGTAGCCATGGGATCAAGTACTAGTTACTACTAACTACCACCACCAACTAACTACCAACTAGCAGCAGGAAACTAAGATCCTCACTCAACCTCACCTTGAAAAGCAAAGTGACCTTTACTTTTTTATCCCATTACATAACATAAATATGTTTTTCAGAGTCATCATTTAAGGTTTAGTCTCCCAGTCTTTAAAATACATTTGTGAACTTTTCGGCACACAGCTCGGCAAACACGAGGTTAAGAATGGACTCTCCTGCCATTTCAAACGAATGTTTGTTTTTCTCTTTCCGTCTTGCAGTATAAAAAAAAGTCCTTGTTCACCCCCTGCTTAGGTTTATTCTGAACGTTATATTTTGGTGTTCTGACTGGTTGTTGTGGAAGAGCTTGCATGTCTCAAATAAAGAATAAGATCAGTGGTTCTAAATCTTATAAGAAAGATCATATGACTTACGGCATGGGAAGAAGGCAAAAGTTAAACCTTTGTTGAAGAAAAAAATTACTGAAGGTTCATGCGCAATTCCATCACCATCGTGTATGCAATTGTGCATGTAGACATCCAGAAATAAAGCCTGCTGTGAAAGAAGCTGGGAAATATTGGCAGGCCTCCGGTCTCGTTCTCTCATAATGTCCCGACTGCTTTTAGTCAGTTGAATTTTGTGTTTGGGTAGGGTTTTTGCCAAATAACTGTTTTCCATTTAATGGGTGCTGTTTTAAATCTTGCTGTCTTGAGTTTATACTAGTAGACATTAAGCTCTGTGTGATATACTTGGCTATCACACAAACAATATTGGCATTCAGGAAACAACAAAAAAAAGAAACAATTTTACGGAGTCAGGTCATTGCACACACCTGGAGGCTGAGGCAGGAGAATCATGGGGTAAATTTTTTTAAAGCAACCTGGGCTACATAATGACTTCCTGTCCAAAAAGAAAAATTGTATAGAAATGCAAAAAACGTAATGATAAATGCTTGCAATTCTCAGTTTTAAGGCAGCTTATTGATATTTTCCCAGGTCTGCCTCAAGCATTTTGTGGTGTGATAAAATCACACAGGGGCAAGTGAAACCTCTTCTGTGCCTCCTCACTTTTCCTAGAAATAGTCCCATCTGGGGCACATCAGTCGCAGAGCATCTACTCAGCATTTCCAGGGTCCTGGGTTCAAGTCCCAGGGAAGAGAAAGCTTGGGTCTATAATCCTAGCACTTAGGAAGCTAAGGCAGGAGGATCACAATGACTTGAAGGTCAGTGGGTTACACACTGACAGTCTATCTCCACAGACAGAGTCTTACCCCGACACTGACAGACAAATTTGAAGAATAATAATTTGTTTTGTCTGCTCTCATCTATAAATGATTTGTACTGTTGATGCCGTGCCATATCTTTATCTGACTTACGTTTGCATATGTATTGTTCTCCTGCCGTTGTCTCCCAGCCTGTGCTTGGAATGCTCTTCTAAGTTCTGCCCACCCTGTACTCTGCTGAGGAACGTTCCCGTCTCTCATGAAGGGACATCACATCCATCCCAGTTTGTCAGTGTCCTAAAGCACTAAAGTAAAGTCAGTGTGCTTGTTTCTTCCTGACACAAGCAGGAGCTTCTCCGTGGTCTGTGTGGAACACAAGTATCATTGTTGGAATGTCCTACATGCTGTGCCTTGTCTTTGGCTCATCAAATGTCCATGTCACTGGCTTTGTGACTGTATTAGTCAGTAGGTGACAGTGCTCTAGACAGCTGAGGACAAGCCCTCTCACCAACTCATAACTTCAGATATTGAAAGGTAAAGAATCTATTATGGTCTAATTGATCTAATCAGACCCGTGAGTCTCTTATGCATCTAAATGAACTGGGAAGAAAAACTTGAAAATGATTATCTAGAGATTTGAAGTTCACGAGTTCAAATTCTGGGCCTGGGGTGATGACTCAGTCAATAAAGTGCAACCTTGAAAGCTCAAAGAACTGGGTTCAATGCCAGAACCCACATATTTGTGAAAACTGTGGGTGCCGTGTCATGTGCTTGTAATCTCAGCGCTGGAAGGCAGAGACAAGTGGTCCCTGGGGTTCCCTGGCAGCCACCCCAGCCACTTGGTGAGATAGAGGCCAGTGAGAAACGTCGCTCAAAGAAACAAGGTGAACACCAGGCAGTGGTGGCACCTGCCTTTCATCCCAGCACTCGGGAGGCAGAGGCAGGCAGAGCTCTGTGAGTTCGAGGCCAGCCTGGTCTACAAGAGCTAGTTCCAGGACAGCTAGGACTGTTACACAGAGAAACCTTGTCTTGAAAAAACAAAGCAAAACAAACAGGCCCAAGGTGAACAACACCTGAGGAAGGACAACTGCTGAGGTTGTCCTCTGGTGTTTACACAGGTGTAGATACACGCGTGCACAGTTGTGATTAGCCATGTTGAATTCTCGGAAGCTCAGTTTTCCTCTGCTGTAAATGTGGGCAACAATAGTCTCTTTTCCCTGGAAGATCTGTGTTTCTGAGATTATTGTAAGAACTGAATGTACTGCCGGTTAGAAATGTTACTTTTATGTGGATGGATAATAGGCAGTAGATGGAGGATAGCTAGAAGGATGGATGAATGGGAATTTGATGGGGGCTGACTCACTGAACAATGGATAGATAGTGGGTGGATGGATAGATGGATGGAAAACAGATGGATGCACGTTGAATAATTGTCTTCCTATACTCATGGCTCTCGATGTATAGTATAAACTTAACAGCTTCTGAAATATACAGAGCCTTGTCCCCTTTCTCCCATCACCTCAAATGAAGCATTACAGTATTTATGAGCATTGTAAAGGGACAGCGGTGTCTTCGGGAGCAGTGTGAACTCCAGAGGCACTTGTGGGATGTGCACATGGGTGTGCTTGCTGTACACATTGGTGGTTCTGGGGAGGAGCTGGTAGGAGGCCATTTGTGATTACCGGTACCAACACACGGTAGGGTGCAGCATTCCTGCAGCTCTGTCCAGGAGACCTGTTTGTATTTTGGAAATCTTTGGAAGTCTCACCCTAGAAGAAGGCCTAGCAGACTGATCTGTGCATGTGTGTTTAGCTTCCTCACTGCTGTCAACAAAGAGCCAATACGAGGTGGAAGAGAGCATATTTGTGTGACTTCTCGGATGATCACTTCTTCATGAGGGATCTATGTTAGGGGCAAAGTAGACAGTGAAGCAGGCAAACTAAGGACCGCTTTGAAACTCACCCACGACCAGAACCCTCTGTGTCTGCCCCAGGGCGGGAGGCTGGCAGCCCTGTAGCCCTCATCAGTTCTGAATGCAAGTGATTGCCATTTCCTGCCAGGGCCTGTGGCTGGGATCTGGAAGGTGTCCTGTTTTTCCTGACGGATGCTGATGTCGTCCCAAACCATTAACTTTCTTTTCTTGGTGTCTTTCACTGGTTGCCAGGCATTGCTTAGCCATTGGCCTCTCTCTCGTTCTCACCCACTAAAGTTAAGTGTAGTAGGGCCTGTTTTTATTTTATTTACTTATTTTTATTTTCATTTCATCTAATTTGCTTGGGTTCTTAGAAGTAAAAAGCAAAAGTGAATCTCTCTTTCTCTGCCTCTGTCTGTCTTTCACTGTCTGTCTGTCTCTCTCTCTGTCTCTCTCTGTCTCTTTCTCTCGGGTTCTTAGGAGTAAAAAGCAAAAATGAGTCTCTCTGTCTCTTGGTCTCATTAGTGTTTGATTAAAAACTTGCTTTGCTTAACTCTTGGCTTCGTGCAGGTGTTTTCCAATTCTGCAAGCACAGGCAGTATAAAGAGACTGGGATCCTGTTTAATCATCAACCTCAAATAATGACAGAATCATAATCTCAGGAAAAAATGAAATGTTAGTTATTTTACAAATATTTATTAAAGAGAGGAATATTTTATTTTTAATAAGTAAGCTAATACCAGTGCTATACTACCGACTCTTAACCATGAGTTCCTGTGATATTCATGGGTACTTTCTTCTGTAGGGTTTGTATATATTAAACTTTCAAGGCATTGATGCCAAACATAGCTCCAGCCAAGCTCATAAGATTTGGCTGTTAAATTTTTTTGAAATATATATATTAGTGAATGCATTTTCCTTTAATAAATTCAGAAGCCAATTTTTGAGAAACAATTTCTTGACTCCAGACAATGTCCTTTGTCCCGTACCCAGTGCTTACAGTGAAACCTTTTCAAGATCAGATGCCACAGTTAGTTGTAAATAATGGCAAAAGTTTGCCATACTATCACCCGAATATTGTGTATTTTTAATAAATCATACTTGTGTGTTGTCTTCCTTTCCCCGTTTTAATATATTTATTGTTTTACTCTCAGCTGATGGGAGATATTTAAATGAATAAATAAGTAAATTATGCATGTCTATCATATGCATATATGTAAAATAAGTATTGATACATGTGTGCATATGCGTGTGTGCCATCTTAGTTTGGTAGTCACTGCAACCCAACGCCCTACATAAACAACTTAAAAAAAGAAAGCTTTGTTTTGACTGATTGTTTCAAGTCTATTACAGTGGACAGAACAGCATGGTTCATGGCAACCAGGAAAGAGAGAGCATGCCTGCAATACCTGGATTTCTCCCTTTTCCTTTTGATTTACCCTGAATCTTGCCTCCAGGATGGTGCCTCCTTTATTCAGGGTTGCTCTTCACGTGTGTGCGCGCGCATGCGCACACACACATACTCAGGATATGCCACACCAATCTCCTCAACTTCTCTCCATGCAGTCAAGCTGTCAATCAAGATCAGCCACCACATACATGTTCATATGTGACTGTCTTGAGTTTTCTCAGGGAGTAAAACCGTGAGCTGATGCCTTCACTAAGCATAGCTGTTGCCTTCTTATCTTTGGTCAACAACACTTCCAAGCCGCCGGCCTGACTGAAACAGTCTGCCACCAATGTGGATGGACTCCATTGGAGGTACATTCTTTAGGAAATGCCTATAAAGTTTACAGAAGTCCAGCAAATGAAAATGCAGTGAGTGCAACCACTCTGGAAAGCAGTGTGGCGGTTTCTCAGGAAATTTGGGATCAACCTACCCCTGGACCCAGCAATACCACTCTTGGGAATATACCCAAGAGAGGCCCTATCATACAACAAAAGTATATGCTCAACTATGTTCATAGCAGCATTGTTTGTAATAGCCAGAACCTGGAAACAACCTAGATGCCCTTCAATGGAAGAATGGATGAAGAAAGTATGGAATATAGACATATTAGAGTACTACTCAGCAGTAAAAAACAAGGACTTTTTGAATTTTGCATACAAATGGATGGAAATAGAAAACACTATCCTGAGTGAGGTAAGCCAGACCCAAAAAGAGGAACATGGGATGTACTCACTCATATTTGATTTCTAGCCATAAATAAAGGACATTGAGCCTATAATTTGCGATCCTAGAGAAGCTAAATAAGAAGGTGAATCCAAAGACAAACATATAGGCATCCTCCTGAATATTAACCTTCATCAGGCAATGAAAGGAGACAGAGACAGAGACCCGCATTGGAGCACCGGACTGAAATCTCAAGGTCCAAATCAGGAGCAGAAGGAGAGACAGCACGAGCAAGGAACTCAGGACCACGAGGGGTGCACCCACACACTGAGACAATGGGGATGTTCTATCGGGAATTCACCAAGGCCAGCTGGCCTGGGTCTGAAAAAGCATGGAATAAAACCGGACTTGCTGAACGTAGCGGATAATGAGGACTACTGAGAACTCAAGAACAATGGCAATGGGTTTTTGATCCTACTGCACGTACTGGCTTTGGGCCTAGGCAGTTTGGATGCTCACCTTACTAGACCTGGATGGAGGTGGGTGGTCCTTGGACTTCCCACAGGTCAGGGAACCCTGATTGCTCTTCGAGCTGATGAGGGAGGGGAACTTGATCGGGGGAGGGGGAGGGAAATGGGAGGCGGTGGCGGGGAGGAGGCAGAAATCTTTAATAAATAAATAAATTTAAAAAAAAAAAAGAAAATGCAGTGAGTGATACCCATGCCCCCTGATAAAGAAGAGCAGAGAGCTTATAGGTGCCGAACCTCTTGCTGGTTCTGCTGATCCACTTCTTTGTGAACATGGACCATAGTGGTGACTGGATATTAGGTACAAAGGCAAAGCACCAGCTATTAAAAACCAAGTATGGCTGTTGCCCTTTGGCCCACGCCTGCCTGAGGTCAAGGTAGGGAGTTGCAGGCCTGGGGGACCTGCAAAGAAAAAGAGGAAGCAGCATGGGGTCCCCAGGTGCCTTCCTGGACCACAACAGCAGGGATTGAATGACATCAGTCTGTTTGAATGACGAAATTTTCTATGAGATGGGTGCTATGTGATTCCTATGAGCAGTGTTCACACATCTTGTGGGAACCAAGGCTGATTGACAGTATGCTTCCAGCCCTGTGCCTCCTTCCTTGCTTCCTGTGGTGCCCAGAGTGCATGTGTAATTCCTTGGGGACTTGTGTGCTCTTCTAATAAGCTGCTATGTGGTATCTGAAAATACTGTTGTCAGATGAGGTGTAGGGTGATAAGACTGTAACCCAGCCAGCAGTTGAGAAGCTTTAATGGGAGGAACATGAGTTTTAGATCAGCCCGGACTACATGGTAAATTCCAGGCCAGCATGCAATACATAGTGAAATAGTACTTCAAATGAAACAAGGGCTGGGGGTTATATCAATAATGCAGTTACTTGCCTAGCCTACACAAGCACCTAGGTTTGACCCCCAGCACTTCCAGACAAACACCATTGTCAAATTTAAATGCAAAGATATATATGGCATGGGCTGGAGAGATGGCTCAGAGGTTAAGAGCATGGCTACTCTTCCAGAGGTCCTGAGTTCAATTCCCAGCAACCACATGGTTGAGAAACATTGAAACATGGCTCACAACCATCTGTAATGAGATCTCTTGCCATCTTCCGGCCTGTAGGTAGAACGCTCTATACATAATAAAAAAATAAAAAATAAGTAAATAGAATTGTTAAAAAAAAGAGATCTATATGGCTGTTTAGAGTACATGGAATAATGACCCAAAAAGAACCCAAAATCTATCTTACTAAAAAAACAAACAAAAGTAAGGGCTTTCTAAAAATGAGATTCTTTCTTCTTCTCTTATATAGGTTAAATTACCTAAAATGATAATTGAAATATTTTGAAGCAGATAAAAATATAGTTACTCTGGTAAATTCTTCCAATCTTTTTAAAGGAAAATTTTGTTGTATGCAATCAAAATGTATAATGTCCCCCTTGACATATTTTAGGGAGGGGGATTTTATTGCTTCATTATTAGCAAACCAGTAAGTTAAGTGACAGTCCTTTTGTGTGACAATTAGTTTAAATGTCAACTTGACACAATGTAGACGTACTTATGTCTTAGTAAGGGGTTGGCTAGATCAGCTCTCTTAATGGACACGCCTATGCAGGGCTATCTTGATTACAGTTATTGAGGTGGAAAGACCTGCCCACTCTGGCCAGCACCACTCCCTAGGCCGGGGATCCTGAGCTGTAGAAGAGTAGAGAAAGTGAGCTGAGCACAAGGAAGCATGTATGAGTTCATTGTAGCTGTTTCAAATCCCTGCCACCTTGTTTTCCATGCTGGGTTGGCCTCTAACCTGTAATCATAGGTTGTAATAAATCCTTTCTTTTCTATGTTATGTGAGTCAGGGTAGTTTATCCCAACAGGAATGAAACTAAGACACTCTGTGACATAAGCTTCCCAGGCCTAGAAAATTATCTGTGCTATCTTTCCAGGTAAAATCAAAGTATAAAACAATATATGGTGTGTGTGTGTGTGTGTGTGTGTGTGTGTGTGTGTTTATATGCATATGGATGTGTATAAATAATTTATGTTTGTGTAGATATAGATAAATGAAAATCGTCTGTATTCATGTATGTGAGTGGCTAGAGTTTGGAATACACAATTCAAATCCAGCAATATTTCATCCCCCAAGTAGAATAAGTGAATGAAGGGAGGAATTTCCATTTTTTTTACTTTCGGAATTCTGAATTTCAGTTTATATTATAAGAGTACGTACACTTTTTGTAAAACTTTTTTTTCAGAATGCTTGATCAAAGCCAGGTGTGAGGGTACACACACCTCTAATTCCTGAACTCAGATGGTACAGGAACAGAGGATTGTGAGTTGAAGGTCAGCCTGAACATTATCAGAGAGTCTGTCTCAACAACATGGAAAAGCAGCCTACTTTCTCTAGACTCGTGTGTAGACCATTTCTGGAACAGCACTGACTTTACCTGGCTCCACTCACACGGAGCCAGATTGCAATAATGCCTCCAGTATTTTCATAGTGTGTCCTCTTAATGATGGGTAGTTATTATTGATTCCATTGCTATAGAGCAGAAGGGAACATTTGTGCTCTTTTGGGAACTATAGAATTATCATTAAAATAACATATATTCACCAATTTGATTGTTACAGGTAGGCATGACTTAGAGGGTCAAAGTTCTTCAATGTTTCTCAATGATATTTTCCAAATATACTACGACTCACATATTACATTATCACAACACGAACTTTTAATTGGTGAGACCATCCTATGCATACTACCCTGACGTCTACCAGCTTGCTTACCGATGGATCTTACAGGTAGTGGTATCTCACTATTCCTCAGACTATCGCGTAATGAGTGTGCCACGTTTTCATCAGTTGTGTGTGCTGTTTTTAGTTTCTGTCAAGGCAGTGCCACGATAAATATTTATATACATGAGATGTTTGTTGTCAGATTTCTATAAAGTTAACAACTTGAAGCAGGTGCTACTTAGTGGTTTCTGGTTTTCCAGAACGACTGGACCAGTTTATACTGACATAGAGTGAACCGAAATCCTAGCCAGCAACTCTGGGTTTACACCATTCTGCTAGCCAAAATATGTATTTCTTGTCTGTCTTCATTTTACCTCATTTATTAATAGAGCTTTTCAACTGCCGTGACTTCCTTAAGGGCCTGTTCCTTGGAACAGTGGCACTGTTCTTGTCCAATAACACCGGGGAAGTGTATTCTGCATTTTACCATGCTGTGTGTTGGTTTACATGTTTTCAGCGCTAACCTGAGAGTGAGTTTTCGTCTCTTAGAAAATGTTTGATTAATGTGGAATCTTGTTGTGTCATAAGTTGATATGGAGTGCTGGTTCTCGTCCGTGTGCACAGTATATAACTGCTCCTCCACCTTGCACATAAATCTTAAGCTTTACAAGGAGCCAAGTATAATTATTTCTTTGAGCCATTGTATTATATGGCTTCATACTCTGGATCCCCCTGCCCACTTATTGTTTAGTACATTTTAGCAACTGGGGTCTATCGCAGCTATAAATGTGCTAAATTTCATTTAGATAAACCTGATGGAAATCACAAAAGCCTTTACTCATTTGTTAGTGTAAAAAGGAGAGAGGTCATGGGCAGGAAAAGAAAATAGCACTGCGTCTTTTCTCTTTTACATATTTATGCTGAGGCCTTTGCTTATCAACTTTTTTAAATCTGTGATTATTAAATTAAATGTGATCACCTGAGCTGTCTTGGTGAGTCTTCTTAGCCACCAGCAACCATGAAACTGCCCCGTATCTCCGAGAGAGACAGCAGAATTGATCACTTGAGGGCTGGCTGAAGCTCCCTGTTTCCCTCCATCAAGTGATTCCATAGGTGACCTCTGAGGTGGGGTGGGGTGTATTTTATGTAGTTTTGATCAGGACTAGACTTACTCAGAAGTCAGCTAGAGTTGCTGCAGGAAACCCATGCCCAAAGGGCTTTGACACTCTTTGCAGCTACTCTCCTGGTAGTGCCCACCAGGTGAGTGGCAGAAAGGCTAGTCTCTGTGTGTATGTCCTATGTGTGCTGCCAAGGGGCCAGGATGGCTCTCTGCCTCCTGAACCTAGTTACCCTGATGCCTATCTGCTTCTAAACCCCCAATTTGAAATAAATGGCTTCAATCTGAGCTGTTCCCCCACCCCCAGCATCCTTCTGTTTTTGAGCATTTGGTCTCCCATTGGTTGTATTGAATTGGGAAGTTATGGAACCTTTGAGTTTCAGGGCCTAGATAACAGATGTTAGCTAATAGGATCAGGCCTTAAGGGTTATATCCATCTTCCAGTCTGCCCACCATGTAAAGAATACCACATGCTCCTGCCACTGCCACCTTGGGTCCCTCTGTCGTGCCTTCCCCTGTGAAACTGTGACCCAGAATAAACCTTTCCTCCCAGGAGCTGCCTCCTTGGGGCATATTGCCACAGTGGTGAGAAAATTACTAACACAGAAAGTTTGTGAGTCAGAACCAGAGGTGTGGGAGGTGAGGCTGGTCAAGGCATGACAGTTGTGTGGCCTACCAGAGTGTCATCGTGGGCTGTTTAGTTCCCTAGCTCTCTCCTTCCTTGCTCATTTTCCAAACCTGATTTTTAGAGCCACTTCTACATCACCTGATGGGTCTGGTTTGGTTCAGAATCTGTGGCCCCTCCCGGGCTTTCTGGGGAAATCCTGATTGGCCTCTGAGCTAGGGTTTCTCTACCACTTCAGGTCTTAGAAATCACAGAAGACGGTAGCCTTTTTACAACCACTGGTACGTGGGTGGGACTACTCAGAGATGGAGTGACCGTTGTAGGTATTGCGGCTACACTCAAGGCTCAGAAGATCCATAGCTCAGGAAGCACAGAGCAGGTGATGCTGTGCTTGAAGCTGATCACGGTGCCCTTACTCCTCCGCCAGTGATGGGATCAGAGTAAACCTATGGCCTAAGGCAGGCAAGGAAAAGCTCTCTGTTCTTCAAAATGGTTAGTGTGGAGATCTTCATGCCTGGAAGGGTGGCAGCCATATTGCAATTATGACTATCAACCTTCAGGAAATATGCTGAAATGGAAAAAATAGGAGGAACTTGGGGCCTTCAGTATATTGGTGATGGTAGAACTCACCAACTTCGAAACTGTCTTAATCCTGTATACTAAGATCAAAGGCCTCTAGTAATCAAGCATTGTATTAGTTACCATTCTCCTGACTGTGACCAAATCCTGGCAAGGAGAAGCAGGGAACATAGTCCATCGTGGTGGGAAGTCACAGAGTCAGGAGTGTGATGGGGCTGGTCACATAGCAATGAATGATTGCTATTGTTCAGCTCACACGCTCCTTTTCCTGCAGTCTAGGACCCACCCATGTTTAGGGTAAATCTTCCCACCTCAATTATTCTACTCTAGCTAACCCTCACAGGAATATCAGAAGTGTGTCTTCTTGGGGTCAAATTCATAACCAATATAAACTATCACAGAGATTTTCCACTTGGTTTCATTCTTGCTTCTGCAGAAAAACTTTATGATAGAATAAAACTTTATGATAGAATAGCCACTCAAGGCTAAGACTTAGCAGAGAGGCATGCAACCACAGCAAGAATACAAGAGGCTCAAAATAGGAACCTCCCGAGAAAAGACATCAAGAACTGGGGATGTGCCGATCAAAGGGAAAGGCTTAAGCTCAAAGGTAGATGGGCTGAAGCAGGAGGGAAATGCTGACCACTTGAAGGCCCTTCATATGAAAGAGTCCAGGGCACTCTGCATGCTTTGTCCATTGCTGCTTCTTGGTTAATGTGAGAGGGAGAGTGGAGATGCTTTGGGACAGTTCTGAGGGGCAGAAGAGCATGGTCCCTGGGAACCCAGAGCCCTGTGGAGGCTCAGATGCTGCAGCCCTTTCCTAGCTGTGTGTGGCTTTTGTAAACAAAAACATCAGCCAGGTAGAGCGGTGCCTCTAATTCTAGCACTTGGGAGGCAGAAGCAGGCAGATCCCTGAGTTTGAGGCCAGCCTGGTCTACAGAGTTCCAAGACAGCCAGGGCTACGCAGAGAAACCCTGTCTCGAGACACTAAAACAAGCAAACAAAAAGCATCTCTTTGCCTCAGTTTTCTCATTTGTAAAATGGAGACAGTAATAAGAATCCCTGTTGAAATAAGAGCGGCAGGGCTGCATCCCCGGCACCCGGCCGCCCACATGGCTAGCTCTAGCTTATGCCCCAAATAATTACACGGAAACTGTATTCTTTTAAACACCACTTGTCCCATTATATCTAGCCTTTTCTCGGCTAACTCTCGCTCCTGGACTAGCCCATTTCTTACAATCTGTGTAGCCCACGAGCTGGCTTACCAGGAAAGATCTTAACCTGTGTCTGCCTGGAGTGGGAGAATCATGGCGACTCCTTGACTCAGCTTCTTTCTCCCAGCATTCTGTTCTTTTTACTCCGCCTACCTAAGGGTTGGCCTATCAAATGGGTCTAGGCAGTTTCTTTATTAATAAGAAATCACTCCCACATCAAATCCCGACCTCAAAGATGTTACACGGTTTATGCTAGGTAATCCCTTGAGGTGGAGACTAGACGGGGCCTGGTGTGCATTAAAGGACTATGTAAGTGTTTGTTTTTCCTAATCTTTAGTTGTCATTTAAACCCATATTCTGAAAACAGTCACTTGGTAGTGTAGTCTCTGCTACTACACAGCCTGACATGACCATATTAAGAAAACCTAGGGCTGATGAGATGATGATAGAAGGAGAGAACTGACCCCTGAAGGTTGTCCTCTGAACTCTACACACACAGAGAGAGAGAGAGAGAGAGAGAGAAGGAGGGAGAGAGAGAGAGACATCTAGCCGAGAGTGGAGTGGAGGCATGTAATCTCAGCACTGAGAGAAAGACTGAGACAGGAGGATAACAAGTTTGAGAGCAGCCTGGGCTATGTAGTGAGTTCCAGGACACCAAGACACTGTGAGTTACAGAGTAAGACTCTTTTCAGAAAACTGCCAAAAAAAGGAGGAAGAAAAAGAGGAGAAAGAGGAGACCCATAATACCATGCACTAGTGAAAACAAAGGATAGCTAGACCTCACCGATTGCTGGTAGGCATGTAAAATGATAGATAAGACAGTTGGAGGGGGGGACTATTGTGCAGTTTCATAAAAAATTAAAGGCATGTCCACCGTTTGCTCTGTTTTCTCATCTCTTGCTTATTTATTAAAGAAAAGTAAATGTATGTGTGTATATATATATATGTATATATATATATGAGTGCACAGCATACATACATACACACACACTTGGTTCAGTGTATGAAGCTCTGCTTAGAAGAATACGTCTCTGTAATTCAATTTATATAAAATTCTAGAATAGAAGAAAATTATCTATATTGCTATAAATCTGAAGAGTGTCTATAAAATTGTCAGTGGTACTTTCTAGAAGTGTTCTCTATCTTGGTGGCTTCTTATACCCTAAATAAATAGGGTATGTATGTCTTGGGTGTAAATTATAATTCAATTTTTTTTTATTTTAGTGTGTGTGTGTGTGTGTGTTGTCTGTGTATCGTGGGCTGCCTGCACATGTATGTACAGATGCACGCATATGTTCAGATCCAGAGGAGGATGTTGGGTGTCCTACTGCATCCATATCTGCCTTATTTTCTTGAAACAGGGTCTCTTACCAGACTCAGAGCCAGGCTGGCATTCAGAAAGTCCCAGCAATCCTCCTGTCCCCAGCTGCAGAGCACTGAAAGTGGTGGTGCGTGTCTGTGCTCACAGCAGTCAACACCAGCTGGCTGCTGCACAGTGAGCTCCTGGGCGAGAAACAAATGGGGGGGATGGTAGAACTCAGTATCTTAAGAACTGGAAAGGAAGGGAAAGCACAAAGCTTTTCTTTCCTGGGCGGGTGACGCTCCTGGGTGACCAGTCATTCAGCGGTACTGAGCAGAGTGGCACCCACTGGCAGATGGAGAAGAAGATCTGGCCTCAGTGAGATACTCCAGGGAGCAGGACCGGCGGGATTAGAAAGTTGAAACAAATGATTTGGGTCTTGAGTTTTCTACCATAACAGGTAGACTGTTTTTCCAGTGCAAGAACACAGGCTGCAGGACCTAGGGGAGAGTCCTCATCCAAAGATCATCCAGAAGGGGAAAGCTTTGGGAAGCACAGTAGATAGATGTGTCTGGAATGATACCTTGAAAGCCCAGTCGGCAAGCCTGGGCCGTAAGAGGCGGATGGGTAAACAGCTCCACCTTCTTCATCAAATAAATAACAAAGAGTGAGAGGTATCTCTAGATCAGCCAAGACCTAAGAGGGATGTGAACCACTGTCAAAATGTGGCACCTGGCTTTGGATCTTGTTTCTGGCAAAGTTGGGGAGAAAATGAGGCCAGGCAAAGTAGTATATATCTTTAATCCCAGCACATTCTATAGGCAAAGGCAGATGGACAGATCTCTGTGAGTTCAAAGGCAGAATATTCTATATAGACAGTTCCAGAACAGCCAGGGATGACATAGTGAGACCCTTACTTGGGATTGGGGGAGAAGAGGAAAAGGAAGGGGGACGGGAAAGAACTGAATGCGGTCTTACATGTGTATAATCCCAGAACTCTGGAGGCTGAGGCAGGAGGATTGTGAGTTTGAGGCCAAGCGTACCACATAATGAGATCTTGACTCAAAAATAAACAAATAAGAAAATTACTAATCATTTAGAAACCTGAACTCTAACACATTTGAGGATATTGAGAATTTTTTCCTTTTCACTCTCTGGGGTTATGTTCCAAAAGACTGTCGTGGTCTTTCATGTCGAAATATTTACAGATTTCTGAAGCTTAGATTTGATTCAGAATGACCCAGAGGACAGAGAGGAGGTGAGGTGATAGATGAAGCAAAAGTGGCCGATTAAAAGGTGTGTGCTGAAACAGGGAGGGCACAGCATGATGCCAGCCTGCTGCTGTGTGTGCCCCTGAAATCTTCCCCCATTAAAGATTTTATTTTATTCAGGAGTAACTCTAACTGAAGGCCAGCCTGGGCTACATAGAGAAGACCTCTGTGTCAGAAGAAATGGAGGTGGAGGAGGATGAAGGAGAGGAAGGGAAAGAGGGGAATGAAGGAGAGGAGGGGGAAGAGGAGGAAATAGTTTTGTTTTCTTTTCAAAGGGCTGCAAATGGGCAGAGAAAGGGGAAAACGAAACAGAACAAAAAATCAAAGTCCACAGAAAGCCAGGAAGGAAGTGAGATGGAAGGCTGTGGTCAGCCCACTTTCTTTGCATGTTGTCTGCAGCGGCCTCTCGGAAAAGTGTGGCTTGGGACTCTGGGCTCTGGGTGTAGATTCTGTTTTCTTACCCCTGATGGGGAGAGGCTCCTTGCACTGACTCCTCTGAGTCTCAATTTCCTGTGTGTAAAATGGACTTCAAACATGTTCTTCAAAGGCATTTTTGTCTTTATTTTTCCAAACAAAAGGAAGTTACTAGGTTTTTACAGAGTTTGTGTCCATAGTCTGGAAAGCTGCAGACACCTCTGGCCTCTCTGTGAGACAGATGTGAGGACCCCTCAATGCCTGCCTCTCTCTCTCTCTCTCTGTGAGACAGATCTGAGGACCCCTCAATGTCTGCCTCTCTCTCTGTGAGACAGACCTCAATGCCTGCCTCTTTCTCTGTGAGACAGACCTGAGAACCCCTCAATGCCTGCCTCTCTGTGAGACAGACCTGAGAACCCCTCAATGCCTGCCTCTCTCTCTCTGTGAGACAGACCTGAGGACCCCTCAATGCCTGTCTCTCTCTCTCTCTGTGAGACAGACCTGAGAACCCTCAGTGCCTGCCTCTCTGTGAGACAGACCTGAGAACCCCTCAATGCCTGCCTCTCTCTCTCTCTGTGAGATAGACCTGAGGACCCCTCAATGCCTGCCTCTCTCTCTCTCTCTGTGAGACAGACCTGAGGACCCCTCAATGCCTGCCTCTCTCTCTCTCTGTGAGACAGACCTGAGGACCCCTCAATGCCTGCCTCTTTCTCTGTGAGACAGACCTGAGAACCCCTCAATGCCTGCCTCTCTGTGAGACAGACCTGAGAACCCCTCAATGCCTGCCTCTCTCTCTCTGTGAGACAGACCTGAGGACCCCTCAATGCCTGTCTCTCTCTCTCTCTCTCTCTCTCTCTCTCTGTGAGACAGACCTGAGAACCCTCAGTGCCTGCCTCTCTGTGAGACAGACCTGAGAACCCCTCAATGCCGGCCTCTCTCTCTCTGTGAGACAGACCTGAGGACCCCTCAATGCCGGCCTCTCTGCCTCAAGCTTTTCACCTCTGCTTTTTCATTTGTGGTTAAGAAAGCAAGAGAATCCGCCCCACACAAGAGACTTCCCTCTTTTTCTGCCTGGAGGAGAACATGAGTAACAGATTTTTCCATCGGGTCTGTTTTTCCTGGACACAGCATGTGATCTCAAGGAGACCTTAAATACACTTTCAGTGTTGCTTATCAGCCCCGGTTTTAGTAACTTTTGAATTCACTTTCTGTAGTTGGTGAGTTTCCTTTTTAAACAGAAGATCTTTTTCATTCGGTAGCTTCTGAGAGCTTTCCAGGTGCCTCCTCATTTAGCCCTGAACATAACAAACAAGCCCTGTCCTGAGCCCAATCCCCGTAGCTGTTGTCTCCCCTGGCCTGCCCATTTTCTCTGGTCAGGGTCATAGGCCCTCTCTACTGTGACTTTTGCCTGTATTCTGTCGATTTTTACCTTCATCTGAAATTATTTTGTGTATTTCTTGTCTTTCTATTCCTTTCCTGTCCTGGACTTCTCCCCCGCTCACTTACTGGTCTCTACAACCCAGCACAATGCCAGGCAGAGGGACGTGGCCCTGTGCAGAAGGAAAATGCTCAACTTCTTATTCGACAAGAGCCAGGCATGGCAGGGCCTGTAATGCCTACCCTTGGGAGGCAGGGGGAGGGCCGCGAGTTCATGACAAGCCTTTTGATACTCTGTCTCAAAAACAAAAACACAAACACAAGGGGCTGGAGATGTAGTTCACGGGGAGAACATTTGTCCAGCATACACTCAGCTCTTAGTTTGACCTCAAGCGATACAAAGTAATGGAAAAGTAGCATTAGACACTTTAATAAAGAAGCCAAGCATTAAATCAAGCGTGAGGTCCTTCTGAGCCTGGAATCCTGTGGGACCTCAATGCCACCCTGAGCACCCATGATACCAGCTCTGGTGCCTACCACCTTATGAACTCCCAAAGTAATAGTCCTTGTAATGAGCGCAAACTTAAGAAGTACCATGAGGCACCCAAGTGCCTTGGTTACAGGCTGATGACAATGAAAAGCAAAAGATAGGGTGTGTGGAAGAGATGCTGGGCCCAGACAGTGAAGTAGCATAGCCAGCGGCCACTGCTCTCCTCCAGGGCCACAAAGTCCAATTGGTTGAGGAACACGCTGTTTTCCTAGCTGGTCTCTCTGTAGCACCAGTATCTGTATTTGGTGTCCCAACATATTTGAACCAAATGGAATTGGGTCTGGAGGCTGAATTGCTTTCTTTATTGCAGATCTCACTACACTTAGAAGTACAGCTCGTCTCATATTTATGGCTGATGGCTTGGTGCTAGGTGAAGATGGTGGTTTTGGAAGATGGCAGCCCATTGCCTGGGTTGGGGTTTACAGTGTGTCTGACATCTACCTGGCACGTGAAGTGTTCAGTGAAGGATGGAAATGATAGTTTAGTAATAATACAAAGATATTCTATACTTTTTATAAAGAAGGGGGAACCCTGCAGACCAGAAACATGGCTCCGCAGTTAAGAGCACTTGCTGCTCTTGCAGAGGACTCAGATTAGGTTCCCAGCACCCACATGGCGGCTCACACCTGTCTGTTACTTCAGTTCTGGGGAATTTGATACCCTCGTCTGGCCTCTGAAAGCACGGCACCCATGTGGTTGGTCATACGTAATGCAAGCAGATCACTCACATGTGTAAAATAAAAAAAAAATTAAATTTTCAGGAAAATAAATGGGACCCTCTATACACATATTTTCCCCTAAACTGTTATGTGTATTTTCCCTTATCTTACTCCCAGGAGCATTGAAAGTGCGCCTGCCCAAGTTTGCCCAGTAGCTGAGCCTATGACTGCAGCACAGTGAGTGACTGGCAGTCTTGGCTTGCAGATGCTCTTCTTCGTTTAGAGCCTCTTCTGGATGTCAGTTCACTTTCACGGGGACTCTGCTGTGGGTGGGACATTGGCCCCCTCAGTCTTCAAGTGTTGGAAGCTTACTTCCCAAAACCCTGTGGTTTTTGTACTCGGAGTGGGGTTTTTGAGTTAGGATTAGGTGAAGTCATAAGGGTGGAGTGCCCATGATAGCAATGAGGACATTATACAAAAAGGAAGAGAAACCCAAGTCAGCAAGCTTGCTCTGTCTTCCCACATGTGATACCCCCATTATGAAGTGGCGAGGAGGCTTTTCACAGATGCCGTGACCATGCCCCAGGACAGCCCAGCCTCCAGGACCATGAGATAAATCTTTATTTTTGTAAATTATCCATCTCTAGTATTTTATTATAACAACAGAAAATGAACTAAGACAGAGTCCTTTGTCAGGAACCCAGGTTAAGTCTGCCCCAGAGGTGGGCACTTGTCAGGAAGCATTGAGAAGAAGAATCAAGTCAGATGGAGTGGGCTTCACCCATCCCTGCTCCTGGTCTCTGAGTGCCACTTGTCTTGGAATACTTCCTAACTGGTCCCAGCATTCCTGTCTGATAACCAAGTGCTGCTGGGATGGAGCACTTCACTCTGAGCCTAGCCGGATCCCTAGGCTTCCCCAATCTTTACATTTAGTGTAGTAACAAGAGCGGCGGGCTGCGTTCCTGGCACCCGGCCAACCGCACACCTAGCTTTACACCCGGAAATAATTACACGGAAACTGTATTCTTTTAAACACTGCCTGGCCCATTAGTTCTAGCCTCTTATTGGCTAGCTCTTACATATTGATCTAACCCATTTCTAATATTCTGTGTAGCACCACGAGCTGGCTTACCAGGAAAGATCTTAACCTGCATCTTTCTGGAGTGGGTGAATCATGGCGACTCCTGACTCGGCTTCTTTCTCCCAGAATTCTGTTCTGTCTATTCCGCCTACCTAATTTTCTGTCCTATCAGAGGCCAAGCAGTTTCTTTATTACTTAACCAATGAAACAACATGACCTCCTCCATCAATTTAGGATCTATCCAACCTTGTATTGATAGCAACAGGATCCAGGGTCACACAGTGCAGTTGGCTAAGGGTATCCGAGTTGCACAACCCTCTCTCTCCCAACTATAGGCTACAGAGAATCTGCCCATCCACAGGCAGAAGCAGAAATTATAGGTTGAATGACTGAAAAGTTCAGTGAGTACCTTTGGATGCAGTCACATCCAGTCATCCTGTCATCCAGAGCGTGTCTGTCTCCTGATGCCCACCAGGATGTGTCTTGGTGGCTCTAGGCTGCCATCCCAGCTACTCTGTCATTCTCAACAGTTATAGAACGCTTCTGGAACACTAAAGCCGGAGATGAGATATTAATCTAATACTTAAGATCATTCATAATCTAATTAATAATCTGAGGACTAGCCATAGCTACTGCTGTTTTTACAAATACAGTGCTCAGAGTAGACCCAGGCTTTGGTGCACAGCCAGAAAAGCTCTGCCACCTAGCCGCACCCCATATTTTCACCCTCTTCCCCACTTCTGCATACAGGTACTGGTGCTGAGAGAAAGTCCCTCTCTGAGTTATCTTTATGGCCCTCCTAATGATGTCATCTTCACTAGGGCCCAGACTGTTGGAGGCTCGCAACTTTCTGAGGGTCCCTCAGAGACATCATTACAGAGCATTCTGTACACTCTCTCATTCATCCTGCTGATGGGTGTAGTGGGCTGCACAGCAGAACCACTGACTGTGCGGCCCCTTGGAGTGCTGAAGCAGCTTGTTTCTTCTAAAGTCCAGCTCTTCCGGTTGTCAGGATACATGCGTACAAATAATTGCTCAGTCCGGTGTCAATGGCACATTTTCCACTGATCAGGATGTGTCACCTCTCTCTGCACGCAGACTTGTTGCTGATTAAGTCGGCCACTGCTTGAGATTTTTCCCGCAGTCTGTTGTCTGTCATTCAGAGTAAGTAAAACCTTTGAAAGGATGTCACATGACTTAAAACCATTCCTGCTTCTTGACAGGTACATTTGCAGTGGCATTGGGGAGGTGGCTCACCCTCCAGCTCCAGCGTTGGGGTATTTGATCCTTTACAGCCATCAGATCCCCAGCACCCGAGCTGCCTGCGCTATCTCCTCTAACCCCTCCCACACACTTGCGAGACAGGGATTTTTGTTCCCAGTCTACAAAGGAGAAAATGGGTTCCCACAAAGATCAAGTAACTTTCTCAAAGACAAACCACTGCAAAACACCAAGGTTTGCTTCACTCGAGAACTTACATTTTCACCCATAATGATAGAAGATCTTCTGTTTCAGACTGAAGAAGCATGGTACCATGAGCTCTTTCTCAACTGCTGTAGGAAAGGAATTCAAAATAATTATATTTCTGTGTATTCTTCTCATTTTAACTTGAAGTAATATGTACTTTGAATATTCCCTACCCTCTGAGTAATTCCATTAGTAAATTATTCTCCAAATGCGAATGATGTAATCCATCCTCAGTGAGCCCACAGTTAGCCTGACAAGATCGACACCGTGTGCCTGGTATTTCTGATGCTGACTGACATTGATGGAGTGGAAAATCCATGGGCATGAGATGTCTGTGAGAAGCAAAGTTTATTAAATACACTATTCCGTGCATTGAATTGCCCAGGCTAACCCAGAATATGTACAGGATGGGGAGCCGGATTAGAATCTGAACGGTACCCAGCATCGATCATCTCTGAGTAATTCTCAACCCCTCTTGGACATTGTAAATGAAGTTGAGAACACAGCGCACAGTATGTCATCATATGTTTTAAGTGTATAATGAAGAGAGGCTTCGGGTGACCAAAAGAAATAGCAGTCTTTTTAGCTGGATTTTCCCCTGTTGCTTTCCTGACTCATGTTGAGAGGCTTTTGTTTCTAATCAAAGCAACAAACAGTAAGGTCACTTCCTTGCGATTATATGGCAGCGGAAGGTGTCAGGGGCACTGGGTCCTCACTTCTACTGGCTCGTAGTTGGAGGACACAAGCACACACACCCCACCGCGCTGAATACATGTGTCCTGCGTCCTGTACCTTCTCACCAGTCCCTTTAAATGAACCTCGATCATGGATTGGAGGTAAGAGTACTCTCTCTGGACAGCCGATTACAGGCAGTGTCGTGGGGGCATCGTGAGCTTTCGCTAATGTGTCTTAGCAAAATATTGGATGGATTTTTAACATTACATGGGGGAGGATTCCTGCAAGCAGAACATTTTGGAGACCAACTGTTAAGCAACAGAACAAACAATGCATGTTTATCTTTCCATTTTTTCAAGGAATTCCTTGCTAACTCCTGTCGGGTATGGGCTGGAACAATACCATAGCAGAGACAGCTCTTAATGTCTGCCTTTTGGAAGGTTTTCCTGTTTTGTGTAAAACACTCTCTTGGCTTCTTCAACAGACTCAAAAGGCAGGTTTTCTGATTTTCTTTAGCACTTCAGTGATTGTCGAAGTGTGTCATTCCAGGTCACCGCCAGCCTCACACACCTACTGCTTTTCTATTCTCTCTCTTTTCTTAATTATTCCGTAATTTGAAAGATTCGAGCTTCTTCGCCTATCCTGGAAAGAACGGTGGAAAGGATCCCCGCGTGCAGCCTCCAAATTCTTTTGATTTGTAATTGTTAATCACCTCATCATCAAGATGGGGTCCTTCCAGTTTTGTCTGGTGCTTGGCAGCAAAGGTCCTAGTGTCCTAGAACTCATTAGTGTCCCGTCTGAAAGAATCCTTTGATATGCGCCCCTGCCCTGCCGAGAGCAGGAGGATCGAATTCTGTCCATTACTCCAGTTCACGGCAAAGGTTCTGTGTGAGCAGAATTCATCAGCTCACAGTAGAGACTTCGGATGTGCCGTTCTCATGGATAGCTACCAGTTAATTAATAAAACTCCTCTGATTTGTCAGAGGAAGTCCTACATCCTTATTAAAGGGAAGCTTTTTGCTCTTTCCCCCTTGTAATGTGGTTATGGTAAACTCATTAAAGGCCAATGTCGTGTGTTCGTTTCTCTTCCCTGGCCGGTTGTTGGTGCTGGGGGAAGGGAGGGAAATCTGGGTAGACTTCAGAAAAGAAAGGAAATTAGCTCATGCAGTGGAGTGCAAAGCTCTAGGGGGAGAGGAGGAAGTCTGTGGAGGAAGTAGGTGGGATTGGGTAAGAGGAGAGAAACCTTAAAGAAATAAATATGTCACAATGGAGACTGCGATGGGACCTCCCACCAAAATAGAACACAATGGCTTGGCCTTACAAGTGAGCCATCTGCCCTACCTAAAGGTGCTTGATGTCGGGAAGAATGTATTATTTTCTGAGATGCAGCCCTGTGGTCTGGATTCTCAGAGTAGCATTGTAGCAGCCCGGAAGGCTCACGTGACACGATTCGCACAAGAGATGCCCCTTGCAAAGTCAAGCCATTCTGCTCTGCAGCCCCTTGAAGAGGTCAAAAACTGTCAGTCTTAAGGTTCCCACGCTTCGACCTTCCAGCCTCTGTGCTGGAGTGCATTCTGGTTTTTCGGGTACTGTTTTCTGGGCTTTCCATCTGGAAGTCGGGGAAGGGGTCACTGTAGAAAAGCAGGATGGCTGAGGGGTGCTGTGCCCCATCCCACAGAGAGACCGTGACCAGCAGAATACTGGAAAGTAGGGAGAGAAACACCACTGGTTGAGGAGAACCGCACCATGAAATGCTTCAGCTGAAGTAAGACCTGTAAATGGCTTTGTCCTGTCTCCACAGTCTGTTACCAGAGATGAAGAAAACTCCCTCTCCTTCTCCCAATGGCTAGCAACTGCCTGTAGCTCCTCGGCTAGCAGTGGGACATTGTGTCGGTCTTCTGTCCTCTGGGCTGGGATTTTTGTCTGTCTATAGCCTGTGCAGCCCTTGTGCATTCTGCCATGGTTGCTATGTGTTCACATGTGCCGCTACCCTGTTCTGTCTGGAAACACTGTCCCCTTGGTGTATGGAATACCTTTGGCTCTTATCTCCCCTCCTCCCAGCTCTTTCCGAAAGATCCCTGAGACACTGAGCAGGCAAGATGGCTCAGCAGGTAAAAATAAACAAAAAAAAATGCATGCTTTCAAACCTGATGAACTCAGTTTGATCCCCAGGACCCACATAGTAGAAGGGCAGAACTAACTCCCACAAGTTTGCTTTCCTTTCTACGCATGCATCATGTCATGTCCATGTCCTTATACGTAGATACAAATACCCATGCTTACATCCAAATAAGTAAATTTCAAAATAAAATAAAATAGAAAGAAGTGGAGATGTTTTTCTCAAAAGTTGGTGCCCTGTCAGGTGCAGAACACAGTCTGGAGACCGTATCTCTGAAAGCCAGCTCTGCCTGATGCTCACCCTGGGTTTCAGGGGCATCTGGTCACTCTGCCCAGTTCCCATTGTCTCTAACATGCAGGAAAAGCAGATTTTCACAGTGGCATCTTGGGGGATAGAAATTCAAATGAGGGTTTTGCCCTAAGAGCAACTGCTGGCAACAAACAGAAAGTTCCCTAGAAACAGTCTCCAGTCACACTGAGAAGTAGCACTAGGTAAAACTTAAAGTGCCAAGAAACATGAGCAGGAGACATAGTTCTGTTGGTAAAGGGTTTACCTAGCATACTCTTTTCGTCTCCACGTCTGAGTCTTCCTTGCTGGGCTCAGAGTTGAGACTAATGCTGAGACTCCCTTGTAGCTCAGAAACTCTCCATCTTGCCCCAAACCATTTGATTTACTTCCTGGCTCCCCTATAAATTGAAGCCATGTATGTCTCTCTGATTGCTTCAATTCCCTTTTCTCCTTTCCTTCCCTCCTTCCCCCTTCTCTCCCATCTCTCTCTTCTTTCTTCTTTTCCACAAGTTCTGCTTTTTACCTAGAAAGGAAATCAAGAGACTAGACTGTCTCAGGTTCCTCAGAGCCAGCGGCAGTGTGTGTGTGGAACAAGCACAGTCGAGCAAAGTTGAGGATGAGGAGTTGCTCCAGCTGTAACTGGAAGCGGACATTGAGGCGCCATCTAGGAAGAAATCAGAGCATGTGGGTTATGAGTGTAACTTTCCTTTTCCAACTAGGCACCATTCCTTACATCACCTGTCTCTAAAAGTCAACACAGTGCGGTGATATGGACTCGTAACCGCAGCTACTTGGGAGGCAGAAGCAAGAGGGAAGGCCCATGAGCCCAGATGTTCACAGCCAGAGTGGATGAGATAGTGAGACTCTGTCCTCCAAACGAAACTGCAAACAAATGCACCCAGCACTTGGCTAGAACTAGTTTAGCAGTTAGGAGCTCTTGCTGTTCTTTCAGAGGACCTAAGCTCGATTTCTAATACCCACGTGGAAGCTCACAATCATCTGTAATCCAGTTCCAGGGGGATCTGACAGCCTTGGTGAGCACTAAGCAAACAAGTGATGCACAGACGTACATGCAGGCAAAACACCATGCACATAAAGTAAAATTAAATAAAAAGATATAAAACCACCCCACACCTATTTCCTCGGTACATTCTACACCAGTACTATGTCAGGCTTGCTTTAATAAAGGTGAGTTAAGTATGACTAGAGAGTCGTGGGAGCCTCCAGCAGTCAGCAAGGACAGACAGACACGCACCCACCTCTCTCTGCCACTCAACATCTTAACTATTAGTTCATTTACCACTCACTCAGTGAGTATCAGGTAGCTGTGCTACGTAGAACTTAATTAATATGATTTTGAAGTTGAAGGGTTAAACTGACTTTTGTGCTAATCACAGTGTACAATAGGTAGAAATCAAATCAGGTCAGTTCAGGCAAGTAGTGACTCTCTGATACGTTTGTTTGATTTTGACATGCTCTGTCCCACAGAAACAGGGAGAAAGGACGTGCTAGGTATGTGCAATTAACATCAGTCTTTTTGTGCAAATCCTGATCTCCTAATCACAGACTGTTGAGGGGGTATAGCTGCCTGCCATCTGGCAATAAAGCTGTGCCTGATAGGTTAGGAGGTTTAATACTGTTGCTTAATAGTATGTTTATTTGCCTACCGCAATGATGTCATAAAAGTACCGAATATTACCAGGATTTTGGGTGTATGACAAATGAGCAATGTGATATAATGTAATGTAATATCTGTGTTTGTATGAATAAGAATCATGGTTCTTTGGAGCTACATGTTGGTATCTTTCCCTCATCCATCAAAGCATCTTTTAGCCTTTGTCACCAATTGACCATGTGAATGTTCGTCTCAGGGGCAGAAATTCACAAATAGAGGCAGGGATATAGAATGTCTTTTGCAAACTTGGTGTTGGCTTGAGGGTAGACAGGGAGGTGTTTGTATTTTAAGGATGTATTTTTCAGCCATATTCAGCATCTGAACTCAAAACAAGTGGGATGAAAGTTCTAGAATGTTTTCCTGAAAAGTCTTTCTCCTCAATGCATTTGCTTCTTTTGGGGGAAATGGGACCTTACGCACGCACCTTACTGCATTAGAATACGGCGAGAGGTCTCAGCCTGGGATCTGCTGTCTTAGACTGAGTGTTCCTGAGAAAGAAAAGGTGCTTGGCTCCCATGTGTGGTGCTGATGAGTCCGCATGCCCTGTTTAACAGAACACCTGAAAGTGGCTAAGTTTTTTTGAGTCAAAATTTTTATTTATTTGTTTCTTATACTTGAAGTGTTCTTCGATGACATCCTTAGCCTGAGATTCGTTTCCATAGTTCTTAACTACCACACAGCTGAAACCAGCCACTCTCCATGGCTTCCCCTCTCAATTAGTTTTACATTTTACCCATTTCCCTAGTTTCTAGTTGTCACCAACCTTAATTAGGTTGATCTGGTGCTCAGCACAAAGTGCCTCCACCAACTGGACATATATACACCTATCACAATCGGATACAAGCACACAGAGATGGGCTTGGCCCTTGTCTAAGGCTTTGATAGCTTCACATATGCCACGTGGCAGGCCATTGTGGGTGTAGGCATCGTGGGCGAGGGTAGTGTTTGACACCTCTTTTCAAATAGTATTCGTGTCTATTACATGGAGGTAGATTACAGGGGAGGCCAAATCTTGAACGCACCCAAGCCTCCACCTCTGTGGCAAGGGATAAAAGGTAATTTATTTTTAAATGCCACAAATGGGGACTGTTTCTCACCATACTGGAGGCTTGGAAGTCCAAATTCAAGGTGTCAGCATTTGACCTTGCTGTTAGCATACAGACTCCCTAGTTGCCTTTCCCCTTCTGCCAGACATCAGGTCATAACCCCTGTAACTCATGGATAGAGAGTTGGTAAGAAAGCAAGCTGTGCTGTGACCTTGCAGCTCACCTCCATGTGATTACGGGACACGTTTACGGTTCCACTCAGTATCTACCTGCGGCCTCCATGCAGAGCATAGGTGAGGCCAGGCTTGGTTGCATGGTGGGGAGTACACCTTACCCGGTGAACCTGTAAGAGTCAGAAACCCCCTTTGTTCTCCAGAAGTGCAGGGTCTGTCTCTGTCCCTTCAGGACCCCCCTCACTCATCATGGCAGTTATCTCCTCTGACATTCTCCCACTTCAAGGCCTGATCATGGCTCTCCACAGTTGTGAAGCTCTCTCTCTTGATAAAGCTCATTCTAGACGGTGACTTCCCACAGCTCTGTTAATAAACCTGTTATTCTTGCCCTCTTTTACCATTGAGGATCTTCTTACATCCTCACATGGGAGAAGGCAGAAAACCAAAGTGTTGAGCTAGCCTGCTAACACTGTGTGCAGCCTCTTTCATAAGGGCCCCTGCCCCATCCAGGGAGGAATGGCCTGAAGCCTCATTACTGTTAAGACCCCTTCTGTTACGTTCTCCCACCGAGTCACACCCAGATGTTGCAGAGGGCACATCCATAGCATCCTAATGGCCTGAAATGCAGTTTTGTGGAATGCTTAGCATCTATCCGTGTTTGAATGTGCTGGAAGTGTGGTATCTTGGCATGGACCAGAGCTCTGTAAAAGATGTTTTGAGTCTGAGAGCAGGCCCTGTCACCTCCCTTCTGCAGCTATTTATACTGCTCCTCGGAGAGGAGGAATCACACCTGTAGTAATACCCAGGTCCAGAGATAACAATGCCCTGTTGGTTCGAGCCTTATGTTGTACTGGGAGTCAGATCACCCTAGGGGACCTGAGAACAATTGTTCTACTCACCATGAGAAGAGCCAGCAGCTTTAAAGGATCCATCTTTAAATCTACAGAGGTTTTGTAATTCTCTTTGTACTGGAGTTGGGGTAATAGAAGGTTGCTCCATAACTATGCCCATGCCAGATGCCTCTTGAGATGGACACACTCAACTTCATCCTACAAATACTGAGGACAAATGTGAATGGTGTCTTGCTTCATCATATTCATTTCCTCCTCCTAATTAATTTTAGATTAATTTATTTTATGTATGTAAATATATACCATATGTCTGTTGTACCCGCAGAGGTCAGAAGAAAGCATTGGATCCCCTGCAACTGGAATTTCAAATGGTTATGAGTCACCATGTGGGAATTGAATCTGAGTCCTCTTCAAAAGCAGCCAGTGCTCTTAAATACAAAGTCATCTCTACAGCCACCCCTCCCCATTTTCTATTTAAAAGAACTAACTGATCATCTTGTGATATGTTTATTTATCTACTTACTTATTTCTGAGTTGAGTCTCACTACGTATCTTAGACTGTTGTATATCCGAGGCTGTTAGCTAACTTGTCATCCTTTAGCCTCCTCAAGTGCTATAATTAAAAACATGGGCCACCAAACCCAACTCTTTCAGTGTATTACATGACAAAATTACCACGTTGCTCTCCTTGTTCTCATAAAATGAGTGGGCAAGTACATGCTCTCCTCCCATGGGTGTTTATTGAGTAGCTCCCTTTGCAAAGAGCATGTGGCATGCTGAGCGTTTGGTGGCTAAGAAAGCTGATCTTGTCCTTAGAAGCAGATAGTCCAGAGTGGCTACTACTGTAAAATGTGCAGCAAACAGTATGGAGAGAACAGAAAGAACAGCCCCACAGAGTGGGAGTTCTGGAACCCTATGCCATCCCAGCACCTGTGTGTTTCAATCTCTTTCGGACCAGAAACCAAGAAACAAAGACATGAGGTTAGCTGTCCATGGTAGTGACATCAGCATGGTGGTTCTCAGTCTATGTATGGGTTGTAACCCTTTAAGGGGGATCACATGACCCTTTCACAGGGGTTGTCTAAGACCATTGGAAAACACAGACATTTACATCGTAATTCATAACAGTAGCAAAATTATAGTTATAAAGTGGCAGTGAAAATAACTGTATACATGGGGGTCACCACAACATGAGGAACTGGACTCAAGGGTCTCAGCATTAGGAAGGATGAGAACCACAGGACTAGCAGAAAGGCTAAGCTGGGCTTGGAACCCCTACTGGTTTATCTTCACCCATAAGCATTCCACAATAGCAACTGTAAAAATGGCATTGTTTGTGGTGTGTCTACTTGTGCACACATGTGCATATATACTCATGGGGGCTAGAGTTTGATGTCAGATGTCGTCTTCAACCTCTCCACCTTTTTCTTTTTATGTATATGTGTGATGTGTATGCATAAGTTTATGTGTGTGGGTGCACACATCTGTGAAGGTGCACATGGATGTCTGTGCATGTGCTTGTGGAGAAGAGAGGTTGACATGATGTCTTCCTCAATCACTGTCTACCTTGTATATTAAAGCAGCATCTCTTAGTTGAACCCAGTCAGTCTAGCTAGCCAGCTTGCCCTGGGACTCTCCTGCCTTTACCTTATGAGTTACAGGTTGACTACCATGCTCCCACAAAATTTATCTGGGTGGTCAGGGTATAAGTTCTGGTCCTCACCCTTGAATGGTGGGTGCTTTAACCTACTGATCCTCTCCTCAGCCTCCTCCAGTTTTTGAGACAGGGTCTCTTACAAAAGCTGGAAACCACCAATTTGGTTAGATTGGTTATCCAGCAAGCCCCAAAAATCTGCCTCTCTTCTTCTCCACGATACTGGGGTTATAGGTACATTGCCACTGTGCCTGACTTTATGTGGGTACAGGGAGTTTAAATTTAGAACCCTATAAACTGTAAGATATTTATTAACTGAAGCATTTTCCAGAAAATAATTTTAATCTATACACTTAAAATATGCTAACTAGACTGTCGCCAGCCCCAATTTCTCAGGATAGAAAGGAGATGGATTGGAGAAAACCTAGAAGAAGATTTGTGTGAATATAGCACAGGGAATGAGGGGAATTGAGATCAAATGAAGGGGAAAACAGATGAGATTGTGTAGGGGTGGATTCTGGCAAAGGTCAGCTCCAAAGCTAACTGTGCCCTTTTCTCAAGAAGAACTTTCTAGACTTGCATGTGATCTGAAGATGTGGAGAGGGGTTCTTCAGCGCTAGATGGGCCATTTCAGATAAACATAATGCATATATTGAGAGCAGTCAGCCTGGAGATGTTTTATTTAATGCACTGTCCTGTCCCACCCATGTCTATCCCAAGACAATTGCATTCATTTATGGAGGGCTACAGAATGGTGTTTCTTTAATGGTTCATGAACCTACATGTTCCTGTGGCCATTTCAGTCAGTAATAATCATCTTGGCTGACAGTTAAGTCTGTGCTGGAGGCTATGTATACCTACTTTGCCTATGTCGTCATCTGTGTTTGTCAGATAAAGAAACCTACTTACAGGAATTAAATGATTTGATCTCAGAATCTGTGTGATAGACCTGGCAGGAATGAAGATATTCTAAATAGAATCATGTGTGCTTCCCTTTGCCTATCAAATTACTGAGACAGTGGAGCCCAAGAAATTGGAATTTCCCCAGGAGTCTCCTGCCGGGAAAAGGAAAGGTCTGGGAGTCTGGTGCCAGCCAGACAGGGAGCTTGTCTCCTGGAAAGAGATTTCATATTGTTTTGACAACTTGTCAGATCCTCTTGCAGGAGCAACTGGAGCTGAGGCAGTGAGAATGGCTGGACCACACCTTGGCCAGGACTGCTTGGCTGTGCATCCCTCTCTCCCCAGTGGTTCTCAGCCTGCCTTTAATACAGTTCTGCAGGTTGTGGTGACCCCCAACAATAAGATTATTCTCATTGCTACATCATAACTGTAATTTTGCTGCTGTTAGGAGCCATAATGTAAACATCTGATATGCAGGATATTGGGTATCTGATATGAAAGGGTTGTTTGACCCTCCCAAAGGGGTCGTGATTTACAGGTTGAGAAATATTCCCTAAACCCCTGTTTAAGCTTAAACTTTGTGTTCAGACCCTAAAGATGAACTTGGCAGTCACTGGCTCTATTTCTCTTCCCATGTGACCACACTGGATAAGTCTCGTCTCTCTGCACTTCGTCATTAAACTTACTTGGCCTATTGAGGACTGGTAGCCATGCCTGGCTTCTTGATTCTCAGGGATGCCAGGATCAGACTGGTTCTAACTAGTCTGGACATGAGTCTTGGACAACTGTGTGCCTGGCGCTACCCCTACACTGTCTTCCCTCCCCACAGAAAACACTTCTTAGTTTACCAGCCTACTTCTCCAGAGTTAATGATGAAACCGACTGGAAAACTTTGATTCCACATTAAATTTCACTCTCTGGGCCTCCGACAGTTAAATTCCACAGCTGGGGTGGTCCGGGACACGAAAATGAAAGGAAGTTGAATAGAACACTAGGTACCCTCCCCTAACCTGAAGTAGCCTTGTAAGCGTGTTACAGAGTTACCAGACGAGGCAGATATTTAACTAGATAGCTGGCTCACTGAATTGGTCATGCTGACCCAAAATAAGGGGACTCTAAAGGAGAAGTGAGCGGTGTGTGTTTAAATTTAATATGTATAAGTTTGGGAGTGAGACTTGAAGACTGGAACCGAATACATTTAACATCTACCGGGTGCTTACTGTGTGCTTTGGTGTCTCTGAATATGTATATGGAGTTAACCAAGAGTGTGCTGAGTCCCTCCCTCCCCTTCATTCTAATTTGCTTAACAGCCTTGCAAAGCTGTGACCACAGCTCCTTCTACTCCTTTTTACCTTTGAAGCCATGCTTTGCATCTACATCCCCACAAGGTGATTCACGGATCTTACACGGCACCTAGTGCAGTCCCGTGGTTCTTAGCGGTTTTGCACTCTGTTCTTCCATTTTGCAGATGAGGCCCATTTGAAAACCTTCCTGGATTCATATTCATTCTCTCTCTCTCTCTCTCTCTCTCTCTCTTCTCTTTCTCTCCCCCCATCACGGCCCCACCCCCAGTCTCATCTCACAGCAGCCAGAGTCATCTTATGTGAATGTCCCCAGATAGCCTCCTCAGAGCATCCGGTGACTTCACCACTCCCTGCCTATGTCCTCCTTGCCTTTATTATAACCCCCACAGTCTTCTGTGGCCTGTTGTGTAGTGCACATTCCAGCCCAGTGGCTTCAAACGTCAGCATGGTGTGGTGTTAGCACAGCCGGGAAGCCTCGTGGAAACACAGGCTGCACGTGCAACATGAGTGTCTCCTTCTGTTTTTGAGACAGGGTCTCATATTGCCCAGGTTGAAGTTTAGCTTAGTATGTAGTCAAGGATGTCCTTGCATGCTACCTACTGAGATCCATCCCCTCCCCGGCTCTCAACTTCTAACCATATGGGTGGTCCAGGATTCCCTTTGAGAATCCCTGGTGATGCTCTTGTTGACTCTTGTGTTTACTCCACTCTTGGCGCCATTCTCCAGCCACACCTTCTGCCATTGTTTTCTGAAGTCATTCATTCTCTGTAGGTGACTTGAGCCCCCACGAAAATGAAGATTGATTCCTGATGGGTAAAGAAAAAGTTGAGACCTTGTAGCAGTCGGTGGCCTTAGAGATAAAGTACTGGGGGCAGGGAAGCAAATTTCTTGATTACAATAATGAGATAAAAAAGATAAAAAATGAGATTTAAAAAAACAACCTTGGACAACAGTGTCTAGAACTAAGCCAGGTTTTGCCTCGTGGCCTTTTACTTCTTAGTTCTCTCTTTCTGGAATATTCTTGTTTTGGCCTTACCAAGGCTGATTCCCCAGCATTTCCACTGCAGATTAAATGTCAGCCTCCTCAAACAGCTCCCTCCTGACTGCCCTGCCAGGAGCAACAGCTCCCCACATCTCCCTGAATGTAAAACCTGAATGAAGATGGCTGGCAGGAGAATGACATCATAGTTTGCTGGGCTTGTAGATGATGAGAGGCATCCCACGGCCATGTAAGGAGCCAGCCTTTCGCAAAGTTTTCTCCTGAATCACTGTATGTGCTTTCCACTGCTTTGTATTCTCCTTTGATTATCACCAGCAGGAACAGGGGGAGGGAGCATGAGACCCTGAGAGCCTGGGATGAGCAGATCTATGCCAAGAGCTAACGCTGACAGAATCCTCTCGTTTTGCAAACTCAGACACTGGGGCTCAAAACCTTAATCAATCTCCCAAGGTCGAGTAGCCAGCAGCTGAAGATAGTATAGGTATAGCCCATCCTATCCTCCTGCCTTCTCTGGAGCCTGACTGTGAGTCTATTACACCTGAGTCTAGTCTGTGAACCACCACATTCTAGATCATTCCCTTCATCTCAGGGCGATCTTTGAGCATGGTTGCAAAAAGCTCTTTTTTGGTCTTGGGGCCTATCCTAGCCTGGAAAGTGGGAGGCTACTTAAAATGGCATATCTCATGATCTGTAAGTCAATTTTAAATAATTCCTGGACCCTTCATCTGTGGCATAAGATTCCGTTGTCTGATGTTCATCTGAACCAAGTATACCACCACTGTATTAGATTCAGGAGAAGGCCTGGCTCAAAGTAGGTCCACCCACTCGAAAAAGAAGAACAAAGCAATGTAGAAGACAGGCAGAATGGGTCATGTTCACACATGCATGGGAACCAAGTATTCTCATAATCAGAAGAAGAAATTATAGAGTCATATCAACTAACGAAGAAAACAGTCCTTTTTGCCCCACATGTAATCTTAATAAGTAACTTACCGATGTGTTTGCTGCAGGAATTTCTGTAGCTGATCTCAAATTGTCTGGAACTAAACAAAACAGAGTTCTACAGATGTCTCTGACTCCCTGTCAGAATGTTTATGGGCTGTGGGGACAGCACCACTCCCTGGTTCTCAGCCCTGGCTTCTGTGCCACCCTTGGCCCAATCCACATGATGAGAACATCTGTTTGTTTAAACAAGTCATTTCAAGGCTGGTGAGGTGGCTTAGTTGGTAAAAGCACTTGCTGCCAAGCCTGGCAACCTGTGTTCTATGCTCAGGACCCATAGAATACAAGGACAGAACCAGGGCTAGAAAGATGCCTTAGCAGTTAAGAGCACTGGCAGCTCTTCCAGAGGATCCAGATTCAGTTCTCAGAACCCACATGGCAGTTCACAACTGTCTGTAATTCCAGTTCTAGGGTATCCAACACTGTCACATAGATATACATCAGGCAAAACACCAATTTAGATAAAATTAAAAATAATTTTTTTTTTGAAAAGGAGAGAGCTGACTTCTAAAAATTGTCCTCTGACTTTTATACATGTGCCATTGCATGGGTACTTATGCACACACACACACACACACACACACACACACACACACACGGATACACGCATGCATAATGCATGTGTACACACACAAATATAATAATAGTAGTAGTAGTGGTGAAAAAAGTAAACAAATCTCTTCTTGTGGTAGAACTCTTCCCTGTTCCAATTTGCTTGCTAGGGATCCTCCTACCTGTCTCTGTTATTAAAATCTCTTTGATGCATTTATTTTTATTGCCTTCGGTGTCATAAAAAGCCAAGCCACAGGCCTAGCCAGATCCACCCTAACAGGCCACTGCTACTTGCTGAAACCCTCCTAGGCAAGATCTATGTTCCTTTATTGGTTATTTTGTCCAGGTTCTCTGTTTTAAACAGGTCTTACTATTAGCCCAACCTGGCTCAAGATGTGACCTCCTCCTGCCTCTGGTTGAATGCTGAGACTACATGTGTGTACAGTCTCATACAACTCTGCATTTGGAGAAAGAGTGAATTTGGGTGTTAGACATGAGTTTATATATGTGTGTGTGCGTGTGTGTGTGTATACACATATAGTGAAAATATATATACATATGTAGATAAAACTTATATACATATATATCTAGAAAACATTTTTATATATTATAATGTGTATAACATAAAATGTTTTATATAATATATAAATATATATAATGTTTTCCTAGTTCTAACTCTATCATGTATTGTTTTGGTTTCAGTCATAGATAGGTACATGAATCATATTCAGTACTGAAAGTGTAGAATTTAATATGAGGCTTCACAACTTTAGTTTTGAATGCTAATTCTAACTGTAGGTAAATTCATTAAGGTGCATAGACTTTGGGTATACTTAATTTTAGTAAGTGATATTTTTATTTATGTCCAAGGTTTTATAGTAATGAGAAATTAGTTTCCACGTGTGGAAGCCTTCCCACTGGAAGGAGACAGAAGGAAGCATTGCACACCAGAGCTGGCTTATATATTCTAGTGTGCTTTAACTTCACTCTTTGGAGAAAAGGAAAGCCATGGAGTCAGGAGTCCCGACACTGCCTAGCTGTGGAACCATAAAGAGAAGTCCTGTCACAGTGACCTTACCTGTGAAGCAGAATTATGACTCAGAAAGTTTGAAAGAGGCAATAGTAATGAAAGTATTTTGACCCAGATGACATCTTGGGATCCTGTCTCTCTAAGGCAAACAAAAACAAAACAAAGAACAGACGAACTAGGTATGGTGGCACATGCCCGTAATACAGCACGTGAGCAGAGGAGACAGGAGAAATCAAAGGCCATGGAGACTACAAGGCCAGCCTGGGCTACCTTAGACCCTGTCTTAAAAAGAAAACAAGGAGCCCGGTACAGCATCCCATGCCTTTAATCGCAGCACTTGGGAGGCAGAGGCAGGCAGATCTCTGAATTAGCGGTCTTCCCCGTCTATTTAGTAAGTTCCAGGCCAGCCAGAGGTACACCTTGAGACCCTATCTCAAGAAGGCGAAGCGGAGGTGCAAGGAAGGGAGAGAGGAGATGTAGCTTTGCAAGCTTATGTCAAGGAGAAATTTCCATCTTTCTTTCCTGGAACTCATGAACCCAGTAGACTCACCAGACTCTCCCCATGGCCTTTGGAAGCATCTATTCTAAGAGTTCATAGCTGGTGGAAAATGCTGTATTAAGGGGAGGGAGGAAAGTCATATTAAGATCACACAGGTAGTATTGAATAAAGCAGGGCCTTAACCCCAAACCGGGTGCTCTTGACCTTCATGCTTTGTTGAGGTTTTGAAACAAAGTCTCAGTGTGTAGCTCTAGCTACCCTGGAAGTCACTGTATAGAAACAGGCTGGTCTAGAACTTACAGCAGCCCTGCCGGGATTACAGGTACATAGCACACCATCTACTTCAGCTGCTGCTTAGGAAATGCTTAGTATGAATTAATCAAGCTTCTACCCATTTTACAGCAGTTCCTCAGAGAGTGGGGTATAGCTTGCTTAACATCACCAGCCAGGTTGCCACGGCCAGAATCAGACATCCCAGACACAATGGCTCCTAAGGAGCTTCTCCTCCCCTTGTTCTGTCCTAAATGGCTAAAGCAAACCCCAGCTTCCTTTTCACCTGTGCAGAATGTGACCAGAACCCTGAATTACAGAACTGACCGACTCCAGAGAGCTTCCATAATATATTGCCTGCCTCCCAGAAGTATGGAAGCCACCTCCTCCTCTGTCCCAGTGCCCCCATCTTTGTGCCCCATCCTCCCCTGACCCCACTTCAGAAAGCCACACCAGGCGAACAAATGTCAGAACAGGGCTCACGTGGGCCACAGGGGGGAAGTATTTGGTTCCCTGGATACAGCCCTATGTGTTGGGTGAGATTTTGTCTCCCGAGCCACAGCCCTTCTGAGGGAGGGAAGTGAAAATGGCACGGAGCAGTAAGAGAAGTAGGGAGAAACTGCCTAACTCAACAGAAAGGCCGGGCTCGTGAGCTGGGCACGTGCTCTGTTGTGCTGGTGAATGGGAAACCCTGACTGGTCTCGCAGCAGGCGGTCAGGCCGCAGCCGCCTTGGTTACTAGGGCAAAGATCCCAAGGGGCAGAGGCAGGCAGCATAGTTGTTTGGCACCTGACCATTCTGCAGCTAAGGAATCACATGAATACATTCAAGGATGCTTTTGGTTGTTTTGTTTCCTTTTCTTTTGTTTTTGAGACAAGGTCTCATGTAGCCAAGGCTGGCTTCAAACTCCCTGGGTAGCCGAGGATGGCCTTAAATTTCTGGTCTGCCTACCTTCACTGTGCTGGGAAAAATGGGCATGTGGGGGCCACACCAGTTTATGCATTGCTGGGACTCGAACCCAGATTTTGTGTATGTTAGGCAACAACTCTACCAACCAAATTACAGCCCCAGACCCGTAAAAAGAAAATTCAAAGCAGCAGGCAAAGGAAGCATTGATGACTTGAACTGTAGAAAGGGGTAAAATCTTAGAAGTAAAGCCCGAGGCAGAAATGAAGCTCATTCATTCATTCACCCATCCTGCACATGTTTTCTGGTGCCTGCAATGAGCTGAGTACCATTTTGAGAGCTCAAAATATGCCAATAAATGTGAGGGACCTTTTCTCCACGGCACTTGTATTCCAGTAACTGAAGGACTGGAAAGGGAATGACCCAGCATTCGACATGGGAGTGGGGACCCTTAGCATTGAGTCCGCCCACAGGCGCCATAAGACGTCGGTCTGCTGTTACGATGGCCTCTGCTTACCAAGCTCTGGGTGTCCAGCGTGCAGCCACCCTGTTGGCAGATATTATGATAGCTGTTTGAAAATTCTCTTTCAATCCTTCAAAAGTTAATTTTAGGAAGCCGTGGCTTGGATATGGCTATGTACATCTGAGGTTTCTGGTATTGAATCTCTACCACATGGTCTCGCCGTGGTCATGACGATCCTGAAGATGGAGGCGAATGTGGGTACGGACTTGTGGCATTTTCCAGTCTTTGTAATTGAGATCTCTCACTGCGCTGAGAAGAGTTGAGCCATCGTCTGTCATTAGAGTGTGTCACTCCTCTCCGAGCGGTGGCTGTGAAATGGAGGGGACAGAGTCGTGGGCCGTTCCAGAAGCTTTGGCCTTGAGCTGGGAATGACGCTGCTTTGAAGAATGCACTGAAAGTACATTAGGTGTGTACTTTCATTTTAAAACATGATTTGTGCCTAACAACCGGCTTCAAAATGGACCCTGCGTTCTCAGGAGCTGCTGTGACTGATTCAGTCAAAAGGTCTTTTGCAACGGATTGGCTCTCCTCATCATTTGCCTACTGATTACTGAAAAAAAAAAAAAGATAGGAAAGGTCTTTCTTCTTCCCGTGGTTTGGTCTTCTCCTAACTGTGGCTGTCCGGTTTGGTTTTTTGAGACACAGTTTCTCTGTGTATCAGTCCTACCTGTCCTGGAACTCCTTCTGTAGACCAGACTGACCTTGGACTCACTCACAGAGATTCACCTGCCTCTGCCTCCCAAATACTGGGATTAAAGGAGTGCGCCACCACTGCCCGGCTGGCCTTCCAGTTTTTGTTTTGTTTCATTTCACTGAAGTTTAGTTCTATGATAACGTCAAAGGACGCCGCGATCACACTTCAAAACCGCCTACAAAACCTTTTCATGCCTGAGGATTGGAAGCTTCCAGCCTGAGAAAGATGTTTCTTCTGTGATGATATAGTAAGTCCTAGATCTTGAAATTCAAGTTTCTCTGGACTGGGGCAGTAGCTCACTGGCAGGACACTTGCCCAGTGAGCAAAAGTCCCTGGATTCCATCCCCCATACAAGCAAGCAAAAAATAAATAAACAAACAAATAAATAAATGGTGAGAGAAAAAAATTTTTTTAATAAAAACCCCAAATAAACTTAACTTTTTCTCCTTTTCCCGCTTGGTAAACTTTTCTAAATCCTTTGCCCAAATATGACATTTCTACCAACTAATTGGAGACAGGCCGGGACTCTGCCTCTCATACAGAGTTTTTACTAATTGTGAGTTCCCTGAGGATTTATTTCTTCAGCCTGTGCTTACACATGGATTGCAAAGAACAGAGAGAGATTGATAAACCCCAGTCAGAGGCTTGAATGGAGTAGATGAGGCATGGAAACGGTAACTGTGAGATGTGTGCTCAAGATGAAGGCGGAGGGAGCTTGGATTCCCTAAGGTTTGTTTGTGTTTAAGTCTGATGTATGTGATCTGTTTGCCCTCCAAGGCTGAGAGTCGGGCTTGGATTACACGTTATACAGTGAACAAGCAGAGCGTCTTTTCATCCCAGGTACAGCCGTTCCTTGGACAAACCCTTTCCCTGAGCAGCACACGTTGTTACTTTTTAAATTTTTGAAAGGTGCTCTACTTCTGCCCCTTCCTATTGGCTGTTTTTCTCAGGAAGAGAGAAAACAGTTGGCAGAACTAAAAATTTCCAGACCACAGGGTGTCTGCTGCTTGTGTAACCCCAAAGCCGAAATTTCCACTTTCTCCGGTTCCACCAGGGACTTCACTGGAAGCTGCCTGTGCGGCAGACCTGCCAGGGCTGGTCTCCATTACACTTTCATGACTTCCTGTTTATTTGTGCCTCCTCATTGTTTCTTATTTCTTTTTTTTCTTTTCTTTCGTTCTTCCTTCCTTCCTTCCTTTCTTTCTTTTTTCCCCCTCATTGATACTATACCACAACTTCTAAAAATACAACCTAACCACTGGTTTTCTAAGAAGAGGAACTGCAGAAATAACCTGAGTGGCTTTGTGGCGATGACCTCTAGACAGTCTCCTCTGGGCCATCTGTTGGGTACCAGCTACAGGAGCACCTTCATTCACACCATAACAATGTGGTGCCCACTGCACTTGCATCTGGGCCATTACAGCCCCAGTGGCTTCCCTTTCTTGCCATCTGATGAGCCCCCTTGACAAGTTTTCTCAGTCCCTCATTACCGTCTGTGACCTCAGGGGGTTGTTCTCAAGCAGCTTTCTCACAGTAAAAGAGAAACTGATTTCACAGGGCACTGGCTCGGGAGCCTACAGTAAACAAATGTGTGTAAGGGCATGGTGGAGGAAGGGCTGGGGAGGGGGATTGAACCTGAGTTTAATCTCTACAACACTTTCTAAAAAGCCATGTAAGAGGCTGAGCATGGTGGCACAGACCTTTCATTCCAGCACTCGGGAGGCAGAGGCAAGTGGATCTCTATGAATTCAAGGCCAGCCTGGTCTACAGAGGGAGTTCCAGGACTCCAGAACAGCCAAGACTACACAGAGAGATGCTGTAAAAACAAACAAACAAACAAACAAACAACAACAACAAAAAAAAAACAGAACAAAACCAAGACATGTATAGCAAACCTATTTATAATACCAGTGCTGGGGAGACAGAGGTGGGTGGAGACTTGGGACTTGCTAGCCAGGCAATTTAAGCTAATCTGGAAACTCTCAGGCAGTGAGAGAGGCTCTCAAAGAACCAAGGTGTACAGCCCCTGAGGAACAACGGTCCAGCTTATCCCATGACCTCCCTACGCATATACCCATGTGCACATGCCCTCACGAATGTGTGAGTGTGCATACACACATGCAAACAAGCAGAGCATAAAATCATGTATGTTTATAGGGCCTGAAAATGGAAGTGAATCCATGTAGGGACCCATGTGAATTAATGAGAGTGAGGGGGTGGGTAGGAGAGGGGATATGGGGAGCGGAGGATATGCTCAGAACACATCATATACTTGTCTGAAAATGCGCCTGTGAAACCCAGTGCCATATTTGAGTTTAAAAATAACTTTATGCGGGGAACCTGGGAGGAGTAAGGGAGAGGTGAAAAATATGCTCAAAATATATTGAATGAGATTTTCAACGAATAAATAGAAACATTTGATACATATACAAATAAATAGGTAAGTGAGCTTACCTGATAAAAAATAATCTATGTGCATGCATCAATTCCTTTTGTTGTTGGTGGACCCGGCGATGGTGGCAAGAATTAAGGAACTCAGTCCCAGGAACAGTCTGGTTGCAAGCATATAAAAACCAAGAGATTGACAACAGCGTTCCCTGGCTTCAGGCACAGGGAAGGCTGTAATGTGTTTGTAGTACTGGTGATGAAGCTCAGTGCCTCACACTTACTAAGCCAACACTTTATCACTGAGCTATGCCCTCATCCCTAAATGGTTGTTATGAGTTAGTTTATTGATCATGAAAGGGATATAAGAAAGGAATTAATCCCAGATATTGGATTGCTGCCCTGTCCATTGTTTGATTAATGGGTTGATTTTTCAATTTGAATGTGACTGTTTGACATCTTAATAGTCCAGAAGAAACATTTTGGGGTGGTATGGGGAGGGGAGGTGGAATAAGCCACGTAAGTAACCTAAGCATTTACAGTTAATAGAATAGTTAACAACCCATATCTACTGTCCACGAGATTCGCTGCACTAGGGTAAAGGCCTGTGATCTCCATTTTTCATGGTTTTCCTCCGTTCCTTTGAGATAGACTTCAGGATCAACTGGCTTGAATACAAGAGAAAAACAGGAAAGGCTGGAAGTCTATGGGTGGAGTATGTGCTTAACACGAGCATTGCCTGGGCTCCAATGCCCAACATCAAAGAACAGCAGAGAATTATAGGAAACCAGGCACGGTGGCGCACACCTGAAATCCTACCACTCAGAACGCCGACGTCTGAGCTACGTAATGAACTCCAGGCAAACCTAAGCTTCAGAATGGGGCCCTGCCTTAGACAACAGCAATTTTTTTAAATTTATTTATTTATTTATTTATTTATTTATTAAAGATTTCTGCCTCCTCCCCTCCACCGCCTCCCATATCCCTCCCCCTCCCCCAATCAAGTCCCTCTCCCTCATCAGCCCGAAGAGCAGTCTAGGTTCCCTGCCCTGTGGGAAGTCCAAGGACCTCCCGCTTCCATCCAGGTCTAGTAAGGTGAGCATCCAAACTGCCTAGGCTCCTACAAAGCCAGTACGTGCAGTAGGATCAAAACCCAGTGTCATTGTTCTTGACTTCTCAGCAGTCCTCATTGTCCACTATGTTCAGCGGGTCCGGTTTTATCCCATGCTTTTTCAGACCCAGGCCAGCTGGCCTTGTTGAGTTCCCAACACTCAACAAGACAACAACAATTTAAAAAAATAAATAAATAAAACAAAAGAAAAATGTTTTTAACCTAGGTGAAATTTATTCGTCAGTGTATGTGGGTGTGGGGAGGGGGTGTAGGAGAGAGAGAGAGAGAGAGAGAGAGAGAGAGAGAGAGAGAGAGAGAGCTGCTGAGGCTGAGTCTTTTTTGCTATTTCTGTCCGTTAGCTGGTTAGCCAGGTACTCAGGCCAGCTAGGCCAAGAGGTTCTAGACTGGTCTATGGTCTCCACCCCTTAGTTCCCTGCTGGGATGTGGGAATTGCAGAGCATTGGTCTCTTATGCACTGAGCTGTATCCTGAGCCTATGAAGTTTTTTAATTTTCTCTTTCCTATTACACAGGGACAGAAACTGAGACTAGGGATTAGCACTTGTGAAAATGCTTTCCCCAGGAACTATCTTCCCCCAAGGTACTGGTGCTGGGAAAAACAAAACAAAACACACAAGAACAGCGGTTCACAGAACCCAGAGTTTAAACTCCCAGCCTGCCTTGCGGACTTTCCCACCAGACACACACACACACACACACACACACACACACACACACACACACACACATATACACCAGGAAGATAGGAGCTCGCAATTAAATGCTAATGCCCAGAAAAAAGGTTAGCCTTTCTGTCCCTGCTGGTGGCCACTTGTCAACAACAATGAACAAGGAAACATTCTCTTCATCCACAGCCTCATTTCCCGTGTCTCCTGGGTAAAGAGAAAGTGAGTTCTAGCAGACCTCTGAGCTCTATTTCAAGTCCCCACCCTCTCCTTTTTCTCTATTGGTTTTTATTTTTATTTATTCGTTTAGGCAGGTAAGTAGGTAGTTACCTGTGTGTACCAGGGCACATCTGTGGAGGGAAGAGGACAACTTAAATCTGTCCTCTCCATCTGCCTTGTGAGTCCAAGGGATCAAACTCAGGCGTGAGACTTGGATAAGGATAAGGATAAGCCCGTTTACCTGCTGAACCTTAAGCGCTTTCCATGATCTGAAATTTTCTTACTGGTTTAATTGCCCGTAGCCTCTCTATTATGTCTAAAGCAGTTTTTCTCCAAAGGGAACATTCTGTCCGGAGCAGACCTTTATCGATGTTTGGAGGTGGATTTAGGGTCACAGCAGTGGGAGATTATTCGCTGGGGTAGACAGTGCTCCGTGGCCCACCCCAGAGGAACACCAAAACTTTCTGCAGTTGCAAAGGACCACAGTGTTGAGGCTGAGAACTCTAGGGCGAGCTCCGTGGGCGGTGCCCGGGTGGCCTCATCAATTGATCCCCATTTGTACTAACAGTGGCGCTTTTTCTCAGAACGCTGCTGCTGGAGAGCCTGAGTGCTTGGCATTATGTACGCAGGAGTCAATCACAAGTCAGGTTAATGTGGACTCCAGCCCAGGATGCTACCCAACTGATAGATATCATCCCAGGGCATCACAGAAGCATGGTAGAGCCGCTGTCTCCGTGTAGATGAATCTCATCTCCACTGCACAATACAACTCAGTAGTAAACATAGGCAGTGATTTCAGGAGGTTCTCGGCCTGGCTTATGCCACATTTTCTAAAGACAGCAATTCAGTGGCTGAATTTCCTCCCTTCCTTTTTTTTTTTTTCTGACAAGATGTCTGATTTAGCCAAGGCTATCCTTGAACTCTCAATTCTTCTGCTTCAGACTTCTGAATTGTTGGGGTCACGGACATGCCCAGCACTCAATTTCATCTTTAGCAAATGAAATTCTCAATTTTTTCCCTTATTCCTCCCTCTCCTATTTTTCCTCTTTTACTTTTTTGCTACCTGCCTTTCCTCCTCATCCTCTGTCTCCTTTACCCTTACCTCTCCCAAGGGGCCTTCCAGGGGCCTGGGACTCCCGCCCCACATTGCAATAGTGTGACCAGCCCTCTGGGACTCTACTTTGGCCTCTGTGTAATCAGAGTAGTAATGCTTCCTACTTCCTGGGCTCGTTAGCAGCGCGCATCAAGAGATCAAGAGAGCACACGCGTTGTATGCCACTAAGTTTGTGTTTAATAGAAAGTACGGTTGCATGGTGGAAAGGCAGGCACTGTCTTGAGAAAACTGAAGGGGAAATCACAGCTGACTTTTCTGGAGACATCTGTGTCAGCGCAGGCTGTTCTTGGGACGGGAGTGTCAATAGCTCACGCTCAGTCACCACCCAGAGATGGTATAAAGGGGCCCTGTTCTGCTGGGGTTGACATCATCCGGGTGAAATCTAAAACTCCCTCCACTCAATAGGTCTCAGAGTAAGACTGGCCTAGATTGCCCTCTCTCTCGCCCCAGAGACTCATCCGAGGAGGAGTTTAATAGCTCACCTTGCTCTCGGGGTGGAAAGTTTGTTTCCTGGTGTGTCAGGTTTTCTGGGCCATGGTTTGGGAGTTGCTCGGTACAGTCTCTCTTTAGATCATGCTCTATCCATGGAAATCAGCAGTTTTTAACTTGTGGGTTGAACAACTTTCACAGAGGTCACTTAAGACCATCAAAAACCACAGGTATTTACATTGCAATTCATAACAGTAACAAAATTACAGTTATGAAGTAACAACAAAAATAATTTTATGGTTGGGGGTCACCACAGCATGAGGAACTGTATTGAAGGGTCACAGCATTAGGAAGGTTGAGAACCAGGGATGTACATGTTAATGAATGTGTTTTAGCATCCAAATTCCATCAACTCACTAGGAAGATTTGTGCAGGCACTCGCATGGAGGTCAAAGAACAACCTTACCTCGCTCTTGTTCAGAAGCAGGAACTCCTTTTGTTCGCTTCTTTTGTTAAAACCTAATTAATTCTTTATTAGTTCTTTGGAAACTTCATGTCATGCACCCCAGTCCCACTCACCTCCCTCCATATCTGCCCCACAATACTGAATTGTGCCCCCCATGCATAAATTAATTAAAAACAAAACCAAAGAAACAAACCAAAACCTCCTCCATCTTGCGAACACCTCTTCATTCACCCAAGTGGCATCAGGAGCTGTGGTGTGTCCTTCTGACCAGTCACTCCTCTCAAAGAATGTTCTCTGCAGTGAGTCATTGGTCTGGTTCATGCGACTGGATAGACGGCTCAGATCAGGAGCACTGGCTGCTATTTCAGAGATCCTGAGTTCAATTCTCAGCAATCACAGGGTGGCTCACAACCATCTGTAATGAGATCTGGTGCCCTCTTCTGGCCTGCAGGCAGAACACTGTATACATAAAGTTCACTGCTTCTTATGCTAAAGCTAGTTGGCCAGTGAGTTACCAGGGATTCTTCTGTGTCCACCTTCCACCTCTCCATAGGAATACTAGGATTACAGGTGTGCATTCTGCTGCATCCAGATTTACATGTGGTCTGGGGTTCCTTCAGGCTTGCATGCATTACTCAGAAGCATGTTGCTCCCAGCCTTCACTAGGAAGATTTTGGAGACCCTGTTTTGATTGAAGCCCTAGGGGAATAGTTCACAACATCGTTAAGGTCTCCCATCCTGTGAAACTTAAGATCTAGTGGGAGAAGACAGGCAGACAGACAGACAGACAGACGGACGGACAGATGGACAGACAGGTGGACAGACAGACAGACAACTAGCTGAATGAGAAACTGTAGGTCTTAGGGACACAACACCAGGATAAAGTGGAGGAGGCTCCACCTTCAATGAGACAAGGAAGGCATTTCTGAGAAGGTGGCGGACCTCTGATCTCAGATCTGAAGGAGGTGAAGAAACAAGAGGATGGATTGAATTGGGCGCAGGGCACTCTAGGCAGATGGAACAGCGTATGTGAAGCCTTAACATAGGACCAAGGGTTTGATTTGAAGTAAAGAAGGCCAATGCAGCTGTGCTGAGTCAGAGGCAATCGTGAGACAGAAATAAAAGTAGAAGGGATGAGCCCGGTGTTCGTTGTTCTCCTTAGCATCATGACAAAACACCTGACAAGCATGGCTCAAGGTAGGAAGGGCTTATCTGGCTCACAGTTCTGTCCATCATAGCAGCAAGACAAGGCAGCGAGAGAATGAGGCTGCTGGTCATGTTGAATCGATAGTCAGAAACGAGAGAGAGATAGGAGGGGAGAAAAGAGAAAGGAAAGAGAGAGAGGGGGAGATGGGGAGAAAAAAGGAGGGGAGGAGAGAGGGGGAGAAGGAGAGAGAGAAAGACAGAGGAGGAAAGGTTGGTACTCAGCTCACTCTTTTTTTAAAAAAAAACTTTTTATTGATTCTTTATAGATTTTACATCATGTATCCTGATCCCTCTTATTCCCCTACCCCCTTTCATCCATCCTCTAGCCTTGTAACCCCCCCCCAATCAAACCAAATTTAAATGAAAAACCAAAAATCAAATAAAACAATAGATCAAAACTAAAACAAAAGGTGGGGGAGATGAACCTTGTCGTGGAAGCTGTAGTGAGGTCCATTGAGTCACACAGTTTACCTTTTAGTCATTCATCTATACTTGCAAGTGTTCATTGCCATGAGTCGTATTGGTTTGGCTTGGGGCCTCTGTCGTCTGCTACTCCACTGGTGATGGACTCTTACCCAGGCTCCTCCGGGATATCCTGTTGTTGTCCTGTGTCATGGATACCCCGCTGTTTTGGATCTGTAGATTCCTCCTCTTCATAGTCCTGCTCCAACAGTTCATGGATGAGGTGGACGTTGGGGTGGGTCAACTCATAGCTCTGGTTCTGAGTCTGGGTGGTAACTGGGTTGGTCAGCCTGCCAGCTTTCCCTCATCATCACGCTCTGGCACAGCTGGCTCTCCAGCACTGCCTCCGCTAGCTTACCTGGTGGAGCCTGCAGCAAGGAGCTGGGCCATTTCTCCTGCTCTCAGACCCTAGATCCCTGTCACCCACACTCACACCATCAGGGCCAATTCTGCTGTTTTGCTTAAGGAAGGCTCAGGACCCCTCTCCTGATTGCTGTAAGGGACATAAGGGGAGGTGGGGTCAGTTCTGCTCCTTGCCCTCAGGACTGGATCACCTATACCCTTGACAACAGGGGTAGTTTTACTGCTGCCCTGCCAGGGTACAGGGCCTGCTCTCTTGTGTCCTGCAGCTGGTGAGGGGGCAGGACTAGTTCTCTCTTGTGACCCAAGGGCCAGCTCTCTCATCTGCCGCAGGTAGGGTGAGTGTGTAGGTGGGTGGGAGGGCATCTTTCTTTTACCCGTGCCTCCAGATGGCAGAAGAAAGAGGCAGAGTCAGCTTGGCTGCTCTCAAACTCTAAGGGTCAGCTCACCTGCATCCCCACTGCAGGATCAGCTCAGGTGCTTGCCTGTGGTGAAGGGTGGGACCATCTTTTCTGAGTGCAGGGGTCCAGCTCTCCCCTGAGGGGCAGGACCAGCTCTTCTGCTGCAGTATCCAGCAAGGGGCAGAGCCTACTCTCCCGGAGCCAATGAATGGCAGGGCTGACTCAATGGCTCCAATGACCCCCTGTGCTAACATAGGCCTCAGACATCATCACAGACCCTTAGGTCACTTTCTTTTTATTCAGTCCAAGACCTCAGCCTATGGGATGTTACCACCAACATTTAAGATGCGCCTTCTAAGCCTTGGTAACCCATCTGGGTTCCTTCACAAGCATGCCTAGGGGTCTGTGTCCTAGGTGTTTTCAAAGCCTGTTGACAATATTAACTATCATAGGCCTTTTCTTGTCAGCACAAGTGAGGAGTTAGTTTCTAGGTATTTTCTGTGGGAAGAGATTGGCCATCTCTAAATAGAAAAGCAGAGAGGTCTAATCTTCATTTAGAAGGTGTCACTCCTACGACCATGTCCTCGCAGTGACAGGACCATTGATTTCCCAGTTGCGTGGGAGCTAAGGACCTGGCCTGAGAGCTGACCGGGCACTCATCCAGATAACCCGTCAGACTTCAGCTGGGTCACACCACCCAAAGCCCTGCGAAGTCATTTTCAGGAGGCCAGGTCTCTTCTGCTGAGTCTCAGGAAGTCAATAGGGAACCAGAAGAAAAAGGGGGAAACAAGAAGCTTCCTGCTTCCTTATCAAGTGTTCGCGTTTCTGTGTTCCAAACATCAGCTAAAGCAAAACCAAAGGCAGCTAGGAGTTGGCTTTTTTCATAGTTGTTATTTCCTGTTACTTGTTAGTCTGACCCCAGACCTCCTAAGTGGGTCTCTTCTGGCCTGTGTGGCATTGTCACCCCATGGCTCCCCACCTCTCACATCTCCTCAGTCAGGTAGAGAGACTGGGGCTCGGTCCAGGTGGTGAGTGCTCCCTCATAGACCAGGACCCCACCAAGTGCTGCCACATCTGGGCTCTGGAAGCAGAGGTCAAGCCCGTAGCAGATTCTCACTTCCCTGTAGCTCTTCCCCACATGACAGCTGAGCCACTGGACAAAGCATTTGCACCAGCTATCAGCGCTTGCAGGCTGAGGACCCGCTCTTATCAGCTGGGAAGCAAACACAGTCCGAGGTGGGAGTTCTAACCCAGCATGCACTGTCTAACCTCTAGATGCCTGGAGTCGGGTGGGGAAGAGGTGGGAGAAGGTGAATCGTCTGGGTGGCTGCTACACAAAGGTCTCCAAAGCGATCACGTTTGAATATATATATTTAATTTACTCGAGAAGTCGCTGCTCTTAGCTGTCGTTGACAGCTAGAGGCAAATTCTGAAACTATTCCCACGGTCTCTGTGGATCTCAAAGGTGATTCTGGGTTTAGATAATTAAGGATCCCACATACTTGTCTCTTAAACAGAGTTCTGATTGAAACTTAAAAATTAAGCATTTTTGAGAGTCGTGCTTTAAAATAAGTGAGACATGCCTGCGTTGGAGTTTTTTGTTGTTGTTGTTATGGTATATGTATATATACCGTATATATGTGTGTATTTATAACTGGCCTATTGACCTAATGTTCATTTGAATTAGATGGCTTTTATTTTTAAAGAAGCTGAGTAACTTATATGCATCAGTTATGCTCTGACTCAGGAGGCAGAGTTCAGCTCTCATTCCCAGGTCTAGCATTAATAACTCGTGTGGCTTTGGGTGAATCTGACCTCACTTTCCTCCTATCTCAAGCAAGTGGCCATTAATAGACGCTCTCCCTATTCTATTTATAAATTCCCTAGTTCAGAGTGTTTTCCCATGCATGTATTTTTATCTAGAAGTGAATGAGTTTCCATGACTGCTTCGTGGTCCTGTCTTTCCATTTCTACCTGTTCTCGTGGTCCTTTACCATGGTCCTCACAGGAAGGCTTTCCCATGTTTGTCAGTGTATGCCAGATACAGGGCCGCATGCAGAGTCGGGGTCTTCGGCTGAGCTCCAGTTCTGTTGTTTATCTTGTGGGTCATAGGGCTTTGCCTTTGGTTTCCCTCATGATGTTGGAGCGATGAGCGTTCCTGCCCCAGGGATGTCTCGGGGTTAACTGTGTGGCAGCACCTGGGTCACGGAAGGGCCCCGTGAGCCATGCTGGAGGCCGGCAGGAACCCGTGGTCCTTTCTCTTCCTCTATTTCTTCCTATCGGCTCTGCACAGTTTTTCCTGTCACGTGCTTTTTAACTGGCTTGCTAATTTGCCCTGCCGTTGATCTTCCCTAAAATGAGTATGTATAAGGCTGAGAAAAGGTTACCTGTTTCCCAGTTTTCAGAGAAGTAGGGTGTGTCCTGGCATTAACTGTCACCTTGCCACAGCCTAGAGGAATCTGTGAGAAAAGTCTCAATTGAGCAATTGTCTTGACCTGGTGGTCTGTGGGAACGCTTGTGAGGATGTGTTGATCTGTGGACACGTCTGTGAGGATGTGTTGATCTGTGCACACGTCTGTGAGGATGTGTTGATCTGTGCACACGTCTGTGAGGATGTGTTGATCTGTGCACACGTCTGTGAGGATGTGTTGATCTGTGCACACGTCTGTGAGGATGTGTTGATCTGTGCACACGTATGTGAGGATGTGTTGATCTGTGCACACGTATGTGAGGACATGTTTTTTGGAGTTCTGATTACTCTAGGAGAATCCAGCCCACTGTGGCTCCCCTGGTCTGACCTTTGGACAGAACATTATGGGAATGGGAGGCTGTGCTAGAGAGAAGCTTCTTCGCCTCACTGCAGCTGGGGGGCAGAACAATGAGCACATGCAGGAAGGGGACAAGACAAGGCACAGCCTCCAACTAGCAACACTCCACTAGCAATCTCCCTTCTCCAAACAGGCTGCCTCTCGCCTCTTAGCACCTCCTAACACAACGATCAATTCATCCAAGGATTATTCCATTCATTGGGTTGGAGCCCTTGTGATCTAATGTCTCTGGAAGCACCCCCACAGACTTTCTAGAAGCAGACAACACTAATAGACGCTTACTGATCTGTCTGAATTGACACTCGAGGTTAATTCCTGAGAGCAGTTCCTCTGTGCTGAGCAGGCCCTTCATCAGTATTGCTATATCTTTCCTGGTGCCATGAAACTTTACTGAGTCAAGGTTTGCTCACTCATCTGGCATGACTCCCTGCAGGTCCTACTCTGGGGTGAACCTCAAACCACAATACCGGGCCCCGTGCTGCCAATACCGCCATGGAGGAAATCAAACCCCGTGTTCCCAAATCTTTTTCTTGTCAAAGAAGCTCTCCCTTGAAGTTTGAATTTCATGACTTCTCTTAGTTTCTGTTGTCAGCTAAAATCTCTTCCTAAGCATTGTTTTGATGAACAAAATACATGCCTCCCTTTTCAAGCTCTGGTGTAAGTCAATGACAAGGGCAGGCCTTTCTGTTCCTAGTGTCAGTCAAATCAACCCTTTGATGTCCTCTCAGAAGCTCCTTCCTGCAGGGGAAAGGATTCAGGGAATATTGAACAGGATACTCGGGGTATAGACAAACACTGCTGTGGGCTCTTGCCCTGCCCTCCTGCCCTAGGCCTCACCATCTCTTACCGTTCCATGCAGGGAGGTGTCAGAGACTCTCCTTTCCATGGATTAGTCTCTCTGAGGCAAGACTGTGTGGGCCATCATTTTGGAGTCTGACCTTTGGACACAATTTGTTTGGGTTAATTACGGAAACCCGTGATGTGTGGCCTGGAAAGAAGGCTTACCTGGTAAAGTACTTGCTCAGGAAGGATGAGGACCTGAGCTGAGATTCACCAGAACCTCTGGAAAGAGCTGGACACAGAAGCCTGCTCCTATAATTTTAGGAATGGTAAGATGGGAGGCGGAAATGGGCAGATCCTCCAAAGATACACCCACCCTTACCCATCCCCCACGCAATCTGTGTGTCTTACTTGAAGAAGTAAAATTCAGTGCAAGTCAGTGTCACAGAGCAAGGAAGCAGATCCTTCTGATCTCAGCAGTTTTGTAGACTGCAAAGACATGGGTTTAGGCAGACCAGAAGCCTGAATACTGTCTGGAAAGACATGAGAGAGCAACAGTCATTCCCAAGCTTTCCCCTGAGCCCACCTGGCTTCTCATGCCTCCTTCAGCTACTTGTCCTCTGAATTCTTCCTGCATGATTTTATCCATAGCAGTCAAGGTTTCATATCCAACTCCAGACTTCTTGGATTGAAGTTCTGATTGAGGCAAGTGACCATGTCTGGTTCTTTCAACTAGGATCAAGTTGTATGTCACTGCAAAGATTGTCACATCAAAAATACATTCATTGTTTAATAGTCTAGAGTAATCCAGGTCTTGGGAATTGGAGGCAAAACATCATGAAGTCTTTCTTGGCTACATAGGAACCAGAGGCCAAGGTAGGCTACAGGAGACTCTATCTCATAATATTCATAATACTACCAAAAATAATAATAAAATAAAATTACGTGTTGAGAAAAGAAATGTTGATTGATTAGAGGAAGGCTCAAAACAAAATTTTGATTGTTTGTTCTGTTTTTGACACAGGGCATAGCACTAGCTGTCCTTGAATTCATTCTGTAGTCTAGGTTGGCCTTGAACTCAACAGAGATCTGCCTGCTGAGGACTGGGATTAAAGGTGTGTGCCAAGGGATACATTTTTAGAGAAGAGAAAAAAATGTATTTGGATTATGGGTAATTTAGTAACTTGAACCACTGTGTGAGTTGTAGCATTTTCCTCAATGGCATGTCTCCAGCTCCTTTGGAGGAGCTCTGATGAGACCGGATAATAACATTGCCCAGCTCTGTGACCAGAACTAACATCTCCATCCATTTAGCCACTCTAGGTGTGTATTTGACCTGGGAATTGCCTAGTTAAGAGAGTAATCAGTGGCCATGAACTAAGCGAAGCTTGTCCACTAAACTCTTATCACCTGTTTTGTGGTTTCTTTGAGTCTTGTGTCTATCACTCCCCGCTAAGCTTGGTCACAGGTGCTTAAAACAGAGTTCAATCAAAACTGAGTGCAGAAATTTGCATTGAAGATGGGTTACTTGTACTCACCCCAAGCCTCTGTTTCTTCATCTATTGAATGTGAATAATAAAGGGAATTGCAGAATGTACTATTATAACTCAAAGGTGATGTATATAAGACACCTCGGACAATGCGTGTACACAGCTGGTATTCAGTAATGGTGTCTATCTTGTTCTTCAGATAGTGTCTCACTATGTTGCTCAGGCTGGTCTCAAACTCCTGTATTCCAGTGATCTGCTCATTCATATCTAGGGATAGCTAGAACCACAATCATGTACCACTAAGGTCATTTTTATTCATTTATTCATTTTGAATTTTTGAAGTAATCTTTCATGCAGCTCAGGCTGGACTTGAATTCATTATGTAGCCAGTACTGATCTTGAACCCCTGATCTTCCTGCCTCCACTTCCCCACTGCAAGTGTGCACCATCACACCCCACTCAATTTTTCTTTTCATGTTGGGTTAAAAAAAAATGTCTGAATTTTGTACAATACCTGAAAGGAAAAGAATGTTTTCCAAGCTTTTCAAATGTAACCCAACAATCTCACATTTGTGGCCAAAAAATAGACATGAAGATTGCACTGAGCTTTTCTCATATCAGGGAGATGCTGAGGACAGCCTGGGTATCTCTCGGAAGGAGACTTAGCTTAATCACACTTGAATTGAAAGTTTATGTGAGTGTACATACATGTACATACATATGTTTACATGGATGATGGTTTCATTTGGGTGTGTAGCATAACTATATAATATATATACATATATGTATCACATGGGGGTTCGGGTTTTTGGTTTTGGGTTTTTTTTGTTTGTTTGTCTGTTTGTTTTTGTCTTTTTGAGACAGGGTTCTCTGTCTTTCCCTGGCTATCCTAGAACTTGCTCTGTAGACCAGGCTGGCCTCAAACTTAGAGAGATCCACCTGCCTCTGCCTCATGAGTGCTGGGATTAAAGGCGTGTGCCACTACTGCCACCCAGCAGGAACATAACAATATTACATATATCTAATATGGATATATATTTAATAAAAATGTAAATATAGAAGCATAAGCCAGGGGCTAGGAATGTTGTTCAGTGGTAGAGCATTTGCCTAACCTGTGTGAGGTTCTGAGTTCAGTCTCAGCACTGCACAAGGGGAGGGGAAAGAGCACAGACAAAATGGGAGCAATGGCTTCCATCTGTTACCCCACTGCCCAGCATGCTCAGGCCATGAGGTTACAAGTTTAGGGCCAGCCTAGACTATACAGCACCCTGTCTTAGAAAGGAAATATTTGCACATGCTCACATCACAAGTGTACATAGAGGTGGTCTCCAGGTTGTCCTCAAAGGGACAGGGTGGTGGCATCTACAGATGGGATGGTTTGGAGTGTCAGTTTATTAAGGGAAGGGTAGAAATTACAACAGCTCATCCCCAGCACTGCAGTTTTCAATAAAAAAAATGGCACATTGAAAACTGATATGTCAAACTGTCAACCGTACACCTTCACTGCTAACTATAGATGGCGACCGCAGAGAGTTCAAAAGTTGAGGCCTTTGCATTTGAACTTCAGTCTCGTCTTTTTCTCTTTGTACTATGCAAGTATTGCATTTACCAGAGCGCAGCCATGATGAAAGGAGTTTCCTCATCTCTCCGCATGATCTTGTGCCCTGTGTGAACTTGGTTGCCTATATGGGCATTCGTTTTGTTACTGTTGGTGGTGTTCCCCCCAAACATTAAGTAGTCATTGCTTTGCATCTTTTCCTTACTTTAAATCCACGTGAATGCTCCTAGGCATATCCAGCCTTTTGACAGTGTGGCACAGCATTGTCGGCTCCAAAGTGTATTCAAGAACTGTACCATCTAGTTTTTGGTTTTTTTTTTTTTTTTTTTGAATTTTTGTTTTTAAGTCTCGTAATGTCTTAAGTAAGCATGGTTTTGTATTGGGCCCCTGTCATAGCTGTCCTTGGCCTCATGCAGCTTGCAGACTGCAGTTCGGTCACACCGCAAGTCTGTTGTGCATCTGCTTCCTGGGGACCCACTAATGCGTTCCCTGGAATGCGACACATGTACGATTAAGTGAGTCAGCATTTTACTGACAGACCAGGCTCTGACAGATCTCCCCATGTTTTTGTCCCCACAGATGACAGAAGGCAGGCACTGCCAGGTTCACCTGCTGGATGACAGGAGACTGGAGCTGCTGGTCCAGGTAGGTATTGGATGCTCACGTAGGTATTAGATGCTCAGGGGTAGCCCCTTTCTGCCCTCTCTGGAACGTGGTGGCCTGTGTCGAGGCTGCTCACCTAGCTGTGCCTAGAACTCAAAGCTTTAGTGACTGAGGGAGAGAGGTAGCTCTGGGGTCAGCAAACTTGGTCTTCTCATGACTTATCGTAGCTCATTGTTCCTGAAAGAATGCTGACGAGTCAAGCTGCTTTCTATGTATGAGCAGAAGCTCTTTGCAAAACCTATGATGCTAGAATGAGTTGTATGTATTTTACTTGTTTGTGATTTTCCTTCTATTTACCCAATCCTGGCCCAAAGATTTTTTTAAAGCAACAATAACAACAACAACAACAGAAACAAACAAACAGACAAAAAAGGCTGAATTCCTGTGGGTAGACTATACCTATGGCTAGCCTTGATGCCTTGTCAAAACCAACTCAGCTCAGCTTTCTCATTGAGCCTTGTCCCTCACCTACTGCACCCACATTGCAATTAAAATAGACAGAAGAAGAGTTGGAGAGATGACTCAGTAGGTCAGAGTGCCTATTCCAGGTTCGATTCCCAGCACCCACATGGTGGCTCACAGCCATCCAAAACTCCCATTCTGACCTGTGCAGGCACCAAGCATGCACAAACATACATGTAAAAAGAACACACCACACATAAAATAAAATGAGTAAGTCTTTAAAAAGAATTAGAGAATTAGGACCCACACAGTAGTTTGACCAGCTTTTAATCCAGATTTCTGCCTGCTTCTCTCCTTCCTCCCTGACCCCTTCTTTTCTTCCGCGTCCCTTCTCTCCCCTCTTGTTGTCTTTCTCCTCCCTTTTTTCCTGACTTCCTTTCCTTACTACCCCCACCATTCCATCTCCTCGAACAGGAGCAGTCAGTCTTCAGACCATCACTATGTACCCCTGACTGTTAGGCTCAGGGCTCAGAAGGGAGACCCTGCTTCCCTGGTTCCTGCACGACCAACATCAGTCATCAGTTGGACATCCTGGCAAATTCCAAGCCATACTTCTTCCCACCAGGCCCGTAGTATCCCCAAAGCTCACAGGCAGTTCCTTCTTAAACTGGGTTCTCAGAGCTTAGTGGTGACAATGGCATGAAGAATGATATTTTAAAAACCACACAAGCAAGCAAAAGCTTCTTTTGATGATTTAGGGCAGGTGAGAGGTGACAGCAGCGGGAGAGATGGGCAAGCAAATCGCTGCTAATCAGATTTGTGTTTTGACAGCCCAAGCTTTTATCAAGAGAGCTGCTGGACCTGGTGGCGTCGCATTTCAACCTCAAAGAGAAGGAGTACTTTGGAATCACGTTTATCGATGACACGTAAGTACTCTGGGTTTTCACGCCTTTGCCTCAGGCCTGAGTTAACACGCTTGCTGATTCTCACGGTTGGCGACAAGGGAGAAAGTATTTGTGTCCTGCTTAGCTATAAGTGTCTCAGTATGGAAATTTTCCCCTACAAACGTCATAAAGGAGGAAGAAAGGAACATGGAGCCTTTAAAAGTCTTGCAAATATCACCAGGTGTGGTGGCAAATGCCTGTCATCTCAGCCCTCGAGAAGTGGAGGCCAGGTGAAGGATGAAGGTTCTAGGCCACCTGGCCTGCATAAAGAGCTCCAGGCCTGCCAGGGTTGTGAAGCAGGATAGCGAAACAACAAATGAAGAAACAAGAAAACCTCAAAATGTGTGCTAATGAGTTTGAGTCTTTGAATGTGTGGTAATGCCCCCAATTCACTCATGTCGGTGATGGAAACACTAGGTTGTTCTTCATATGTATCATGAAGCTAACTTAATGTTTTGGCATTAATGGTTAGAACGTTTAAAGCCCAATTAAAAATATATACAGTTGAATATGGAATTCACTTTACCGCACCACAATCTAAGTCTCCATGCTGCCCTGGAAGTTGTTCACCTGTTTTCCGTCTATTTCCATTCTTTACGTTGACATGTTGGAGTGTGTGTGTGTCCCTGTCTGTCTGTTTTATAGCAACCTAATTTGTCTATATTATATATGGCCTGATATGTTATGAGAGGAATCCTTCCCTTTTCTGAAGATATTTTCCAAAGAGTTCTTTAAATACAAGAAAATATGTTCCAGACACAAAATATGCTGGCCAGCCACCACGTTCTTTCCGTGACTCTCACGATGGAAGTGGTTTTCAGTTGTTCAGTGGAACCAGGAGGAAAATAACCTCAGGAATGATTTAGTTTGTTTTTAACACTTTTGTACAGGCTAAGGATTTCTCACCCAGGGCCTCCACGAAATCTAAACAAACCCCTCAGCTCAGGCTGTAAAACCCAGATATTTGTTTAGAGGTGTACAACCCCCCCCCAAAAAAAACTTATAGTAGACTCAGAATGCTTCCTGAAGATGATTTACCCGAAGCCAGTGTGGGGTAGGGTGGGGGGATGGAGGAGGAGCGCTGTGCCATCACCCTCATCCTCTGAATCACTGGTGGAGAGGGACTTGATTGTCTGCCCTCTGCTGGATAAAATAGGAAATGGATGTGTCCGTTTTCCACAATACTAGCCAGAAAGCCATAGCAGTTCACATGAATCAGTGTTTAAGCAGTCACACACATGTAGGCAGAATCTGCATGTGAAAAAAAGGATATAAGACCTATGGGCATAAATACATCACAGCTGAATGATATGCTATGAACTGTAATTGCTACGAACACTATCATTTAGAAGGAGATCATATCAAGGTGAAGCTAAAAGCCCGGAGACTAGAACAATGCATTTATTTGTTTAGCAAATGTTCCCTGAGTGTCCACAAGCTACCAGATGGTATTCTAGGTACCGGGGATTTAGATTTGAGGAATGCAGTTATGATTCCCTGCTTACAAGAGTTCATATTGTAGTGCTTGTGGTCTGGTTTAACAAGCAAAGAGATGATAAGAAGATACCAGAAACTCTAAGTTCCCTGAGATCAGATGGAAAGCCGTATGAAGGAAAGCTGGGGAGGGGCAGTTTTAGATAGAGTGGGCCAGGATGGTGGCTGGAAGACAGAGTGCATCAAACACCAGGAACCAGCTCTGCAAACAAAAGCCTGATTGTCCAAAGATGGAACCCAGTGTTTTGTTTTAATATGATGTTTGTTTGAGACGGGACCTCAGGTAGTCCAGGCTGGCCTTGAACTCCTGATCCTGCTACCTCTGCCTCTGGGATTGTAGATATATGCCATCATGCTTGACTTGGTTTAGTTTTTAAGAAAAGTAGGGAAAGCCATTGTGGCAGAGTGCAGAAAGCAGGAAGAAAAGAGGTCCAAGATTAGCGCTAAGAGTGAGGTGGGAACGACCCAGAATCCTGTAGCTGTGTGATCAGACAGCAGTGTTTGACATTGCTGACACTCATGTTTCATATCTATAACCTGCATATAAGAATAGTCCTTTTATGGCAAATGCCCTATAAGGGGCCCAGAATAGAGTGCTAGCATTCTGTATTTCAGGCCTGTTAAGTAAGACACATAGAGTCCAGCACACAGGCACACATGCAAGAGAGGCTTTTCAGGGCACTGGAGTGCTCTCCCAGTTCTCTAGAATTGGGCCAGGTCCACAGGTTCCACAGGGGTGAAAAGGAGGTAGCATCCCAGGCAAGCATCACTTGAAACAAAACCCAATGCTGTGCGCTTGCTCAGTGGAAAGACACCAGCTCGAAGAGGGACTAAGGAGTGAGCAAAGGACAAAACCACCCATGGGTGAGCCCCATGGATCACGGAGATGGCAATGCACCTGCAGCCACTGAAGGACTACCTATGGTGGAGGAGCAAGCCTTAGAGCTACAGTGTCAGTACTGGGAAGAAGGGTCCAGACCATGCGACAGGCTGCTGGGGAAGCCCCAAGCACAGTGCTTTGTCCAGACGTTCTAACTTGCTTCAGAGAGAAAAAGAGAAAGATCTGAGCATGGTGCTGCCTAGCTGCGATCCCAGCCTGGAAGCTGTACTTCAAATTCTGGCCAGCCTAGGTTGTGTATAAAACTCTAGCCAGAAAGAAAGGGGCTGTAGAGAGGGTTCACTGGTAAGAGCGCTTGCTGCACAATCATGAGTACCTGAATTCTAAGTCCTAGGACCCAGGTGGAAACTGGGTGTGGTCACATGCATCCGTAATGTGGCACTGTGTAAGGAAGAGGAGGGCACATGGCTGGAACCTACTGGCTGCTAGCCTAACTCCTGGTGCAATCACAAACCATGCCACAGGGAGTATGACAGAGAGTGATAGAACAAGATGCCCAGCGCGCTCTTCTGGATTCCGCAAATCCACGTACGAGCACACCACACCCGTGCACATCACACACACCAAAAAGCGAGGCAGGACAGTATGAATGATTTCCTTGCATGACTTGGGCCACCATCTTCCTTGTCTACCCTGGGATTTGTGGGCTCCCTTCCAATACATTCTTGGGCCACAAAAGTCAAACCTTCCAGCCTTCCCAGGAACCTTGTGTGCCCCAACTCCCCTACAGGTAACAGACAACACCTCATGTCTGAATTACAGACAGCTGGGGAAGGTGTCCCCTGGCTCCACCTGTGTTTGTTTTCAGGAGTATGAGTTGGTCTTTTCTGGGAGAAAGAAGGTCTTGGATATTTCCACCTTTCCAAAAGAGCCTGGAAACATGTTTGTTACGTCTAAGGGTGTCTCTTCGGAAAGTCTTGGTCACAAACCTGGTTCTTTGTTTGGTAAATATTTTTGGAAGGTTTTTTTCCCCCATCGCTCCCTTTCTGTCCACCCCCGTGAAACCACTATCCCTCCCAGGGCACTGGCTGAGTTGCATTTTCCAGCTCCAGTGCCACATCAGCCTTGAGACGGTGGCAAGCTCAACGGAGGAAGGAAAGCGGGAAGGGACCCAGTCAATGACTCTTTACCCCAGCTCAGGGAGCCAGAAGAGAGATGGGGAAACAGACCACAGTTATGTAACAAAGGCAGCAATGCCGACCAAGTAAAGCAAATTCCTGACAGAGGGGGGATGGAATTCCTGAGGCTGCCCTTACCTAGGCTCCCCAGCTCTGTATGCAGGATGGTCGGCCACCCCTAGAGGGCAGTCTCAGCCCTCCTTCCTCACAAGGCGCCCTTCTGTCACCTCCCCCCCCCGCCCCCGCCCCCTTCACCCATTCGGAAAAGCTTTGCCCAGTGACCTTTGCTGATGAAGAAATAACAAATAGGCTTTACAATACAACAATAGCTTTGGATCCCTGTCCTTTCTGGTGGACCTGAGACAATGGGGCTTCCACGGCATAGACTCTGAACCAAAGAGAACACGAGGCTTATGGTTATAAGTGCTTGTCTTTGGTGTTTTTCTTTGTTTTGTTGTCGTTTGATTGATTGGTTAATTTTTTAATTAATTATATCTCATCATTATTGAGGAAAATACTTAAAAACGGCAAAATAAAAACATAAAATGGGCAATATTATATCCTAGTATTTAGACATAGGTAATTTTCTTTCTCAATTTTTAGAACTTTCATTCTGTTGATAAGACTATAAACAGACTTAGAACTATAAAAATCCTAATTTTAAAATCCAATTTATGTATTAGTAGTGGTCCATGCCTATAATCTCAAGATTCAAAGTTGGCCTGGTCTGCCATATGAAACTTGGAAAGCCTTGAACCTGACATGCCACAGATTTTAACCTTTAACCTAAACCTTAACCTTTAACTTTAATCTTTAACCTTAAACCTAACCATTCCACATATTTTAACCTTTATCTTTAGCAACTTTGAAGTGTCTTTAAATAAGTGTCACATTAAATATGACAAAATATAATGTAGGAGTCCTTTAACTTCAGCCTTCTGGTTTTTGTTTTTGTTTTTTTCCTTACACACGAAATCATGAATTCTAAGAAGTTCCCCAATGTTCCACCAAGGAAATCTTGGGGCAGTTCCCAGCATCCTTGTCTCGTAATTATGAAAACAGATGCACATAAACTGAGCCCAATGTTGTTACAGGAGTTAGGAAATCCCTTGATATCATGGACCCAATATTGAAAGCCCTGGATTCAAACCGCAGCCCTGCCATTTTCCTCGCACATATACTATAAGACACAACCTTAAGAGATAAAGATTTCCAACTTGGTTGATGTGTGAGGGACACAGTGAAGGAATCACTGAAAGGGCTGCTCCATGCTATGGTTAGGGAGATGGGTTTTATTAATAATGAATAAGAGAAAGAAAATATCCAGAGGCAGCTGGGAGAGGCCAGAGCAGAGAGAAGTAGTAGCAGACTGGACATGGCCAGGGTTGTCTATTAGAGAAGCGAGAGAGTGGGGGAGAGCAAGGACAAATCGCCTTGATTATAAGGGCAGTAGCTGTGGGGAGGGAAAGGCCAGGAAGCTAGCATGGACTTTGAAATGTATATCAAGGACTTTTGAGTAGGAACTGGGGGACATGAAGGCCAGCATGGGCTTGGATGTGCCACCACAATTGCATCAGTGGAGAGCCTTGTCCCTTCTGCTGGAAACCAGGAGAATGACTACCTTGGGGGTGGGAGGGGCTTTTTTTCACACATTCCCAAATAATGCTGGCTTTTATCAGACCTGACTGCCAGAAATCCTTCTATGGTCCAGCTTGAGCTCACTTCTAGACACATGGACTACCTGAGACCTAAGAGCTGATAGAAAGCATTTGCTCACTGAAGAGTAGCTGTTATTTATACCGTTACTATTTGGACCCATTTTTCCTACCGCTTTGTTTCTAATACTTAAAGGATATTATGTGTAGGTGTGTTTGGCCTGCATGTATGTGTGTGTGCCATGTACAGAGGGCCCATGGAGGACAGAAGGCGGCACTGGAATCCCCAGAACTGGAGTTACAGGTGATTGGTTATGAGCCACCATGTGGGTGCTGTAAACTGAACCCCAGATCCCCTGCAAGAGCAGCCAGTGTATTTCTCTGCCGGAGCATCTCTACAGTCCCTTTTCTATCTACTTATATTGAAGGGCAGCTTGGAATTTCCTGAGTTTGTCTTTTAATTATTTATTCAAGGACAAAAATAGACTAGAAAATGTTTTCTAGCTCGTAACAGATTTTGCTGGAATTCAACACTCCTTTCCCACTCCCCAGAAGTGGGTTCTGAAACTGGATTTAGTGTAAGAACATTTAAGCAGGCTCTAAGATGGATGGGCCAGTTGAGCAGCTTTGGAAATCACGTAAACAATCCACAGAGCGTGGAACCATAGAGGTCAAGGTCTTGAGAGAACTGTTTATACCTGCGAACTGGGGAGGCTCTGAGGAAAATAAATACTTAAACATCTGTAAGTCATGTGTCCACAGAAATAATTCCAGAAGGGGCTGACCCAAGCATGCATTGAAAACTGCAGTGTTGGACTTGATGGAAAACTTCCTTTTTCATAACTAAAACATGTTGCATTTAACCTTTCATATACAGTTAAAGATTAATTTAATTTTGTTCAGTGTCTTAATCTCCCAAAGCACTATTCATTTCTTATTTATTCTCTAAGTTTTTCTTTAAATATGTGCATGCTATGTATATGGATTTTCACTGGTTAAAAATGGGCAAGCACAACCTGACTGGTGTAAGATGAAATCTCAAAGCAGTTATAATGTTCATTTCCCTTATGACTAAGGATATTGAATATTTCTTTAAATGTTTCTCAGTCATTTGCGTTCTATCTTTTGAGAGCCCTCTGCTTATTCTATAAACCATTTTTAAATTGGGTTATATGTTTTCTTGATGTTCAGTCTCTTCATTCTTTTTAATTTTAGATATTAACCATCTATCTGTTGTGTTTATAATTGGTTTAAATCTTTCCCTGTTTTCTAGGCTGTCATTTTGCCCAGATGATGGTGTCCTTTGAAATATAGAAAACTTTTTACCTTCAAAAAAAAAAAAATGGGCAAGCAAGGGATGGTAGAGCAAACCTGGGCTACACCAAGGCTTTGTTTCCATAAATAAAAAGCACTATGGGTGATATGTTATACTTACTGTTATTCACTTTATTAAAATTTTAAATTTATTTTACTGATTTTGTTTGAAACAAGATTTCACTGAATATTCCCAGTTGGCCCAGACTTCTTGTATCGATCAAGGTAGTTTTGAACTCACAGAGATCCATTTGCCTCCACCCACCCCATGCCCAAGTGCTAGTATTGAAGGCATGCATCACCATCACCATGCCCAGGGAATCTTGCTGTTTTAATTTAAGGTTTTTGTTTGTTTGTTTGTTTGGTTGGTTGGTTGGTTGGTTGGTTTTCAAAGACAGGGTTTCTCTGTGTAGCCCTGGCTTCCTAGAACTTGATTTGTAGATTGGACGGGCCTCGAACTCAGAGATCTCCCTGCCTCTGCCTCTCAAGTGCTAATTTCAGATCTATATCAGGGAAATTGTTCCAAACAATTTTGTAAGCAGTCTCTCCAGCTTGTTTTATGACTGCATTGCACTTCTCTGCATACATTTAGATCGTTACTGAAACAATACCCTATAGATATTCATGTTATTTCCAGACTTTTAGCTATCAAAGTGAGTGTTTTCAATGTATAGGTTATTCTTCAAATGTGTAAGTTCTTCTTGGCAAACTCCTCCCATTGCAAACACTAGTTTAGAAGTAGACAGGTTCAAAAGGTTTGAGAGAAATGGTGGCGGTGGCCTCACAGCCCGTGGTATCCCTGCCTGGCATGCAAGCACGCTCTTTCCAGGCAGCTTTGCCAGCACTGTGTGTTGCTGAAATTACCATGCCATCCTTTGCTTTTGCTTCTGCTCACAGGGGTCAAGAGAACTGGCTGCAGCTAGACCACAGAGTTCTGGAGCACGATTTGCCTAAGAAGCCTGGCCCAGCTATTCTACACTTTGCTGTCAGGTACGTGTGGGCGCATCCAGCATTCACCTCCTTCTTTGGTTTTTAACTTCTATTTTTCAACATTTCTAGTCACCAGAGACAGTGAATAAAAAGAGAGTAGACCCCTTGAGAACAGGACCACGTGAAAGAGATTGTCTACTGTCTCGGTTACCATAGATACTGCGTAGATTTGTTTTCTTTAAAGATAAAGGAGGGAAGCATCTTGCTTTATCCCTCAAAGATTCTTAGATTAAATGTAATACTGAGAAACCTGAGAGATGTATTTTATTTCTTAATTCTGAAGAAAAATTTTATTCAGTAAACTTAGGATTCTTCGACTCTGAAATCTGAAACATGTACTGTTATATTTTATGTTGGAATAATGTGGGCTAGAGATGTGGAAACAATTGAGTTTGATACGATTCCATGTCTTAATTGACGTGGAAGATACAATGCAAACAAATCCCCAGAGAAATTCTCCTAACGCCTCAGAGACCCGAATTGTTTCAGGCAGAGTCAGACAAGGGTAACTCTCACAGCCCTTGCATGCTCTATGAGCTCTGTTTGGGAAAGTCCCTTAACGAGGTCCTGAAACGGATGCATTTAACTGAATCAGGGACTTCTCAGAGCTGGCCCAGGAAAATATTTTAGCATTAACTACTACCAATCTAAGAGAAATGGAATGCTTGAAGACTGGCCTTCCTGCCCCTTCTATAGCTTAAGATACCAAACATTACCAGTGGAGCCCACAGCTCCTTCTGTGGTAACCCTGCCCCTGCCTGAAACCTAAGAAACAGCTCTACAACCAATTTGTACGGCTGGGAGATTTTATTTTCATAAAACTGGTTCAGATGCGACAGATGGGAAAGGCACCATCTGCCAAGTGTGGCAGCCTGGGTTTGATACCTAGAACCTCCCCGGGGGACAAAGAAAACCTACTCCAACAGTTTACCTGACATCCTCGTGCATGCAGCCACACACAAAATAATAAGTGTAAAATCATTTTAAGCTAATTCCATCAGAAGACTAGTCTAAGATTAAGTTTAATTTTAGTGAGGAAGATACATCTCGTTTTATACTATGATGTTGGGAACCCCATCTTCTTTTCCCTCCTCCTCCTTTCTTTTCCTCTTCCTACTCCCCCTTCTCTCCCTCCCTTCTTTCCCTCCTTTTCCTCCTCCTTCCTATGATGTTGAGGCAAAGTAAGTGATGATACCATTTTACAAATACTATTGTAATTCATCTGCTCCATGGAATTCAGAAGCACAAAAATACTGTATCTCACCCTTTTTTAAAACTGTGGTTCTTATGCAAACTAACTACTGAGAGTTGCTGAGTCTTAGCTTGCCTGTGGTGTGTTCATAGCCCTGGGGTGGGGGAGGGGAGCCTTGTTCTTGTTGGTGTTCATTTTCTCAATATTTGATTTTGGGGTCTGGAGAGATGACTCAGTAGTTAAGAGCACTGGCTGCTCTTCCAGAGGATCTGAGTTTGATTCCCAGCACCCACATGATGGCTTCAAACCTTCCATAACTCCAGTCCCAGAGGATCTGGTACCCTCTTCTAGCTTCCATGACACATGTCACATAAAATTAAATTTTATGAGCTCTGCATGAGATTTTTTTTCTTGCCCTTAACCCTATTTGTTGTTGGTTGGCGTTTAATGGTGCTGGGGATTGAATCCAGGGTGTTGCCTGTACTAAGTCTATGCTCCACCACTAAGCTGCGTCCCCAAACCCCTAAGAATTTTATTAATGCCCAAGAAGGGGGGCACATAGAGATGACTTGTTTAAGTGTAAGTCATGGCTGGAGAAGTGCCCAAAGATCCTAAAGAAAACCTGGAGTTTACTGAAACACAGTGAGTGAGACCTGTGTGCCCAGGACAAGAGAAAAGGAGGAACAGCCAGAAGCAAGGAGAAAGCTGCCTGCTGGCATTGAACAGGAGTCAGAATGCAAAGGGAAAGTGGCTCCATGCCAATGAGGTGCCTGTCCATGAGGAAGTTATCACTGTGGACAGTTCAAACTCAGATAAAGAGAAGTTCCTCTCCACCAGCTTCAGCCTCTGCCTCTCCTTTCAGTTTCCTGGCTTGTGGTTTATATCCTACTAAGGAGAAAGAAAGTTCTGTTTCTTTGCTCTTGCATTCCGCAGCTGTCCAGCCTCCTGTAAGCACATGGGCTGCTCCTGGCTATGCTAAAGTCTGGGCACCCTCAGCATTCCTCCGCATTAATCCTTGTGTGCACAGGCCTTGTTTCTGCTCAGCAAAGGCATTGTGTCTTCGGACAATCTTAACAAGTGTCATTTGTTTAGTGACCACATTTGTGTGCCTGTTTTTGACAGCTGCTGTGGTCAAGCGTGTGTCTGAAAATTCCACAGCGCAAACCCTGCCTTCCCTTCCTGGCTGTCGTCCTTCACAAGGCCACGCTATCTTTTCCAACAGGTTCCTGGGATTCCACAGCAGTTGCTGGCTTGTTCCTGGGGCTTCAGCCCCTACTTAGCGCGTTATCTCAATTGTCCTGTAACCACTTGGTGTTAACTTTCTCCTCTCTGCTAGCGTATTTGAAACCCTTATCAAGGTTTTAATGATTCATGTAATTCATCCTCCCAACAAGACAGTGATATCATCATAGCCTTTATTATTCCAATTAAGCAGCTGTTGTTACTCTGGCTAAAGAAATGGTGAGGCAGGATAGAACTCTCTGGACTCTGAATGGACTTCACTGAGATCACGGATCAGAGGATCCAGTGCAGGGACAGCTAGAGAATGACTTTTGTCACACACACTTGTTTGTCTGAAGGTCTCACACCTCCAATGAAAGAATACAGAATTGTTGGTGACATTTCTATCTGAGGAAAGAACCCGTTAGGTTACCTGCGTTGACTAGAGAATAGAAGCAGGGAATTCCAACAAAAATTAAAAAATAAAAATTTATAAAAAAGCCTAGGTATGATGATACTCATTTGTAATACTAGCTTCAATGAAGCCTAAACAGGTGGATCCCTGGGGCTTGTTGGTCAGCCAGCCTGCTTAGGGAACTCCAGGTAGTGAGAGAGACTGTCTGGGTGCTGGTAGAGATGGGGAATATTATGTACACACGCACGCACGCGCGCACACACACACACAACGTGGGCAGCCCCCTAAGGAACAACACCTGAGTGCATACTCACTCACTCACACACACACACAGACACACACACACACACACACACACTGACAGTCACACAAACGCAACCAAAGGTATTACGTGACTGATTTGATCTTTGGACACTGTAAAGGTATCTGAAAGTCCAGAGGTCTTTTATGCATGGATGGCAGGTAATGTGCTGTGGTACAGGTCCAGGGATATCCTCATGCATAGACAGCAGGTGATGTATGGAGGAGACACACAGCACAGGACCCCTCCTGCATGGGTGTCAGTGACATACTGGGATACAGAACACGGGGCCCCTTATGGGTAGACATCGGGTGATGTTCTAGTGCACAGAGTACAAGGGCCCTTCATACGTGGCCATCTAGATGATGAGTTAGCACACAGTCAGAAAAGATCTCTTCCAGTGTCCATGCACGTCACTGTAATTCTTAATGCAAACAATTGGAAATACCCAAATGCTGACACTAGAGATAGGATAAGCGAGTCTGGCGTCTCGCAGCCAGCTGTAAGAAAGGGATATGAGCATGCATATGCTGTGTTTCATTTCCTCCGGAGGGAGGGCTGGGGACCAGTATCATCATTTTTGGAAAAATTGTCAAGCTATACACTCACTCTCCCCTTTAGAACCAAAGCCTCCACCTCACCCTCAGTCCTGGTCCCAGTTCTGCTGGTGTGCCCTGGACAGGGTTCTGTGGCTGAACCCCTCTATCCTTGTCCTCCCCCAACCCCGGTGAATCACAACTTCATTAAGTCAATGTTCTTAGGATTGTCCTCGTCTGCCTTGTCTTCCGGGCGCCTACATGATAAGGCAGGTTGTGTCTGAACAAATAAGAATCAGCATGTATTTATGACAGATATGAATAGAGTATCGAGAGGACCTCAGGATTCCTCTGTTACGTTGGTATGTTTTAGAAATATTCCAGGGGCAGGAAACCATGTGAAAGGAGCTACACTGAACCTCAAATAAGCATTTCTCCTTTCCTTCTTTTTCTTCATTATTTATTGCTTCTGCTCAGGAGATACAACCATGCATGAGGAAGCAGCTCTGCCACCCTCATCTGAAGGTGGACAGCCATTCCTACGTTAATTGCTGTGCCCATTCATCTGGTAGTTACCAGGTTCCTACCCTGGGTCTGGTCTTGTGCTGGTGCTGGCATTGCCGTAAGTGGTAGTGACAGTGTCCTGCTCTCCCAGCCACACTGGGAGGACACTGGCACTAAAGAAATGAATGTGTAGAGTCTCTTCTGGAAGAGATTCTGGAAAAAGAACATGCTTTCAGGATGGAGAACAGAAGTGTCAGTGCAGCCAGGCTGCTGGGTGAAGGAGAGTGGCCCAAGGCATCCTATCGCAGAAGCTGTTAGCAGCAAAGAACAGGAGATGAGGCAAGGAAGTATCAGATCTTGGGGGGAGGTTCATGCCAGGCCAGGAGAATAAGCAGGCTGGGCAGTGGGAGCATGCCTGGCAGGGAGCTGTGTGGCTGGAGAGAACCCAGAGGCCAGAGTGGCCTCCACGGCAGCTTGGAGTTCAGGGGCAAAGCACTGGTTGCAGAAGGCTTAAGAGAGTAATTGCACCACAGTTTCTGCAGCAGACTTGCTGGGCCTCTGGTGCTGAGTGGAATGGGGTGAGAGTGAGAGGTGGGGGTGCTGGGAGAAACCAAAGTAGGAAGGAGTCACAAAGGTCCAGGAAAGAAGTGAGAGACGGGAGGAGACTATGCTGTAGTAACTTGGGGATGACGAATGAGACCTTCAGGAAGGACTTATGAGAATGCAAGAGGAAGCAGACAAAGTAAACTGACTTTACAAGACCATCTGCAAATATAAAAATTCGTGTCTTTTTTTCTAATTTTAGGGTTTATGCAAATAAAGAAAGAAAGAGAGAGAGAGAGAAAGAAAGAAAAAAGAAAGAAAGAAAGAAAGAAAATTATGCTTATGACCCATTTGTGAATGGGCGGCCATAATTTATAAAGGCGAGCCATCTCCATGTGAGCGAAAACTCCCTCAGACTTCTGGGGATTTCTCCTCCGAGACTGGGGGTTGCTATCTCACAGCTGTAAATTATCTTTGGCAAACATATGCCTTTTTGGTAATAGAGCCCAGATGTGAGCATGTGTAAAGCTGATAGTGAGTGAGCCATTACAAGCTTGATTTAAACAGAAGTGCAGGGCCTGGCCTGACCTCACTGGGAAGGCTCCCAATCCCTCAGGGGAGGGCAGCAGGGCTGGTACAGTTTGGTACCACACTGATCCACCCGCTGGGACCTCAGTAACTTTCCCAAGCCTTAGCCCCTGAATAGCTCTTAGGTTCTCCATTCTGTGTGTGTGTGTGTTTCTCCTCCTTTCTTTTCCTCCTCATAGTTGCTTTGTCCCATACTATGCAAGTTCTCCCTGTGGCACCCTAAAGCATTGTTAGGGACACTCAGGACTGAACACTCTTCAGCTTGAAGGAGAATTCTGTTAGGAAATATGAGAGGAAAATATTACCTTTTTTTTTTCTGAATGGCTGGGAGCAAGGAGCCTTTGAAAGCCTCCTGAACACTTTGTGCTTTGCCATCTCATCCTCTGGCCTGCCTTTAGAAGTTAGGCCTCTGCAATGAGATGGACCAGCTATGGTTGTATATATCCTCCAATACCAGCACTCGGGAGGCCAAAGAAAGAGAATCCTGAGTCCAAGGCCAGCCTAGGCTGCACAGCAAGATCTTGTCTCCAAATATTGAAGAACAAGGAATGAGTTCTACTTTAAGGAGCACCATGACCACAGCGGTGGTGGCTGACAACTGTCTGAACTCCAGCTCCAGGGCAGCTGGCAGCCCTACACAGACATACATGCAGTCACAACACCAATGCACATGAAATAAAAATAAGCAAATCATTCAAGAAGAAAAGGGAGTTTCAGATGTGAGCAGGGGTTAAATTTCAGAGTGGAATGACGTTGGTGATGAATCGTTGACATCTCTTTAAATTCTCCCTGCAATGGACAGCAGTAAATTATTGAACAAACCTTGTTTTTTTTTATTCAAATACAAAGAGAAATAAAAAGAAACTCTACCGTGGCTATGACAGGATCCCGTGAATTATCTCACAGCCATTGAGGAGGTGGGTGACAGTAACAGGGCAATAGGAATTGTTAAAGAGGAATGTGATTTAAAAGTCCAGAGGAGGATCAGACTTCTCCCTCATGGCTTAGCAGAGGGTGGGCGGGGATGTGAGTCTTTCTTTAGCCCTGAAGTCAATCCCTTCTGGATTTGGAGCATCCCAGAACCTGGGAGTAACTGTGAGTCATTTACTATCTACCATGACCCTGTCAGTGGCCAGACCAATTCGGAACCTCCAGGTGGTGTGTGTTGGTTTCCATTTGTGAAGTTACACCATCCTAATTCAAGTTCAAGAAAGACACAGAAACTCAACTCATTTCCAGTCTCAAGTTTCTTAAGTTTCTTACAGATTTACATTTATGCTTCTTGATCAAATAAGCAGGCTGTTTCTGACTACTGTAGCCAGCTTTTAAAAAACAGGCCAGAGATGAATACCTGTGCTCTCCCCCACCCCCTCTCTGTGTGTGTGTGTCAGGCCAATGAAGAAAGAAGCCTTAGGATGCCATAAAATAAAATAACTAGTGTTGTGAAGGGTAGAAGAAACCATAAAATAAAAAGTTAAAATGTTAGGGCCAGTGACATGGCTGAGCAAGCAAATGCCCTAAAAGCCTGGTGACCTGAGTTTAACCCCCAGAACCCATGTAAAAGTGGAAGAAGAGAGCCAAGTCTACAAAATTGTCCACTGACTACCACATGCACACTGTGGTGGCCCGAACACCTCACATACACACAGACACACACACAGATACACACACACACAGACACACACACAGATACACACACACACAAATACACGCACACACAGACACACACACAGACACACACACAAATACACACACACACAGACACACACACACACAGACACACACACACAGACACACATACACAGATACACACACACACAGACACACAGACACACACGCACAGATACACACACCGGAATAGCAAAGATAATAAACTTTTCAAATTAAATGTGTGCTCCTTTGTTTAGGGTTTCCCAAGAGCTGGTATTTGGGCCCAGGTTGTCTATGGCTGGCTGTAAAGTGCTGAAAGGAATTCCTGGCCTCACCCACTGCTGCCAACCTTCTCCCCAAACCCCAAGTTCTGATAACCGAAACTCCCCATCCACGTCTCTCAGTCCCCCACCATGGACAGCAGGCTTTCCCTCACTCCTTACTCCTGTCCCAGCTTTTTTACTTCTCAGCCGTGTAGCCCTTGGTAGAAACAAAACACGTCCTGCTAATCTGGCGTGAGGGTCTGTTGAATCATCACATGTTAACGGCGAGGGAGGCTTGCAACGCACGTTAGGTGTTTGTGGGTTTTAAGTCACAGACTCTGCCTCCATGTGCTGAGTAGGTAAAACAGTCATTAGGTGAAATACAGCCTTTCACTGTGGAAGATTTGAGGCTGTCTGGCTTGGGTCTGACCCAGGCCTCTCTGCTTGGGGTGGTGGGCCTTAGCATTTGTCTTAATTAGTCACCAAACCCAGCTGGCCTCTTTCCGTCAGACGTGCCTCCCCTGCTTCGCTTCCCAGACAGATCCTTGCAAAACCATAGCCTTTGCTTGCCCTCCGGAGGTTGAGAGCACCCTGCTTTGAAGACACAAGCACTTAATAAACAGACCCTGGGGATGCTCACTCCTGTCCCCTCTCAGGTCACAGCAAGGTCCTTACACTCCTCACACAAGCCCTTCTAGAGAGTTTGGAAAACTCAGTTTCCTTTGAGAAGAAGAGCAAGAGGGCAGGCTCCTACAGGCTCAGCTGATGTCCTGTCTGGCTCCCCTCGCCTGTCTGGAAATGCAGGAAGGAGGAAGAGGAAGAGTGTACTTTTGGCCCTAAGCACATAGGAGAAGCAGAAAAAGCTTCTCTTGGGACTTTTCCAAGACTGCTGCCCTCACAGAGATGAAAGGGGGCACACTGGACTCCCTTCTGTACTAGGGCTGTGCGGCAATTGCGAGAAAGAGATGGATGCGCTTGGAGACCAAGATATGTGTTTACATTTCAGCCCAGCCTCATTGCATGGTGAAGGTGCCCTGACTGCACTGAAGGGTGGTTACCATCAGTAAACAGGGATCGATTGCCCTGTTCAGAGTGGAGATCAGGAGCTGATGAGATGCTTCTGAGGCATGTGCCCACATTGAATTCTGTCTCTGTGTGTGTGTGTCTGTCTTTGGTGTGTATGTGTGTCTATCTGTCTTTCTCTCTGCTGTGTGGGTGTGTGTCTCTGTCAGTCTCTCTCTGGTGTGTGTGTGTGTGTGTGTGTGTGTGTGTGTGTGTGTGTGGTGTGTGTGGTGTGTGTGTGTGTGTGTGCATGTGTCCCTCTTTCTCTCTCTCTCTGGCATGTGTGTGTGCGTGTGTGTGTTTACATATGTAGGAGCCTCTGGGTAGGCAGATATACCTAAAGTGCTTGGCAATGGAGTCTAGAAGACAGAAGTACTCTGCTGAGTGGGCTATCTCCCCAGCCAGAAGGAAGTTCTTAAAATTATCCACAGCAGCGTGGAGAAACTCAAGCGAGGCATGCTGGTCTGGCTCCACCTCTTGCCAGTCACCCACTTGGTATTGTTCAGAGTACAAAGTGATTGAGTAATTCTTGCCCACTTTACCCCTTTAGAAGATTGCCACTCAAGCACAGCCAAGATTTTAGTAAAGCGAGAGAGTATACTCACCCGAGGTGAGCATAAGTCATGACTGGCCAGGCAGCCATTGTTGGCATATTTTCCCATCCTGTTTCACATGGAGATCAGCTTTAAGATGGTAAGCAATTTAGAATCAGTCTAGGCCACATGAGAAGGTCACTGCAGCCTGGCTACATGTTTTATGCACCCCTGCCATGCAATTCTATGCCATATAGCATATGTCACCAACTGTGCTTTGCCCATGTCAGATGTCATGGAGTTCTGAAAGGGCAGATGGACACTGAGAGCCAGAGTGAGGTCCTGAACTCTGGAGACAGACCTAGGTAGGCCTTGAGATATAGACAAGAATACACCTGGCCCCACAGCATTGCTTTGACCTCTATAGATAGATACCATGATGTAAAAATGGTGGTTGCCCAAACATCACTAACTCTCCAAAGGAGAGCCCACCCAGACAGCTCCGATGTGTGTGTGTGTGTGTGTGTGTACACGTATGTGCATTTGGCGGTTAGAAGTCTACCACAGAAGTCGTTCTTCAAGTGATGTCCATCTCAGTTTTTGAGACAGGGAGTCAAAGATCTGGATCTTGCTTCATAAGCAAGGCTGTCTGTCTAGCAAGCCCCAGGAATCCTCCTGTCTTAAATGAGTGCCACCACATCTGGTTTTTTTTTTTATGAGCGTACCAGGGTTTGAACTCAGGTCCTCCTGCCTGCAGGGCAAGCACTTTACCTACTGAGCCATCTTCCCACTTGTCCTTTTCCATATGCCATCTTGCTATCTGACTGGCAGGCCGTCTCCCTCTGACTGCTGGCTGTATTCCCATGGCGTTGAGATGTCACGTTCTAGAATCCCTTATGAGGGATTATATAAACCATGAGGAAGTGAGAACATGTTGGGGGAGGGGCAGGAAAAGTAAGGACTGGAACTCCCCCAAGCAAATGTTCTTCCCAAGAAATTATCTTATGTCATGCTTGTGGTTTGTCTCCAGAGAGACACCACTTCCAAGAGCCTGGCTTGGTTCTAGAGCTGAACATTTAGCCTGGCAATCAGATTCACAGAATCCTGGGGAAATCCTGGGGAAATACTAAACCCACAGAAAAGAAACACTATAGTTTATGAAAAGGCCTGAATCAATAGGTGTAATATTTATTAGTCTAAAGAGTCATTGTCCCTGAAGACCGTCTATATTTTTCATACACCCCTTAGACCTGAAGTTGTCACAGGGATCCCTTTGACAGAATGGCGGGATTCAGAGAGCCAGTAACTGGATGCGGGACTAACCAGGGAAGAATGTCAGAGGCTAGTGAGAAATCGGATAGGGAGTTGTTCTCTGGAAGTAGGATTCGGTCAGGGGCCCAGGCATCAGAGATGAGTCCGGTATCTAGTATGACAGGATCTGTTTACAGCTGGAAAAACTACAGATCGATTTGGTGCTGGGCCACCAACAAGGTGGGGCCTTTAGTTCTCAAAGCCTGGGACCAGAACTGTTCAGGTTGATATGTCTTCTGCCTGGAATGGTCTTCCTGCCACTGTCACCTGCTGACCTCATACATTCTTTAAGACTCAGCTCAAATGCCCCTCTCCTGTGGTGCTTAGGAGATGGATTTCATTTTGGCAGCACGCTCCCTCTTATTTATCCGCTGAGTTAATTGCGTCCCTCTTGTCAGCCCCCATGACAGCGCGTTCACAGTGGGTTTCATTGAGAAGGTTCCTATAGGAAAGAATGACATTAACTTGGTTTATCATGGCTCCACTGCTTCCTAGCTCTGGCTGAGAGATGAGAGCATTACATCTCTGTCCTTCAGCCTTCTCCTTTGCAGGATGGGTTCAGAATTTGCTTCCTACTGAATCTAGTTTTACTGATGTGGGGGAAGAAATGATGTCTGTAGAAGAACACTGTATATTGCTGCTAGCGCTTAATTCGATTCTTTGGCAGCCAACAAACAGCTTCCAATTGCAGCTAACATAGAAAGAAAAATCATTGCAGGAAAATGACCCTAATGAAGCCTCAGAGGAGACAGGGGTTTGGTGGGACTCTGGAGAGCAGGAATCAGGACAGTGGCATTCTTTAGGATGCTGCCAATAGGACAAGTAAGATCCAGGTGCCTTTATCTGTAGGTCATTCCAGTGTTAAATTCGACCATGAAAGGATTGTCCTGGTCTAGCCTTGGTCACATGCCTATACACTGCACTCCCCTGTCCTCAGTCTCACCCATTCCTATCCAGCCAGCAGCCTTCTGGTTTTGCATATGTGATTCCCACTGCCAATCAATGCGGTGTCATTGACTCAGACACAGAATTTAAGGAGAAAGTGGTAGAGGTAGAGGGAAAATCTGAATGAGAATTGGATTTTAAAGAGACTGAAGGAATTACTATGAACTCGTTAGTGTGAAAATCCATTGCACTTGTGATCTTAGTACAATGCTGTTCTCTGAGAGGTGCTGGCTCCCTGAAACAATTCAGAGTGCCCATCTCCCTGGATAATAATAATCAGCACACTGTGTTGTGTCCATGCCTGCTGCCTTTCCCTTATGATGTATGATCTTTGAAGGAAAGGCTGAGTCCTTCTACGAGAATGGTGTGATACAGTTAAATAGTCTTTGAGCAAAATGGGTTGTCACTCAGTCATCGATTCTATAAACAGATTTGAACATTTGTATTTGGCATTTGCTTTCTCTAATTCTCTTCAACCTAAAAATGGAGATAAAACAATATGGAGAATTCTTGCATAGTGACCGGCTCATAGAGAGCTCTAGATAAATGGTTACTATTGTCATTACCAATACTGTCATTATTGTCCCTAATTCCCCCATCATCTTTCTCCATGTCTGGTGCCAGTCAAGTATTCAATGTTTGATAAATGAATAATTTCTAGTTATATGTTATATGTACACCCTTGATTAGTTTGATTGACTGAGGGTCTGTTGACAATGCATGATCCGTGTTCATTGCTGTACTCTCAACAATTTGAAAAAATAATTTTTTGTATAGCAGATATCTATTGAATACAGAATGAGGGCTTAAAGGAGGAATGAAAAACAGACTTAGGGCTCTATTGGTGTGACTTGGGGACTCTGAGCTAAGAGATCCCTGCCCTGGAAGAGCTTCTCCCTTCTCGACAACTCCAACATTCTACCTTAATCTAAGGTCTATCACCTGCTAACTGTTGCCCACGGGTGCTGACTTTGCTCTTTTGAAGACATAGAGAAAACATGTGTCCAAGCATGTTAATGCACTAATGATTACGTGTCTTGTTTTTCTTCGTTTGTATTAACATAACTGATAGCCACCGTTGCTGAGGGCTTAGCTTTCAGTACACATGCCGACTCAGCGCCTTGGAGAGATGGCCAGAAAGAGGAGCTGGTTAATAGCCTTCTTATCAGAGTCTAAGGATCCCAAGTCAGACCTAGCCTGTTCTGCAAGCAGAGCTCTGAAGTTCCACAGCTGCATCTGTGAAAAGACGAAAGCAACCGTGAGATTGTGACCGTTAAATAGAAGAGTGCATGGTAACCCCGGGCACACCTCAGCACACAGTAGGAGCCCAGTCAACAGCCAGGATCCTGATGCTGCCCCTTAGGCTCTTACTGGAAACCGCCTTGGGTTATATTCATAGATAGAGATTTAAAAGAAATGCAAAACAGCCTGGTGTGGTGGCACAAGCAAGCCTTTGCTCCACTTCTCCAGAGGCAGAGGCAGAGGCAGGCAGATCTCTGTGAGTTCCAGGCCATCCTGGTCTACATAGTAAGTTGCATGCCAACCAGGGATACAGAGTGTTTCAAAAGAAAACAAACAAACATAAAAAAGGAAAGCGACGGAAACAAAGGACCCCCACCGCCTGGTAGGATGAGATAGAGACAGCTAGCAGCAGCCAGCCTCTGGCTTCCCTCTCCTTGATAGCCACCACCACAAAGACTGGGCCCCTCTCTTCAAGTCCTGCAGTTTCCTCTCCACTCTGTGTCCCTTCCCACTTCCTGTGGTTCTCTTTTCTGCCTCTCTCTGCCTCCTAGGAGACCTTCTTATCCTGCCTCTCCCACACTCCAGGAGATTGTGTGATTAGTATGACCATTTCCATACAATGAGAAGGCTCTGTTGGGTAGTACTCCCTCTCTTCTAGGCCTCTTCACTGCCTGAGTCCTCTGAGCTGTGATCAGGGTAAAACCAACTTAAGCAATGAGAGGACCCAAAATATCACGAATGTTGTCTTGGTAAAGGTCAAATTCCGAGACTGTTTATCACACTGGCCTTAGAAGGCTCTGTTTAACTGGGGCGTTTGTATCTCCTGGATTTATTCTTTTGCTCAGCAGAATCTTGTGTCCTCTTGATCTTCCGATACAGTTCAAATTTCATCACACCCTTCAAGCCTGTTTAACAAAGTAAGGTTTGGCTGAGCCTCAACAGCTAGAATTTACTGTATGTGGACCTTGTACCAGGCATCTCATTTGCTGTGTCTCAGTCCCAGGGGAGCCCTTTCAGGGAATTGTCAGCGGCTTCACCTTATGCACAGGGTCTAGTTTAGACAGCTCACATCACATGAACCCGTGGGTCATGACCCTTTCACAGGGGTCATCTAAGACTATCTGCATATCCAATATTCATGTGACGATTTATAGCCAAGTTACAGTTATGAAGTAGAAACAAAAATAATGTTATGGCTAGGGATCTCCACAACATGTGGAAATGAGGAACTATATTAAAGGGTCTCAGAACCAGGAAGGCTGAGAACCACTGCTGTATAGGAATTCAGTGAGGACAGGGGAGAGATTTTCTTAGCAATCGCAGATTTTTATTTTAACGTTTTCCACTTAGTATCTAATTCCAACTCTCCAAGATTCTAAGAGCACTCATGACACACATGTTGATAAACACATCAGTAATTTGACAGAGACCATATACCTAACAAACAACAGAGGTGACAGACGTTCTAGATTTTTCGTACTCAAAAACCTATTTTCATGGGACCCCTTATTTCCTTTCCTGCCTTCATACTTCTCAAAACCCAAGCTTCCCAGCCTTCATTAATCTCACTTAGCAGAGCGCTAAACCCTTTAAAGTAAAACTATCACAGGTTTATTCTCCCACCGGAGCCTTCCTTGACAAGCCAACACACAGAGGGGGCACCCTCCAAACAGTCTTAACACTTCTGTGATGGCCTCTTTGACAGTCTTTTCAGCTGCGTTCGTGGTTCACATAGTTCATGAATGATGAAGAAAACCAGGAACGAAGGCCAAGCCCCATCATGACTTTGCAGACCTGCAGATACTCATCCCCCTACCATGGCCCTCTTGTGTTTTGATTCTCACTGGGTTGAGAGCAAGTTCTTTTTGAGGGCCCAAGCTGTGCGAGTTGTCCTAGGAGAGGGGACCTCTTGTGTACTATCCAACAACAATGTTCAAGAACTCAAAAACGCAGAGACTTGGGTTTCCAGGGACTCAGCACAGAGCTCCGGTCCTCACAGGCCAGCTTCGGCACCATGTGCTGGTGAAAACAAGCTTACACCCTCAGCTTCCCCCACTTCCCACTTCAGAGCTGTCAGAGCTCTTCTGATAAAAAAAGGAACTCGGGATCTGTAGGCTCACAAACTGCACAAGGAAAATCTTAGAGAGGGTGTGAGGAGTGAGGCCCAGAAACCCCTCCTGGTTTGCATGAGAAAAGACCAACACTAAGAGCTAGGGGGAGCTTGGCTTCTAGCCAAGGGAAACTCCAGCTCCTCATAGAAGGAGGAGGAACAGGGCCTAACTGAGACAGCGGGGTGAGGTGGGCCTGGAACCCCCCATCTACCCCAAATGTGAGAACCACTGTGTCAGCATCATGCCTTCAGGGTCAGTATGTCCCGCTTGCTCAGCCAGTCCCTGACTCACTTGGCTCTGGGCTCTGTGCTGAAAATGTCTGAGGTTTTCTGAGCTCCCAGCGCTTCAGAGGAGTCACAAAAAGTGTTTGCGGGTGGACCCATGTGGATCTCCCTTTAACTCACATCCTGCACACAGTTACCTTCTGTAGGCAATGCCACGCCCAGGTAGGTGTGCGAGCACTGAGGTGATAGCAACGTAGAAACAAAAGCAGAGCCATAGGGCTCCTTAGCATTCACTTTGAGAAAATGCAACCATACCCAGAGGAGGAAGTTAGGTCTGAAGGAACTAAGTCCTGTGCTGTCTTTCAGGTTCTACATCGAGAGCATATCCTTTCTGAAGGATAAGAACACGGTGGAACTGTTTTTCCTGAACGCAAAGGCCTGTGTACACAAGGTAAGGCGCTTGTTTGTGTTCGCGGAATATTTTCCCAGTGACTTCCACACGGTCTTGTCGGCCTTTTTACATCCAAACTAAAGAAAGAATGTAGTCTCTCTCTGTGATCCACTTTCCAGCTTCCCCTCCCGGGCCCTCTGCTCCCCAGCCTACCCCTTCCCAGATCACCCCTTCCTAAGCCCTTTTCACCTGCTGAAGGGTGAACTGATGGTCACACCTCCGCTTAGTCACTGCTTCAAAGGTAGCCGAAGCTCCACATGGAATGACCGAGAAAGAAAGAACAATGGGTTGATCGTGGGCAGCCTCTTCATTTTAACATTTACCATAATTCAAAACAAACACAATCCCAGTTCCTGCTCCACCTGCCAGTCCCTAGTGCCTCTCCCACCTTAGTTCCAAGGAAACGGAACTGGCGGCTCAGCACCAGAGGGCTTTCAGCAGACCGGTTCTTTTTACGCATGGGTCAGTGGGGATTGCTCTTGTTCTTTTTATTCCTATCCATCAAGGACAGGTTGCTTTTATAAAATTCAGTAGACATGCATTTTAGGGGGAAAAACGACCCAGATTGAGGTGATGCAGTCAAGTTAAACTGCCTGCCCAAAGTTGGGTTTGTTTGGCTCCGCTTTTGAATGGTATGGGTATGGGGGCCTGGGTGCTTGCTTGGGTTTTTGAGGCAGCCTTGCAAAGCACAGGCTCTTTGTTTACATTTCTTTGTTTGTATTGTGTGCGTTGAGGTGTAGGGTTGTACACACCACCGCACAGCACACATATGGAGGTCAGAGGGCAACTTTCAGGTGTGGAGTCTGTTCTCGCCCTTTTTACATGAATCAGGGATAAAACTCAAGGTCCTCAGACTATCCTGAGCCCTCTCCCTGGCCCTCATAAACTGGGGCATATGTTTTGTTTACATATGCTGTGTTTAATTACAGGGCTGGGTATAAGTCTGTCACCTTCTTATTTATTTTGACTTTTTTGCTGTCTTCTTTTGAATGTGTGAGAGAGAGAGAGAGAAAGAGAGAGGGAGAGAGAGAGAGAGAGAGAGAGAGAGAGAGAGATTTGTCTATACATGTGTGAGTGATGGCTGATGCCTGTCACAGCACATGTGCTAACATCAGAGGACAACCTTGGGTACCGATGCTTCCCTTTCGCCTTGCTTGAGACCATGTTCACTGTCCTGTGTCTGCCAGGCATTCTCATCCTTCAGTCTCCAGGTACTCTCTTCCGTCTTATAGGAGAGCTGGGATTACACACATGACTGTGCCTGACTTTCTGTGAGTTCTGAGGCTCAGCGCTTGCATGGCAAGGGATTTACAGTCTCCCCAGACTTTGATTGAGTGTTTTATTATTTCATTTTTACCTCCTTAATTGAATTGACTCTAAGTCTTGGTTTTGCTGTTTTCATAATTGCTTTAGTTCACAGTATATATTTCACACAATGTAAGACCCTCCTATCTCCCAGTGTAGGGGTTTTTATCATGCCTCACTTTTGGCTGCTGTGGACACGCTAGGGACAACACTACTTTTTGTGAACTTTTGATCACCTTTAAAAGACATAAACATGCTATTATAAAAACATACTTGCCAAGTGGTGGTGGCATAACCTTTAATCCCAGCACCCTGAAGGCAGAGGCAGGCAGATCTCTGTGAGTTCAAGGCCAGCCTGGTCTACAAGAGCTAGTTCCAGGATAGGTTCCAAAGCTACAGGGAAACCCTATCTTGAAAAAACAAAACAAAACAAAACAAAACAAAAAAAACATACTTATCAGTGCAGCCCCATTTCTGTCTTCATTCTTTTCTGCCTGACTTAGTTTTTCCTCTTCCTGAAATACACTGGGTAACTTTCCCTTCAGTGTGAGAATCTGCTGGCTATTCATTTCCTAAGCTACTTTCTGAAAACGCTGTTTTTTGTCTTCAGGGCTTTTTGTTTGCTTTCTTGGTTGGTTGGTTTTTGGTTTTTTGGACAGGGTTTCTCTGTGTAACCCTGGCTGTCCTGGAACTCACTCTATAGATCAGGCTGGCCTCGAATTCTGAGATCTGCCTACCTTCACCTCCCGAGCGCAGGGATGAAAGGCGTGTGCCACCACCTCCGTGTGTCTTCAGTTTCCGAAAGCTAGTTCATAGGATCTAAAGGTGTGTGTTGGCAGTTTCTCACTTCTATGATGGCAGAGATTTGTTTGGATTTCGCTTGTGTCGCTGCTGAGGAGCCACTGTCACGCCTTTCTCTTGGTTCAGGGTGCAACGTGTCTGTTTTCTCTTGCTGGTTCTCCATGCTTCCAGTTCGGGCAGTTTGACTGTGACATACCTTATACAACTCTTAGTGTTTCTTGTGACTTAAAGTGTGTTGGGCTTTTAGGTTTATGGTTTGTATTAAATTTAGAAAGAGGTGTATATGGGGGGGCAGAATATTTGTGTGTGTTTAGGTGTGTCTTGATCATATATGTGCTGGTGCTAGTGTGTGTGTGTGTATACACGCTCATGTGGAGATCAGAGGTCAACTTTGGATCTTTCTTTGGGAACCATCTCCCTTGTATTTTGAGACACAGTTCCTCATTAGGACCTAGAACTCACCAATTTGGTTGAGGTGGGTGACCAATAATCTCATTGTGACCTCTTTTTTTATGTGACTCCAGATATCTAGGTATATAAAATAGGTATAGAGATTATTAATAACAAATCATATGGAATTTTATTTTAAAACATTTTTTGGTATACACATTTTTTAAAGATTAAAGTGAATTTGCATATTAATGAGATGGATATGTTTGTTTATTTCTACATACAGATCTCTTGGCTGAATATTAGACACTGCAGGACATAGGGAGTCTCAACATTTTTCATAGTCGATTAATATTATGATTTTATAAGTGTCAGGATTGAGAGCACTGTTTCACACAGCTATAAAATGCAAACGGCAGAAGTGTGCTTCAGGGCCATTGGGGAAATTGTCGGAAATTGGTCTTAATCCCAAGTACAGATCCACTGAACTACTTTTGATGAAACTCAAGCCAGCAACTCATATAGCAGCTTTTAAAATCAAGTGTCTAACACAATGCAAAGACGTACTAATTTGATATTTCCATACTGAGGAATCATGATAGGGAAATATTAGAAGGCTTTGTTCTTCATAATGAAATTATTCTATTTCAGTAAGAGGAGACAAGTTTGCACACAGTAAAAACTCTGCAGTTCCCAGTGCTCCCTTGTTAACTGTGGGTTATCAACTTTGAGGCATTGTTAGCTGGCGTGTTGTTATGTAGGGTGTGCACAGCACAAAGTGTGCTTGTCGTGTGTCCAGAACGGAGCCTGCAGTGATGCGGGGTGACATCACACAGGCGAGAGCCTCCTGAAACATCAGCTTTCTTACGGATGCGATTCTGAACCAGGCTTTGGTTGTGGCGCATTTAGAAAACTCTTACTGTTGACAGATTTTTTTTTTCAGACCACATATTCAGTCATGTTACCCCACACGGTGTTGGGGTTACAACCTCAGGAACAGGTTTAGGCCATCAGAAGTGATTCTGAGGCTTAAGTTGTTTGGGGTATTTTGTTTAGTTTTGTTTGAGTATTTTGTTGTTGTCTGTTTTGGCGGTGTGTGCATGTGTGTGTCCATGTAGGGTGGTGGTGGGGGCTGTGTGTGTGTGCGTGTGTGTGTGTGTATGTGTATGTGTGTGTGTATGTGTGTGTATGTGTGTGTGCGTGTGTGTGTGTATGTGTGTGTATGTGTGTGTGTGCGTGTGTGTGTGTATGTGTGTGTATGTGTGTATGTGTGTGTGTATGTGTGTGTATGTGTGTGTGCGTGTGTGTGTATGTGTGTGTATGTGTGTGTGTATGTGTGTGTATGTGTGTGTGTGCGTGTGTGTGTATGTGTGTGTATGTGTGTGTATGTGTGTGTATGTGTGTGTGTATGTGTGTGTATGTGTGTGTATGTGTGTGTGTATGTGTGTGTATGTGTGTATGTGTGTGTATGTGTGTGCGTGTGTGTGTGTATGTATGTGTGTGTGTGGTGTGCTCTTACGTAGTTTCTGTTGCTGCATCTTCAGTTCCACCCTTCTTTTGCAACCTAACCTCCATTAAGCACACCTGGTGTGTTCGAGTGTTTGTTGTTAAAAGGATTTTTTAGAAACATGTTTTACAGGTCATATGTGACTACTTAACTTTATACTGTATAAACTGTAATTGTAATAACTGTTTTCATATCCTTGACTGCTTAGTCTCATAGATGCCTCAGTTCTGGGCGGCTTTAATTGATTTCATTTTCTGACCATGTTTGCCAGCTTGCTAATGAATGGTTGCATATTAAATGTTCATAGCTTTAAAGAAATTTAAATTTTTTTGAGTTTTATTGAGCTCTACATTTCTCTCTATTCCCCTCCCTGTCTCTCCCCTCCAGCCCTCTCCAAGGTCTCCATGCTCCCAATTTACTCAGGAGATCTTGTCTTTTTCTACTTCTCATGTAGATTAGACCTATGTATGTCTCTCTTAAGATCCTCATTGTTGTCTAGGTTCTCTGGGATTGTGATTTGTGGGCTAGTGTTCTTTGCTTTATGTTTAAAAACCATTTATGAGTGAGTACATGTGATAATTGTCTTTCTGGGTCTGGATTACCTCACTCAAAATGATGTTTTCTAGCTCCATCCATTTGCCTGCAAAATTCAAGATGTTATTTTTTTCTGCTGTGTAGTACTCCATTGTGTAAATGTACCACATTTTCCTTATCCATTCTTCAGTCGAGGAACATTTAGGTTGTTTCCAGGTTCTGGCTATGACAAACAAAGCTGCTATGAACATAGTTGAGCATACGTCCTTGTGGCACAATTGAGCATCCTTTGGATATATACCCAAAAGTGGTAGTACTGGGTCTTGAAGAAGGTTGTTTCCTAATTTTCTGAGAAATCACCATACTGACATCCAAAGGGGCTGTACAAGCTTGCACTCCCACCAGCAATGCAGGAGTGTTCCCTTTTCCCCACAACCTCTCCAGCATAAGTTATCATCAGTGTTTTTAATCTTGGCCATTCTTATAGGTGTAAGATGGAATCTCAGAGTTTTCAGAGAGGCTAGAATACATGCTGTAAGTTTAGAAACAGGATCTTGCTCTATATAGCCCAGACTCATCTCAAAGGCACAGCAATCTACCTTCCTCGGTCTCCCAAATGCTGAAATCACAAACACGTGTCACCATGCCCAGGTAGAATTTTACTGTTTTTACAAAACATTATACTGACTGTTATATATGTATGTATGTGTTGACTGAGTTTTCTGTCCTGCCCGGTTCCACAATCATTAAGTCCCAAAGAAATCACACAGAGGTCTATATTAGTTATAAACTGATTGGCCCATTAGCTCAGGCTTCTTATTAACTCTTATAACTTATATTAGCCCATTATTCTTATCTGTGTTAGCCACATGGCTCAGTACCTTTTACAGCGAGGCGGTCACATCTTGCTTCTTCTGTGGTTGGGTCAGGACTGCAAAGGAATGGGCTTCCTCCTTCCCAGAATTCTCCTGTTCTCATTGACCCACCTCTACTTCCTGTCTGGTTGTCCCACATATACTTCCTGCCTTGCTACTGGCCAATCAACATTTACTTAAAATATAATTGACAGAATACAGACCATGGTCCCACACTATGTATGTGAGGCTATTGTCCAGATAATTGTTTTTTAAATCAAGTGATAGAAATTTAGAGTGGATATTGTCTATTTTATTAGCATGCAGGCCCCTACCAGTCAAAAGGGAAGTTACAGAATAAAGTGAATGTTCACAGAATGGAGCAGCTGTCTGTCAGTCCAGCTTGAAGTAATTTCTTAAAGTGTCTGATTATTTAAGGACATTCGACATAAAGAACATCAACCAAACCATGGCGATAGAAGTAAGTGAGTTAAGTGAGTGTTATGAGCACCTAGCCCCAGCTGTGGGTCACGTGTAGGTGGCTTTAGTGAGTGGCAAAGGTGAGTCAGTGATGTTGACAGCTCTTGTGAATCGGGGCTGGCTGCTAAATCTAAGCGCAAGCCGGCTCCCCTCCACAGTGTATAGGAAGGAATGTGCTCAGCCACTCTCCCACCCCTACACAGACATCGTGGCCAAAGAGCTTCCATTAGCTAGTTGTTTTCCTTCCACAGAGGACACAATGAGCCAGAAGAGAGAGTTCTGATTTGCAAATACAAAGTCACACTGTTGACATACATCATTAGAAAAAATATGACTCTAAGATTTAATACAGTAGCTGGAGCTCTGCATGCTGATATAAAAATCTGTTTAGAGTCACAAGATTCAGCTTCAGTAATATGTCATTTGAAATGCTGGGTAGCTCACGGTGGTTTTGTAAATATCATTGCCTGTATGCATTGTGAATATGCCATCGGTGACCTTTAACTGTGTTGAATGAAATACCTCATTTCTGGAGTATCCAGGAGAGTCTGGGAACGAGATAAGGATTTTTCATTCTTGTTTACCGGGAAGCATTGTCACGTATGCACAATTGAACACAGCTTGGGCACTCAGTAACTAAATACAAAGAGTTAGTGGTAAACAGTTCTTACTTCCTTAGCAGTCAAGAAAGGACAAAGGTGGCCGGGCAGTGGTGGCTCATGCCTTTAATCCTAGCACTCAGGAGGCAGAAGCACATGGATCTTTGTGAAGTTGAGGCCAGCCTGGTCGACAGTGCTAGTTCTAGGACAGCTAGGGCTGATGAACAGAGAAACTTTGTCATGAAAAAAGAAAAAAAGAAGAAAGGAAGGAAGGAAGGAAGGAAGGACGAACAAAGGTGACCAGATATGTTGGTATGTGCCTGTTACCATAATACTTGGGACAAGGAAGCTTGAGGCTCAAGAGTTTAAAACTAGCCTCTGATCTATCCTGAGTTCAAGGCCAGACTGGGCTACATGAAACTCTATCTCAGAAAAGATATAAACAAAAACATAGAATTTTCCAGAGGGTAAAAGATACATGACAGTATCTAGCCATGTACTTTTACCATAACCTACACTTTGTAGGGATTATTGATAACAGTTATCTATGCTATAATCAGTGTTAATTATAGTCATCTTGAAAGGATGAATGAGATAGATTCATTCTGCTCTCACACTCTTTGGAGAAGTTTGTTTGTGTCGTAGGCAGTCGTTAATTGCCAAGCCACACAGCTAACTGATCAAAGTGCTGAGATTAAGTGACTATTGATGTTCAGCCCTAAATGAGACATCTGTATCAGCTACAAAAAAGAGGAGGGAACAGCACAGCGGAAGGACAGAAAGAGTGCAGGAGCTGGAGGATGGGGGGGAGTGTCGTGAAATGCCACCTTCTGGACAGGACATGGCCATGGCCATCGTACTCACAAACTCCTGAAGCTATGGTCCCTTAAGTAAGGTGAGGAGGTCAGTGGATCAGCCAGCAGCCTCGTAGGAAGCACTAATTGGGTTTAGTGGATTTCAGAAAGAAAGGGAACGGGCCTGAAGATGGAAGAGAGATGTGTTGAAGAGTGTCTGGGGAAATGAAAGGGGTAGTTGAGTATGGAATGATCTAGATACATTATATACATATGTACAATTGCCAAAAAATAAAAGTCGTCTGCTTTTTCTCCTCCTCCTCTTTTTTCGGACTTTTGAGACAGCATTTTCCTATATAGCCCTGGCTGGCCTGGAATTTGCAATGTACACCAGGCTGGCCCTAAATTCACCACTCCCAGCCCTCAAAATTATTCCTGTTAAAAAAATTAATGACAATAGTTTTGTAGAGAGAACATTTTATGTCCAGCCTATTTTTTTAATCAACTGCCCTTGGAATTTTCTCTAATATTTTAGGTATCAATTAATTAAAGATCAGTTGTCACCTTATAGAAACCTAGCTGTGAGCTTAGGATAAGTAGCTCAGTTGATTGACTGCTTGCCTAACATGCACAGAGCCTTAGGTTCAACACTCTGCACTGCAGAAAAACCAGGCCTGGGAGCACAGGAATCTGAATGCTTCCCTGGGGAAGTAGAGGCAGGAGGACTGGAAATTCAAGGCCATGCTCAGCTATATCATAAATTTAAGATTAATTTAGGATACCTGAGACCCTATCACAAAACAAAAGGACATGAGAACTATTGGTTGTTTATTTGAGACAAGGTCTAATTATGTAGCCCAGGCTGGCCTCCCGTTTATAATCCTGCCTCAGTTTCCCAAGTGCTAGGATTATGTGTGTGCCAGCACAGTCAGAAGCAAGAAAGTTCTTTAGACTTCCGTTTTGAAGCGCTGGTGTGCAAACCAAACTCAGCCATGGCTGGTCCTGAGAGCATAGGGGAGCATGTTCCAGGCAGGCATTTATTTGGAGCCTGAGGCACTGTATTGGTTCATGGCTGGTTATCTCTAGAGATACCCAGAAGACTTCTTCATTTTTCTTCTGGTATTCTAAAGTTCAGTTTAAACGTTTAGGAAAATTAAATATCTTTCCACTGGAAAAGAAAAAGAAAGAAAATCTACCCTAGTAGTAGTTTTGACGAAGGCCCACTCCCTGTGTGGCTGTCTCATGGAATAATGCAGAAGATGGGACACCTCTGTTTGCCGTCTATCCTCCCCACCTGCAGTTTGTGGTGTGAGAAAATATGCAAACCCTAGAGTGCTTTGTCCTTGATGTTGGCCTGTTGTCTAAGGTGAGGTTTCAGTGTGAGGGCTACCTTGGGCTAGCTGTGTGGTTTAAAATGGTGTCTGACCTGCCCACAGAGAGCTCTCGCACAACAGCACAGTGAGGCAAGGGTAGCAGCTCTCATCATGTGACCTGCGAATACTTCAATCCGATTTATGTCAAATAGTCATTATTACTTAAACATGGGGTGGGAGGAGAGCATTTCGATGTGTGCCTTTAATTCCTATTCTTGGGTGGCAGAGTCAGGCATAGCTCTGTGAGTTCAAGGCTAACCCGGTCCATACAGCAAGTTCCAGGCCAACCAGGGCTACATGGTGAGACCCTGCCCCAACCCCACCCTAAAAAGAAAAGGTTATTTTTGTTTACGTGTGTTCATATGATGTGTGTATGCATGCGTTCATGTGTGAAGGCATACATGAGTGTTAGTCCTCACTATCCATCTTGATTGAAACAAGGGCTCATGTTGTTTATGACTTCATACATGTTGTTTATGCCCAGTCTGTCGAGCCTGGGACCTCCAGGGAATGCTGCTGTCTGTCTCCCATCTCACCCTAGGAGTGTTGTGATTACAGACACTCTCCACCATGTCTGGTTTAGATGTGTCCTGTGGCCATCGGGCTCTCAGTGCAAGTTCTGTTAGCTGCTGAGTCATCTTCTCTCTGGCTCCCCAAAGTTCTCATTATTAACAAGTAGGCTCATGCCTTCCTGCCCCTCTCCAGCCACAGACTCAGGATGTGGAAGGCGTGAAAATTCAGCCCTGTGAGCAAGATTTTCAGTGGATCGTGTTTGTACACGTAAGTGTAAAGGCCCTTGGACTTTGGGTGTGTTCAACCTGTAGAATGTACAATGTGTTAAAACTGTTTCTGAGAAACGTGAGTCCAAAACAGACACCAGAGTCTAAGAGCAATCCTTTTCGAGTCTGCTCTTCAGTTTGACTTGGCAGAGTTGCTTTGAGATTTTACTTTTAAGAATGAGTCATCTCCTTAAGGTAGATATGGTGGCTCAGGCCTACACTCGCAGCTCTTTGGGAGGCTGAGATGCTGGGTAGAGGATCAGCATGGGTTGATGCAGGGCTGAGTCTGGGCTACGGAGTGAGTTCCAGGTCAGCTTGGGATAGCGTGAGACCTTGACTTGAACATCAACAAATAAGAATGTCTGAAGTTCATTCCCTTCCCATGAGCAAAGAGCCCCTTCAGTGCTCAGGCCGTCAGGTGCTCAGAGCATGTCCTTGGATTAGATCCACACAGGAGCTCCTGAAGGAACCTTTGGATGCTGTCTGAGACACAGACCAGACTTTAATGTCATGGGACTAGTAAGCAAGAAGTGTCCTTGGACTCAGGCCAGGGGCAGACCTGGCCCTTAAAAGTGTCTTCAATCACTGATCTTGAGAAATCAAGCTGTCCTTAGTAGCTTGGGACTCAGAGGTATTGTCCCCATTGCTTACAGAGTAGATTATAGCACAGTAGCCACTAAGCAGGGAACAGGTGTGATTCGAGCCGCACTTTCGATGTGAATTCATTTTTCTAGTTCTCACGCTGCCCCCATTAGGTAAGATCTCTTATCGTTCCCAGAAAACGTGAGGGGATACCGAAGTACAGAAGTTACATAATGTACACAATGTCATGTGGTTAGTGGTTGAGCAGTAAGAAGACAGAATTTGTGCTTTTAGCTACTCTATGTTTGCTTCTTTGTTTCATTTAATATTTGTGCGTGTGTGTGTGTGTGTGTGTGTGTGTGTAGTGGGTGTGCCAATAGTGTATGTGTGGAAATCAGAGTTCCTTTTCTCCTTCCACTGTGGGTTCCAGGAATTGTACTCAGGTCACAAGATTTGCACAGCAAGTGCCTTTGCCTGATGAACCATCTTGCCAGCCCATATCCTGCCTCTCGATGGAGAATCACCTACCCCACGAGAGTCACGTGACATCTTTATTTTGGGCTTTCTCTTTCCCTTAATTCCAAACTTTGTATATGCTCATGTTCTTAGCCCAGGGAGGTTCATAAGATACTTCTGTTCATTATGTACAAGATGGTTTCCATGGACAGGGCTTGGGGAGAAAGTTCCCTCCCCCGAGAAGAACCTTCAGAAGTGCCTTAGCCCTTGTGTTGAACAGAGCCTCCAAGGCAGTGAGAAACTGCCCTTACTGATCAACCAACCCTAGGAGAGCCGGGCATCTGTCTGAGTCATCATTCAAGTGGGATCCCTTGAACCTGTTTAGCTCCCCTGGTGAGAACTCGGCCAGCACACCTCAGCTTCGAAAAACAGCCACCTGTGCCAGCTGGGGATGGTGTGGAAATGCTGAAACTGACAGGGAAGGACTGTGGGAGTTGCCAGTGTGCCAGCTGTGGGCCACAGGGAGAAACCAAAGGTAACAGGACTGCACATCCTCCCAGGCTATGGTGCCTGCAGGCTTTCTTGACAATGTTTGAAATGCAGTGATCAGCCAGACTTTTTCTCAAGTACCCCTTTGTAATCATCAATGACCTGAACTCAGGCTTGGCAAACTATGATAGCATTGGCTGTCCTCTCTCTTTCTGTGTGAATAAAATGCACTGAGCCAAGGTCCTTCTCTCTCTGTAAATAACAAAAACAGACCAAAAATAAGAATGAGCAAGTCCATGGGTTGTTCTCTGGCAGTAACCAGATACGACAATGTCTTCACTCCAAAGATTCGGGAGAACAGGAATTTGCTATTGTTTGTGTGTTGAGTGCCACCTGAAAATCCAGGCCTTAAAGCTTTGTCCCCAGAATGCTACAACTCTGAGAAGTGGTGGAAGCCTTAAGTGGTGGCATCTAGTAGGAACCCCTTAGGTCATCGGAGGCACGTTTTTGATTGGGATGCAAGACCCCAGTAACCTCATCTCTTACTTTACTTCTTGGCCAAAAAGTGAATGATTTTGATCCATCTCGCTATTTTCCTGTACTGTGCAGCTTCATCAGTGGTTCAACCATTTGTGGCCTGAAACCTTCAAAACCATGAGTCAAAATGAACCTTTTCTATCTATATACCTATGTATGTATGTATGTATGTATGTTTATATGTATGTATGTATGTATGTATGTATGTATCTGTCTGTATACCTGTCTACCTACTTGTCCATCCATCTATATGTGTGTGTGTGCTTATAGAGCCCAGAAGTCAAATGTGGGTGTTGTTTCTCTGCTATCCATCTTCCTTGTTTGTTGAGACAGGGTTTCTTAGAGGTCTTGGGTTCACCAAGTAGACTAGGCTGGCTGATTAGTGAGCCTCAGGAATCTCTCTCTGACTCCCCAGTGCTGTAGGTGCATGCCATCACACTCAGTTCTTTTTATGTGAATGCTGGGGTTTGAACTTGAATCTCTATGCTTGCCCTTTTGGTCAGCAAACGTCCTTTCGACTGAGTGATCTCCTAGCCCCTTTCCTCATTGTAAGCTGAATTTTAGTTTGGGGATGGAAAGCTGGCCAACACCCAGCTCTGTTCTCCCAAGAGCTTATCACACATCAGGCACTGATAGAGCGCAGTCAATGATGGTGTATTTATTACTGCTTTAACAAACGAGGAAGTGGAGGCATGAACAGATGAGATAATTTGATAAATAGTAAATAGCCCATTAAAAGTGTGAGACTGGTTCCAGGAATCATATTGTTTATCTTTCAGTTTTCTTTCTAATAAAACAATTACTGGACTCTATTAAGGACTAGGGCCTCTGACGAGCATTACCTTATCATTATCGTATCTATTATTTATATACTTCCTACAGCCTAAAAATGCTGTCTTCAGTGGCTTTTGTTCACTTGTATGTCTTATGTAGTATTTCTTTACAGTTTCAAGGATCTTGCAGAAACTGGACTTGTCTGTGACCCACCCCCGCCCCAATAGTACTTGTTACTCTTTCCTTGAATAACATTAAAAAGAAACTGAAGACATTTTCTTAGTTCTGAAATATAGAATTAGGATTTTGTAATTAACACAAATACATATACACACAAATATTGTATTTCAAGTAAACAGTTAAAAAAAAAACAAGCAAAACTTTGTCTGGGGCAGTCAGAAGAAAACAACAAATAAAAGCTTGCTGTGCAAGCCTGGTGACCTGAGTTCAGTCTCCGGAGCCCACATAAAGGTGAAACAAAAGAATCAAATCCATGGGCCGGGCGGTGGTGGCGCACGCCTTTTATCCCAGCACTCGGGAGGCAGAGGCAGGCGGATCTCTGTGAGTTCGAGGCCAGCCTGGTCTACAAGAGCTAGTTCCAGGACAGGAACCAAAAAGCTACGGAGAGACCCTGTCTCGAAATAAAAAAAAAAAAAAAAAAAGAATCAAATCTATAATTATCCTCTGGCCTCTCAAATGTACAGATGCATACACACCAGTTTTTAGAGTTGATTTCATGAGGGATTGGGAGGTAGTTCAATGGTAGAATACTTACATAGCATACCTAAGAACGTGAGGTCAGATTCCCAACACAGTTTTTTTTTTTTCCAGGCCCATATGAGTTTAAGACTGAGTGTTGGTCTTGGTGGCACACAGTAATGACCCTAGCACTTGGGAGATAGCGACAGGAGAATCACAGGAAATTGCAGCCAATCTTACTAGCACAGTGAGACCATTTCTCACAAAAGACACTGGGACTTGGGAGATGGCTGGCGGGATAAAGGCACCTGCTACTAAACCTGAGGACCTCAGTTCCGTCCCCTGCACCCACATGGTGAAAGGAGAAATTCCTGTTAGATGCCCTCTGACATGATCCATGCTTCCACACATACAACACACATGTAAATAAATGTAGTTAAAAAAAAAAGGTACTCTTTGTTGGAAGGCAGAGGGAGGACGATCTCCGTGAGTTCAAGGCCAGCCTGGTCTACAAAATGAGTTCCAGGAGAGCCAGAACTACAGAGAGAAACCCTGTCTGAAAAAAGTAAAAATAAAGGGGCTGGAGAGATGGCTCAGAGGTTTACTGACTGCTCTTCCAGAGGTCCTGAGTTCAATTCCCAGCAACCACATGGTGGCTCACAGCCACCTATAATGAGATCTGGTGCCCTCTTCTGGCATGCAAGCATACATGGAAAAAATGTTGTATACACAATAAATAAATAAATCTTAAAAAAATAAATAAAATGAAAATAAAACAAAACAAAAACAGAAGCACTCAATGTTATACCATTTTCATGGAAATGCCATAGATCCAACCTAGGTGTGTTTCTATTTCTTTTCAGACTGTTTTTACTTATTTTTAATTGACATACACAGTACTGGCTTTACTATGGCATTTTCATACACATTTGTCATTATCCCCTGTTTCTATTTGTCTCCTTCCCTCACCTCTGGGTCTTACCCCCATTATTTTCTATAAATGAAGCATTTTTGAATTCAGTAAGAGATGCTGAGCTACGTGTCTTGGCAGTCAGTACCTCGTGCCCCATGGACTTGGTAGGAAGAGACTGTCTGTCAACACAGAGGACACAGAGGCCCAGCCGGTCAGGCCTCCTGGATACCACTGCACGCTCTTTGCTTTCCTAATAACTACTCACCTCTCTGTACTTTAAATAAATGTGGAAATGCAGGTGAGCCAAGCGTTAGTAACCTAATTAAATAAGTAAGTTCCTGCAAGAACAAGCAGTGCTGTTTCTTTTTGTCTTTCCTCTTACCCCGTTTCCCAGCCCAGGCTTCACATGGCGTGCTCTTTCATTCACAGACATGAGGAGCCTGAGCCCGGCATCCCAACCCTCGCTTTCACTACTCTCAGGGCAATGGTGTGTTGCACAATGTCCCCAGAATCTCAATGCCATTTGCATTGAAGCGTGTGAATCTGGAGGCCTCTGCGCTCGCTTAAAAAGCCTGGCTGGTTATGAAGTTCATCTGGCCGCTTGCAGTGAGATGAGGAACCCATTCTTCCAGGGCCCACTGAGTCTGCGCAACAACGAGCTCTATTGAAAAATAAGTAAGCTGAGCATGGAGGTGCATGCCTTTAATCCCTACACTCAGGAAGCAGAGTCAGACAGATCTTTGAGTTTGAGACAAACCTGATCTAAAGAGCAAGTTCCAGGACAGCCGAGACCGCACTGAGAAACCTTGTTTTGAAAGACAAAAACCACCACCACAACAAAACTTGAAGCAAACAAAATGCCTTCTCAAAAAGATGTGAGGTCTCACTGTGTAGCCCGGGCTGGTCTTCAGCTTCTGATCCTCCTGCCTCAGCACGATGGCCTTGAAATCCCTGTGTAGCCTGACCTTGAAGCCCTGATCCTCTGGGTCTCCACCTTCCAAGAGCTAATGTTATAGGAGTGGGCCACCAGGCCTGGTTTAGTGTCCTTCCTTCCTTCCTTCTTTCTTTCCTGGGTTATGTGACACTCTGTCACAAACAAACAACAAACAAAAGCTGTGGAGGGGTTAGCTTCCACATTAACATGACACAAAGCACATTCCTCTCTACCCAGCCCACGACTGTCAGCCGCACACTTGCGGTTCTTGTTGTGGGTCATTCCCCAGAACTCAACAGCCAACACTCCCAGTTAGGACAAAGACCTCGCTGAGTTTAGCATTTGACATTTGAGAATGTTTACGAATTTGAATTTGTATACGTGTGCTTCATTCTCAACTCATTTTAAGATTAAGAAGCAATTTGAAGGCTCAGGAGCAAAAACCGAATTGGCAGGCAGGACAATTGGGTGTGTTTTCCTAACACCCAGCCACCTAAACACCAATGTTTACCAAGCAAAGTCCTAAACCAAACATCAGGGCTGGTTTGAAGACCAGCCAGTCTACGAGGAACAAAGAAATCTAATGCTGTATTTTAAAGGACTGTGGGAAGGTCTGTAATAAATACTTCACCTTTCCCTGTTTCATGTGGGTTTGTGGGTTTTTCCACTCTGTTTGTCTAACATTGAAGCTGTGCTTGTTTTAAACAATGTGTTCAGGTGCGTGTTCCCTTCTGAAGCCGCAAGTGTGGGAATCAGAGTTCTCATAATAGGAGCTTGTGTGACACCTGCCATTTGGACCATAGCCCTTGAGGCTGTTCCTCTGCGCTGTCATTTGTCTTTGCCACCTCCCTGAACTGGTGGAAGGAAATGTAATTGTTCCCTCTTTTCAAAGATAAAATCCTAAAGCCTAGTCATGTGAAGGGGTGTGGCTATAAAGCAGAAGACAAATAGCCCCCAGCAATGAGCCAGCAGGTTTTTTTTTTAAACAAATATTGAATTATTTCTTTACTGGTATATTGCTGGCCCAAATAGGAACTCAAATATTTGCTGAATAAATTGGGAAGAGATTCTCAAAATCCAGTTCGAGGACCTGTGTTTCATAGTAGTGTGATCTGATATGAACTGTTGTAAAACATTTATACTCCATACTGATACTTTGGGGATACCATCATCTCAGAAATGGGCTATAATAATTTTATTCCAACCCGGTATGGTGGCGCCTGCCTTCAATCCCAGCACACGGAAGGCAGGGGCAGGCAGATCACTGTGAGTCCGAGCCATCCTCGTCTGCACAGAGTTCTAGGCTCTCTTTCTTTGTCCATCTACCCTGTCAATCCATCCATCCATCTTGCCTCTCTGTGTCATGTTTTTGTCTGATGGTTTGCTTTGGGAGTTTTTTATTTTATTTTGGTTTTGGATTTTTTAGACTCTGTCGTTTCTGGCTGGCCCAGAATTATTGAAGCTCTCCCGCCTCAGTCTCCCAAGGACTGGAATTACTGGGAAGGGCCACCATGCCTACCTCTGTCCTCTGTTGTTTGAAGGCATCCAGGAAACTGATCATAGTAACCATTTTGCAACACTTCAGAAGCTTAGAAACCCTGGTAGGGGGCTGCGCTCCTATTCTGTTCTTCAGAAACTAAGTGAGAGACACCCATGTCATATTAAAGTAGGCAAAGTGAAGACTGTCTCATGGGGGCAGATTACAATGTAGCTTCATTAATAAAGCAAAATATTCTTGTCAGAAAAACACGTCTAATTGGCTACATATGGCATAACTAAATTTGCAAAGAGCATGTAACAATTCCCGCCTTAGAAAAGTAGGGTTTTCTCCAGAAGTCAGTAATTCCTGGGCGGGCACCAGGAAAGATGGTTTTTCGCTCCTTGAAAAAATGGAGCACACTTAGGCTTCAGTCATGACATGGCGGCGGGGAGGCAGAGGGGGGCTTGGACTATGCAATCCTGGATCCCAGCTTCACCATTGGCAGGTGGAGGACTAAGCCACAGTGTTCCTCTTCATCATTCTGAGCCTACTTCCTCATCTGTGAAGCAGGGCTGAGATATACTTGTCCTGGGGAGTCAGTGGATCAGCATGTAGGAAAAGCTCGCAGCGTGGGCAAGAAGTACCATGTCATGGTTTCTTTCTTTTTTTCCTTATTTTTTTAAAATATTTATTTATTTGTTATGTATGCAATGTTCTGTCCGTGTGAATTCCTGAAGGCCAGAAGAGGGCACCAGACCTCATTACAGATGGTTGTGAGCCACCATGTGGTTGCTGGGAATTGAACTCAGGACCTTTGGAAGAGCAGGCAATGCTCTTAACCACTGAGCCATCTCTCCAGCCCCCTCCTTATTTTTTTTTTAATGTGTGTGAGTGTTTGTCTGCATGTATGCTTATGCGCCATGTGCATGCAGCACCCATGGAGGGCAGAAGAGGCAATCTGAGCCCCTGGAACTAAAAAGGGTGTGGACAACCATGTGGATGCTGGGAATTGAACTTGGGTCCTCCAGAAGAGTAGCCTTAACCACCCCTGACCACTGAGTCATCTCTCCAGCCCCAAGCCAAGGTGTATTGTTTCTGTTGTCAACAGCATTCTTCAGCACCTAAGAGGACCATATTGTAATACGTTCTCATGGACTTAGCAGTACCTGAGCATATACAACCACAATTAAGACACTGTTAGTTATATTTTTTGATAAAATGGCTGACAAAAGCAATTTAAGGGAGGAACAGATTGTTGTGGTTCACAGTTTGAAGATAAAATCAGTCAATCATGGGAGGAAAACATGGTGACAGAAGCAGGCCTCACTTTCTCCTTTTCATTTCAACATCTCATGGAATGTTGTATGTGCTGTTCAGATAGATGGGTGGGTGGATGGATGGTTGGATGGGTAGATAGGTGGGTGGATGCATGGGTGGGTGGATGTATGAGTGGATGGATGGGTGGGTGAGTGGATGGATGGATGTGTGGATGAACGGATGGTGGATAGATGGATTGATGAATAGATGAAGGATGGATGGATGGATGGATGGATGAGTGGATAGGTGTGTGGGTAGAGGATGGATGGATGGGTGGGTGGGTGGGTGGGTAGAGAATGGATGGAATGCCTAATCTGAGGTAGGCACAGTAGTCCTGAAACAAAAAAAAAAAAGTTATCTTTGTGTATTTACTTTTGTAAAATCATCCAGATAATTAGGGCAGGAACTTTAGCAGGGAACATTTTCACTCAAAGGCTTAGTTTTAACATCAGGACCATAACTTTCTCCTGATTCATCCCTTCCTCCCTCTCATCATCTCCGATTATCTTGTAAGCACCTTGCACTTTTTTTTATTTAAATGACTAGTTTTCTATCAGAATGCTCTCCTACTACAAATTCAAATTGTCGTTGTAAATTGGTGCCAGGCTGTGTTTAAGCAATTAGAAGGCGGTAATTAAAGCCTGCTGTGTATGTAATCTTACATGTCTATGGGTGAGGACAGAAGCTAGGCACCTGGTTCTCACTGCTTGTTTCGTAATGATTATTCGTTCGTCTCTTCCCCAGTTGTCTCCGCCTGGGTATCAGATGTGGGTGCCTTAGAAGCTGCATGCTTATTAGCAGTACCTGACCTATTTAGGCTCCCGGTCTTTCTTGCATGCATAACTATTTGGCCGGGCTCACCACACCTCCAATTTCCAGGGCAGGCTCATAAACATTCACTCCCTTGCTTTGAAAATGTGTTGACGGAGGAGGCTATAAAGAAGGTTCGGATTTGGTGGGATGGTGGAGCCAGTCTAACCTTAGACTGGGTGATAGTTTCCTCTCTCTGGAAATACAGTGAGTAGGGGCTGTACCCTCAGGTTGGGGAGACAGGCACCCTCGTGAGAATGAAAACTGCAGGAAAGGGAACATATGGTCTGTTGACTATGCGTTTGGCAGGACACTGCCATCAAAAGTTTAGCTTTGTGCTGGAGAGATGGCTCGAAGGTTACCAATGTGCACTGCTCTTGCAGAGGACTTGTTTACCGCATCAAACAGCTCACGGCTGCCTGCAATGGCAGCTCCAGAGGATCTCATGCCTGCAGCCTGCAGTGGCAGCTGCAGAGGATCTCATGCCTGCAGCCTGCAGTGGCAGCTGCAGAGGATCTCATGCCTGCAGCCTGCAGTGGCAGCTCCAGAGGATCTCATGCCTGCAGCCTGCAGTGGTAGCTGCAGAGGATCTCATGCCTGCAGCCTGCAGTGGCAGCTCCAGAGGATCTCATGCCTGCAGCCTGCAATGGCAGCTCCAGAGGATCTCATGCCTGCAGCCTGCAATGGCAGCTCCAGAGGATCTCATGCCTGCAGCCTGCAATGGCAGCTCCAGAGGATCTCATGCCTGCAGCCTGCAATGGCAGCTCCAGAGGATCTCATGCCTGCAGCCTCCTCCAGCAGTTGCACTCACATACACACAGCTGCACACAGACACACATATGCACACAGAATTCAAATAAAATAAAATCTTTTTTAAAAAGTTAAAAAAATGAGGGAAATGATTAGCTATGTTGTACTTGAAAAGTAAAACAATAATAATAAAGTAAAAGAAAAAATACAAGGGGGTCTGGGGAGGTGACTCAGTTGGTAAATTGCTTGATATGGAAACATAAAGACCTGAGTTCCATTCCTAGAACATAGATAGGCAGATAGATAGATAGATAGATAGATAGATAGATAGATAGATAGATGGATGTTCTGGTGGTACACATGTATAATCTGTGCTGGGGAAGAGGAGACTGGAGGATCCTTGGGGAGTTCTCATCAGTCAACCTAGTAATTGGCTAGCCTTGGTTTCCCCTTAAGAAGCAAGGTGGTAGCATTCCTGAGAAAGAAAATTCCTGAGGTTGAAGTCTGGATTCCACAGACATGTGCACACACACACACACACACACACACACCATGAATATAAATGTACACACACACAAAAGTACAGAGGAATTCATTCAAAAATACTTTGGCAGTATCTCTCAGGTGCTGGGATTACCGAGTGGCTGTGCAGTATTGAGCGAGTGCAGCAAACGTCTCTTATACAGTGACCCACAGTTCACAAGTTGTGTGTGTGATCCACAGTCCTGGCTCAGATCTCTTTGGTTCCAATGTTTTGTTTCTTGTTATAGTGGCTTTTCATCTTCTGTTTTCTGACCCAAGGTCGCATCCAGGGTCACACACTGCCCCTGCTCTGCAGTCCCTTCTACACTCAAGCACTGGAGTCCCGTCTTCTGGGGCTTCGACTACACCAGTACATCTGAAGAGCACAGGCAGACGGCCTTGGAAAATGTCTCCCCACTGTTTGTTTAATTCTGGAGTTCCAAACATGGACCAGGTGGGGTACAACTCCCCATCATCTGAAACAGAAACCCACACCCTGTCCTGCTTCGGTGAACCTGGCCCCTGCAACCTTTCCCAGATCCCCAAGTCTTCTGCCACATCCCCAAGATTGAGGCCCACTGCTCTGGTAATGGCCCCCTGTAGGGATGTCAAAATGCTGTGGTGTCTTCAGAGTGCCTCACAGGAGGTGAACAGTACCAGCACAGCTCACTTTGAATGACACTGATGTCTGCTAGGTTTCTCCACAGGGAGGCCTCCTTCTTCCTTTGTAATAAACAATTGCCTGGAGTTGATACTTGGAGCCTGTTTGCCATCTTTCCCCACAGTCCTGGCAGTGCCAAGGTGGCCTTTCCCAAGGCAACTGATAATGTGGTCACCTTCAATGGTAATTTTGAATTCTGACACCTTCCACCTTCATCTAAAGAACAACTTTCATTCTTCTCCGTCTTTACCCTTTTAAAATACTGTTAGGCAATCTACATGGGCTCATGGGCACTCTTTATTCAACCTATTGCTATCTGGTCCTGCCGTTCTTTCTAATGCTCACGTCCCTCCCACTGGGGTTCATGGAATCCCCTCTACGTTGGATCCTCTGTCCCTTTGGTGTGTGCCATGACTTGCTCGCTACTTGTTTGGCTTTAGTTTGTGAGAAAGGATTTTCCTGCATAGACCAGGCTGAATGCTGACTCCTGATTCTCTTGCCTCCATTCTCCCAAGAGCTGGGATGACAGACCTGACCACCACCTGCCAGTCTCCACCCTTTGCATGCTTCCTTACTTTCTGGCACAGTGGGACAAGTCCAGGCTGTCCTTGTGTTGTTGTCATGGCTTTGGGATCTGGTTTCTTTTAAGTGAATTGGAATCTCATTCCAAGAACAAACATTCAAGTCCACTGTCTGCCTTCAACTGAACGTAGATTTTACTCACTAGCCAGGGCTGCACCTGCAGAAACATGGTCCAGTTTACCTTCCTTTCTGTTATCTATTGCCACAAGTTCATCTGCATCATTCTCCTAGAGCTGACAGCAGGACACTAATTCACATCTCTCCTCTCCTCTTTTCCTCTCCTCACTTCTCCTCTCTCTCCCCTCCCTCATCCCTATCTTCACCGTGATCAAGTTTCTGAGACGCTGTCTGCAGATACTTCGGTCATGATGCTTGTGTCTTTGCAATTAGGGCACACACCCATAAAAGCTCCACACTTGTTTTACTGTGATACATTTTGATTCTTCAGATTATCTCTCTGCCATTTTTCTTTTCATTCTCCAAAGTCCATAAAGTGCGAAGACCAGTTGTTCTTGTGTTCTTACTGTATAGGAAGCCAGAGAGGCCAGAAGAATAAACATCTTGAAATCTGACACTTCTCTGTATCTTGTCTCCAGTCTGTGTGACTAGAACCCCTGCTCACACACTCCACCTACAGTGTTCATAGGTGTAGCCTGCTTAATATCATCACAGTTCAAAAAGAGGAGTTCTTTACTCTAAATTAAAGAGTAAGCAAACCAAGCGTACAGTGAATCCACAGGCACAAGAAGCACTCTATTAAAGGCATACTCTAGACCCTCATCACCTCAGCATCCTTCTGCACACTTTCTACAAATATTACTGAATACGTGCTTTATACTATGGGGGATCCTGGGTCCTGAAGAACATGCTGGGACCAAAATGGTTAAATTCCGTGTTCTTAATGATTCTATCTAGCAGGCAGTAAAGAAGGTGCATAATGTATATAATGTATCAGACAGGGTAAATAGTCACCACATACAGTGTTCAGGTTAGGATGGAGGATGGAGTTACTGTTGGGGAAGACAGAGTTGTGATAAGACTTGGAGTTCTGCTTGTTTTGTGACTTCATATCTAAGTACCGGTACAAATAGCAAAGTGCATAGAACCTCAGTACACAGCTTGGTGGAAATTCACAGGTAAGACATGAGAGTGTAACCAGTGCCAATATCAAAACAGAAGAACACTCCAGCCCCTGGTGTGTTTCTTCCCAGTTATGACTCTCCGATCAACTCAATCTGTTAATCAAAGTTACCAGGTTCAGCTACCCACGTCCTCAGCAGAGCAGGAGCTACTCATGTGTGTTCTCAGAATGTCTGGCTCATGGGGTTCTGTTGCTGACACTCATCAGATCCTTGCGTGTAGTTGCCGCCCACAGAAAGTGCCCACAGCCCACTTTCACTCTGCCCAAGAGTCCACAGAATCACTATGCCGTAGTTTATCCTCTAATGGGTGTCTGGGAGCTTGACCCTGGCTGTTATCAACAGCACTTCCATGAAGATGCTAATGACTGTTTTGTAGTGGGCACACGTACATATGTCTGTGACATGTGTACCTAGGATTGTTATGTATTATATACCTGGACAACGAGGCATATAATGTATGTTAAGTTTTAGTAGGCCTTGCCCAAAAGTTGGCCTAAGCCTAACTTATAATCAGCCAGTGACAACAGAGGAGTGTGTGTATTCTCAGCACACGGTGAACTCAGTTACATCCTGTCTGATGCACAGAATGGCACTGAAGTCTTCCTGGAGATGATATTGCCTGAAAACAGAAATAAAGTGGCAAAAGGTTATTGACATCATTAACTTTCGTGAAGAATCCTATGCAGCGATGGTCACCAGACAAGTAAAAGGATGGAAAAGATAGGGGATGAAAACTGATAAAGGAAAACATCAAATATAAAGTGTTGATTCTGATACAGTTCAATGACCTTTACAGCCCAGACTCTGTTACAGTCATTGTGGAACAGTTTCTGGAGAAGCATGCTGTGGTTTCAAACAGGAAGGCAAATAGGCTACTTTTTTTTTTATTAACTTGACAAGATTATTTTCAAATTTAAAAAAAAAAGTGGAGAATAATGCCAAGGATTAATAGAAAAAATAATGCATTTATCCTATCAGATATATAATGAAGACTGAGTCAATTTTATGAAATAGTGGAATTTGACAAAGTGTACTAGAACAAAGCAGGAACAGAAGGAGATATAATTTCATGTGAAACTTGAAGTGATATTTGGTGCATGACTATAATCCCAGCACTTGGGATCTCTACATCCCAGGTGAGGATCAGGAGTTCAGGATCACTTGGCTGTGTAGGTATCATATGGGTCCCAAAGATAAGACTTGGATCTTCAGACCTGGGAGCAAGTTCTATATATAGGGTGCTGTACCATCTCATAGCCCTCATTGGGTTTTGAGTTTCTGTTTGTTTTGTTTCTTTTCTTCCTATTTCTTTTTCTTTTTCCAAGACAGGTTCTCTGTGTAGACCTGGCTCTCCTGAAACTTACTATGGAACCAGGATGATGGTACCTCACAGATCCACCTGTCTCTGCCTCCTGGGTGCTGGGATTAAAGGTGTGCCCCACCAAAGCCTTACTTTCTTTGGGTTTCTTGATCAATTTTCTACATTCATTTTTCACTTAACAGTCTAGAAAAAACTTCATGAAATTGATGGCAGTTTGAATGTTATTGGACCCCAAAAGCCCATAGGCAATGGCACTATTTGAAGGTATGGCTTTGTTGGAGTAGTTATGGCCTTATTGGAGGAAGAGTGTCACTGTCAGGGTGGACTTTGAGGTCTCAAGCTCAAACTATGCCCAGTGACAGAATTCACTTCCTCTTTGTTACCTGTGGATCAAGATCTAGAACTCTCAGCTCCTCCTCCAGCTCCATGTCTGCCTCTACACTGCCATGTCCCACCATGATGACAATAAACAAAAAGTCTGAAACTGTAAGCCCAGTTAAATGTCTTCCTTTGTCACGGTCATGGTGTCTCTTCAAATCAACAGAAGCCCTAACTAAGACTTCCCCATTTTCAGATGAGGAACTGAGTTTTAGAAAGAGTAAGTCATCCAAAGCCTTCACACTTCTCTGTGTGATAGAGGAGGAGATAGGTTCTAGTACAATCTGACATCACAGGCCAGAGGAGGAGCAGGGCCAAGGAGAAGAGAGAGTTTGAAGGACACAGTGCATACCCAACTGAATGCTGGGGTGTCTACAGAGCTGGAACTACACAGGGGGATCACAAATTAAGACCCTGTCTCCACAAAATAAGATCTAAAACAGAAATATGCAAAAGCACCAGCCTGTGCTCTGGGGTCTGTTCATGTTGGATCTGTCTCAATTGTCCAAACTCACATAGAGTAAGTGATGAAATTGGAGTTGACTTTAAGTAAGACAATAAGTAGAAATAGTTAGATGCTTCGAGAAACACTGGTAGTGTAAAACTAAATTTAGTTTGGTCAATATAAAGCAGTCAGTTCACAAATATGAATTTAGCCATTTTTTTTTTCTTTTTGGTTTTTCGAGACAGGGTTTCTCTGTGGCTTTGGAGCCTGTCCTGGAACTAGCTCTGTAGACCAGGCTGGTCTCAAACTCACAGAGTTCCGCCTGCCTCTGCCTCCCTAGTGCTGGGATTAAAGGCGTGCACCACCATCACCCGGCTAGCCTTTTTTTTTAAAAAAGCCAAAGGCAGATAGTATTCCAGCCGGTGTGCAGCTCACTGATTTAAGTTAAGCAGGGAGAAACATAGTCAACCTGGGTACTAAGGCTCAGAAACTTCTCCCATGGGTCCTCATAAAGGGCTATTATATGATGTAATTCACGATGTCCTCAATAACCACCTGGGGTTATTAAAATAATGACTTCTGAGTGTTCCTGCATCGTATTTCAGCTGAAGCCAGTGCAGTAATGCCAAAACGTGGTTCCCCTAGAAGCTGTTTCATCTAGGATAACCCTCGGGGCTCAATTATGTAGTTTTCTGGTGACTCTGGATTAGCTGAAGAATAAAACACTGGAAACTTGGAGCAACAGTCCTTCACTAGGGCCAGTCTTGTCCCCTAGGGGTCATCTGGCATTGTCTAGCGACAACGTTAGTTGTCACAACCAGGGAAAAGGATGTTGCCATGTCCAGTAAGTAGACTTAGCGTCAGTTGCTCCATGTTTACAATCTAGAGCAGAGCTCCTAAAGTTTTTCTATCATGACAGCTTTTAGCCCCCAAAATTTATACTTGACTCAGGGTATATAAAATAACTGCACACATTAACATACATTTATTTTAAAGTAATTCTTTGGTATTACAAGTAATTTTTACCGTTTATTAAGGATGAAAGCAAATTTTCATGCTAATGAGATGGATATATTTGTTCATTTTACCTGAAAAAAATTAAATCTTGGCTGAATATTTGGCCCTGATGACTGATACTTTGATTTTATGACCCCAAGCGCTAAGAATGGGGCTTTGTATGAATTTGCTGGACAAAATGACAGAAATATGCTTAGGGTCACTTTGGAAACTGTTGGACTTTCTTGCCTAATCCTAAACCCAAATTCACTGAATGATTTTTTTTTTAAATAAATGCAACTCAGATCAGCACTCAAGCAGCAATTTTTACAGTGTTTCTTCTCTCTTTTAAAAAATTGTGTGTGTTGTAGTATGTGTGTTGCACACGTCCAGTGAGTGTGGTGTTCTCTCCTTCCACCATGTTGTTCTCACAGAAGAAACTTGGGTGTCAGGCTTGGTGGCAGGTGCCGCTTACAGCCAGCTTGCCTGCCCTTTTTTCTCCTTTCCTTTTCTGTTTCCAGATGAGGCCTTTAGCCCAGGCTAGCAGACCAGTCCCAAACTTGCTATGTAGCCTAGGATGCTCTTGAATTCCTGAGTCTCTTGCTTCCACTTCCATTGTTGGGATTACAGCTTTGACATGGTGCTTGGTTCTCAAAAGTCAGGTTTTAAAATAGCTTTTAGTGATTCTTTGAAAATTTCTTAATGTATATAATGTCTCTTAATCCTGTCTCCCCCCAATTTCTCCCCTCAATTTTTCTGAATGTTCCCCCAACAGGACCCTTTCCTACAGTCATATCTATTTTAGTCACTGTTCTCTTGCTGTGAAGAAACACCATGACCCAGGCAACTTATAAAATAAAGCATTTAGTAGGAAGCTTGCTCACAGTTTCAGAGGGTTAGGCAATGACCATCATGAGAGGTTGTATGGCAGAAGGCAAGCAGGCACGGTTCTGGAGCAGTAGCTGAGAACTTACATGTTATTCACAAGCAGGAGGCAGAGAGAGACTGGTCCTGGGTAAGACTTTTGAAACCTGAAAGCCCACCACCAGTGATACACATCTTCAACAAGGCTGCACCTCCTAATCCTTCCTAAACATTCCACCAATGGGAACCGGAACATTCATATACTAACCTATGGGACTATTCTCATGCAAACCACCACAACATCCTCTCCTTTTCTGCTGTTGTTCTTGTGTTTGTTTTAATCTTTGCTTTTGTAAGTCACGACTCTAATTAGTGCTGCCTGCTGGGATGTGGACTGATCCTGTTGACTTGATCTTGTGTAAGTCTTCTGCAGGTACCCACACCTTTGTTGACCTCATGACTGCAATGATCATGCTGGTAGAGGAAAGCAGACAAGGCCAATTTTCAGATACTGATTCATTGATTTATTTAGAGATTTACTTAAAGCACTGCTTGTACTGCCTAGTTGCCAAGTGCGACTCCACTTGCTACATGGAGCAGAGTGACCTGGAGGAATAGCTGAAACAATGGGTTATGCCCTTGACCACCTGCTGACTGCCATGTACCCTTCTGTAAGATCTTGCCTGCTTTCCCAGTCGGCGTTGTGGTTTTAGAATACAAAATGAGAATGCAAACTGCACCTGGCACTGAAGCTTTTCAAGAGTTGCCCTAACTCCACATGTGACATTTCTTCTCTTCCACTGTCATTTGTAGATAGAGACTGCTTGTTCGTTTTCTACTGCTCAGATCTGAATAATCACATGGAAACCAAATTAATTACAACACTGCTTAGCCAATAGCTTAGGCACGTTTATAGCTAGCTCTTATATCTTAAATTAACTCATTTCTATTATTTTATCATGAGGCTTGTGGTTTGTTACCTTTTGCTTCTTGGGCAGCTACATAGCATCTGCCTCATTCAGCAGTTACATGGTGTCTTTCTGACTCCACCTACTCTCTTTATATGTCTTTTCCAGTCTGGTTATATTCTACCCTGCATTGGCCAGAGCAGCTTCTTTATTAACCAATGGTAATAAAACATATTCACAGCATACAGAGGCGACTCCCACATCAATCCTTGGTGTCAGAGCATTTAATTCAGAAAGATTCCCACAACAATGTCATGTCGAGAACACAGAATTCACAGCACTCCTCCCCATCCTCTGGCTCATTCCATCTCTCATCCATGATAAATTTTTAAAACAATATTTCATAGACAATGTAATTCATACATATACCTATTTGGTAATTACACCCTCAAGAATGATGCTAGAGAAATATTAGAAGTCTTTGCTTTCAAGCAATTTGCATTTGTATAAGAATGGAAAAATTTGGCATACTTAATAAATACACTGTAGTTTATACTATCCAGTCATCTCTGTTCTCAGTTGCGGTGTTTCAGTGTTCATTGGTGTCATGTGGTTTGTGTTGTGTAGACCACAAGGCTTCAGTCAAATCCTATGGTCCTGTGACTCAGTGCAGGCCAGCACTGACATAAATATCTCAAATTCATTACACATTTGAGTTTGGATGATGTTTTGGTCACTGTGCATTCAGAAACGTTCCACCGTTGCCAAATTTTTCACCACCCCCATTTTCAATTACACATCCCCATATACCAGTGAACTGCTGACAGTTTAGGATGCTGTGGTCTAGAAGAGCGAATGGGTGATTTATCACAAGGAGAAAAGTTGACTCATACGCAGAGGATGTAGGCAGATGTGGTAGGAGATGGCCTGACCTGCTATAAGCATAGTCATCTCTAGAAAGTTAAACTAGCCCATTGCCTAGAGAGAATCATCCTGAAAAGACATAGAGCATGGCTATCCCACCAGCCTTCCTTTGTGGATAGCGGCATGCTCATCTCTGGGTTGACAGATTTTTCTGTGTTCATGTGTTTTCAGGGGAAACTGGGAAATCTTTCAGGGAGCAGCGTGTGTCTTTGTCACATCTGTTCACTGCAGTTTGCTGTCTTAGGGACAAAGCACACTGAGAGCATCTACCCGGCATCTGCGTCATCATTGCTAGCGATGTCTGAGCTCCAACTAGACTGGGAAGTCAGCCCACTCAGCAGTGGAAACATCTGAGTGCCCCTATTAAGAAGACTCTTTCTGTGTGTGGTCATTCATCACATCTGGGTTATATCTTCCCAGCTGTGTCTTTGTCTAGTAACAGAAAGCTTTCTTCCCTTGGTTTTAATTTGGAAAAGCCCTGAAAATGTATCTGGACTGACTTCCATCACTTGTCCCTAATAATAATGACTGCATTTCCAGTACAGCAAAAAGAGAGAGAAGTAATTTCCAAAGGAAAATTACTTGTCAGGCAGGACAGAAGAATGTCTATAGTCCAGGAAAATGGGATATTCTTGTTCTTTTAAACAAACTTTTCAAACTTTACTATGAGATAATTTCAAATTTATAAAGGAACTAGAAGAACAGTACAAAGCAAAAGATATATGTTTACCAAACTAGATCAGTTTTTAATGGTGTACAACATCCATGTTTACATTTTCTCTGTGCCCTGTGTATAGTTTTAGTTGAGCCACTCACGAGTGAGCTACAAATAATAGCATTTAACCTCTCAGAATGCCACTGTGTATTTCTAAAGGTCAGGGACAATAGTTATGTTACTGTAATCCAACTTAGTACATTTAACACTGGACCCATACAGTTGCCTAGTTTATAGTTCATCGTTCCACCTTCCTCACCTTCCCCCTTGATCCAGGATAACACACTTCATTCAGTTGTTGTGACCCTGTGGCTTCCATCATTCAGACATTCAGTGTAGGGGCATAAATGTAGGCAGGATGTTTTCTAGGTTTCATGAATGATTTCTCAGTATTAAATCTAGTGATTTGTGTTTGTTTGTTTGTCTTTTGAGACAGAGTCTCTCTCTACATAGCCCTGGCTGTCTGGGAACTCACTATGTAGATTAAGCTGGCCTCAAATTCACAAAGATCTGCCCTCCTCTGCCTCCTGAGTGCTGGGATAAAGGTGTGATTTATTTGGAACCACCTGGATAAGCTCTTGAGAGCCAGTTCTCACATAGCTTTTTAACTCCAAATTCTGTGAGGCTATATTGGTCACTTGCAGTAGGCCATGATAGGAATGGGTTACCTCCGAGAAATCAGCTATTACTATTGCTGGGAACTTCTAACCCTTGGGTTGCTGGTGTAAGATGCTTACACTTACTGGCACAGTGTGTGTGTGTGTGTGTGTGTGTGTGTGTGTGTCACAGCATCAGAAAGCACGTGCTGTCTTTCTGTTCTGATGTTGGCTTCCTTGTCATTAAGGTGAGATATGATCTATCTGGTTCTCTATGAAAGCGACTCTCCATTTCCCCTTTTGTAACTGATGAGTGATATATGAAGAGATAATATTCACATCATTCCTGAAAGGCTGTACTTATCCTCTTTTGAAGATTTTTGTGTAGGTCATGTAGTTCACTGGTAAAGCACTCTCCTAGTGTGAGTAAGGCTCAAGTCTCATACCCAGAACCATAGATACAAGATCAACAACAACAAAATATATTACTTCCCACATCTGTTAGTATTGTAATAATTTAAAACAGTAATCTTCTCCCTCACTTTGGTATTTATTTTCTTATTCATTTGACAGCACTAAAGTTAAAACCCAGGCCTCGTGCGTGCTAGGCAAAAGCTTGCCACTAGCTGCAGCCTCAGCTTCGTGCACACATTCTGATTTTTTTTAAATATTTATTTATTTAGGATACAATATTCTGTTTTGCATATATGCCTGCAGGCTAGATGAGGACACCAGACCTCATTACAGATGGTTGTGAGCCACCATGTGGTTGCTGGGAATCGAACTCGGGTCCTTTGGAAGAGTACGTAATGCTCTTAACCGCTGAGCCATCTCTCCAGCCCCACATTTTGATTTAAAAAAATAAAAAATAAAAAAAACATAAACATTCTTAAAACATAATTAGCAAAAGCTTGGGAAGCAGAATGACCTCTCCCCCAGTTTGTCAGTTCACAACAGAATGTGATAGTGTAGAATATGTTTCCATGAAATGCAACAGCCCTCTAGGATGAGCAGAATGAGTTCTCAGAACTGATTTCCTATTCTGCTATAGAAAGACTGCTTGCTGTTAGCATAGTCCATTGTCAACGGAGGTGACACTCGGAGTCATCTTCCGGTCTTGCCTGAACCCACGTTTTACCCAAAGCATACCTTTAGAAGATTGCTGGGTGAGATTTGGTCATGAAATGATAGGCTAGTTGTGCCGAGTAGAATGGGAAGAACACAGGACAGGAAGTTCGGAGCCACAACACACAAGGAGATTGGCTGCTACAAGCCATCTCCGCCATCCTCGGTGCTGACTGGGGTCCAGTTTCACTCAGTTCCCTTTCTGGTTTGAGGACTTTTTATTTCTCCAGTCCCCTTAATTGGAGACCTAGAATTCACCTCATTGACATGGTGAGAGGTGCAGGGTGGACAGTAACCTGGGGGTTGAACTGCTACTGCAGGTCCAGGAAGCAGCCGGACACCGTCTCTGCTTACCACCCCATGTTCAGCCCCATCATCGGGCTCCCGTTGCTGGCAGTCATGGAAACCCACTGAAGGATGATGTCCTCATCTTCTCTGTAAGGAGCTCCCTCTCTCAAGTGTTAGCTTGCCCTGTATCCGATTACCTCTGTTGCCATGGTTGGAAATAAAAAAAACCTCTTCTGCCCTGGGCAGTCTACAGTTTTAAAACAGTGCTGATGCTTCAGTCTTAATTGACTTTTGTCAAATAAAAGTGCTGAGAACCGGACAAATGGGTTGCTCTTGATGGATGCGTTGTTTAATGAACTCCATGAAATTGTCAAGTGACAGTGATTGGTATTAGGGCTCAGAACGGTTTGCCTCGGATACCTAGAACAAGTATATGGACATGTTATATGTAGAGCCTATACATAAGGTGAGAATGAGAATTATACAACCAAGTGGGGCTCTTGCCAAAGTGTGTGTTTTCTTCCCTGTCTGGAACCGTGTTTGAGACAGTTCTTCACCCCTCTTTCCCGTTCCGCACCAAAATCGGGTTTGGGCTACTTCAGCTAAGAGAGGCCACGGGTGAGCTGGTGTCTGCACCAGTGCATGGTGCCGTCTGAGCCTGGTACTCTCCCTGCTTTCGTTCCTCCTTTTAGAGTTATTAATATTTAACGACCCTTCCGAGGCGGGGGATTATTTGGCAGCTCCCTGAGGGATATCTGCTCCAGGTATCTATCTTTTTTTATCTGTCTGCTGAACTTCCATTTGCTAAATAGAAAAGGTGGTGTCTAGAATGTTTCTCAGATGACTCATCTAAGGTTTTGGTGAGGCAAACGGAGTCCATGGGAATCCAGGGAGCCGGCAGGACTTTTCAATTTATTTTATTCACCTTTGGTTTTTGTACTCCAGGCAATACACCTTTTCTCCTCCCTAGGATGGGAGTTCTGGCCTATTTTCAAGCTTAGGGGTTCTTGTTGTCCTCTCAACACCTCTGCTCCTACTCCAGGGGATTCTTTGTGTCTAAATGTAAGGAATTTGACCTTCCTAAAGGTCAAAGGTAATCTAATCAACACCCACCTCACCTGCTGGAGCAACCACTCAGCATCTCGCAGATTAGAAAAGCCAGAATCTTGCTGGGAAGACAGAGAGCCATTGATTCCTGAGCTCAGCCTGGCTTCCCTTTGATTTTATAATCAGTCCTAGAGATTGTAGGCGAGCTTTGAATTCCAAGGCTTGGGGTCCACGAGCTCCTGAAACACACTTTTGAAGCAGATCTTCTGCCTTGGGTTCTCCAAGGGAGGGTCCGACTGGGTGGATTAAGTTGTTTTCATTTTCTAATATAAGGAAAACAATAATTATCACTGCTAGTTTAACACCCTGGGGTTTTTCCTTTTTCTCTTCTTTGCTTTAGTGTTTTAATGGGGGGAGGGGTGCTGTCACCACTTAACCTCACTAGTTTCCAGGACGGATCTCACCTCACCAGTCTTGCTCACTTACCTGATCCATCTCATCGGTTCTGCTTTCCCTTGCCGATTCATTGTTTAAGAATTTAGTTTGTGTTTTGTTTGAGAACTCTAAGCAAGTTCATGCTAAGAGACACTCTTAATCTTTCCAGAAACCCTTGCCAAGTACAGTGTCCCCTGTAAACCTCCTATTGCTTCAAACCTATTTGGTGACTCCCGGTGATGGACGTGGAATAATAACAAATGTTACAGTTCAGGTTCAACAGATAAAAGGGAGGAAGAAGGGGCATCAGGCAATTGCTAGGCCTTTAAAGACTGCACTTTGGAGTGCTCAGGACTCTGTGGCTAACAGGGAAGGAGGGGCTTGGGTGCATCATTTCTGTATGTGCTAATCCTTACAAGCTCATAGAACCACAACTTTAAATCTGAAGTTACATCTTACTACTGCAAGATTACATGGTCCAGTATTGCCACTTACACGTGTGTGGACTATTTGTTCATGCACACTTAAACATGACTCCTAACAAAAAATTTCTTGTTAATCAAGCCCCAGAACCCCAGTTTTCCCTGGGATCTTGAAGGACGAAGAAATAAAAGGATTTTAGACTTCTCCACATCGACTGCAGTTTAAGATTTCTCGTTTGAGCAAGGGTGGAACAAATACTGACTCAGTCGTAGGTAACAGACAGTGAAGTGAGACTATGCCTTCATCATGTTTGCATCGTGTGTATGCTGAAGTAACCATGCTGTGACATGAAGAGGGGGCGTCAGCTCAGGGAAACCCACCAATAATAATACTGTTAATACAGAAACATCTGTTGAGCCTAAAAATGAATTTGCAGAGATAAAAAAATTATTCAAATGTTTCCACTTAAAGATTGTCTAAATGTTTGACCTGCAAGTTATTTGTGTTTTCTAAGCAAAATTTCCCTACTCAGTGAACACACACACACACACAGAGAGAGAGAGAGAGAGAGAGAGAGAGAGAGAGAGAGAGAGAGAGAGAGGGGCAGGCTCACACACATAGGTTCTCCCTAGCCCTCCTTGAGGTCTCTCTGCTCACCCCCCTCCCTCGCAATGGTATGCTCTGCTTTTGATCGTAAACTGGAGGTGCCAAGCTGTGACAGCTTCTTCGGCTCCAAGGCCATTTGTTCCAGCCCAGACTAGACAGTTGTATTCAGTGACCTTCTCCTCTTCCACCCGCAGGGGCAAATTGAAGTAGACAGCGAGACCATCTTCAAGTTGGCAGCCCTGGTTTTGCAGGTAAGAATTCGCTCCCTGCTTCTAACCAGCTCCCTTTGGTTTCTTGCTAACTGCCTGCAACTCTGAAACTTCTGCCAGGTGAACCCGATGGACTTTCAAACCAGTCAGTGGTTTGTCAGTGAAAACTGGGACCTGCTGAATTCTGTTTTCATGTCTTTTGCGTGAGCTAGCGTACGACAGTGTTTCTGGAAGACATGACGAAGTTTAGACTGCACCCAGGGAAGAGAGTTCAGCCCGTATTCCTGAAAGAGGATTCAGTTACTAGAACTCGGGAGGCAGCAGTTGTTAGAACAGCTGTAATTTTCATTTAAATTTAGCAACTTTTGTACACGTTTTCCTGAGGTTGTGTAAAGGGCCCTTTAATTCTTAAAGGCGCTGGTGGCTGAAGAGCAAAGTCAGTTCCTGTTCTTGTTTAAAAAGTAAGGAGAAAGCAAATAATGTGTGTTGATTTACCTGGGTCATAGTCTAAAAAGTGCATCCCATCTGAAAAGCATGGCTCTGCAATGCAGATATATCTGTCCTGTGATCTTAGCAACGCAGCAGAGAAATGACATCCAAGTCTCTTCATATATATACATATGGAGAATATATGTACATGTTAGTCACTTCTGTTGATGGTAAGACACAGCTCACGTATCCTTGTATTTTCTTCTCAATAGTGACCGTGTGGGTAGTGTTCCTTAGGTACCCTGCTTAACAGGAAGCCCTGGAGTCTGTGAGAGGGAAAATAACCAAGAATAAACCATTCATGGAGCTTAGCATAAATGCATATTGATCATGTCTTTATTTTTATTTCAGGAAAGCAAGGGAGATTATACCAGGTAATGATTCCTTTTCTGATGTTCCTATGTAGAATGAGGTTTCCCAGTTGTGGAAGGAGCTGCTTTAGATAATAATGGATGCAAAATCAAAAGAAAGCGCATTGAGGCTGGCGGTTCAGACGGCCTCGTCCTTCACATAGAGGCGTGTTCTCTGGGTGAATGGCTCTAAGAATGAAACTTTCTCACAGTGTTTAAGGGCAGAGTGACAGGAAATTATAATCAGAAGCCCTCCAAAGTTCTAGTATTGGACCACATTGGTTATTGAGATGAAGAAATCTATGAAAAGCTTTTACTAACTTGTGCTGTTTTTTTTATTATTATTATTTTAGTCATATAATGACGTTGTGTGTAAGGGGTCCTAATGTATGCAGAAACAGATTAAGTCTGTCAGCTGCTTAGTTAAGGGATTAATAGGGGCTCTTTTGCAGCTGCCCTGAAGGGGCCTCACGCTGAAACCAGTTGACCCAGCAGTTGTATTGTTGTTGCACAGACACCGGGGCTAAGTTCCTCGCTGGCCACATCACCAGAGAGTAGTGTGTGTGTGTGTGTGTGTGTGTGTGTGTGTGTGTGGTGAATTCACCCTCACCCATGCTTCCCCTCCAACGCTGGGGTCCTAGGTGGAAAAGGGGGAATTGTCAAAGCTGGAGGAGAGGCCTCTGATGGGAAGCAGTGCCCGGGTCAGTGACCCACTAAAGGCCTGGCCTCTGCCACGCTAGCGTTCCACTTCTGTAAACTTCACCCAGGGATTATTTACAGATCGCCTAGTGCTCGTTCCCAGCCAAGTCTCTGAATGATGTGCTCAGTGACGGACTAATAAAATAATGCCTGCCAAGCTTAACGGCTTCCTGTCCTTGAGGAATAATCCACTCTCCTCACCCTGCCCATCCAGAGGGACAGAGGAGGGGTGTCCACCTAACACCCTGTCTTTCAGTTACTCACCACTGCGTCTCCTCGAGAGCATTTGGTGCGTGTGTACGCATGTGTATATGTGAGAGTATGTTTGCGAGTGTGATGTTGTATAGTCATTATACATCAGGACTGAGCCCATGGCGTCTCACAGCAGGAAATCAGGCTTTGCCGTTGTCCCCCCATCCTTTCATAAATACATATACACATACATGCATATGATTTGGGGTGTCCATAAGATCTGTGGTTGGGTAGGGCAGTTATGAAGTCAGTTTATGATGGCTTCAGGCTCTGTCATGTGGATCGCTTTCTGTCCCTCCCTCACTCTTGACTCTGTGAGGTCTGTGCAGGTGTCAGACAGCCTAAGCTCAGTTTTATCACCAGTGGAAGGCAGCCTAGCCTATGGGACTACTAGAATTAACGCATGAAGGTAGCTGGGGTAGTGTCCACAGCACTCAGCTCTGGCTACACCTCAGCTGGTCGAGTGGTTACTGGCCCCTTAATCTCCATCAAAATTCTATGTGGTCTCGTGGGTACGTCTGAGAAGAGTTGTGGAATAAAGGTGGGTCCATGAAAGCTGTAATAACGTGTTCAGGGACCAAGAAAGGGAAAGATTGGTTTCACCAACTTTCCTTTGGGAGAGCCCGGAACCTGACAGAGAGGGAGGCTGCTAGGGACTTGCCTGGAGGACTGTAGCCATTTCAGCTCTAGATGACACAGGTTGCTCTTGCTGACTTAGCTCCATTCAAGTCTTACCCAGTCCTTCTTTATGTCCAACTGGTTTCTAGCAGTTTCCTTGAGGAGCTGTAGGCTGAAAATATGTCACACACTGTCCTAAAATTGTCCACCTCTGCCAGGTAGTAGAGACAACACGGAACTGAGTCTTCCACAAACTCAGTGTTGCCCAAATGAGCCATTTATTCCTTCCAAGCCTCAGTTTCCTCATCCATAAGTTGGGATCTGGAGGAAGTCAGTGGTGTGGAAGAACTGTAAGTTACAAAGGCACTAATTATCAATAACAAGGATGAGTAGCTGTCACTGAAGATGACAATAGAACAGAATTCATTGCCACCCACCCCTGCCCTGTCTAATCTCCTCCCCAATGGGCAGTACATGTTCTTCTGCCAAACCTTTTGTTTTGTTTTGTCTTGTTTTTCAAGACAGGGTTTCTCTGTAGCTTTGGGGCTTGTCCTAGAACTAGCTCTTGTAGACCAGACTGGCCTCGAATTCACAGAGATCTGCCTGCCTCTGCCTCCCGAAAGAATGCTGGGATTAAAGACGTGAGCCACCACTGCTCAGTTCTGCCAAACATTTTTTATAGAACTAATAATGTAATATGTAATATTGCCTGATAATAAAATATTGGCCAATGCCATCATAGTTAGAGCAAAGACTATAGGCAAACGGATTCTGCCATGGACAGTCTGTATAATCTAGAAAAATTACTTACCTCTCTAAGTCTGATTAAGGCTGGTGTGTAAAATGGGACTTCTAATCATTGTAAGTACACCATAGGTGGTAGCAGGACTGAATTTGTATTTATGAGATGCCTAGAACCGTTCCTGTAGTCATTGCTTTAATATCCCATTGGAATTTGGCTGCTGCTTATTGGTTATATTTTGTTTTTAGGTAGTGTCTCATGTGGCCTAAGCTTGCCTGAAACTCACTGTATAGTCATAGATGACCTTGACCTTCTGATCCAACTGCCCCTGCTTCCCCATTGCTGGGCTTGTAGGCATTGCCATCATATCTGCCTAGTCCATCCATCAAACTGATGGCATATGGCATATGTACTGTTCCCCTGTTACAATCTTGAGCTGTTGCCTAGGTTTCAGCTGCTGTAAATAATGCCATGGTGAACATCTGTGTATACCTGAAACTGAAATGATTTGTGTTTGGTATTTTTTTAGACTAAAAATTTTATTTCTTTTTACTTTTTTTGCATTTTTTATGAGGAGATATCACAACTCACACACTGTCATCAAACTTGGTGGCATTCATGCTTGCGCCATTTTCCCCACCTGGTTAATTGCTCCCAGGCATCCAGAGAAGTTCCTTTCCCATGGGAGATAGGTGCATGTTTATAACACCACCATAAATTGGGTCGTTCCCTTCCCATTTAGAAGTAGGTGTTAACCATACCCTTATTCTGAAGTCGCCCATATTCCACTTACAAACTGAAGCATCCTAACACTTAGTTACTTGGTAACTCAGCTTTCAGGATCTTAAAAACAAAACCAAACAAAATCCCTTTGCCTTTGCAAACTCACTGAGGCAGGCTCAGTGATAAAACCTGGCTGGCTCAGCTTTCAGGAATTCTCTATTGGCCTGTGTTGTGTTACCAAAGCACTTGTTATCTTTGCAGTGGACCCTCAGAAATTCAGGCTGTCAGCTATTTAAAGCAAATGGAAGTCGCCACTCCACTCCCAGTGAACATTGTGAGAGCAGGGTTTCCTACTGGTTATGATAAGGAACTTAAGTACTTACTCGGAAGGATCCCTGACAGGAAGCAAAATAAGAAGAGTAGGGCTTGTTATTTTTAAAGGCATTCTGAAGTAAGAGTTTGAGCAAAGCCTGTTTGGAGGCAGAATAATGTGGGGAACAGGAGGGAAAAGAAGAGAGAGCAGCAAGCTGAGGTGTGTGATGCAGAGAAGCAGTGGGGATGCCAGGTTAAGGCGTTTGTATGCAGTGAGAAACTAAGGTTTCAGAGGTAAACAGCAGTGACCACAGGCTCTTGCTGAAGAAAGCAGAGGCAACCAGACAGCTCCCAGAGGTCAGGAGCCAAACTGAGGGCTCAAATTAGTCAAAAGGTATTAGTGGTGCTCAGGAACTTTGGAATTTAACCGCTTAGTTTGAAATCACTTGATAGATATGGCAGCTTCCCTGTCTGAAACTAAGTTTATTTCAGTATTAAGCAGGTAATACTCAATATTAGTAGGCTGCTGAGGGTGCCTTATTGTTCCCTCCCCCCTCCTTGCAGCCCTGTGAAAATGACATTATTGCTGCCCCACTTACTGAGCTTTGGAGTCCTGGATGAGTCAACTGTGTTACAGGTTTTTCTTGAGTCTCAAAGAAAACACAAGCTTGTAACACAAATTTCCTTGCAGAGTCAAGATGGAAATTGACATTAAAACTGACAGAATTGTACACGTCTGTCTTATCTAGGACTGGGCTTTAATGAATCAATAAGACTTATGGTGGCTGGAGAGAGGGTTCAGTGGTTACAAGCACTTGCTGCTCTTCCAGAGGACCTGGGTACGAGTTTCAGCACCCAAATGCCAGCTAACAACAGTCTGTATGTAACTCAGGTCCCAGAGAATCCAACACCCTCTCTGACTTCCATGGACATTGCCATCATGTGGTACACAGACGTCCGTGCAGGCAAAACACTCATACGTGCAAAGTAAATATTCGCCCCAAACTCTTATAAATAAGACATTATGGTGTATAAAAAGAAATTCAGCATATCCACACAGATAGGAGTGTATTTCTTCACATGTGTTCTTCATGATCTTTGGTTTAAAGTTAAACAAAGTGGCTGGAGATGTTGCCCTTTAGTAACACGTGCAAAACCCTGTGTTCACCCCAACTCCCTACCCCTTCCCCTCACCCCCGGCACAGAATAAAACTGGGCCTGCTGGTGCATTCCTGGGAGATAGAATTAGGAAGATGAGAGGTTCAATATCATCCTGGGCTACATGACGAATGTGAGGCCAGCACGGGCTACATGAGACCCTGGCTTAAGCAACCAAAAGTTAAACCAAGTTTCCCGTATTTTCTCCAAGTTTTCAGTCTGCTCAGAGACACTGGGTTCCCCAGGAAGGGCCACATCTGCAGTGTTGAACGGCTGAGCAATACGCTCAGCTGTAGGCTTCATGTCACTCACCACAGTCTTGTGAGGACATCGGGGCTTTCTGTTTTACAGTTTATGTATTCTGTACCTGAAAGGATAAATAAAAAATAAGGCGATAGTGGGTACCTTTTGGCGGGCTCTGCCAAGGTATACCACTCAGCGAACATGCCACGCACAACAGAGTTAGTGCAAGAGGTTTGTTGGGCGAGGAGGAGAGCAGAAGAGCAAAAGGCCATGTCAGAGTGGGGACTTGGGAGAGGCAGTCAGATAAGAGGAGGAAGAGATGCAAGAGAGGAAAGAAGAGAAAAGAAGAGCAAGAGAGATGAGAGACGAAAGGGCAAACTGTGCCCGGCAGGCACTTTTAAAGGGTGCACTTGGCGCGTAGCTGATGGCAGAAAGGCAACTGGTGATGCTATAACTGCTTTGGAGACAGGCAGGCTGCTGCAGCAGCAGAAACTAACAGTACCTCATACCTTAAAGATCTGAAGGATGAGACGCAACTAAGCCAACAGAAGGCCCGAATAGATCAATCCTGTTCTCTTGACCTATTGAGATTCTCTCCAGGAGAGTGGACCAGGCCAGGGCACTCATGACAGCTATGTGATCCTGGAGTGAAGCTCGGTATGGTGTTGACAGTAGCTGTCACAGACATGGACCAGTCAGTCTTCCATACCAGTAAAGAGTGGTGGACACGAACTACTTATACCCCTCAGAGGCAAGCCGTCCCTGGAGCTGAGGGTGACCTGGCAAGGAAAGCATCTTGCGTTCCTGCCGGGACGTGTTTGCATGTCTTTTGGTGTGGTCCTGGAAGCATGGAGTCATAGCAGGAGCTGTAAAGTAACCCTGTGCAGCTAGCTGTGCTGCTGTGCAGCTAATCCACCTGTGCATGCGCTCTGGATGGGCGGAGTCACCTGAGGCAGGAAGAAGTGGCAGGGCCTCCAGGCCTCAAGCTAACTTCTCTAGTAGGAAGGGTCCAGATTTCGACTTTCTATGCTTTTGGAGAAAACAGCACTTGTGTAGATTCTTCTTCCCCTGCCTACCCGCTTTCTAGCTCTGGATTTTAAGCATATAGGTCAGCCCTGTTAACAGCATTCTCCATGTGCAGCCAATCTCTGAAACTTCCTCATTTACAAACTGAAGTTTTGTAACTACTAAGTAAATAGCTCTCCAAAGACCCTGTCGACTATGGTTCCTCCTGCTTCTATCAATATAATGAGAGCTAAAATATTTTTTTCTTCCTTTTTTTTTTTGTTTTTTGAGACAGTGTTTGCTTGAACTCAGAGAGATCCTCCTGCCTCTGTTTCCTGAGTTCTGGGATTAAAGGTATGAACTACCACTGCCCGGCTCTAAAATACTTTTATTTAAAATATTTACAGATTTTTATGCTAACCTGCTTTTCAACCTAAATAATCCTTACAGATTTTATTTTTCCTACCAGCTATTAAGAGTTGACAGTTCAAAGCAGACATGCCAAGAGTCCTCAGCAAGCTGGATAACGGTTAGAAAAATCTCTCATCACCTTTTCATTCTTAATCAAAATTCTTTAGACTTAAAAAAAAAAGTTGAGAGTTGATCCTAGTCAAGCCTGCAACCTTACAGGTTTGGCCACAGAAGGAACTGTCATGACAAAAGAGGTCTAGCTGACTGACAGAGCTTTCTAGAACAGAAGCAGATGTCCTATGTTGGGACAAGTCTTTGATAGAGGGTTGAGAAAGGAAAAGCATGACACCAACAGAAGTATGTGACTGTGAGATGTTGAAAGACGAATGTCCAGGTCACACTTTCATCTGCCACCAGTTCTCAGGCTGCTTCCAACACAGAAGTGCCAAGTCACTTTCCCCTTGTGGTTTATTCCAGACCCTTAGAGTTACAGATTCAGCAAATAGAAACCTGGAAGGCCAAGTTCAATTGGAATGCCATCAAACTAACAAATAATATTTTAGTATGACTGTCCTAAGTATCTATTCTGGCAACTCTAACTCGATTGTTTACTGAACATTCTCCTCGATGACAATAATAATCCCCAGGTGAATGACACAGCGGTAAAGGCACTCGCCATAAAACAGGTAACCCGAGCTTAATCCCTGGGACCCAAGTAGTGGAAGGAGAGACCCGATTCCTGCAAGTTGTCCTCTGACCTCCACACCCTTGCCATGGTAGGTGTGCCCACACCCCCAAAGACACAAAATAACTCCATGAATGTAAAATAAGAACAAATATAATGATACTGGTTCCCCTCCCAGCCTGCTCTGAATGTAATAATAGAATGAAGTGTTGGGTAGAGTCTTATTTGGAGCACTATGACAGGAAATGAAGGCAGACATTTTCTGAGCACAAGCTGGTGCTGTCCTAACATCTATTACAATCCTCTCAAGAACAGTATGAACATGTTACCATGCCTCTTTTTAAAATGAATTTGGAAGCTGAGGCATGGTGGCACATGTCTTAATCCCAGGACTCAAAGGGCAGAGACAGGAGGATTACTATCAGTTAAAGGCCAGCCTGATCTACATAGTGAATTCCCAGGTAGCCAGGACTACAAAGTGAGACTTTTGTCTCAAAAAAAATAAAAATAGTAATAATTTGGGAACTTTTACTTATAAAGGTTGATTCATCTAAGATCACAAAACTAGGAACAAGGAACTTGGAACCAAATCCAATCCAATATTTTGTTTTGTTTTGTATTTTCTAATTAAAACTTTTATTTTATGCGTAGGAATATTTTACCTACACATATGTGTGTGTACCAGGAGTGTGCCTAGACTGGTGCCTTCAGAGGCCGGAAAGACAGCATGTGTGCCTAGTGCCTCCAACCCCCGAAACTGGAATTACAGACAACTGTGAGCCTCCATGTGGGTGCTGGGAAGGGAGCCCAGGTCCACTGGAAGAACAGTCAGCACTCTTAACTTTAGAGCCCAGATGTTTTGTTTTCCAGACAGGGTCCATGGCGCCCAAGCTAGCCTGGAACTTTCTATGTAGCTAAGAGCCATGACTTCTTCCCTCCTCCTCAAGAGTCCTTTGATATAGACCTGTATCACTAGACCAGGTTTATGAAGTACAGGGGATCCAAGCCAGGACTTGGTGTATGCTAGGTGCAATGGTTTGAATAAGAATAGCCCCCATAGGCCCGTAGGGAGTGGCACTCTTAGGACAGATGGCCTTCTTGGAGAAGGTATTAGAGGAAGTGTGTCACTGGGGGTGGACTTTGAGGTTTTAGAAGCTCAAGCCAGGCCCCATGTTGCTCTTTCTTCCTGTTGCCTGCCCATGTAGAACTCCCAGCTTCCTCTCCAGCACCATGACTGTCTTCCTGCCACCATGCTTCCTGCCTTGATGAGAATGGACTAAGTTTCTAACTGTAAGCTAGCCCTAATGAAATGTTTTTCCTTTATAAGAGTTGCCAAGATTATGATGTCTCTTCATAGCAGCAGAAACCCCAATTAAGTTACGAGGCAAGCTCTCCACCACCTGAGCCTCAGCCCCAGTCCCAAAGCCAGTTCTAAATCCCAAACCTTGCTGATGCAAACAACAGGTGTAAGGCTGACTGCTTCGTCTTTTGGTCTTTTCTCAAGTTCTCCTTTATTTGCATTTGAGTCTGAACTGGTAGAACATGGGGACACAGGAGTGCACCTCGAGCCTCTGTTTATTACCAGCAAATTAGAAACAACACCTACCTGCACCTTGAGTTGACATGAAGACAACAGAAATTCATAGAAACACAATGCTGAGCATTCCTCAAGGAAGCGAGTACCCAGGGCTGGAATTCTTGGAAGTCAGTCGTTGGATTTTCCCTCTTAATTGTTCTGTGGAGGCAGGGATGAGAGATTCTAGGAAGCTGGAGACCAGAGGCAGCCTAAGAAAGAATGCTCCCACCTGAAACCCCAGGAAGCAGTTTTTCTCATGGAGATGAAAGGGGGCCTAACTTCAGCAGAGGTGCACACATCCTGCTAAATTCTTTCTTGCTTTGTACTCTGAAGATAGCTACAAGCTGAGCTGGCTTCACACATGGCCCAGAAGTTATTAGATGGGGTGGGGGAACTCCAAGGACAGTAAGATTCTATGGCTTAGGATGGTAGGTGGAACTCCATCTGTCCTGTCACTGGACTTTCCCCAGCCCCTCCCTGCCTCATTTTCCCCTCCTTGGAACTCCCTACTCCTCTTCTCCCCTGGTGGCTGAGCTCCAAGTCTCCAAGATCAAACTCTAAGGTCTCTTGAACCTGTTGCTAGTTCCCACCCGGCCTTGGTAAACCTTCAAACTGGCTGGGCCTCTTCCCATCTGTCAGCTCAGGACATGTAACCAGTGAGTTCACTTACCTGCCTGATTGGGCTCTTGACATCTAGGGCCCATACAGGTAGAAGATGAAGGCAGTGTGTTATTTTAGCTGTTACAAAATCTACTCAAATCTATAAGCACTTTTTCTAAATTGGTTACCATAAATAATCTAAATGGTGCCAGGTGCGGTGGCACATACCTTTGATCCTAGCACTAGGAAGGCAGAGGCAGACAGATCTCTGAGTTCAAGGCTGGCCTAGTCTATATAGTGAGTTCCAGGACAGCCAGGGCTATGTGGAGAGATCCTGTCTGAAAGACCAAATGAACAAAATGGCCTTAGGATCTGGGAATGTAGCTTAGTGTTATAGTTGAGCCTACCGTGCACAGCTTCCTGGGTTCTGCCCCTGGTTGGGGTGAGGGGAACGGAATGGTCCTATAATTTTAGGCTGGGGATATAGCTTAGTTGGTGGAATGATGGCCTAGCATCCTTGAGGCTCTGGGTTCTCTCCCCCCCCCCCATAAACTGGGTGGCATAAGCCTATAATCCCAGTACCTGGGAGGTAGAGACAAGAAGTTGAGAAGTTCAAGGTCATCCTTGGCTACACAGACAGTTGTCTGTCCTTGTACAGAACTGACCTCGAACAAACTTGCTTCTTACAGTTTTCATCCTATCCCAGGCTTAGTTTCCAGATGGAAACGGAGATAGGTCATGCGTGTAGGACCGCTACCACGAGCACTTTTGGTGTGTGTCAGCGTGAAAACTGGACATCAGGGATTCCTTGTGTGGTCTGATGAGCTTCGGGGAGAAGTCGGGCTTCCTGGCTGAGTGTCCACTCTGTTCTAAGATTGCATTGAAAATAGCTGTGACCTGACTTTGTCACATATTTAAAACATTAAAAAAAAACTGAATTTGAAGCTGGACATAAATATACACGCACATAATCCTGGAGTTTGGGAGCTGGAGGCAGGAGGATCAAGGCCAGCCTCAGCCACGTAGCAGGTTCAAGGCTAGCCTGTGTTTCATGAGATCCTGCCCCTTCCCCTAGAAAAAGGGCAAAATTTGACTGGATTTGGTGTATCTTGATACTAAAAGACATGCAGTCTGTAGTTTAGTTTGAGTCGGTTCAAGAAATACTGAGAGATAGAAGGTAGCGCATTAAGTCTTATTATCTATACGCAAATGTTTCATGCAGTTAATCCAGTTTAAATTAATCCTATATAATCTAGTTTTAAAAGTGGGTCGCACCACCCAAGGAGCACACATTCTGAGGGAATTAATCTAAGACCACCAGAATAAGGAAATTCAAAGCATCTTGCTAAAAAAGGTCCATCTTCTCCTTGCCCATCTGTCCCTTCCTTATTTTCCTTGCCCTCCTTGAGGACCCTGGGAGAGGTGACCCCAAGTGGCTAAAGCACATGCGTGGAATTACGGCTGCATTATCCTTATTGTCAGTTTAGGTTACTTCACCTCTTAAGTTTCAGTTTTCCTATCTGTGAAATGAGGATGATAATGTTTACGTCATGACTGCAGAGCAAGGGTTTGATCTGAGCTTTGGCACCCCAGACTATGGGCTGTTGTCCTCTAGGACTACCTGAGGAGATTGAGTGATGCCTCATCCTGTGTCCCTGCTAGGTCACCCAGAGCTTCTGAAACTGCCCTCCTGTGGTGGGCACCCAAAAGGCTGGGTCAACCCTCCTGACCATTCCTCTCCCTTCAGATAGATGTTCCCTGCCACTGCCCATATCTGTTTTGTGTTGTGTTTATAATGTTGCACTGGCCCCTAATCCACTTGATAGGTACAGATTGCCTTCCTTTGTGATTGAGCGGGTCTTGAATGGAACCTGAGAACCTGAATTTATTTTTTTGTTTGAGACAGGGACTCATGTAGTCCAACTTGGGCTCTGACTTGTCAGGTAGCCAAAACATCTTTGAACTTTTGATTATCCTGTCTCTGTCGCCAAAGTGTTGTGATTACAGGTGTGTACCACACCTGATTCACGCAGTGTTGGGGATGGAACCCAGGGCTTCGTGCATGCGCGGCAAGCATTCTACGAACTAAGCCGTATCTACATACCTAGAACCTGAAAATATGACAGGTCAGAGATGCTTTTTGGCTGACCACAGAGTTATGTCGTGAGAAAGCTAGTTTGAGTTAAAAATACAAATCTGGGCGGGTCAAGGCCACTTTCTGTTCTTGCAGAGGGGCAAGTTTGGCAACCATGAAGTTTGGCAACCCCAGCAACCATGAAGTAGTTTACAACCATCTATAACTCTAATACCAGGGGATCCAAAACCCTTTCATAAATTTCTCAGTCATCAAGCAAGCACATAGTGCAGACAGACAAAATACTCATGCATGCAAAATAAAAATATCAAAATCTAAAAATAAATAAAAAATACTTCTAAAAATGTTTGTTTGTTTTTATTTTTCTGAGACAGGATCTCACTACCTAGCTCAGGTTGGTCTTGATATCACAATCCTCCTGCCTCAGGCTTTAGAATACTGGTATTACAGGCGCCTGCCACTATGGCTATTTGTAATTGCATTTAGTACACCCACCCTTCTGCATATCATAGGCTAGCAACCCAGTACAGGTTGTTTACTATGCAGGCTTTATAGCTGAGTAGGACGCACAACATGTCACTGCTGCCCGGGAGCATGAGAGAGAATCAGACGTAGCCATGTAGGTCAACACTGAACATCGAAATTACATTTCCGCATTGTGCCAAAACAAAAACTTGTGAGTTTGCCTTGTGTCAGAGATCATGTGTGCTGTGTGCTTGGCACCTTTACTACCGTTTTCTCTAGGAATTAGTAAATGGATATACCTGGGTAGGTCATGATTCAGTTGGTAGAGAGCTTGCCTAGCATCTGTGATATCCGGGGCTTGATTCCTGTCACGCTAGGAATGGGAGGGTGTCAGGGGAGACTTTCAGGTCAGAAGTTCAAGGTCATCCTAGCCAATCAGTGCCAGCCTGAGATATATGACACCTTAGCTATGAAAGAGAAGGAGAGGGAGAGAGGAAAAGGGACAGAGACAGAGAGAGACAGAGGAGAGAGAAACAGAGGGAGAGAGAGGAGAAGTGAAGCGGGATACTAAGCTAAATTTACTACTGAAGGCCAAATTCCACAGATAACTGAAAGAATTTATTTATTTACTTATCTTGCAGGGTTGGGAATCAAGCCCAAGGCCCCATACATGCTAACAAGCCACTGACACTGAGCTGCATCCTCACCCAGGAAACAAGATTTTATACGAGGGGCAGCATTCTGTCTGCCCAATAGGAAACAGGAGTGTACCCTTTGGTGCTTAACCGCCAGGTGGTCACGCACGCCTGCCAACCAGTTGAGGGAGCTGTGTTTCTAAGTAGTAATCGAGGTCCTTGTAATAATCTCATCACTCAGGTGAGGTGCTATCCTTGAACACTGGAGCCAGCTTGGACAGGGTATGGATTGACCCCTGCTGCACCTGTTTGCCGGACTTGAAAGTATATTTTGCTGACTTTCAGGCTTACTAAACCTCTCCCGTTCCTTCATGAGTGGTGGAACCTGGAGGGGTTGCATAGGGTTTTGGCGCATACAGAGAAGAAGGGGACCCCTTACCAGATCATCTTCAAGGCCATGCCAAGACCTGGCAGGCATTCATTCCCCAATGGTATGTCTTTGTGTGGAACACAGAATTAACTAAAATTCCCAGGATGCTCCATTCTTGGAGGCCTGCTTGCAACCCTTTGGTTCATGTCTGATATTTAGGATACATGGTACATGTACAGATAACAGGCCTCGGACTAGAGTGTTTGCATACTGTGTGTGTGTTTGTGTGTGTGTGTGAGTGTGTGTGTGTGTGTGTGTGTGGTCTTTTCCTTTAGTCTACCTCATGCTTGCTTAGAATTTCAGCTCCTGTCTCAGGCTCCCAAGTTCTGGGATTCTAGGCATATGTCCTCATATCAAGCTCAATCTGTTAATTTAACTGTAGATTTTTTGTTTTGAGTCTTTTTTTTGTATCTACACATATATTTTGAATTATGTTTAGGTATCAGTGTCAAGAGAAGTTAATTCTCAAGTTAATTTTTTAAAGGATTCGTTGTTTTTATTTATGTGTATTTGTCCTAGTGTATTTTCATATGTGTGTGGGGGTGTGTGCACAGGATCCAGAAGAAGGGGCTGAATCCCCTCGAGCTTCAATTACAAGTGGTCATGAACCACTCAGCGTGGATGCTGGGAACTGAACTCTGGTCCTCTAGAAGAGCAGGAATCCTCCAAAACCCCAGAGCCATCTCACTAGCCCCTCAGATTAACTTTGAAAGAGTTATTGCTTTGTTACATGAAGTTTCTGCAGACATTTCTACCCGGTCCTTGAATTTAAACTTGGACCTTTTCATGCACCTTGCCTTTGAGTTTCAAGTGCTGATATGGATAAACAAAGTAAAATGTGGGTCCTGGACTTTCCTTTGTTTTCTATTTGATTTTATCTGTGGAGCACAGGGTCTCATGTGTCCTGGGATGGCTTCTTTGACTACACCACTTAGGATGACCTTGAACTTCAGCCCCTCCTGTTTCCACTGTGGGCTTCCACGCCTGGTTTGTACCAAGCTAGAGACTGAACCTTGGACTTCACGCGTGTTAGGCAAGCACTCTACCAAATGAGCTGCATGCCCAGCCCTGTTTTGTTTTCTTTCAACTGCCCTAGAAACCCAGGGTTTCCCCCACACCGAGCACAAACAGCAAGGATTGTTGTGTGCTATCAAGTGCAGTTTGTTAATTGCTGGCACTCCCTTCCTCGCCAGCATCTGCTGGCAGGTGGCTGATCGTCACTGCCAGTGAGCTTACAGTTTGCCACAAGCAGGTGCTCACAGTTGCTGGGGTGGCTTTCCCACACACCACACGCATACTTCAGTGCATACAAGAGGGTGGCTTTGGTTTTCCCAGTCATGTAGCTTCCTCGACAAAGATTGGGGTTGTCACATTTCAACGGGGCTTTCTGGGTCAATAAGGAAAAACATACAACTCAGGGAAAGAAGCTGGGACTTTGCAGAGAAATCATTACATGAGGAATGTCTTCAGTGGAGAGTCAGGATAGCTCCCTCAGGAGACAGGAAGAGAATGCTGGAATGCCCAAGGGTAGGGCTCAGACTGGGCAACCAGATAAAATGCAAGCCTGTCCTTTTAAAAAAAATTAAATCACATTTTATTAATTTTATGGATATGGGTGCATAGTACACATGTGCCATGTTACAACTGTGGCGGTCAGAGGACAACTTCTGGGAGGTCTCCACCATATAGGTCCAGGCATCTGACTCAGATCATCAGACTCAGCAGCATGCCCCTTTGCTGCTGAGCCATCTTGTTGATCTACAAGCCCGTTCTTCCAACTCCCCTGAAACAACAGAGAAAAGCCTGTTGGTGTGGTCACTGAGAAGCAAGAAGTGTAGCTCATTGGGCTTTCTGTCTGCCTGGCACCTTGAGAAAGCAGTGCCCCATGACAGTCTGGTCAAGTGTATCTTTGTAATCACATATCCATCGCCATCGGGGTCAGGAATGTCGAGCCAGGGTGAGTGGATTTATTGCCAGGGAAAGGCAGAGACATCCCCAGGAGGTCTCCGCACCTCCCCAGCTGCTCTCAAGCCCTCTGTCTGCACTCAGAGGTTGATCCAGGTTCATATAAACAGTGCTGCCCGGACAGCCATAGGGAGGGGCCTTCTGCTCCGAAGCCAGCCCTAGCTGTCTCTGCAAGCACCAGGACTTCACTGGGTTCCAGGCTCCCAGGCAAAGTCCTCAGGAGGGTGAGCAAACAGTCACCCAGCTACTGTGGTGCACTCAAATGTGAAATCCTGTTTGGCCCTAAATTCTGAACACGATTGGAATTAACCCTCTGGAGTAAGGTTCCATCGCCAGATTCACTTCTTGTTCTGTGGGGTCCCCCCTCAGACTTTAGTATCACGGCACTCGGCACTCCTGTTATAATTGGTAGCTCATCCATTTGCATCCCTTTATCCATTTCCCGGTCATGTGTGATAGGTTTTGTTGTGAGTTGTTACACTGAAAAGCATGTAAAATGCACAGGCTGTATATAGAACAAATTAGAAATTGCACAGCTACAAAAGCACAGCCCCTGGGACTCTCTCCTGTACCACCATTGTGCCTCATACCCTCCCCCACCCCACGCCAATACAATGCCGTGTCTGTTCTCAAAGTCATTCACAGTCTGTCTGATTTCATTTTGCTTGCTTTGGACCCTCTATATATGGAATTGTAACTTGTTTTGAGACAAGTTCTCAGCATATAGTCCAGGCTGGCCTTGAACTTGGACCTCCTGTGACAACCTCCCAAGTGCCAGGATTACAGGAATTCACTGCAGTTCCAGGCTGGGATGTTTGTTTGGCCACTATCAGTCAGATTCATCCATGTTGTATGTGGCTAAAGTCTATTTTCTTTGCTGTGTGCAATCCAACTACATGAATAAACAGCAACTTCCTCATGTCTGCTATCAGGAGATGTTGGGGAAGGGGCTGTTCATTTTGTTTCGTTTGTTTTTCTTTTGTTGCTGTTGTTGTTTTTTGAGACAGGGTCTTATATTTCCTGGCTGGCTGGGAACTTGTTGTATAAGTGGGGTGACTTTGAACTTTTGACACTCCTTGCTTCTGCCACTAGCATGCTAGAACTAGGGCTATAGGCATGTGCTGTCACCCCCATTTTATGCAGTGTCAACAATCAAACCAAGGGTTCACGTGCTAGGCAAGCACTGTACTGAACTACATTCTCAGCCATATTATTGGATATTTGTATTGATTTCTTCCTTTTCTTTCGTTCTTCCTTTCTTTTGTCTTACTGTAAGCAGTGCTGTTATAAACTCACTCAAGTGTGTACGTATCTAGGTATACAAATTTCCAAGCAGTCTTACTGATTGACCTTCCCAGTAGCCTGAATTAGACCTCTCATTGACTTTTATCTAGGGATAATTTAGATAGAATCAGAGTTTCAAAAGTCTGATTGTCTGGTGTCTATCAGGAGCTCACTGAAGATGCTTTCTCCCAGAATTCTGAAGTTGTTGAATATTTTTCTTCTACCCACAGGCCATTTGGATTTCTCCTTTGCTGCCATTTGTTGGAGGGCTGACCTCATGTATCCGCCAGGCTGTCTGCCTTGGTCCTCCTTTGATTCTTCCATGGGCTTTGTTGTTGTTGTTAATGTTAAATGTCTAAGCTCCGTGTGCCTCTGTATCAGTGATGACTCTCTGGAAGTGTCCTGCATTAAGGAAGTTTGTGTAGGAAAGTGAGGTCACTTGGTTACAGAGTGTTCTGCACAGCACCCCAGATCTGAACCTGGTAAAGGGAGGCCTTTTGGGTGCACTACTAACAATTTACACTGGTGACTAATTATCTGAAAGTGGAAGCCAAATTAAGCAGAGATCACACACACACACACACACACACACACACACACACGCACGCACACAGAGTTCCAGTGAGAGAATGCAGATTAACAATAAGAGTCTGCTGGTGTGTTTGATATGAAGAATAGTTGTTGAGTTAAATTCAGATATTTTGCATAAAACTTTGCAGAGTTGGACTTTTTTGTTTGTTTGCTTACCTGTTTGTTTTTAAACACAATTGTCAGGCAACATCCAATACCTAACTCCTTAACCCATTTGTTCCTAAGATCTCCAGTGTTTATAGTTGGAAGGGACGTGAGAAAATAAAGCCTTTGTTAAAGATACGCTTCAAAATGCAGTAAGATAGAAGGCTCAGAATCTTTTTCCTTCCTGTGTTTTATTATTTACGATTAGGCTGGCCCAACCTGGAAATTGCTATGTAATTTAGGCTTGTCTCAAACGTGGGCACCTCCTCAGTTTCAGCCTTCCTAGTGCCAGGATTACCGGCATGTGTCACCAAGCCTGAAACCTGTGGTGGCAGCCTCTTCCTCCTCTTTCTTTTCCTCCTCCTCCTCTTCCTCCTCCTCTTTGCTTCATTTCTTGTTTTCTTTTGCTGTTGCTGCTTGTTTTGTTTCATGTTGTTTTGAGGCAGCATCTTATATATAGCCCAGACTGGCCTTGAACTCACTCTATACCAAACTGTGGATCCTCGTATCACTAGCTCCCAAGTGTTCAGACTGAAGGCATGGCCACACACTCAGACTGTTGGGAGGAGGGTTGTTTTTTAGGGATCCCAGTGACCTCATACACACTAGGTAGGTACTCTGTCCCTGAGCTATGCACCAAGCAACCTCAGATTCTTTGTAATGTTCTAATTCAGGCTTTAAGCCTGGCTCTATCAACAATGGAAGGAGGCAGTTCTTTGCAGTTGGGGGCTATATTGTGCCCTATAGGAAAGTATTCTGGCCTCTGTCCAGACATGCCAAGAACAATTCCTTCCTTAATTGTGACCATTAAGAAGGCTGCTATGTGCTCATCTCCTCAAGGGCAAAATCACCCAAGTTGAAAACCACTGATCTAGCCAGGTATGATGGCTCAGGCCTTATAACCCAGAACCTGAGAGGCAGAGGTAGGCGGATCTCTAAGTCCATGGCCAGCCTGGTCTACAGAGCGAGTTTCAGGACAGCCAGAGCTGCATAGATAAACCCTATCTTGAAAAAAATTTATGTGTGGGGGGCGGGGGAGACAAATGAAAAGAAAAGAAAACCACTAATCTAAGGAAATCTTGTAGATTTCCTTCTTCTTTTTAAACTTAAAGGAAGTTTGAACAATACATGCAGAGTTCCTACATAGCTCATCTCCTTCCCACCCATGACTTCTCCTAACAGTAATATCTTGCAGTAGCATGGTGCCTTTGTTATAAAGTCCATAGACAGGTGTAATATAGTTCTACAGGTCCTGACAAATGCATAGTGTCACCTATGCTCTTTTACAGCAGCACCATAGAAATAAAGTCACCGCCTTGATCGCCTCTGCCCTCCACCCCCATCATCCATCTCTGCTTTGCTGCTGAAGCAGAGTAGTGTATGGCTGTCCACGAGGTGCTAAGACCTCCCCTCCCTTTTGACTAAAGTGGAGATACTCAAGTCTCTCGTATAAAGTAATCTAGTATTTGCATGTAACACACACATTTTTTTTGATCATGTCTCAATGAATTGTGATTCCTATAATGAAAATGCTATGTAGGTCATGGTTGTTGTATTGTTCATACCATAATGACAGGTAAAAGTCAGTCTGTGTTTGGCACAGACTCAGTTTTTAATATTTTCAATCTGTAATTGGTGGAGTCCATGGATACAAAGCCTCTGTTTGTGGACAACTCCTCTCTTTAGAGAAAAAGTTACATTATATTTTTACTTACGTGTTTATCTGTGTGTCTGTGTGGGCTATGCACATGTGAGTGCATGAGCTCTGGTGTTTGTGGAGTTCAGAAGAGGGTGTTGGGTCCCCTGGAGTTGGAGTTATAGACGGTTGTGAGCTACCCAAGAGGGATGCTGGGATGCAAACTCGGGCCCTCTGTCAGAGGGGTGTGTGTTCCTAATGGACGGACCATCTTTCCAGCTCCTGCTGACTTCTCGTTAAACTAGCTGGACCTTCTTGAAGTAATCCCCATGAGGCTTTCCTGTTCATGTATCTGTATTGGTTGTTCCTCAGTGGTTGATTAATACAGAAGAAGGCTCTTCATGGGCAAATAGTCATTGTTTAGAATAATGGCTCGCAATTAACCTTTAGAAATGTATTGATTTATTCCGTCAGCATTTCTAGACAAATAACACCCACGTTTTACAATGAAGGAGGATAGTATAAATATCACATCTTATGACTGGGATAGGTCCTGGCTATCTAGAATGAAAAATTGTTCTTGAGAAATCATAGCAGAATCACATCTTCAAGACCAAAATTCATCTTTGAAAATTCTAACACAAGGCAGTATTTGTCATTTGAACATATAGCTGTTTCTCTGTGTAGGTGCTAGATACAGAGTGGACTTGTGTTTGGCAGTCATTCATTGATGGCTTAAGTGCTAGAAAAATCTCACGTTTAAAATGCTTGCCTTTAGCAGGGGACATGGGATCAAAACCATCTTAAAGAGTCAGCGCTTTGAGCGTCCATTAGCACTTACTCATTAGTAAACTTGTTGGACAGAATAGTGGCTACAATGGCCCCTTTGCTTTCCCCCCTCTCTTTCCTCTTTTGTCTTGAGTGCATTTTTATAATGTTTTTGAAATCATTTGTTTATTTTACGTGTATAGTGCTTTCCCTCGTTGCACGCATGTGCATCACGTGCGTGCAGTGCCCGCTGTCTTCAAAATTCAGAAAACGGTGTCAGGCTTCCTGTAACTAAAACTAATGGATATCTATGAGCCTCCCCGCCATGTGGGTGCTGCAAACCCAACCCAGGTCCTCTACAGGAACAAGTGCTCTTATCCACTGAGCTGCCTCTCCAGCCCCACGCATTTTCACAACTTTGAAGTCAATGCATCATGTGAAAGTCTCCGTGTTAGGCATGCATCTTATGCTTATTGTCAAATGAATAAGCAAATATATGAGAAATAATAACTTTCAATCTACTGAAGTCTCATTGCCACAGAATTAACTGTAAAACAAAGCTATCCTAGATGCCTACCTTGGAACATGGGTCCTTGGAACATGCCTTCTGCTTCACTTGGGTCTGGAATTCGGCAGTATACATGGGTTGCTGGCAATGAGGAACAGCAGAAAGCACTGTTTTATCCCGGTGTGATGGCTCCCACCTGATATCACAGTATTTGAGTCAGAGACTGGAGGATCATGGACTTGAGGCCCACCTAGGTTATAGAGCAATACCCTAGTCTCCAAAATCACCAGAGAGAGAGAGAGAGAGAGAGAGAGAGAGAGAGAGAGAGAGAGACAGAAAGATTATGTGTGTTAAAGGGCTTTGAAGGACAGAGCCTGAAATTATTTTTTAAAAAAAAGTTAGTCTTTGGAGTTGACAGTTGGCCTTTAATATGAATAAGTTGGACTATAGTATATTTTGATTTTTCTGGAAGCACAAACCAGTTTCCCAAGGTTGTCAGTCTGATCAAGTCCTGCCGCTCAGATTCCAAGTGAGTGGAGAGAACCATTTTTGCTTAAGAATAGGAGCCAAGTGACTTTTTGTTTCCTGTTGTGATTAAGAAAGCTGAATCTTTTACCTGCAGGTAGGCCGCAACCCTCTTCTTAGTACAACACACACAAAGGGTGTGTGGAGCCTTCTTCGTTCTTCAGCATAGACATCTGCAAAAAAAAGGCTGCATAGGCATTGCTGTCACTCTTCTCTTATTTCCTTATCACCCTCAGAAATGCAATGGGCCAAGTCAGCCATCTTTAGAAAATTCATTATCTCTGTAGAAATCTCCAGAACAGATAAAACCAGAACAAAGGGGAAGCGTTTAGACTAAGTAATCGAGCTAGCGAGGTATATCTAATACTGACTGGTAGGTGTAGGCCACACAGACTGAAATGGAGGCCATGCTGTGATCCCCAGTTTTCCTCTTCTCTGTGTCTTTTGGATTCCTACCATAATATGGTGTGCACTTGGCCTGTGAGGGCCGGATGACTGTTTTAGGATCTTCACCCTATGTCCAGTCTGGGTCCAATGCATGGTCCTCCATGAGGAGGTTCCCGTGCTTCATTATTATGGGAATGTGGTGGTTTTGATGGGATGTCCCCCATAGTCCAGGCATTTGCATACTGGGTCCCCAGTTGGCTGTTTGAAGAGACTTAGGAGGTGTGGCTCAGGACGTACTGGAGGAAGTATGTCACTGAGGAAGAGTGTCGACGTTTTAAAAGACTCTCACCATTTTGCCTTCGCTCTCTGCTTCCTGCATTCAGTTCCAGATGTGAGCACTCTGTTTCTGCTTCAGTGGCCACATCTGCTGCTTGCTACCGTGCTTCCCTGGCATCCTGGTGGTGGACTTTTATGCCTCTGGAACCATGAGCTCAAAGTAAACCCTCGCTTCTATAGGTTGCCTTGGCCATGATGTTTATCACAGCTACAGAGAAGTTACCAATACAGAAGCTAATGTGAAAATGCCTAAGTGACAAGTTTTAAAACTTGCTAGTGTTTTCCTGTGTACCTGTGTGCATGTGTGTGGATGTGTGTGTGGATGTGTGTGTGTATGTGTGTGTGTGACCAGTGTTTTCCTTTGCACCTGTGTATGTGTGTGTGCCCAGTGTTTTCCTTTGCATCTATGTGTGTGTGTATTCAGTGTTTACCTCTGCACCTGTGTATGTGACCAGTGTTTTCCTTTGCACCTGTGTATGTGTGTGTGTGAGTGTGTTAGTTATCTATTTCATCGCTGTGACCAAATACCAGACAAGAAATAACTTAAGGGAGGAAAGGTTAATTTTGCCTTGCAATTTGAGGATGCAGTCCATCAGGGCGGGAGGTCATGGGCAGCGAAGCCATTACGGTATGAGACAGCTGGCTGCGTTGTATCCATAGTCAGGAAGCAAAGAGAGTTAAAGATGGTGATCAGTTGGCTTTTCCCCCTTTACCAGTTCAGGACCTCAGCCCGTGGGATGGTGCCACCCACATTCAGAACTTTGGCTTTGGCTCCTTGGTTAAACCTTCCTGGAAATCTCCTGATAAACACACCCAGATGTGTGTGTCCCAAGTTAACAAACAAGACCAGCCTCACAGGGTGTGAGGGGTTGTGCCCTTGAGGGATTGAGAATACTCACTCAGCAGTCTAGGACAGTGCCTTGGGAATCAGGGTTAGAACACAGCGTTTAAGAACCTGGTCTTCAGAGCCAAACGGACTGGCTTCTAAGGCATGTCTCCTCTACACAGTAGGCATGAACATTTAGCAAGTGAGTCAGTGTCCCTAAGCCTCACAGCTTTACCAGGAAACCATGCAGAATAATAGTGTCTTTTGCATGAGAAAATTGACATCCAGCCTAACATGAGAAAAATAATATCCCTAAATGTCCTGCATGGTGCCCAGTTAAATTTAGTCTTTCAGCAAAGTCTGGCTGGTAGGAAGAGAGGAAGATATGAGAGTTGGGGAGAGGAAGCATTAGTGTGATTCTGGGTGGGGAACACTGAGGTTCTCGGGGTTGTGAGCCAGCTTTTCATGAATGTTTCCAAGGAGCTAATAGACCTTCTAGAACCATCTTTGCTCCTTCCTTGAGTACTCAATGGCAGCTACAGAATCTGTTCTCTCGTATAGCACGTGACCAGCTCTCACTAGCTCATATTCCACATTCTCCACAAAGACCACACCTTTCTCTTGACCACTCAGATGTGCCCATTTTATATAGACTTTGTCAACTTTATAGACTGTTTAGTTCACTGTGGGTGATGGGAGGGGTCCCTCTGGGTTTGTCAGAACCATGTTTCCCCATCCTCTTAGAGCCCCGAGATTTCTGCAGAAACTAATTTTCTTAAGTTGCTTGGCTTGGTTCACTGTACTTCAAGGTGGTGGGGAAATAGCAGAAAAGTGACCTCATGTTTTGTAAACCTTTTGGTTGTGGGATGCCCATAGTGAAGAGCCTGTAGACATTCTGTGAGTGGGTCAATGGTGATTGGCATTCCAACACACTGAATATTAGGAGCTTCTAGAGTTGATTAGGGTGATGATACCAGAACATGGAAAGTATGCAATGGAATATGAAGAGTACTGTGCAAAAGTAGAATATGAAATATGTACAATCCCGGTCATCCTATATAATGAAATTGATGCTCACAGAAAGTATTAGAGGCTTGAAAGTAGATGTGGTTGTCTCATTTGGGGGCGGCCTCTAGTGAGTGACAGAGACCAAGGTCCTATAGTAACTATTTGGGTGTCTTCATCGGGAGAGCCTGACGGGATGTCTTTTCAGGTGACTCTCTGATATTACTGTACTGTGTTTCTTCCTAGTGATGAGAATGCCAGGAAAGACTTGAAGACATTGCCAGTCTTCCCAACTAAAACCCTTCAGGAACATCCATCACTCGCTTACTGGTAAGCCAGGACAGCCCTGGGCTGTGGTCATGGCCCCCATTGAGCACTGGTAAAGCAAGGACAGTCCTGAGCTGTGGTCGTGGCCTCCACTGAGCACTGGGTACTTGGCAGATAATTGAAGAGAATCACTGTTTTCTTCCAAATTACTTGTATTCCTTGTAAATGTAGTCTCCGTGGTTTCAGTCCCCAAACTGTGAAGGTGCCCTTCCTTTGCACACACACAAATATAAAGATAATAAAACATTCTGTTTTGATAACTTCAGATACGAAAGTTGGAATACATTTTCCAACCATACATGAAATTAGATACAGAGTCTACATTGCATTCTGACTCTGGAAACTTCTGAACAAATAACTATTGAATGAAAGTTTCTTTAAAAAAAAAAAGAAGTGTGGGGGAAGAGGGGGTGATGATTTGTTTCAGAGAGAGATGCTTCTAGTCTCACAAGTTACACCTGGGGATGACTGGAAGAGCCCTGAGCTGTTGAGTAAAGTCAGGTCTGAGGAAGTCTGCAACTTCAGCGTGGTCTCTCTTACAGGATGCAACTAGAGACTTCTCTTTACAGCCCTGTGCCCAAAGGTGGTGATAAGAAGACTATTTCAGATCGTGTTTAGACTCAAAGCAGGTTTAATTTTCTTAAGATACTTTTTTTTGCTTTTAAGAAAGAACAAGCAAGTCTCATATGGCCCAGGCTGCCTGGTACTCTTTAAGTAACTAAGGATGACCTTGAACTTCTGGTTTTCTCAGCCTCCACCTCCCAAGGGCTGGAATTACAGGCCTGGGCCACCACATCTGGTTTATATGGTCCTGGGGATCGAACCCAGAGTTTGTGCACGCAAGTCAAGCACTCTACCAGCGGAATTTCATCTCTTTTTTAAATCAACAACAAGAAAATGGGTCTTAGGCTCAAAATTACCTCAACAATGTTCTCTAACTAGTATTTAATATTTGTACTTTATATCTAGTATGATGCATCTAGAATATTAGTTGTTTATTTGAGAAATTCATCTTGTTTCCTTTCCCAGTAAATGACATTTTAAAGATATGAATTACACAATTATATTAAAAGTTAAAGATTCTAATGGAAGTAGTCACAAGCTGAGCTCAGGAACAAGAGTCCTAGAGAAACGTCACAGGATGCCACTCCGGAGCTCAGATTTTCAGTGGCTGCCTGAGAACGCGGAAATGGAAACCGAATGTCAGAACATCACATGTCATCAGGCTTATTTCTCTGTTTTGCAGTGAGGACAGAGCGATTGAGCATTATTTGAAAATCAAAGGTCTGACTCGGGGTCAAGCTGTGGTCCAGTAAGTATTGTTCCTCTTCTTGCCTGAACATAGTTTTATAGAAAACATCTTAGTGATTCCATACATGGGTGTTACCAGTTCCAATGCTTCCCAGTGTGGGGCAGGCAACAGAGAGGGAAGTGTTGGCCACCTAGGGAATGGTGACAATGGTGGTGGCAAGAGCTGTTACCCTGGGAACAGGTAAGGTGGCTTAGCTTTAGAATTCAGGCACAATGACACCAAATGTTCCAACACTTTTCAAAGAGAAGATGGAAATTCAGTTTGTGACTCTACTTTTGATGGAACTTGGGATACATTTGCTGTGTTGGAATTCTGTTTCTTCTTACTACCAAAAGTAAACCATAGTTATTACTTAGATAGAAGATAGATAGATAGATAGATAGATAATAGATAGATAGATAGATAGATGATAGATGAGATAGATAGATAGATAGATAGATAGATAGATGATAGATAGATAGATAGACGATACATAGATAGATACATAGATACATAGATAGATGTCAGTCTCCTGTAGACAGGCTGACCCTGAACTCAGTAGCTAAGGATAGTGGTTTTGAATCCTGGCTCCACTTGCCTCCAGATTGCTAGGACTCTAAGTGCCACCACACCCAGCTTCTGTCATACTCTTTGACTGTATAGAAGTACCACTGATTTATTAAGAACTCTTCACTGGATAAAATAAACTTCTATGATTATGAAAAGCAATCTGCTTTAGTTCTAATTGCTCCAGCAACTGGAGAGAAACTCTTAGGGCCATAGCTTTAAGAGAAAGAATAAGAACTACTGAGGGTGGCACAGGTCATGTGAGAAGTGAAATGACCCAGGTGGCCTGTCCCTTGGAGAGGACACGGCCTTCTTCATGCTCTCACTTCTTCACTGGAATCAGTATCCACTCTGCACCTGTGCACACCTGTGATGCTCCAGGCAGAAGGCAGAAGTCACCAGTTCTAAGGTTGAACCCTTGATGTTCCAATCCATTGTACCCGTTTCCTGAGCTAGGTGCAGGTGGTGGAGGGTGCTCCAGGGAAGGAGCAAGTATAGAAAGATAATATCTCTGATGGATTTTAGTCAGGTTGGTGTCTACATTAGGAGGTGTACTTACTTTTCACCTCTCTTGATAGCTGTTGTGTGATTACAAACGTAGTCTGTTTAACTTGGTTAACACTTACCTGTGGAGTTCGAATCCCTGCTCTGAGTTTGTCCACTGCTTGATCTTGGCACACTCACCTAACTCCTGTACCCTTTATATTCATTTACACGTAAGGCAGTTACTTAAGAAATACCAAGTTAGTGATTACAATGTCCAAAGAAATTGATCTTCACTATGTCATTAAAAAAAAAACTTCAAAATTGAATAAATGTGATCAAAGTATATTGCATTAAAGTCTCAAATACTAAATAAAAATGTTATTTTTTAAGAAGTACCCTCAAATTAAGTGGGGACTTCAGTTTCTTGGGGATGGAGAATTTTTTTTTCTTTCTTTTTTTTTTTATTGCGAAAAGAAGAAAAAAAAACATAAACAAAAAAACAAGTTTCCACCTCCTCCCAGCCTCCCATTTCCCTTCCCCTTCTCCCACCCTTCTCCCCCTCCTCCCACCCTTCTCCCCCTCCCCCCACTCCTCTCCCCCTCCCTCTCCAGTCCACAGAGCAGTCCGGGTTCCCTGCCCTGTGTTAAGTCCTAGGTCCTCCCCCCTCCGTCCATATCTAGGAAGGTGAACATCCAAACTGGCTAGGCTCCCACAAAGCCAGCACATTAAGTAGGATCAAAACCCCCTGCCATTGTCCTTGGTGTCTCATCAGCCCGGGATGGAGAATTTTTATAGAGTTCATCCCACTCCTTAAAAGTCCTCGATACCTTCTTGAACATAAATGGAAGCGGTGACATGATTGCCATAAGTTTTATTTGTGTGCCTGATGTCTGTTTGAGAGAGTAGCTCATGTATTCCAGGGTACCATTGAACTCACGGTATAGCTCAGGATGACCTTGAATTTACGAACTTCCTGTCTTCACTTCCCAGTACTACTGACATACAATACCTTACTGAGTTTATACAGTGTTGGGGGTCATACCCAGGGCTCTGGGAAAGCTAGGCAAGCAGCCTACCAACTGAGCCACACCCCAGGCCAGAATACTGATTTACAACCGTAATGTTCACCCCTTTAAAGTATGTATTTCTAAAAACTGCTATGTTATATTTACAGTTAGGTAAACTTGACTACAATCAATATATTTCCATATGTTGAGGGGACTTTTGTTGTTATTTTTTGGTTTTGTTCTTTTTTATTTTTTTCAAGGCAGGGTTCCTTTGTGTTGCAGCTCTGGCTGTCCTGGAACTTGCTTCAAAGACCAGCCTGGCCTCAAAATCACAGAGATCCACCTGTCTCTGCCTTCTGAGTGTTGGGATTAAAGGTGTGCACCAACACTGCCTTCCTTGAGGGGACTTTTTGTTTGTTTTTATTTTGGGGTTTTGTTTTGTTTTTGTTTTTCAAAACAGAGTGTTGGAGGAGGCCGCCTGCTTCATTCTCGACCACTTAACCCTGAAATAATCACACAGAAACCATATTATTTAAATCATTGCTTGGCCCGTTAGCTCTAACTTCTTTTTTTTTTTAAATATTTATTTATTTATTTATTTATTTATTTATTTATTATGTATGCAATGTTCTGTCTGTGTGAATTCCTGAAGGCCAGAAGAGGGCACCAGACCCCATTACAGATGGTTGTGAGCCACCATGCGGTTGCTGGGAATTGAACTCAGGACCTTTGGAAGAGCAGGCAATGCTCTTAACCACTGAGCCATCTCTCCAGCCCTAGCTCTAACTTCTTATTGGCTAACTTTTATATCTTAATCATCTTAATTTAACACATTTCTATAAATCTGTGCATCACCACATGGCAGTGGCTTACCGGGTAAAGTTCCCAGTGTCTGTCTCTGGCAGTGGCTCCTATGGCTTCTCTTTGACTCTGCCTTTCTTTCTCCCAGTATTCCGTTTAGTTTTCCCCACCTAGCCCTATTCCCTTGTAACTCTGCTATAGGCCCAAAGCAGTTTCTTTATTAACCATTGGTAATCACAGCATACAGAGGGGAATCCCACATCAACAGGGTTTCTCTATAGCTTTGGAGCCTGTCTTGGAACAAGCTCTTGTAGACCAGGCTGGCCTTGAACTCACATAGATCCACCACCCTCTGTCTCCCAAAAGGCATATGCCACCACTGCCCGGCTTTGAGAGGACTTTTTAATGACATTGGAAAGATCAATTTTCTGGACATTGTAATTACTACCTCAATAATCTATCATGAGGATGACACTAAGATGCATATTTATACTCTCCCTCTCTCTCCTCTCCCCCAGACCTGGTTTCTGAGGATTTGGGGTACTTTGAGTCAGGGTCTCATGGCTGGTCTAGAACCTCCCGAGTGCTGAGGCTACAGTCATGGGCCACCATACCTGGTCTAAAAGTTGATTCTTACTGTTTGTGTGTTAAGTATTCACCTTAAAAAAGAATTGCTATGTGGGGCTGGAGTAATGGCTCAACAGTTAAGAGCACTGGCTGCTCTTCCAGGGGTCCTGAATTCAGCGTCCTGCATCCACACGGTGCTTACAACCCTCTGCAACTATAGTCCTGTGGATCCTGATGGCCTCTTCTTGTGTGCAGATGTGCACAAAACAAAAATAGCATATGCAGAGTGTGCACACATGGGCCAGGTGTGGTGTCACGTGACTTTATCACATCACCCGGAGTTTGGGGCCAGTTTGGTCTACAGAACAAAGTTCAGGACAGCCAGGGCCACACAAAGAAACTCTGCCTTGGAAAAAAAAAAAAAAAAAAACAGAAAAAAATGCATAAATAAATAAGTCTTTTTTAAATTTTACAGTTTGGGTTTCCAACGCAATCCATTTGTAAGCCGCATAAGCCTTCACTGTGTTTGCTTTGTTAGAAAGCCCCTGGCATTTAGATAAGATACAAACCATATTATGCCCTACAATGGTTTATTACTCTATTTCTATGTAAGTCAACGAGCTTAGTCATGGCTAAAGGAGGGAAGTAGAAGAAAACTGTGTTCCCTGAAATCAGTTTCCCTCGAAGTCCCCTTGGTTGTTTCAATTATCTGATGACATGTCTTCACTTTCTTTAGGTATATGAAAATAGTAGAAGCCCTAGCAACCTATGGAGTCCATTATTACGCAGTGAAGGTAAGTGCTTCTCGTATTCCAGAATTTTCCACAATGGTCACCAGGCTGTGCAAGTCACAGGCTGTCTAAAACAGCATCTAGTGTGTGCGTGAACTGTGTCTAGGATTTGAAGTATTTTTAATTGTTTCTCAAGACAGTTTCTCTGTGTAGCCTTGGCTATCCTAAAACTCACTCTGTAGACCAGGCTGACCTGGAACTCACATAAATCCGCCTGCCTCTGCCTTCTAAGTGCTGCGATTAAAGGCATGCACCACTACCACCTGGCCTTCATTATCTTTTAAAAGATTTATTTGTTTTATTTGTATGTGTTTAAGTGTTTGCTTCCATGTATATCTGTGTGCTGCATGTATGCAGTGCCCATAGAGGCCAGAAGAGCACGTTAGATTCCCTGGAACCTGAGAAACAGATAGTTGTAGACTATGTGGGTGCCCAGAACTAAACCATGGTCCTTTGGAAGACCAGCCAGTGCTCTTAACTACTGAGCATTCTCTCATTCAGCCCCCAAATTTCAACATTTTAAGTAGAATCATTTCCATCCATGTTTTAAGTTTATTCATATTTTTAGCAAATTATAAAGCACATTATCTTTGCAAAATACTACACTCAGGTGCTTTCCCAGGTGTATTAGTTTCTCTCTCTCTCTCTCTCTCTCTCTCTCTCTCTCCCCCTCCCTCCCTCCCTCCTTCTCCCCCTCCCCCTTTCTCCCTCTCTCCCCTCCCCCTGCCTTCCTGCCTCTCTCACTCTCCTTGCATGCTGGGTATTGAGCCTGGGACCCATGGCATGATAAATTTCTCCTGTAGCAGCGAGCTTCACCTGCAGTTCTAGGTCATTCTCACGTCTACCCACAGCGATTTTTGCCTTCCGGTTATTTGCCTCTCGAATGCTCCCAGCTCTTTATGTCCTCCGTGTGACTGTCATGCCAGTCCTCAGTGTTTATGCAAACCTCCATAGGAAATGCTGAAAATTTTGCACAATTTGCAGTATCACACCCTCATCAGTGTGCTTTGCCTTCTTGTGCTGATAAGCAGGAAGAAGCTGGCTAAGAAATACTTTGATGATACAAGATGAAGCAGAGATGAGGGAGGTTTTGTTTGAGAGAAGCATAATTTTATAACTGATTAGTCCTTCCATGACTTTTGATGTCATGATAGTGTTGACATCTATCCCAGTGCATATGGAGGAAAATCAGATAATACTCACTTTCATATTGAGAATGCCTGTGCTAAAAATGTATATTAATTTCATCTTAATTTTCACTGATTCTGCTTTGCATATCCACACATGCCTAAGCCTATATTTTTCTTTCTTTCTATTAATATCTTTTTATTGGAAAATCCCAATAAACAGGTTTAGGAACACAGTGTATTTATAATAGAATATCGTCTATATCCACTCCTCACATGTATCTCAGACTGATTATTCATGCTGGGAGTTGTCCAATTCCCCAAAAGGTGTTCTTGCTTCTCCTTCTTCATTGTTAATTGTGCTTTGAGCACTGGGCCCTGGAACCTCTGCCTTTCCCCGGGTAATCCCTGGAAACTTCCCAGCCTTTATAGCTGCCTGTTAACTAAGAGAACAAGGAGTCTTTTTGAAATCATAAATAACTTTGTGTGGATTAGTTCTTGGTTGAATTACATTTTTTTATTCTCTCCAACAATTTAATCAAAGTACTAAATGCTTCATTATTTTGGACGCTAACAGTATTGGCTTTTGTGTGTATGTATTATTTGAAGAGATTATTTCAACAAGTAAAGGTTCTCAGCAAGGTTCTATTTATGAAGGCACAGTTATTTTGGCTTGTTGGCACTTGTTAAAGGAAAGAAATTGACAGTGCTTCCCCTCTAGAAGACTTACCAGATCTTGCGTCTCATGTTTTTGTTTTTGTTTTGCTTCCTACTTTTTAGGATAAGCAAGGACTTCCATGGTGGCTTGGGATCAGCTACAAAGGAATCGGCCAGTATGATTTACAAGACAAGGTGAAGCCTCGGAAAGTAAGTGTGAGCCACTGCAGACACTGAGAGGAACCTTGAATGTTCTAGAGCCTACACTATCACTTTCAGGGGCGCCTTGAACAATCTCAGGTAGTAAACATCGCTAAGTGAAATTTAACATATAGAATGGAAATTTTAAAAATAACTCACTTATGCCCCACCAGCACATCTTCATAATGGGATAGCCATCTTTTCATTTGCTTGTTGAGACAGTTTCTCACGTGGCATTAATTGATCCTCTGCCTCCACTTCCCAAGTACTAGGATTGCATGCTGTCTGTTCCGAGGCAATCACTTAAACTGCACACAAAGGTTCATCTACAAAACTAACCACAACATGGTTCAAAGCCCATACACTTGGGTTTAAATCCAAAGTTTCATGGTGATTACTTCTCAATCGAATGGTTGAAAGCAATCTTTCCACAATTGCAGCGGTTTCTGCCGATCTTCATTTTCACAGTCTTCTATAGCAACATGGTCTGCTTTCTGCAGAGAAAAGAACTCATGAGCTGAAGGGCCAGAATCTATCAGGCTTGGGTTTTCTGAAGCTAAGTGAGTCACTATTTATCATTATCTGCCTGGAATCCTAGTATTTGAAGGCAGAGATAAGAGAAACAGAAGCTGTGAAGGTCATGCTCTTCTAGATTGTGAGTTGGAAGCCATCTTGGGCTACATGAAACTCTGTCTCCAAAAAAAATTAAAAATAGGGGGAAAGAAACCTTGATTATGAAGTTACTACTGTTACCTCAAGTATAAGTGCACAACATGTACATTGTCACCATTGATGAAACCGTATAGATCACCATGCCATCACTGTTGGTCTCCTTATGTGCAGAGAGATAAAACCACTCACACTTCTCGCTCTGAGAGAGATTGTTACCCTCCCTGCACTCTGCTGCCATCCCTGCAGGCTGTAGGAGTGAAACAGTGATCTCTCAGTAACAACAAGTCATGTTCAGCTTACCTGTCTTATCTCAACCCAGCATCACGGTCTAAAATAACTCCTACATGGCCACCTGTCTGCTGCTGTGTTCTTCCTAGAGCAACCCTGGAGACAGATCATGCAGTGTGTCTCCTGAGACTCCTCTCATGGATCATGCTTGCAATCTCCTTAGGTTATGAAAATGGAGCACCCTTCTTGACCCCATTGCTTGGCTGGGACATTAACAGAGATAGCGTGATGGGTGGTGCTAGGCAGACCATGGCTCCCCTTTCCATGCTCATCCAGCTCTGCTGGACCAGACTCGCTGGGCGCCAAGGCTGCTTATTAGGGAACCATTAACAAAAGCAATAAAGCAGCATTCAACCACCGTGTCCTCCTGTGCTAGTCAAATAACCAGCTTGTAGTTTCTGTCAGCCCTGGGAGCCACAGCCAATGGGATAAGGAATACTGTGTTTTATTTTCTGTTCTGTAATGCGGGGATCAAATCCAGGGCCTTGCAAAAGCTAGGCAATCACGACACTACCACCACCACCACCAGCACCACCCTGGCCCTCTTGCTACATTTGAAAACTACCTAGCATTCCATTGTGTGGATATACATAATCTTTTTAACAGATTCTCTCTTGTGATCCTCCTGGCCACCCTCCACCCAATTCTGGGATTACAGGTGTGAGCCACCACACCTAACTAACTACCGATTCTCTTTTGATGGACTTTATAGTTTCCGTTGTGGGCGGGCAGAGAGGTCAGGGTACAGAGCATAATAATGAGTCCCAACCAAGTCACTGCCTGTCGTGTTTTCTTAAGGCAGAGCTCACCCCGTATTACTGCTTTTGCTCCTTAAGGAGACTGTCCTGAATTTTACCTTCTTAATCAAGAACACACAGGACTCTTGTTGGGTTTTTACTAAACTTGTGTACGTAATAGAACTTAAGCCAACAATCAGGTCAACTTATAATCAACTAGCATGGCTTGGTAAGTGTGACATCCTCACAACATGGAAGAGTTTCTTTAAAAATAAAAATAAAAAAACAAGCAACCTCAGCACTCATCCCTTGCAGAACCTCCTGCTCTCGGAGTTCTTTCTCCTTTTCCATAATAAATCCATGATCGCACTGCATAAAGAAAGAGACACAGCAATCAGATTTCCTGCCCGAGTCATGGTGAGTCAGAGCTACACAGCAAATGCAAGCCCTAGCTCCTCTGCAGGGCTCCTGACTCACCGGGCCTTTCTTTACATTCACAGCTTCATAAAAATCGGTACACACTGTTTCACACGGATCCCCATCAGGCCTTCTTGTTCATCCCCGCGTCTAGACGAGGCTCGGCAGCCACCTCCTCTTTTCCATGTGCAGTTTCCCTCTTTCACTTTCAGGCTCCGTGGCTGATACCTGACAGCTCTTGTGCTGTCGCTTCCTTGCCCTTGCTTCTCCACCACTTCCGGTGTCCACGTGGCACCCGTGGTTTGTTCCCTGCTATCTTTTGTTAATCTGGTGGTGGATCTTGCCTCTGCGGATTTACCGCTCTCTGGAACCTACTGATTCGCACTGGGGGCAGCAGTGTGCTCTGCCAGGCCCTATCCTGGCCAGCTTGCCCATGTTAAAAGAATGCATGATTTAAAGGGTTGTGAGCACCAACACAAAAGAAGGCTCTCGCTTCAGCATCTGGGCGTGCAGCAAGTTCTCTGATGGCCAGGAAAGAATTGGGGTCCTGCTGACAAATGAATGGAGCCCAGGCTGCTGGACCAGCCTCAAGGTGCTGGACCTCCGGAGCCACATGCCTGCCTTGTTGGTGTAAAAGCAAACCAGGAGGGAGATGTACCAAGAATCAGAGACTGATGCCAAAGGCCCGTCTTAAAAGGGGTTGTTTAAGGTCTGCTGGCACAGGCCTCCTGCCAGTCTGTCTGGATAATGTCTGTTAATCGTTGTCTCTAAATGGCGGGGACTGTGTTTCTTTACTGCCAGTCTATAGACTGAGGGGTCGCAAGTGGCTTCCATCAGTGAAGCACCATGATGTAGGCCAAGAGTTGGAGAGGCATTCCAGACCCTGACCCTGATGTCTATTTGCTGTGTGATCTTGGTTCAACGTATGAATGTGTGTGTGTGTGTGTGTGTGTGTATTTTTCCATGCTGGGGATGCAAGCTAGAGCCTCAGGCAAGCTAAGCAAGCACTCTACCACTAAACTATATGTCCAAGCCTTATTTGCTGTGTGATCTTGGGCACAGCTTTCATCTCTTTGGAAGAATCTTCCTTATCTGCATAGCTCTAATCCCACTAGCTGCATGAGGCGGCTGTGAGAACTAAGTGAGGGTATATTCTGCCCCATGCCTGATAAACATACTGCTCACCACTCCTTGGGAATGAGGGAGACAGACAATTAAAGAGACTAATTGGGAAACATTTTTGGGTTACTGACAGAGAAGGACCCAACACTGCTGCAAAGCAGCCCTGGTATAGTAAGAATGCCTATATTTAGTTACTTATAAACCCTTTTCTCCCTGGTTCCTTACCCATAATGCATGGAGATGTGCCATATGGGAAAAGAAAAATAACGAATTAACGACTTTACCACAGAGCCTCCTGTATCCCAGACCGGCCTTGAACTTGCCGTGTAGTCAAGAAATCTTGAATTTTTGATCCTCCTGCCTCCGACTTCCCAGTGCTGAGTTTGCAAGTGTGCACCACCATCCCGGTTTCTGTGGTACTGGGGTTCAAACCCAGGACTTCATGTATATTAGGCAAGCACCCTACCAACTGAGCTACACCCCCATCCTCTCTTACTAGGTTTTTAGTGCCAGTTTAGTACTTCGAGGGGCAAAAATGTCTGTCCCAAGGAACTAGACAGTGGGTGAGTAAGGTGATCGTGTGTATGTCATGATTGAACTCTGACCCTACCTGGGAAAGCAGGGCCTCTAGGGGAGCAGCGATGGGAGACTGATATGGCTCCCCAGTCAGGCATCATCTAGGCCATCCTGATGAAGTTCCTTTCGAGATTAGCATCTTTTTTACAGTGTAGCGTGATAAAGGAGCCTTGTAGTGAATACCATCACTGACCTTTGGTTAACTGATTTTTTTTTAACTGTTGGAAGTCCCTTGTGCCTGGAGGCAGATGGGTTGAGTAATAAGCACAAAAGCCTTCTGTTTACTTGTCGTAGCAGTCCCTGGCTCCTTCCTTTACTTCCAGGCAGCACCTTGCTTGTTTCTCTGATCACAGGCATCTTGACCACCCCAACTCCTCCTTGCTCTCTCCGCCACCAGCGTGTCACCATGTACCACACATGGTCCTCCTGTCCGCAGAGCAGATTAATGCTAGCAGAACGGGAGAGTGGGAGCTGTCCACTCCCACGTTCTCCATCAATACAACACACTGTCTGGTGTGGACGAGAAACACTGGATTACAAAATGTGGTCAGGAGACCAGTCCATCCTGTTTGGAAAGTGTGTGATTAAGCTTCAGCTCCACCAATAATCAATCTGATTGTTAGAACCTGCAGAGCCAGTGGGAGAAGACTGCCAATCCTATAACATGGGTTTGGAATAAGAACCAGTTCTGCATACCCACTGACCAGCTGGCTGACTTGGAACTGCCACTTAACCTCCCTGTGCCCCCATTTTCTCATCTATCAAGTTCAAAGAATTCTGTCTACACTCTTACCCCACAGTGCTGTGGGCACCCAGTGGGCTGAAGGGATTTGCTCAGAGTGAACGCAACCCCCTCCACACCATACTTTGCTGTATAATATGACATCTCTCTTTACCTCTATGTCTAAGTGCAGTTGGGATCTGTAGTTCTAGGAGGAGTACCTTCCAAGATTCCGCTGAGTATTGTCGAAGGTGAAGGGCATTCTGGAGCAAGCTCTAGGAAGTCCGCATCTCATTACAAGGGAGGCTGGGAGGTATTGTCTTGATGCCCGCAGGCCATGGCCAAAGCTATAACTTAAGTTGTTTTGTGACCAAAAAGAAATGTCAAAATATACTCTGGAGGAGGCAAGCAGTGGCTGATGACCTATTCTAGAGAGATGGTGCTGAGAAACAAGTATGCAAAGAAATCAGATACTTGTAAACTTTGGATTGCCTCTGATAGGAACTGATGAGCTAGAGAGACAATCATGGCATGGGGAGAGACATTTGGTGTTCTCAGGGAAGGCCTGACTGAGGGAAGTGACATTTAAGCTAAGACCTGGATGGTGAGATGCGTGCAGAGTACCTAGTGGCTGCTGGGAAGGAGGGAGGGTAAACATTTAACCCTCCCTCTAACCACTAGCCGCACCTTCCAGAATAAGGATTCTGTGTAGGAATGGTGGGTGATCCCTGCAGAAGAGGAAGTGGCTCTACATAGGAGAACCATCACAAACCGCATGGCTACTCTGTTACTAGCTACACCTGGGCCTTAACCAGTGGTAGAATTGTTCACACACAAAGACAAATGACACGGAGAGTTAGTGTTGAAGTTCAGTTGGAAGAAAGATTGCCCAGCATGCTTGAGAGCCTAAGTTTGATCCCCAGCCCCTCATAAGCCAGGTATTGTGGGACACACCTCAGATCTGAGCACTCAGGGTGTAGAGGTATGAAGGTCAGAAATTCAAAGACATCCTCAACTTCAGAGTAAGTTTGAAGTCAGATGGAGAAGCAATGAGTCCCTGTCAGAGAGGCGGGGTGAGGGGAGAGGAAGAAGCAGAGAGAGAGAGAGAGAGAGAGAGAGAGAGAGAGAGAGAGAGAGACATCCTTGGTCATCTGTGCCAGGCCTGGTTGTCGGGCACACATGCGCACGTGCCCCCATACAAGCTCTTAGAAGGAGGAAGTCAGTACCTCAGCCATGGGAGGTTAGAGACTTGGCCACAGGGGAGACTGGGTGAGGTGATCCCATTTTAGACATTCGGTTTTCATATGACACGTTTTTTTTAATACTGAGAACTTTTTCATCTAAACGTATTTGCAAATAGCAAACGTGTTTACTTGATTGCATGTAAGGTGTGACATTTTATGTATATATATAGCTATATGAGATCACACCTAAAGGAAATGATATTCAGATTCTGAGCATCTTCTGTTGGGATCTCCCCCAGTTCCTAACCCACCTTTCCATCCCACCCCTCCTCACCCCACCCCCACCCCCGCTTAGTTTTTCAAGACAGGGTTTTGCTGTGTAACAGTCCTGGCAGTTCTGGAACTTGCTTTCTAGAGCTCACAGAGATCCCCTTGCCTCTGCCTCTAGAGTGCTGGAATTAGAGGCATGCACCCCCACTGCCCAGCCTGCTGGGATCTCTTATGAAAGTGTTTTTACCACAGCAGATACTCTTAGCAGGACCTCTTTCGTCTGATCAAGTATCGTAAGTCCCTCCATCAGGTTATGTTTAGACTTTGAAATGTGACGGAATCCTAAAAGTATTATCCAACTGAAAGAAACAGAACTCTGAAACTTACTGTTTTTAGAGAAAAAAAATCTAAAGCCTCTTATTTACATAGCTCTCAGAACCTAGATGTTACTCCCCAACTCAGCGTTTCTTGACTCCAGCTGGATTACGATTTCCTTTGGGGTGTGGGACTGTCCTGTGCATAGTGGGATAGGACATGGCGTCTATGCTGTGTTCTGGCAGCCTCCCCCCTTCCCATATGATCACTAGCCAGCTCTCCTCCCATGGCCAGATGGCCTGGAGGTGGTGTGGGAGTGGGGAACAGTGCAGTTATCATGGACTGCAAAACCACTGGTGAGTGAGGCTGAGGGAGATGCCCTCACGGGGGCATTTGCAATCCCAGCACTTGGGAAGCTGAGGCAGGAGGATCAACATGCACCTAAGACTAGCCTTGTAGGTGAAATCAAACCCCATTTCAAGAAGGGACTTGGTCCTATTCCACAAATGGCTGCCATAGTTGCCACCTCTGTTCTTTTTAATCTGAAGTATAAATATTGCTGTTCTCCTCCTGTTTAAAATACAAATGTCCCCATAGAGTCCTCCCTAACTATAGAAGTGGCGTGCTCTGGTGCTATGCTGGACTCTTGAGCCTGACTCTGGTTGTGTGTAAATCCCAGATCCATCCCGGTTGACTGGGTGACTTGGCCGGGTGGTCACGCCTCTGTGAGCCATCATTTTCTCCTGGATGGGATCCAGCTTAAGATGCTGCTTCTGCGTCTGGTTGTGGAGAAGACTCAGTGCACCTGGTTTGCGGTACTCCAAACGGCTTCCGCGGCACCTTTATTCACCAGGGGTCACCTGTAGCATGAAACCGACTAAGCCAATGACGCCTGGTTTGCTTTCCTTCCCATCACAAGGGGATCACCCTATCGGAGTGACTCATTGTTTGATGTACCTTGGCTGCGACTATCCCGAATTTAGTCATTTCCATGTGAATTTGCAGTTAAATGATTAACCTGTAGTACAATGAGCCAGTAAACGTCCCAACTCCTAGGACATCTTTTCCTACCCTACCTTATTGTCATACCTAGGTGTGTTTACTTGCAGCTTGTCACGATTTAAAAGAGAACTGGACACTTTCTATCCAAGTCCCCCTCCCCCCCTCCGCCACCAGGGGTGTCTCAAGGAAACCCCCTACCCTAGGCAGCAGGCTCTCCAGCATTCCTCTGCATGCTGGGGCACATTTCTCCTCCCTGGCTTCTCCAGACAGAAGGGAGCTTGCTGCCCCGTTTGGTTGTGGGGCAAGCTGACACCCCGCCCTCTGTTCCTCTACTCCTCGGTGACCACCAGGTACAGGATAGAAGAACAGATTTCCGCCCTGCAGGATGCATCAGGGAACCACCCAAGAGATCCACACGGCCAGGCCAGTGTGGTCATAGACATCGAGGTCTGATGACACAGCGATGCCAGCAGAACCACTGACTGAGCTGTGGAGAGGCAGATGTGGAGCCAGATAGCAATTGCTAGCTCTGTTTCTGCTCTGAAGAGACTGTCATCTATTTAGTAACAATTACCAAGTGTAGAGTAAGCCCTTCACAACCTATTAGCTCAACCCTTTCCCAGATGTATACTGCAAGCCAGGCTCTGGGTCAAGTACCCTATAAACATAAAAATGTCTTTGGTTAGCCTTTGGAGGCAGGCATCATTGGGCCACTTAACAGAAGAGCAAACTGAGACTTTGGAAAGTTAAGGACCTCACTGATCAGCACAGCTCTGAGTAGTGGATCCAATTGCAAACCTAGACAGGCTAGTGTGGCTCTTGTGTGTGCATGCCATGAGGGATGGGACCTGTTCAGTGTTCATCAATAAGTGAAGAGTCTCACCCAAGGAGGTGTTCAAGACATACTGTTGAGCTGGGCTTGGTACTGAAGGCCTTTAATCCCAGCTTGTGGGGGACAAAGACAAGCAGATCTCTATGAGTTCAAAACTAGCCTGGTCTACATAGTGAGTTCCAGGACAGCCAGGGTTGTGACTAACAATAAGAGCCATAAAATGCTGTCATTGAAGCCGGGCGATGGTGGCGCACGCCTTTAATCCCAGCACTCGGGAGGCAGAGGCAGGCGGCTCTCTGTGAGTTCGAGACCAGCCTGGTCTACAGAGCTAGTTCCAGGACAGGCTCCAAAGCCACAGAGAAACCCTGTCTCGAAAAACCAAAAAAAAAAAAAAAAAATGCTGTCATTGAGAAGGAATGAGTTGAAATCTCCTGGTATACATTAGACCTGTTTCCTAAAAGTCCTTCAGGACCCCACCCTCTCAAAACACCAATCTGTTTTGTTTTGTCTTTTCTATTTTATTTATTTATTTGTGTGTGAATATTTAGTAAGTTGTGTTTGCATGCATGTGTAGCACGTGTGTGCCTAGTGCCCATGGAGGTGAGAAGAAGGTATAGGACCACCTGGAACTGGAGTTACAGGCAGTTGTGAGCTGTCCTCTGGGTGCTGGGAACTGAACTTGAGTCCTCTGGAAGAGCAGCCAGGAACATAGTTGAACATATACTTTTGTTGTATGATAGGGCCTCTCTTGGGTATATTCCCAAGAGTGGTATTGCTGGATCCAGGGGTAGGTTGATCCCGAATTTCCTGAGAAACCGAAACACTGCTTTCCAGAGTGGTTGCACAAGTTTGCATTCCCACCAGCAATGGATGAGTGTACCCCTTTCTCCACAACCTCTCCAGCAAAGGCTATCATTGGTGTTTTTTATTTTAGCCATTCTGACAGGTGTAAGGTGGTATCTTAAAGTTGTCTTGATTTGCATTTCCCTGATCGCTAAGGAAGTTGAGCATGACCTTAAGTGTCTTTTGGCCATTTGAAGTTCTTCTGTTGAGAATTCTCTGTTCAGATCAGTGCCCCATTTTATAATTGGGTTGATTAGCCTTTTGCGGTCTAGTTTCTTGAGTTCTTTATATATTTTGGAGATCAAACCTTTGTCAGTTGCAGGGTTGGTGAAGATCTTCTCCCAGTCAGTGGGTTGCCTTTTTGTCTTAGTGACAGTGTCCTTTGCTTTACAGAAGCTTCTCAGCCTCAGGAAGTCCCATTTATTCAATGATGCCCTTAGTGTCTGTGCTGCTGGGGTTATACATAGGAAGTGATCTCCTGTGCCCATGTGCTGTAGAGTACTTCCCACTTTCTCTTCTATCAGGTTCAGTGTGTTCGGGATCTCACCAAGGCCAGCTGGCCTAGGTCTGAAAAAGCATGGGATAAATCCGGACTAGCTGAACATAGCGGACAATGAGGAATACTGAGAATTCAAGAACAATCGCAGTGGGTTTTTGATCCTACTGCACGTACTGGCTTTGTGGGAGCCTAGGCAGTTTGGATGCTCACCTTACGAGACCTGGATAGAGGTGGGCAGTCCTTGGGCTTCCCACAGGTCAGGGAACCCTGATTGCTCTTCGAGCAGATGAGGGAGGGGAACTTGATCGGGGGAGGGGGAGGGAAATGGGAAGCGGTTGCGGGGACGAGGCAGAAATCCTTAATAAATAAATAAATTTAAATAAAAAAAAAAAGAGCAGCCAGTGCATAGCCGTCTCTCCAGCCCCATCCAGGAATCTCTGTAGTAGGTGGAGATGTGGCAGAATTGATTTTATCTTTTCAAGTGTGTATAAACCAGTGGGACCTAACTATTGATTTCAACAAAGTGCCTTAAATATTTAAGATACTTATTTCTTTGAGTAACACATCATAATGGGGCATTTCCCACCCCCTAAAGCCTTCAGCTTCCTTTGTGTCTGAACAGGAAGAGAACTTCGTGTGTATACAGTATTTTACACAAGTTCAATTTCAAAACTGTATTTGATGCCACCGTGCTATTCAACCTCAGTGTTTAAATTCACTTGAGTGATAATTTATGACTTTGAGCCATGTCTTCCTATTGTGATTTCTTGATTATATCATCATTGATATTATTTATACTCCCCTTCTTTCCCTGTTCTATCTGTAAACTTTTTCAGTATCAAAGCAACCCAGGATTGCCGTCTGCTATCTGTTAGTATCTGCTTCCTTGTGTGGACTCCAAAGGGGACGGCTAATCATTGTAAATGAGTCTGTAGTAGAGAGGCATCTGGAAGACCTAATTAATCGTCTTATTTTCCTCCTTCAGCTATTTCCCTTTTGCAGCTGGCGGCATCAGTTCTATAAACAACAGATTCTCAAGTGCATGGCTTCTGCTAAGCGCACGTTGACAATGAACACTGACTGAAGACAAACATGTCCTTTCCATGTTCTGAACCCCATTGAAAGCAAACTTCGTCCCCTTTCTTCCTGTCTTTCTCCTTCTTGAAAGTCTTCAAGATTAGGATTTTGAATTGGGCAATTTCTTTTCTGTTTTAGTAGAAAACTTCCAAGGAGGTCTGTGTACACACGTGCATGCATAGTGCCTCACCATCTCAACTCATAGGACACCATACCATGCCTGACAGACAGCTCTCCAAGCAGTAGCATATCTGAGTGTACAACTGCTTCTGTTTAGCCTCCTTGGAGCCTGAACCTTCCCCTCAGATTCAGAAGTCCCTTGGTGCCTTCTTCCTTTCTCAGAGATAAAAAGTCTTCCTGTGTTTCAGAGGCTACTTCTCTGAGGAAGTTTCGCACCACTCAGGTTGCCTTGGATATTTCCCTAACCAGTGCTCCTCTCCCTTTTCCATTGGTCTGAAGTGTCCACATGGATCTGGCTGGAGGGAGCCTCTGGCTTCTTCTTTACGCTCTGCACTGGACCAGGAGAAGAGCCCGTGAGCCCTGGTTAAAATCCACAATTGGTAGTCAGTCTGTTAGATCCAGCACGCTTGAACCCCTTTAAAGGGCATCCGCCAGGGTATTTCCTTCCTCTCACTCCACTGGCTCCTTCACAGCCTCTCCCTACCCCTTTGAAAGCAGGCAGACAATTGAAAAGTGCAGTGGAAGAATAGTTACATAAGTTTCAAGAAAAGAAAAAAAAAAGATCTATCAAGCAAACTATCTTACATCTAACCACCAGCTAGACGGAGTGCAGCCACAGTGAAAAGTGTCTGTAGCAACTGTAAACATTGCTAAGACATCCCTGCCAGTCACAGGAGGTTTCTAAAGAACCCCCCAGATGACCGAGGTCTGAAGTCTGGGCTCTGAACAGACGCACTGGCGTTTGTTCCGTCAACTTTTTCATAGTTTTGAGAAATGAGTATTACTTTAGTGCGAGAATAAATTGTGAGGACTGATTTCCAAAACTTATGAGAACTCGGGCAAAACCATGCATGTGGCCACTGATTAATTCTGTCAGTTTAACTTCACCTCAGCTTTTCTCGAGCTGAGGTTTCCTGTCCCACTTACTCCCGGGACATTAGTCTACCTGGAGTCCACCACTGTGAGCTCAGTGTGCGTCCTTCCAGGCCACTTTTACAGGGTTCCAGGCATGTTCCCAAAGGCACCTTTTACACAAACTTTCAAGATTTCCAGGGAGAAAGGAGCTTCCCCTTCTCCCCCCAAATCTTGCCTGGTTCCCATAACTTTTGCAAATATGGTTGCAATGTAATCATTTCTGATTCTCTATAAGTCGAAGCCCTCCACTTTTTAAGGAGGATTTTTCTCCTTGCTGGGCGCCAGCTTGCTCTCTGCTCTGGGCAGGCTGAATGGAGTCAGCCTAGCATTTCCCATTTGTAAGTGATAAGAGGGGGAGGTGGCGGCTCTCAGAGATCAGGTTTCAAGTGGAGCCCTGGTTTTATGTGTGTGGGAATGGACAGCAAAGGAAAACACAGCCCGGCTGCCTTCTGACTCTTCCTGTTGAACCTGTTCCTGCGCCAGTGAGTAGACCTGGGTAAAAAGGTTTTCCTCAAACAGCCCTGGGTGAAATTCGTGCCTGGATTCAAAGTCGGCTCACCTCCCAGGAAGTATCGTGGGAGTCCAGGCTGCCCCATTTTAGAAGTCTTTTCTGAGAAAATCTACCAGAGAGAACCTGGCTCCCCTCTCCCTGACGGGAAAGAGTGTGCTGGGGAGGTGTCCCTGGGCAGAGTGCTTGATGTCAGTGGTGTGTCAACCGTGGGAGGCTCGGTCTGTGAAACCGAGTTACACCTAAGTGTCTTATGAAACTCGACTCAGAAGGCACCGGAGCTGCCATCGGGGTAGGGAGGCAGACCAGGATCCTGGGGCTTTCTCTCAACGTTTCTGCCCCATTTGGGGGAACTTCTGGATGGAAAGGAAATGACTATCTCACCTTTACAGACACTTTAGGACACTGGTATGTTGCTTTCTGTGTTTACTAATTCTTTGAAACGGGCGAGTGGGCAGTTGCAGACAGCTGCGTGTCCTTGGTGCACGCTGGTCTGTCGTGCTGTTGGGGGTCGAAGGTCCGGTCTGAACACGGTGCCCTCAGACAACCCTACAGCTCAGCCCATCCTTCCTGTGGGCCGACATTTGTGAAAAGCTTCCGTTCTCCGGGAAATGTGTTCGCTGACTGTGTCCTGCAAAACAATGTTTCTTAATTAGACAACTAATTGTGTGCTAAGAGACTCTGGGCATCATGTTTCTGTGGAGGCAGACCCTAGTGGATGAAGGCTGGGTGAGAGGACCACCCTGTAAAGCCTGCATCAGTCGGAGACTTAATGAAGGGGTTGGAAAATACAGCCAGGCATGCTCACTCCTGTCAATATGTTTTATCAAATTATTTAGTTTTTGAGTACACGTTTCCAACAAGATTTCTTTCTCTACGCGAATGGCAAATCACTCCCGAGTCCAGCGTCAGAAAGGCAGCCGGACCCACGGCAAAGGCAGAGTTTGGGAGCTCTGGCCATACCTGGAGGCTCTAACTTAAGAAAGCTACCAGAGCCAGCCCTCCCCGCCCCCCCCCCCCCCCCCCCACTCCAGCCCTGGCTGGATTCCTACACTCAGCCTGAGTCACTTAGGGGGACTTAGGGCTAGGTGAGAAGCTGCTGGGCAGACTCACCTCAACCTGGGGATCTCTTTTACTTTCACTTTGAATGCCTTTGAAATGTTATCTCTGATCTTTATTGACCTCCCACCCCCACCCCCAGTAGCTTTCCACTGAAGTTTGAAGTCTCCGTCTTTAAGCAGAGGGTCCGTGCTTACAGTAATCAATACAGGTTTCCTGTCACACGGTTGAATCAGGGGAAAAACTGAATGCGTGTTCTGCAGACGCTCGGTTTTATTGTTCAAGGAAGATTTACCGGTGAGGTGACGTGACGTTTACTAGGAAAACATTGCTGTCAGAAGAAAGAAGAAAATGGTTTCGGGTTATAGCTGATTTGTAGAAAGTTGATAAATCACCAGTTTGTGCTTGACCTCGTCAGTGTCCCTCCGGGGAACCTGCAATCATTTGGCTAAGATACTTGGTTAAAAAAAAATAATAATAAGAGTAATACAAGCGACATGGCTTTCTTCATTTCTTTTAGCTATTTCAATGGAAGCAGCTGGAAAATTTGTATTTCCGTGAGAAGAAATTTGCTGTGGAGGTGCACGACCCCCGAAGGTAAAGAGAGGAGTTTTGTGGAGGGCATTGGGAATGTGTGGGCATAGGTTTTTGTATTTACTTTTTATTTCTCTTGGAAATTGACCCTCTAGTGGAGTCACTGGGGACAAAGAGTAACTATGTTTAACCTTTAGGGCAACTGTCAGGCATTTCCAAAGCACTGGTTGCTTTACCAGTGACATATGGGATTCCAGTTTCTGCAAGTTCTCTCCAGCACCTGTGTGTGGGGGTGTATGATTTTTAAATATAATATTTATTAATTTTTGAGAACTTTATATACATATAAATGTTTTGATCCCAATTTCATATGCTTTTTTTAAAAAAAATATCTATTTTTAGTTTATGTGCATAGGTGTTTTGCCACAGGTGTTGGGTCCCCTGGAACTGGAATTACAGACAGTTGTGAGCTGCCATGTGGGTGCTGGTAATTGAACCAGGGTCCTTTGGAAGAGCAGTCAGTGCTCTTAACCACGGAGCATCTCTCCAGCCCCTTTCATGTGCTTTTTTTTTTCAAACCTCCTGAGTCCAATTTATGCTGCCCATAGATACTCGTGGATGTGGGCCATCCACTGGAGCTGGTCAGTGTTCCAGGCTCTGTGGTGTGCGTTTTAACGCTGCCTTGGTAGTATGAACTAGCTGTGGTTGTTTGAGCTGCCTTTTCCTTCAGGACTAACCATGGCCAGAGCCTCTTCTCAGGGCCTTATTGACTGTTTAACTTCTTAGGAGCATTATCTATTCTGGTGCTTTGCTTGTTTTTATTTTGAGTGTTCCTGGGTCCTGAAAAAGGAAAACAAGACAGTTGTCAAAAGTCCACATGAATGGAGGTCAGGATGTAGGCTCTCTGAGCTACCAAGAGGCACATTCAGGAGTTACTCTTATACCCTAGACAGTGTTCTGAGGTCAGAGGGATGGGAGGAAACTGTGGTGACAAAAGATGACCTAGGAGATTAACCAGTTCCTACAAAGAACTTTAGTGCACACCCCCACCATGCCCTTTCGCCCTCTGCCCTCTGCCTTCTCCATTCGCTCCCTCCTCCCTATGGTTCTTTCTTTCTCTCTCCCGCCTATTCCTGCACTGACTCTCCTCCTCGCCTGCCTTTCCTCTTTTTGCTTGGTACACAAGCAACAGCCCGGACCATTGTGGGGCTTGCACATCTTCAGCCAGTATCATCAAGTTCATTTCCTGCAGACTGTGGCTGCCTAGGTCTGAGGTGCTCCCTCTTTGCTTTGGGCAGGTGCTGTTTCTGCAAGCCTCGTGGCTGTCTTTAAACGTCTGCTTTTATCTTTCACCCCTGTGGTCATCCTGCTTCTCTGTGGTTTCTAACTAGATGCGTCTGTACAGCTTCTCATTGGACGAACTCCTTATCCAGCTCTGAGTGCCTGAGAGTTTAGACAGAGACTGCTTGGGGCTGACTGACTGGTTTTGTTGTAAAAGGACAGCGTGAGAACCTCGGCCCCTGTCAGGCTAAGTCTGTGCTGCTAAGGGACAGAGAAGGAAGGTGCTGTCTGGCGACACTGCCTGCTAGGAACATGCCTTGTGCAGCTGGTCCCGGGGATGGAAAACTCATGGTTTTCTTCATGTTTTAGGATTTCGGTGTCTAGAAGAACCTTTGGACAGAGTGGCCTGTTTGTACAAACCTGGTATGCAAACTCTGCTCTCATCAAGTCCATCTGGGTAATGGCCATTAGCCAGCACCAGTTCTACCTGGACCGGAAGCAGAGCAAAGTGAGTAACTGGAGGGGTTCCTTTGGGGACAAACTCTAGGCCTTTTCCTCTCTGTTCTGAAAGGAATTTTCCCAGAAAACATATTAGAAGAAAAATCTTTTAAGCTTTGTTACACTCTGTTTTCTTTTTCATGTATTTAAAAGATGGGCAGAGTATACAAAGCTGATTTGAAAGTTGTGAGGTTTGGCATGCGTGCTTGTACAGTGGTGACATTGCTGGTGACATTTTAACGTTAGTGATTGAAGTCTGCATACTTACTAAAATCCTCCATGTACAAAAATAAAGTCTTCTGTTGCTTCTAAGTGCCACTTTAAATGTTTAAATTGCCCCGTGTTGACATTTTTGATTATATAGTAACTTAACCATTGTATTGATTTAAAATGTGATAGTGCTAATTTTATTGCAATGTTATTTACTTCACAGGCAAAAATTCCTTCAGCCAGGAGTTTAGATGATATCGCAATGGATTTGACAGAGACTGGAGCACAGAGGGCCTCCAAACTGGTGACTCTGGAGGCAAAAAGTCAGTTCATCATGGCAAGCAATGGTAGCCTGATATCCTCAGGTATTTCCTTGTTCAAGAAAATATGTCATCTTTTTCTCCTTTTATTCTTCTCTTCTCTCTCTCTCTCTCTCTCTCTCTCCTTGTCTTTTTTTCCTTTTGTGTTTGCTACAAATCATTTCCAAACGCATCTTGTTGAGGCAAATTTTTTTAATCAAAATGTAACAGTATGCAACAGCTTCAAATAACGTTTTAAACTTATTTATTCATATTTTTATCTTGAGTGAAAGGCTCACTTTATAGGCTGGCCTCAAACTCACAGAAATCCTCCTTCCTCTGCCTCCTGATGTACCACTGTCCCCAGTCTTTGACTATTTTTAAAGACTATGAAGTTAGATTGTAATAGGCAGGCTATATAAATAACTTTTGATGCAAAGATATTAAGTACCGAAGACTATCTTGTATCCTGCTAGGTTTTTTTTTTTTTTTTTTTTTTTTTTTGGTTTTTCGAGACAGGGTTTCTCTGTGGCTTTGGAGCCTGTCCTGGAACTAGCTCTTGTAAACCAGGCTGGTCTTGAACTCACAGAGATCCGCCTGCCTCTGCCTCCCGAGTGCTGGGATTAAAGGCGTGCGCCACCACCGCCCGGCTCCTGCTAGGTTTTGATGCCACTAATTCTCCACAGAATGTATAATTCTAGACAAACACTATTACAAGTGCCTAGTTCATAAACTGTAATCATTGGGCCCAGGCCTTTCCTTTATGGAAATTCTGGAGTCTCTTATCACTATGTCTGTGTAACTAAGTTAACTTGTCTCATCTAAGTCCCTCTCAGCTTGTGGGTCTGAAGCAGCAGGCATGTGGGCCAGGGAGGGTGTTCCTTTGCATTGGACAGTCCGTTGCCTTGCTTGCTTACCTCCTAAAGAAACAATGAGTGGGACCATCTCAGGGATCACCTTTCCTTCACTTTTTTTTTTGCTTTTTTTTATTTATTTTTATTTATTTATTAAAGATTTCTGCCTCCTCCCTGCCACCGCCTCCCATTTCCGTCCCCCTCCCCAACCAAGTCCCCCTCCCTTGTCAGCCCGAAGAGCAATCAGGGTTCCTTGCCCTGTGGGAAGTTCAAGGACCACCCACCTCCATCCAGGTCTAGTAAGGTGAGCATCCAAACTGCCTAGGCTCCCACAAAGCCAGTTTTCCTTGTGTGTGCCTGAACCACAAAACACTTAGTGGGGCCTTCCAAAATGACTGAGTCACCAAGTGCAAAAGTCATTTTCTTACCAGGCTCTGATGCCCAGAAGCAAATGCTTCCTGGTTTCCTTCCATTATGTTCAGAAACAAGGAGAAAAGAAATAGACGCAGTATTTGGGAACAGCTTTGCCTTCACAGCCCTTTGTCCCTTGGCGAGGAAGGAAACAGGGCCTGTGTGAACCTCCCTGCCCCTCTCCCTCCCCAGGTTCTCAGGACTCAGAAGGCATGGAGGAGCAAAAACGAGAGAAAATACTCGAACTCAAGAAGAAGGAGAAACTGTTGCAAGAAAAACTCCTGAAGAAAGTTGAGGAGCTGAAGAAGATCTGTCTTCGTGAGGCTGTGAGTGGCCTTGGCCTTTCTGAGTACTTGTGTTGGGTGGCTAGGGCCTGTGTCCATTATGAACTCTTGACCCTGTCCTGTTTTACAGGAGCTCACGGGCAGAATGCCAAAGGAGTATCCACTGAGCATTGGCGAGAAGGCCCCTCAGGTCAGGAGGCGAGTGGGCACCACGTTCAAGCTAGATGACAACTTACTGCCCACTGAGGAGGTAGGAGCCTTCCTGTGCCCAGACAGGAGAACGGTCTATTCAGTGCCCTCCATCCGCACCTTCAGCTCCGAGTCAATGCTGCCGACTTTTCTCCAAATCATGGAAACTCAGTAGATCAAAGTGCACTGTTTCTTTCACGCACACTCTGGGCAAAACTGCTTTTACTTCTTCCTATTTCATTCCCCGTGTCGAAGAGAGCGTTAAGTGAACAAACCCTGTGTATAAGTTATAAATAGTATTAGAGAAACTAAGACTGAATTTTAACTTCAGAACCTTTTCCTTAAAGCCAGGTAGCCTCCACAGAGTGGTTTCATCCACCTAAAGTTTTAGCCCATCCTTAGAGTGCGAACAGTGGCGGAACGCCCCTCTGAAGGCTGTAGGAAGGATTAAATGAGATAACACATATATAGCATTCAGTGTAATTAAGTGAAAAGATTTGGTGGCCAACACACTGTGTGCTTTCTCAATTACATATCACATGCAATTATGCCATTATGACCCACCCCGTGGTTCTTACAAGGATTTAACTATCTCAGCTTCCATTCCTAATGGAGTCGAGTTTTGATATCTGTTGAGTGTGCTCAGCTCTGACCTCAGCAGCACAGGTGTGCCATTTAATCTTCAGCGCACTTTTGTAAAGTACTTTCTTCCTTTTACCAGTTCAGAAAACTAAAGTATTAAAAGCTTATTTATGAGAAGCATATTCAGTCACGCTACCGGGGACAACCAGAAAGAGCAGTCAGACCCAAATGCCTTGTCTCTGAAGCTCCACGTGTAGATATGACATTCTGCATGCATGAGTCACAGCTAGAATCTCTCTTTGAAGACTGCTCTTAACCCAGCCAAGTGCATAAATGCAAAGTCATTTTCCTCCTTAAAAAGGAAAAGAGGTTGGGCTATGAGAAGGTGAAGTTAGGGTGTGTGAGAGATGTCGTCTTGGAAGGTGACTAAGAATGCCTGTGTTATTAAAACTTGGATGATTTCATTTCCTAAGGGTGTATTAGTCAAGAACATACAAGAATCTTTCATTGATATCAAGAAACAGTGTGAGAGAGTGACTGTGTGTGTCCGTGAAAATCAAGCAGTGTCGTTGTCTAAATGCAGGATCCAGCTTTGCAAGAACTAGAGAGCAATTTCCTAATCCAGCAAAAGCTAGTTGAAGCTGCAAAGAAACTTGCCAGTGAGCCAGACCTGTGCAAAACCGTGAAGAAAAAACGGAAGCAGGACTACACAGATGCCGTGAAAAGGCTGCAGGAGATTGAAAACTCCATAAACGAATACCGAATCCGGTGTGGGAAGAAACCCAGCCAGAAGGCTGCAGCTATCCTACCAGGTTAGTACGTGGAAGCTGTGCGGGCCTGTGCCCAGCTCTCCTTCACTGGTCTGCTTGGTGGAAGGCAGAAGAACAGCTTCAAAAACAGCTGTCCCAGGGTAAGAATGGTTGGCTCTTCAGTGTCAAAGGCATGTGAACTCCATGTCCGGAGCCAGGCTCCTCCTTGTAGTTCAGTAGGATAGGGCTTGAACTTTGAGGATGAAGACTCACAGAGATGATGCTGGTCCATGAGAAAACAGACTCCTCTATAGCTGGACTGGTGTTACTGCCCCAGAGACTTTTCATGATGCAGGTTGTGAAGAATGCCAAGCTTTAGACAGTAGTTCTGGATTGTGCGAGAATGTGGAAGGTGTCTGAATGTGGTACACCCTGCATTTTCTTAGAGAGCACACTTGCACGTGTGTAGAGAGAGAAGAGGTCTTATGATCATCCCATTTCAGGAGAGTATTTACAAGTAGGCAAATGGTAAATGATAGTATGGAATGTGGCAAGGTGAGATATAAAATTATAACCACAAGGTAACCCCAACTTTGTATAAACCAGCACGCAGGATGGCTGATTGGGAACTATTTCGAAATACTAATAGCCATAGAGTTTTGAGCCTGCTGATTCTCTTCTGCTTCCAATATTCTCAACATCATTTATCTATGATGCTCATGTTCAGGAAAAAATGGAGACGTCTTTATTACATTAATTTAAAGTCTAGCTGACTTTATGCAATACTAATGTGGTTTTTAGACATAATCATGATTGAAATGTGATGGCATTTCTCTAAACTCAAGCCTTTCCCCAACTTTATGTGTTAACACCTGGGACACTGAGGTCATTCCTCCTCTGAATGAGTGCTATATAATAACTGATGGGACCTTAAATTTCACTGGAGTATGAAATGATTCCACATTTTCTGTTTGATAAGCTGTGGTTACTGGGTTTATAATAGACCAGGCTTAAAGCCTGATTCATAAACCTGAGATATGACTTCCGGAAGGTGAATATACAGACATTAACACACAAATGTCCATCCACTACAGCTGGATAATTTAAATGTGCAATCCAGTTGGTGTGGTGGTGGTTCCATTCTTTGCCTCCAGACATGATTAACAGTGTGCTTAATGTTCACGGCCATTTGTCACAGCCAATTCACCCTCAAGCTGTGCTAGACCCACATGTTCTTTTTGGTGGCTGACATTTGGGCAGCAGATGGTGCCATTGCTTGAGCATATATTGGATAGATTTTTTTTCTAAGTGTACCCAACAGCTGACGATACTGGTACCTCGCCTTCAAGTTTCTCTGTGTGTCTAATTAAAAGAGAGGCCACGTGGCTCTGATAGGATTAACATTCGAGTCCGAACGAAGACAGTCTCTCCATAATGGCTTTAAAACTTACATCGAGGTGCTGTATTTGGTAAGAACCTCCCACCGAAACAGTCGACGCAGACTATGGAATGATTTACAAAATCATACCAACATATCTGGTGTCTTTTCACCAAATGGGTACCAGAAATACCCAAAGCACTATGGCTGTCATTTTCAGACAGCCAAGTATGGATAATAAAACTAAAAAAGGGTAGTTGGTATGCCTTTTTAAGATTTATTTATATATTTTATGTATATGAGTGCTTTATCTGCATGTACGATTTTATGACACAAGAGGGCATCAAATCCCACTCTGGATGGCTGTGAGCCACCATGTGATGGCTAGAAATTGAACACAGGACCCGTAGAAGAGAAGCCAGTATTCTTAGCCACTGAGCCATCTCTCATGTCCATGTAGTTGGTATTTATCTAGCATTTGTCGTGTGCCTGGAGCTGGCTACAGTCTTCGCGTCTTTAGTTAATCAAATGGCTCATTTCAGCACCATGCAATAGGCCCTGCTGTTGTCCCCACTACAGAGCAGAGGCAAATGACCCTAACTGAGATGAAGCAACTTGCCCAAGCGCCCACAAATGGTAAATGACCAAAAACAAGATTTAAACTTAAGTCTTGCGATTCAGTGCTTCTTAAGTAGGAAAATTTTTGCCCTCCAAACCCCCACCCTAGAAATATTTAATGATATTTGCAGGTATTTTGGATTGTCAAAATTGAGGGTAAGAGTCCTGCCTGAGGTCTGTAAATAGACGTGGTTTCTATAACACACAAGGCAGTTCCCTAGAACAAATACAGAATGCAGTTTCCTTTCAAGGTATTAACAAAATAAAACATGGCAAATCAGTTTAAGATGCAAACTCTGTGGATATTAATCCTATTCTAAGTGATGCAGGCAGATGCTGAAGATGCAGCTCAGTTGGTATTGCCCAGCAGACATGAATATTGGGTTCAGTCCAGCATGACATGCAAACAGGCACGGTGATGTATGCCTCTTATCCTAGCACTTGGGACATAGAAGTATCCTAGAAGTTATTATTATTATGTAGAGAGTTCAGGAGCAGCCTGGACTTCTATATAAGACCGTGTCTCCAGAGAGAAAGAGAAAGAGAGAGAGAGAGAGGAAAAGAAGGAGGAGGAAGAGGAAATGAAGGAAGAAAGGGAAAAGAAAAAAAGAAATGTAATTTGCCCTTCTCTCCTCAGACTCCACATCTATAGACACAGTCAGCCTCAGGTCAAAGTGTTTGAGGGAAAGTTGTCTTTGAACTAAGACATTATTTGATAAGCACTACAACATAACAACTATTTATATAGCACACCATAGTAGGAATTGTGAGTGCTGAAGACAGTATTCACAGTGTCCAAGAGAACTTGGGACACCCTCAGATTTATTGGGGGGGAGGGGAGACCAGAAACCATTCTCCTCTGGATACCGAGGACTAATTAATCCATTATAACATCTGTACTATAGGCCAGATGATTTTATCTCCAGTAGAACGTAAGTGATTCCAACAACAGCTAATTATTCTTAATGCACTGTAATTGCTTACATTTAGCTAAATGAAAATAAAATGCACTTCATTGAAAATTGCCTTGCTGAACTCATTCTAATTGTATAAGTGCACAATTATACTAAAGACGGCTATTTTTTCTTTCACAGAAGACATAATTCCATCAGAAAGTAGTTCTTTGTCCGACACCACCACCTATGATGATCGTAAGTGGCTCCTTTTTTTCATTTAAAAATATTAGGTACTCTGAAGTGTGAAGATCATTTTTAAAATGATTTATTTTTATTTATTTGTGTGTATATGTGAGTGAGTGAGTGAGTAAGTACGTGTGTGTGTGTGTGTGTGTGTGTGTGTGTGTGTGTGTGTAGAGCATATGCTTGAGGGTACCCAAGGAGGCAGGATGCCCTGTGAGATTTTCTGACATGGGGGTGCTAGAAAGTGAGCTTAGGTCATCTGCAAGAGCAGGGCCTTGTCTCTTGTACTTAAGATAATTTTTTAATTTAAATAAACGTGGATATAGGATGCAGCTTAGTTGGTAGAATACCTCACATGCATGATGCTCTGGATTTGATTCTGGACACCAAATAATCCAGGTGTGATACTGCCTACTTATGGTACCAGTCCTTGGAAGGCAGAGGCAAGTCAGGAGTTCTAACCATAAGACCCTGTCTAACAAGGAGTAACAAAAAGAACCAACTTGTTTCTCTTTGTGGAAACATAGAATAAACTAACTTTATTTTTACAAATGATTGAAGAGAGAGGTCTATAATTGTCATCTACACAGGCTAACACATTAAAACAGGTCATGTGACCTTTGTGAGCAGAACTTTGCATGTATAATCTGTGTTTACTTGTAACTCTCTGGTTATATACTGCTTATATCTCTGGATTCAAGTTATTGAAGTGAGTACCAATAAAAAACAAACCAAAAAAAAAAAAAAAGGATCACCCAGTCAGAAATCCATAGTTTGAGTAAGTCTGTCTGTGAAGATGTTAAAGTCTTTTTTTTTCAACTTTGTAAACAAATAAATAAATAAAATAAAGACTCAGAAGTATGTAAGTCACATGGTCCTTCACCTATCAATTTCCAGTGGTGACGTTTTGCTTATCTGGAATCCAGCATCAAACCAGGAATTGATGGTGTACCCTTTGCATGCCACTGTTTTCTGGAGACGTGGGGATTGCTTTTGTTATATTTGGGAAGAAAGACATATTTTATGAGTTAGATTTCAAGTAACTTTTGTCCTTTTTATAAGTAAGCAATATATGTGACTGTGGCCAATATTAGTTCGGAGTATTTGGGGATGGAATGCTTTCATACCAAGGGGCTGAGTACTTCCTTGTAAGTCTTTACACACAGTCAGCTGATTGGCTATCTGATGTGATCTGAAGAATTCCAGAAAGCCACTGCCCTGCCCCTGTCCCCCACTGCTTTTTCACTGTGTTTAATGGTCAATAAAATATAATCTCACTTCAGGATCCTTCCTTTGAGCTGCAATCCAATACACTTCCCACTGTACAGGTTGTACAGCTGGCTGGTGAACACACCACGTCTGCATCAGCATAGCCCATCCCTCAAAGGATAAACCCGGGCCTCAGAGCCCTGCAGTCTTTAAGGGGGAACAAAATCCTCTCTCTTTTTTTTTTTTCCTTTTGTTCTTTATAGACAGGGTTTCACTATATAACTCTGGCTAGTCTGGAATTCACTGTGTAGACTAGGCTAGCTTCAAACTCATAGAAATCTGCCTGTCCCTACCTCCCAAGTGCTGGGCTTACAGGTGTGCACTACCAGACCTGGAAAATAGCAGACTTCCTTTAATAAAAGCTTTTGAAAGTGACATTGTCACCCATTGTGGTTTTCTTACTCAGAGTGGTCCCTGTGAATTGAGAAAACTTGGTTTGGACTGCGGTATTTCTATTTTTCTAACTCACCATTATAAAAACTTTGCAAGATGTGTGCATGCCTACTATACATTCCTACAAATATGGTCTTGAGAAGGACTGTTGTTCATCTGGTTTGCCAATTTCATTGTGAAAGATTGACAAGCTGTTCATTTACTGATTTGATCATCTTTATTATTTTCTTTTCAACTCACTTTAGCCAATGACTCCTTTACTCTGGCTGGGCAGCGACCAAGTTCAGTACCTCATTCTCCAAGAATTCTACCCCCCAAGTCTCTCGGTATTGAGCGAATCCACTTCAGAAAATCCTCCATCAATGACCAGTTGGTGGACACCAGGCAGTCCAGGTGAGCGGTTCTCATTGTAAGATCGATGCCTTGAAACCAAGAAGTCTCTTCTCTGAAACAGTGACACATTTTCCTTTCTCTTTAATTATCCTTCTGGAAGACGTTCTATTAGGTAACTGAGGCAGGGCCACTACCCCAGAGGTTTGTTGTTGAAAGTGAGCGGGAGTCTTCTGAAGAGGGCTTTTGAAAAGGCCCTTGGCTCTTTCCTTGGTATTAAAGTCTGTGTGATTTAGATCTAGTTAAAAGGGCTTTAATGATCTAGATTAGGGAGTGATATTAAAATGAAATAAGCAACTTATGAAAAAGCTGTGGCTTCAAGAGGCTGAGGTCATGATCACCTGGCCCCTTCCTTTTGGGTCTGTGGTTAGGGGAGCACCGTGGTGGGGAGCATGTGGTAGAACAAACAAAGTACTCTCCTTGGGGTAACTGAGAATCAGAGAGAGACAGGAGTTAGCTGACTTCAATTTCCCCTTCCAGGGGCTGCCCCTGATGGCCTAACTTCATCCCGCTTGTCCTGCCCCTCAAAGTTTCCATCACTTTATAGTAACCTCAAAAGTTCCAAGCCAAGTTTTCAATCCATGAACTTTTGTGAGACTTTCAGGTCACATTCTATCAGGCCTAGGATTCTATAGTTTAATTGTATAACTTTGACTCTAAGGATGCCCCTTAGGCAGCTATGTTCCTAGCATTCTGGGAAATAGAAAAACATGATTTAAAGATGATATGCTTTAGTCAAGTACCTATAGCTAACAGCCATGGGCCACATCAACTCAGCCACTATGAGCTGACTGTTTAAGAAATTATTCCCAAGAAATTGGAGGTAACAGGTCGAAAGCAATAATATTTGGTGGTGTCTGAAAATGACATTAAGTTTTGTTGGAGCACAGTTGTGCCTACTCTCTTCTATACTGTGTGTGTGTGTGTGTGTGTTTGTCAAACCCCAAATATTTCTGAGCAGACTTGAGGGAAGGGCTGCTGAGTCTCACGGCAGTTGCTTTCAGTCTATCCTACTTCTTATTGCCTGTGTGTGTGATTCAAGACAGTCAAGCCACACACGTGCTTCTGCTAAGTCATCCAGGACCCCTCAGGATGCTCACCTCCAGAGATTCCCCTCAGGATGCTCACCTCCAGAGACCCCCCTCAGGATGCTCACCTTCAGAGATTCTCCTCAGGATGCTCACCTCCAGAGACCCCCCTCAGGATGCTCACCTTCAGAGATTCCCCCCCCCAGGATGCTCACCTCCAGAGATCCCCCCTCAGGATGCTCACCTCCGGAGACCCCCTCAGGATGCTCACCTCCAGAGATTCCCCTCAGGATGCTCACCTCCAGAGATTCCCCCCCTCAGGATGCTCACCTCCAGAGATTCCCCCCCTCAGGATGCTCACCTCCAAAGACCCCCCTCAGGATGCTCACCTCCAGAGATTCTCCTCAGGATGCTCACCTCCAGAGACCCCCTCAGGATGCTCACCTCCAGAGATTCCCCCCCTCAGGATGCTCACCTCCAGAGATTCCCCCCCCTCAGGATGCTCACCTCCAGAGATTCCCCCCCCTCAGGATGCTCACCTCCAGAGATTCTCCTCAGGATGCTCACCTCCAAAGACCCCCCTCAGGATGCTCACCTCCAGAGATTCTCCTCAGGGTGCTCACCTCCAGAGACCCCCTCAGGATGCTCACCTTCAGAGATCCTCCTCAGGATGCTCACCTCCAAAGACCCCCCTCAGGATGCTCACCTCCAGAGATTCCCCCCCCAGGATGCTCACCTCCAGAGACTCGCCCACCTCAGGATGCTCACCTCCAGAGACCCCCCCCCCAGGATGCTCACCTCCAGAGACTCGCCCCCCCTCAGGATGCTCACCTCCAGAGATTCCTCCCCTCAGGATGCTCACCTCCAGAGATTCCCCCCCTCAGGATGCTCACCTCCAGAGACTCGCCCACCTCAGGATGCTCACCTCCAGAGACTCCCCCGCCCAGGATGCTCACCTCCAGAGATTCCCTCCCCCAGGATGCTCACCTCCAGAGACTCTCACCCCCATCCTTCTCTCATGCTCTCTTTCCATTACTTCCCAGTAAGTTTCACATCAATGTGTAACAAGTTTGCCAGGAACACCAGGAGGTTCACCATTTCTTCAATTCCTTTTCATTGCAGAGAAATGCTGTCCACCCACAGCAGCCCTTACAAAACACTGGAGCGGCGGCCCCAAGGAGGACGGAGCATGCCCACCACGCCCGTCCTGACTCGGAATGCCTACAGCAGCAGCCACCTGGAGTAAGAACCTCATTTCTACTGCCTCAGCTCCGCCACTGTTGGCCTGAGTGCTTGCCTGGCTTTGGCTGCACTTTTCAATCTTTTAAAGTGACTTTCCACTCGTTGGTAGCCCTGGCGCACACTAGCCCATTTCCCGCTAACTTATAATTTCTAATTTGTGAGTCAACACCATGTACTTGGTTTCTTCAGGCATATATTGGATTTTTAGTACTTTAATTTCCTCAACTAGGTATTACAATTCATAATTCATTGACAAGGGTGAGAATAACTGCGGGGAAGCTTTGAAGTATTTGCAGAGTTCTATGATAAATGTTTTATCTTTCTTTATTTTTTTAAAGATCCTATTTGTTTAGCAACACCATTTTCTATAGTCCAAGTTGACTCACTATGTAGCCAAGAATGAGCTTCAAGTCCTCACCTTCCTGCTTCCACCACCTACCTCAGACTAAACTACAGACATACACACTACACCTGGCTTCTGTGACACCAAGATCCAAAACCGGGGCTTGATACATGCTAGGCCAGCACTGCCAGCTGAGCTATAGCCTCAGCCCCATAAAGGCTTTACCCTTGCTATTTTAGTTAGTACTCAAAGCAAGCAAATATATGAAGAGGATATTAGGTACCATTTTCATCTCATTTTACAAACCCAGAAGCAAAACTGAGAGAAGTTAAGTATCTTGCCCTAACTCTTAGAGCTGGTGAATAGCCAGCCAAACCGTGACTCACCAGTATCTCTGGTTTAGGCCTAAACTCCACTCCACCTTGCTTCTCTTTTATTCTTATGTAAACTAATGTTATGTGAGAAGAGAGGAGCCTCCAAACACCTATTGGAGAACAGCCTTAATTCAGAGTGCATATCATTATATACAGACATATGCATACATACCTACATATACGTATATATGTGTGTATACACGTATATGTGTATGTATATAAAATGTATATATACGCATATACACACACATATATACATATGTGTGTACATATATCTTCAAGGAAGGATTTGGCTTGCACAATACCAGAACCTATTCTACCTATTCTTCCCATAGAAAAGACCATGATAAGAACTTATTAAAGAACCAGTGTGTGATGTGAGCAGGTGGACTCTGTTGTGTGGTCACGCTTGGAATCCTGAAAGTTCAATTGGATTTAGAAGTTACAAATCCATTCAGCGTGTTCTTTTCTCTGTGCCGCATGTGTTCCTATATGTGCACATGTGTGGGTGCTCACACACGTGATTGTACATGTATATAGAGACCAGAGGTCAACGCGGGCCACTTTCCTCAATCATTCTCCACCTCTCCCCGCCCCACCCCAGACAGGGTTTCCCTTTGGTACATCTCTGGCTGTCCTACAACTCACTTTGTAGACCGGGTCAGCCTCAAACTCACAGAGATCTGCCTGGCTCTGCCTCTCGGGTGCTGGGATTAGAGGTGTGAGCCACCACTGTTCCACCACCTTATTTTTTGAGATCAGCTCTCCAGTTAAACCTTAAACTCACCTATTTGTCTAGACTCAAGCTTCAGGGACCTGCCTGGCAGCCCCTCCCCTAGCATGGAGATTGCAGGAACCATGTGTGTCTTTTCTACATGGGTTCTGCAGCATTAAACTCAAGTTTTCATGCTCACACAGCAAGCGCTGTGCTACAGAGCCTTCTCACAGCCCTCAGCCTAATGTTCTTTTTGCTTCCTTGGGTCCTGTTTTTCTCATTTCCTCTCCTCTTCCTTCAGACCCGACTCTTCGTCTCAGCACTGCCGCCAGCGGAGCGGAAGCCTGGAGTCCCAGTCCCACCTGCTCTGTGAGATGGACAATGACAAGCCATTTTTCACCCTCTCCAAATCCCAAAGAAGCAGTAGCACCGAGATCCTCGATGACGGGTCTTCCTACACAAGCCAGTCAAGCTCCGAGTATTACTGTGTGACGCCTGCTTCTGGCCCTTACTACACCACCCAGACGCTGGACACCCGTGCCAGGGGTAGGAGAAGGTCCAAGAAGCAGCATGTGTCTACTTCCAATTCAGGAAGCATGCCCAACCTAGCACAAAAGGAGACCTTGAGGAACGGTGTCTACTCAAAGGGTCAGGACCCACCTTCTGGTTACTACATCACCGGATATGCACCGTATGCGGAGTGTGACCTGTATTATAGCGGTGGCTATGTCTATGAGAATGACACTGAGGGACAGTACAGTGTCAACCCTTCTTACCGGTCCTCAGCTCACTATGGATACGACCGCCAGCGGGACTACAACAGCAGGTCTTTCCATGAAGACGAGGTGGACCGCGTGCCCCATAACCCTTATGCAACTCTCCGGCTGCCGAGGAAGGCTGCCGTGAAATCTGAGCACATCACCAAAAACATCCACAAGGCCTTAGTTGCTGAGCATCTGCGTGGCTGGTACCAGAGGGCTTCTGGGCAAAAGGATCAGGGACACAGCCCACAGTCTAGCTTTGACTCAGACAGGGGCTCACAGAGGTGCTTGGGATTTCCGGGACTGCAGGTGCCCTGTTCTCCGAGCAGTCGAGCGTCTTCCTATTCTTCAGGTAAGATGGCTGGGAAGCACATCACCCTTGGGGTCACCATCTACCATACTCCCACAACACGCCTGTCTGGGGTCATGAAATTGGTCCCCAAGGTCATTAAGAGTGACAGTCATTCAGCGGACCCATAGTTTGAACTGCTAACTTGGACAGCGCTCTGCAGTCCTTCACAGAGCGAAAGAGCCTGGCGGAGCCTTTTGTAGATTCAGGCCTGCTGAGTACCTAGTCTGTGCTGTCCTGTGGTGGTGCTTTCACCAGCCTTCTGTTGTCTGGGTCTTAGGCTGATAGCCACATCTCTCCAATGTGGTCTCATCGTTGGGGGTTGACATTTTGAAAGAAACACACGAGCTGAGCAGAAGGCATTAAGGATCATGCCTCCCTTCTCGTTGGCCACCAAGATGTGATCAGTTCCAAGACTGATTGATTATTCACGTACCTGCCTGCCTGCATAAGGTTTACAGTAATTCTGATAGACTCTGGTATTTGTGAAGTATTTTTCTACATGCTTTCTTTATCTTATCTCAGTCTGTATTAAGCGCTACTGAATTGCTAATGTGAGGAATTTGAGGGACCGGGCACTTGCCTGGAGTGCTTGAAAATCTGATTCGACGTCCACCATCATTACCAAACAACTCCAGGAATTGTTGTAGATAATTTTCGATCATCAGAAGTGTCCCCTTTCTAACCTTTATGTAGGGTCTGGCGGCTCCCTCTGCTCACGTTCCTGCAGCACACCCTAACCTGGACTAGGTAACAGCAGAGAAGTAGGAGCCGAGGGGAGGTCTGCCTGCCTCAGTGAGAGCGCAGGACTGAAACCATGTCTGGCCGCCATGAGCTCAGGGTCTCGTCAGCAGACGGAGGGATGTATGAAAATTAAGTCAGCTTCAGATCTGAAGAAATGAATTGATTCACAGAAACCTGGGCCCTGGGTTTTGCTGCCTCCCTTAAACACACGTGGGGATTTCCGAGCCTGTGGAGAGCAGTTAGGGTGAATTGTACCTTTGAGATTCCTGAATTTGCTGACAAAAACATTGCCATGGAGACTTTGTTTGGGTTCCATTTTGTTCCTATCTCTAGGACTTTGGACTTCGGCTAGGACTATATGAACACCTCTAACACCCGAAAGAGGCCCCTATCATTATTTCTTGTGGTTTATAGCCCTGACCTAGAAGATGTCTGGCTTATTCTTAAGGTTCAGGGTGCAGCATGAAAGGCTTTCCCAGTTCACACCTGGACAGAGTTCCACAAGAATAAAGGCAAACAAGGGGTCTGGAAATTCTTGAGGATGGCTTTTGGTGCACAAGGCTGAGGGAACACCCAGGGGAAACAGGTGTGATTCAGAACCCTGTCTCGGCTCTTGGCTTTGTATCTAGGGCAAGGGTGAAAATGGAGTTACTACTTCCTGGGTCTGACCTGGTGTCAGCTCTGCTGACTGTCCCACCAGGAGCATTCCTCCTCCCCTTAAGCTCCCCTTGGTGGTTTCAGATAGGATCTTACAGTGTGTCCTGGGCTGGCCTCAAACTCGCAGGGCCTCTCCCAATCCTGCCCCACCACACCTGGCTGAGCAGCGCATCCTTGGTAAATGGATGAAACCAAGGCTCCCTGAAATCCTTTCTGGAATGTTCCTCATTCCTCCCCCACTTTACAGCTTTAGAGATGGAGTTCTACAGGCACACCTCATTCACACGGAGAGCTGCACTTCCTGTTTCTGGTTAGTCAGATTTCGTACCACCCGAAGGCTTCGTGTGACTCAGCTTCAGGAGTGACGGTAGCCACCTTGACCTGGCAGCTCTCTGTGCCTGGGTGCTCTCCCCTTTAGTATGAGTAGCAGTGACTGCTGTAGCTGGGTTTGTTATTATTCTTATCTTACAGTTGCCATGACTCTGGTTTAGCGTTTGAATGACCCTGCCAATCCTCTTGGCTGGCAGGTAACAAAGTAGGGGCTTCTGTTCCAGCTCGAACAGTATGACCCCAAGGCCTCAGTCTTGGAAACCCACCACAAGAATCCTACATCTGTTAGTGAAAATTACATGGTACTATAAGTAGCTGTATTCCGAAGTGCGTCTGTCTGTGGTGACTGCCGAGTGGCTGGTGGGTGTGGAAAGAGGTCAGTAGCCAGGAAGAGAACATGGCGAACAGGAAGAACCATGACCGGGCCTGTGTGTGAGAGACTTGGATGTGCACAGGAATGTAGAGCCACCCGCGTAGACCAGGTGTGATGCAGGACTGGTTTTACAGAGAGGGCAGCAGAAACCAGTGGCAGGCCTTCAATCTGGCTCGGCTTCAGAATGATGCCCATGTCCTCCCCTGGTTCCCAACTAGTCTCTTTTACAAACTGGCCTCTTCCTCCTTTTGCTAGCTTCTGTCCCCACCCCCATTGTTTTTGATTCAACAACAGAAAATGTCCTGTCTTGCCAGTGACCTTGTGTTGCCTTTGGCAGTCAAGTCTCAACAAGTCACCGGGCTGGATGTTTTTCCTCCACAGACTCTAGGTACTCTCGGGTACCATCTCAGAGCTGAAGGCCCCAGGGCGAGCTTCTCTCCCTTCATGAGACTCCTCTCCCTTTTCTTCTGGGCTACTTAGAAATATGCGTAATTGAAAATGTTTCGTCCTTCCTTCAGAATGCTATTAATAATAAATGATCAGGTTGTGAGTCTGTCTTCTTCACTAGGTTGAAGATGTTCATAGTTACCTTTAGTCCTGGTGCTGTGGCCACACAGAACATATTTATGTTATTATCCTCTCCACAGGGACGGAAACTGAACCTTGAAAAGAATAAACTATCAGCCCAGGGTCGCTCAGTCACTAAGCCAACAAATTGACTGCAAATTCTGGCTCAAATATGGGGTTCTATCTTGGTGGTAGATGGCCTGTACCCATCCCCAGCACTGGCAAATCCAAAACCAAACCCAGGCCTTTCATTTCTCTGCTCTACACACACTTGACTGTGAGGCAACCTGAAGAGATTGGCTTGAAGTATTTCAACTAATGTGCTCCCCCTTCCCATTCTTTTTCCTAGTGTCTTCTACAAATGCTTCCGGGAACTGGAGGACCCAGGTAACCGTGGGGCTGTCGGAATACGAAAATCCAGTGCATTCTCCCTACACCAGCTACTACGGCAGCATCTACAATCCCTTGCCCTCTCCAAGCAGGTGAGAAAGTCCTGAGTAGATTCTAGAAGCTTGGCCTTCTCCTAAGGTTACCTGGCTCCTACAATGAAGTCTCGGTGTGACAAGATGTAACACGGGGTTTGTGGCTGAACCCAACTGCCACCTCATTCCGTAAATAATGTCTGATTAGAAAATGGCCATGCTCGTTAGTTTACTGGTAGCTGTGTCTGTGCTCGCACTCTGAGAACAAAGCTAAGTGCCTTTGACACACAGCACATGGCCAGCAAAGCCGGAAAATGCAACCGGACTTTTGAAGCTTTCTGAGCTCCCTCGAGCTCATCCAAAGTCAGCCTTGTCTTACAGCTGTGCACATGAAAGCCTCAGTCCACAGCTGGGCTGTTTTCTTTCTTCCATTGTAAGGGTGTATTTAAAACTGTAATTGTGGATAAGTCTCCTTTGGAAGAGAGAAAAACTGCAGGGAAAATTCCTCTCCCCCAGTAAAGCTCTTTGTACTAGAGTCCAGTCAGCAGTTGGTCGGTTAGATGTCCCCACTTGCTATCTTTTTGTGTTCGCTAAGACGCGTTGGACACAGCCATCTGTCCTGCTTGTCTGCTCCAGTAGGTCTCCGTAAACAGTAAAGGGAGTGCACACATGCAAGGCGGCACAGTGCGACTCTAAAGATTCACCAGCTTCTTCCAGAATGAGCGAGTAACTCCCCTGGCCCAGACTGATAGGCAAGTGGATGGAGCAAATGATTAGCATATCGTCTCAGGCCCACTAAAATGCATCAAAGAGATTAGCCTAAAACTTAACAAGGGCCCTCCCCAAAATCACAGACTTGGAACTCTCACGGTTTTTAATTCTTCTGCGGAGGAGGAACTAGTTTCATTCCTTCCTTTTACACCAACAGTGCCGTGAAGACAAGCACTTTCTCGGTACTTTTTGGTTGTTGTCGAGAATTTGATCTTGTTGTTTAAGTCCCATTGCCACTTCCAGTGAAGGAAACTTAGAAAGACCACAGCTTGCACAGTGTCTGTGCTAGCGAACTGGGCAGGTTAGCTGCAGAGCCAGTTGGCGGTCCAGGCTAACTGGAAGTATTTGGTCCCCCAATCTTTGTTTTTCTTCCCCACATTCCACCAGAGTTTTTCTTGGCTTGAAATATTAAGCCAATTGTCTCAGCTCAACAAAGGGTGTGCTCAAAATAGATTTGGTGGAACTGTACTTCGCAGGATGTCAGAGGGCTGGGACTTGTCTAAATCATGCTTGAGAATGAGTTTGCAGCAGGAACCATAATGAACAGACCCAAGTTTGAGCATAACTCTTTCAACACAGCTCTCAGCATCTTGGCTAGATTTGCTGATGCTTTTCGTGTTTGAACGGTGATTCTTTTCTTTTCGCTGAGTCAGTGCGCAAAACGGTTCTCTTATCATTATCTCTGCCTTCATTGATTCCAGAAGCTGCTAAACCCTCTGAGAAGAAAATCTATTTTCTCCAAGTCTGCCTATATATTTCAGTCAGAGCAGGCTAGGGTCAGAGGGGACACAGTGTGCAGGAAATTGGAAGTTATTTAAAGTTCCACTATGCAAACTCACGTCACTCACTGTGGAGAAAACATGGAGAGTTACAAAGGACTAGCAAAGATAACAATGGAGCCTTAATTCTACCAACCAGAGACAGTGTTATCAACATTTGACACATTTCTTTATGACCCTCTGTCCTTTCAAACATGACCATAATGATACGGTAAATACAGTTTTGCATCTTATACTGTGTATTAAATTATACATCTCATTTAAAAATTTAATATCTTAAAAATTCAGTCCTATGTTGTTAAACTTTTTGTTGGTTTGTTTGTTTTGATTTTTCAAGAAAGGGTTTCTCTGTGTAGCCCTGGTTGTCCTGGAACTTACTATGTAGACCAGGCTGGCCTCAAACTCAGAGATCTACCTGTCTCTGCCTCCTTAGTTCTGGGATTAAAGGTGTGCACCACCTTTTATGTGACTATAGTTAAACATTTTTAAATGATTTATTTATTTTTATTTAATGTGCACTGGTGTTTTGCTCATATATACTCTGTATGAGGGTGCTGGATCCCCTGAAACAGACAGTTGTAAGCCACCATGTGGGTGCTGGGAATTGAACCCAGGTCCTCTGGAAGAGCAGCCAGTTCTTTTAGCCACTGAGCCATCTCTCCAACATTTTAAACCTTACATATATAACTAAGTATTAAATACATGATGCTTTATATAGAAGCTCCATAGTTGAACATTATGATCCTTCGTATTAGTAGTGATATTAATGTATCCTGTGTGCTGTGTTTGCCTGCATTTCAGATCACATCCTCAGCCTTCGTCCCCAAACTAGGGTTAATACTTAAAACTGACAAGTGTGGTCTTTAAAAATGGGGAACACTGATGCCCCAAAGATCACAGAAGTACATACCTGTCTTGTGTAGGATTTTTAAAACTATGATACAATCTGATCACTTTAATTTAATTTACTAACAAGCCAAATACAGCAATAACCACTGATAAAACTTCAGAAATTTGCCTTAAGAATGCATGATGCATTTTTATGGAAACGTGTTTTTAAAGCTGCCATGGTGATTCATGTTCTTGGGAGGCGAAGGCAAGAGGATTGCTGTAAACTTGTGGGCAGCTGGGACTACATAATGACCTTAAGGTCCATCTGAGCTATAATGTGAGCCCCAGTCTCAAAAAACAAAGCAAGCCAACCAACAGAAAGCACCATTTTTAAAATCAGAGAGAGAACACATACACATGTGAAAATGTTATAGTGAACCTTATTTTGTTCAATTAGCACATTAGTTATGCTAATAAAAGTAAGAGATGAAATAAATTTCATGATGCAGAAGAAAAACTCTAGATTGTCCACACTAAAGTCTTAAAAGGCTCAGCAACATATGAGCGGGTTTATATATATTTTTTTTAATAAGCTGTATGTTATTTATAGAAAGCTAGGAGTTTTTACTGGCGACTTTTCCCTAGTATGGTTTGGCAAACCTGGCACTGGTGAACTCCCCAAGCAGACAGGCAGGAGTCTCTGTGCTAGGAGTGTCTCAGAGGGGGCAGGTTTGTGCTCTCCTGCCGGGTTTCAGATGAACTTGTTTCCTTTCCCTTCCTGTTTCCTCGTCCTTTCCTCGTCCTGACTTTCCCCTCACTAGGCACAAGCGAGGCCCTCTGTCGCAGAGGACGGTTGTGACTCCAGAGGCGAGCTCAGTAGTAAGCTCTGTCTTGCTCAGTGTAGCCAGCGGGAGTAAGTACAGCGCTCCACTCTGCCTGCTGCTTCTGGACAGCAGGACTTTTGCCCTTCCTGGCTGCCGTGTGAGCTTGTGAAGTCTGACTTTGCTTTGACGTTCCCTGAAAACACTAAAACCCTGAATTTATATAGTATCTCTGCCCAAAGCTCTCTTTCCAAAGGTTTTTTTTTTCTCAACTTTACTAAAAGACTTTGGAATTGCAAACACAAGTCTACTAACTATCTAACCTCTTTTAACCTACTGTTGAAGAACATGGTTTGCTTAACTGAACCGTTTGTATAACAGGCTGTGTTTGTTTGAATACACTATCCAAATATGTCTGTTTCTACTATTTTTTTTTCTGGCAGTGTTGAGACCACAGTGCCTATATGATGTCATTTCCTGGGTCCCTGACAATTTATATTTGGCCCATAAACCCTTGGGATATGACGTAGATCTCAAGGTATCCCTGCTAACTTTAAGTATTTTTCTTGTCCCTGAGAAAAACATGAAATTTATTCTCTTAATTTAAAGAGTTGTCAAAACATGCCTTTTTAAAAAATTAAAATATGATTTGTTAACAAATTAAGAAGCAAGCATGCATCAAAGATTCACTTTTGTATCATTATTAATAAGGGAACTAGTTATACTGTTTCAAAGGGAATTCAAAACAATATATGAGAATGAGCGCTGGGATGATATTATCAAATTACACACCAAACCAGGCAGTGTCAAATGGGGCAATAAACTGTAGCCCATAATACTCTTTGCTGCAAAGAATACATTTGTATTTCTTCCCAACAAACGCCTTTAAGTTAACATGTAACTTGATACCTTCTGGGCCCTAATCATTAGTAAATGAAAAGTAAACAAAGGTAGAACTCTCCCCAGAGTTCAGCAATCTGTCCTGTGCCTGTCAGACAATGCTCCACTGTTTGGTGAAGAGAGTGTATGCTCTTTGCCTCCTGCGCTAGGTTCTGGAAACTTTTGTCCTAACAGTGCTTCCCTCTAACCCGTTGGAGTCTTTGTACTGAGCGAGGAAAACAGATTCAGGTAGTAACTTTCCCGGTTCTCTTTACCAGGCAGTATGCAGAGACCACTCCGCTGGACGGTACAGATGGAAACCAGCTGGAGGACAACCTGGAGAGTAGCGAGCAGAGACTCTTTTGGCACGAAGACTCCAAGCCTGGAACATTAGTCTGAATGCAGCTGGACCTCCTGACCAAGCACTGCACGTTCTCACACTAGTGTGCCTTGCAAAATGTGTTCGTCTCCTAGAAGGCTTTAGAAATGAAAGGCGTCAAAGGGCAAAGAGAAGACTTTCGTGGTTTGGAAGTGAATCACCCATTTGGCCCCACAAAGCCCTGGAGGAAGACCTGCCTTTCAAACTCTAGGCACTAACCTCTCACTAAGTCTGGTCCCGTTGTGGGTTTGCTGTCACGAGAATTGGCATGAAGCCGTGTCCCACAGCGAGCTCTTAGGAAGGGAATAACAATTGTCAGAGGCAAGCCTTGAAACTGGGGACATGTTCAGGGAGTTTGTCCCATTGGAAAGGAGGATGGGAGATTTCAGAGCACAGTTCAGAATGCTGAGAGAGGGAACCCTGAAGCTCCTAAGTCATGGCTCACCACTACAAGGCTTGAACTCGTGAGCTGACAGAAAACACACTGTTTCTACAAACAGATGACGATTTAGACAGTATTGGAAACTTACTTGAAGAGAAGCTAGATTTTCATGAAGTTCTGAATGAGTGTAAATGGTTTAAGATATTACAAAGTGACGTTCTTCGTAAGCACCATAGTATGGACTAGTCATTCTGGTCGCTGTAGCATCCTGTCCCATAGAGGAAGTGACTGGCCAGCCCTGCTTGGAGAACGTTCTTAAGGTACATATCACCAGTCCCTGGTGGGCTTCCCAACGTGGACTGTGCAGACTGGTGACTCTCCACCTCGCCTGTCATTTGAAGTGGCGGCCTTGAGGTGGAAAGTTCATGAAACCAGAGTCTGGAAAGGGCTTTCAAGATGATAACGGAAAGGACCCCAGAGGACAAAGCCAACCCACGTCCTCATAGACGAATTGTGTGCCTTAAAGTGCTGAGCAGGAGAAAGCTGAACCTACGATCTGAACTCCAAAAGTAGATCTGAGTCACCCAGTGACGAAACAAGATGGGCAGAAAGGATTTTACTCCAAGCTGCAGGAGATTGAATCACGAGGCTTCAGCTACCTCCTAGGCCTTCTGGAGGAACTCATTAGCTGCATTTGTTCTTCATAGGAATTTGCTTGCTTGTAGGGCAGCCTTGATCTTTGTCTCTTTATTCGGCTCTGAAATCCCATGAAAGGTGCTTCCTTTTCCCTCCTTTTTATACGAGTTTCTTGTTCATATTGTGAATAGAGACGTTTCTCAACAACTTTTCTGGAACCTTTTTCTACTTGTATTCCAAAGCATGTAATATATACATAAAAATGATTTGTTAAACCAGTCCTTAGTCATTTGTATCATTAGAAATGAAATTCAGGAAAATTTTTGGAAAAAAAAGACACTAGTTAAAAAAATAATAACTTATTCCTTTTTGCATATTTGTATAGCCTTCTGGAATTGGAAATAGCCTTTTGCATCTACTTTCACTGTTTTGACTTTTGGAGACCTATTATTTTTCTACATAGGTCAATAAACTGAAAGTGTGCTACTGAACACGCGTTCGAGTGCTTGAGTTTATGTTTGGGGTACACAAGAGACAGTCTGAGGTGCTCCATTTCAAGAAGAAAATCAGACAAGACACAAACTCATTTACCATTACAATGTTTTGTGATTCCAAGATACACTTTTTTATATGCATACATCTGAAAATAGGGCTCATATAATCATCATGTCCTAGTCGCATTGACTGTGGTTGGGTATTTGTTTTTGGTTTGGTTCAGTTTGGTTTTTCTGTCTTTCTTAGTGACACATAAAATATTGTTTTGTTCTGTTGTTTCAGTGTGAGGCGGGACCTAGGTCCTTGCATACCCTGGGCAGATTCTCTACCACTGCAGTGCCTCTCGATACAGGGCCTTAGAATTGATCAAGCTTGGTAGATAATCACTTCACTGAGAATGATTGATGAGAATTTTTAGGTTTTTGGGTTTGAAAACACTAACTGATTGATAGTGAGTAATTTATCTTTATTTTAAAACCAAATCTTTTAAATGGAAGAAAGCATTTCTGTCTCTATCATCTTATCTTGTTTATTGGAAAGAGCAGGGGTGGAAGTGAAATACAGGGAGACTCAGATGAACATTCTGTGCATGTAGCCTACACGAAGATCCCCCTTTGCCACTCCAAAAGCCGTGTGCTCAGAATCACAAGTATAACCTTCAAAGAGAAAACGGGGCTGGGCTTCTGCAACGGAGGAGACTTTGGAGAGAAGTGTCATGGCTCTGCCACAGGGTCGCATCTGCCCTTTGCAGAAACTGCTCACTCGAAAGCAAACACTAACCAAGGCAAATTTTCAACATGTAAACATTGTCTTTTTAGTATAAAAATATTCCGTACTCACAGAAAGCATTTGAAACACAGGTAGCATAGGTAATCACGTCCTGCAAGTGTTGTTCCCCAGAATGCAATTGTTAGTCTGTTACATTAGTTTCGAGTTCTTTCTTTCTTTCTTTCTTCCTTCCTTTCTTTCTTTCTTTCTTTCTTCTGTTTTTTTTATTCTTGTTGTTTTGTTATTTCATTTTGTTTCATTTTTCCAGACAGGGCTTTTCTATGCAACAGCTTTGGCTGTCTTGGAACTACCTTTGTAGACCAGGCTGGCCTCAAACTTGCCAAGATCTGCCTGCCTCTGCCTCCCCAGTGCTGGGATTAGAAGTGTGCACCACCACCATCTGGTGCAAAAAAAAAAAACTTTAAATTTTGCGTATGCGTGCCTCTGCAAACATGTATTGCACAAGTGTGCAGATGCCCACAGAAGGTGTCAGATCCCCAGGAGCTGAAGTCACGAGTGGTGGTGAGTCCTCCCAGTGTGTGTGTGTTGGACGTGAACTCAGGTCCTGTGGAAGAGGAGCAAAGCACTCTGTGGTGGTTCCGATGAAAAATGTCCCCTATAGGTGCATTTATTTGAACACTTGCTTCTCTGTTGGTAGTACTGTATGGGGAAATTATGGAACCTTTAGGGGGTGAAGCCTAGCTGGAAGAAGGAAGTCACTGGAGGAAGGATTTACCTCCTTCCTCCCTACTTATCTCCCTATCTCCTCTTCTTCCTCTCTTTGCTTCCTGTGTGTGGATGAAAATGTCACCAGCGCACTTCCTGCTTCTGATGGTGTGCCTTGTCTCCCCACCACATGGACTCCAGATCTGAAACTGCAGGCTGAAATAACCCCTCCTGAAGTTTCTTTTGTTCATGATGCTTCATCACAGCCACAGAGTGTAACCAACACACTCTTCAGTTGCTGAGATCTCTCTAGCAGTTCCCTTAGTTTGGAACTTTTTTCTATGCCTACATTTTCTTTTTAAATCTAGCATTGTATTACAAGTATCCCGTTCTATATTATTATGTGTGTATAACGTCCTAACTTATCTTGAGCCTCACTCCATATCAGTACATATTGATCTGCCCCACAAATGTGCATATTTTGAGTTGGAGAGATGACGTAGTGGTTAAGAGCACTGTCTGCTCTTTTAAAGGCCTCGGTTCGCTTCCCAGCATCCACATAGCAGCTCACAACCATCTGTAATTCCAGTCCCAGGAGATCCAGCACCTTCTTCTGGCTTGTATATGCACAAGGCACAGACATACATACAGTCCTATATACATAAAAAATAAGCAGATATACATATTTTATACAGTGGATTTAAAGAGTACACTTGCCTCCCTTGATGTTAGTATTTTGTTCTATACTTGAGAAAAATTTAAAATTCACCTTTTTATTCATGAACTAACAAGTATATAAGCAATAAAAATTCCAGGATCATTTTAAGCTATTAATTTGGCCTCTTCTAAGGACCAGGGTTTAGACTAAGACATTTCCTAATATTGGACCTTAGAGAATCTTCAGTATTAGAATAATGATTTTTGGATTCACCTTCTTATTTAGCTTCTCTAGGAACATGAATTATAAGCTCAATGTCCTTTATTTATCTGAATATTAACCTTCATCAGGCGATGAAAGGAGACAGAGACAGAGACCCACATGGGAGCACCAGACAGAAATCTCAAGGTCCAAATCAGGAGCAGAAGGAGACAGAGCACGAGCAAGGAACTCAGGACCACGAGGGGTGCACCCACACACTAAGACAATGGGGATGTTCTATTGGGAACTCACCAAGGCCAGCTGGCCTAGGTCTGAAAAAGCATGGGATAAATCCGGACTAGCTGAACATAGCGGACAATGAGGAATACTGAGAATTCAAGAACAATCGCAGTGGGTTTTTGATCCTACTGCACGTACTGGCTTTGTGGGAGCCTAGGCAGTTTGGATGCTCACCTTACGAGACCTGGATAGAGGTGGGCAGTCCTTGGGCTTCCCACAGGTCAGGGAACCCTGATTGCTCTTCGAGCAGATGAGGGAGTGGGACTTGATCGGGGGAGGGGGAGGGAAATAGGAAGCAGTTGCAGGGACGAGGCAGAAATCCTTAATAAATAAATAAATTTAAAAAAAAAGAACAATGATTTTTGATTAAGTTTCCATTATGTTGTGCTGTAGTATATTTCAAACTGTCAATGATAAAATACTGATTTTTAAATTTTCTAATGTATTGTGAAACTATAAATTTTTAAGATAAAATCAATTGAATTGTTATGAGAAAATTAATTCAAGAAAGTAAATTACTGGTTGATTAATAGAGATCCAGACATACACTGGTGTTTATTGTTAGCATTGATGGATGGAAAGTTACTCCATCACCCAGCACCCCGGTGCCATGCCTACAGTTCCTGCAGCTGCAGCGACTTTGGCAGAGGACTCCTTTAGCCTAGGAGGCCGGCCTTGGAAAAATGATGAGACTTTGTCTCAGAAAAAAAACACGTCCTCAGTTAAGTCATTGTCTGAATATTGACTTGCCCCAAGTTCCTGCACTGAAGCTTTCAGACTCTGCCCTGAGCAGCCCTGAGACTGGAGCTCAACATCCAAGAGGCTACTTCTCCCAGGCTCCTTAACAAGGTAAGTCACTCAATGTCCTTTACCATCTTAAAGTGTGTGGAGATGCAGGTCATTTCCGGAGAGAGAAAACACCTTCGGACACAGGCAAGCCCTGTAGGTCATGATACACTTACTTCCCCTTCCAGCTCAGTGTGCCAGACAGGGCTGGGCATGGACGCACCTCAGTTGGCAGAGTACTTGCCTAGTGTGAACAGGGTCTTAGATTCCATCCCCAGCAGGGTATAAACTGGGCAAGGTGGAGGATATACCCATAATCCCTGCACTTGGGAAGTAGAGGCAGGAGGAACAGGAAGGAATTCATAGTCATCAACTCCACAGTGAGTTAGCTTGAGGCCAACTGGATTGAGAACCTGTCTCAAAAGTTAAATAAGTAAAAATAAAATTTGGAGGTTCCCCACCTTCTCTGTTTTAACCCTATTGTCCCTCCTCTGACTTCTGCTAGGTCTTTTCTTCTCCCTTCCTTCCAGCCCAGTCACCCGCCACCCTAAGCACGTGACAGATTGGATGTGGAAAGGGGCTTGGACCTTCTCACTGCTAGAGGGACACAAGCCAGCCTGGCATGCATAAGAGCTTGGTGTGTATTTCCTCGTTTAGCCCTCTCAACAGGCTGGTGAGGTGCCCTGGGCATCCCCATGTTGTAATAAAGGACCCAAGCACTGGAGAAAGTTATGATACACATCCTGCTCACTCAAGCTTCATGTCCTAAGCTACTGAAAGTTAAGTGTTTCTAATGCAAGAAGCCAAAATGGACCAAAACCTGAAATGTTTTAGAAAAGACTTATTGTTTTATTTTATGTGTATGCATGTATGTCTGAGTATATGGATGTATACCACAAGCATGCAAGTGCCTTTGGAGGCCAGAAGAGGGCTTCAAGGGGCTGGAATTTTAGTTGTGATTGTTGGGAACTAAAACCATGTCTCTATAAGAGCGGCAGGTGCTCTTAACCACTGAGCCATCTCCAGCTCCCATTTCCTAGAACCTGAAGCTTTTTGAGCACCAACCTGATTTACACTATATGAAATCTCATTTAGGTGTCTAGCATAGTGGCTTGTGCCTACAGTTCCAGTCTCCAGGGCACTAAAGCAAGAAGATTGCAATTTGAAGGCCAGCCTAGGCTACATAGTGAGACCCTGCTTTCAAAAAAAGGGACAGAAAAGAAAACTACAACATACTTGGACTAGAAAGAGATTTTCAATGGATTGGTGAAAATTGTATGATACAATATAAACCCAGCTCTCACAATCGATACACCTAATTTGCATTTACCAATGACAGAAAAGCAAACACAGGTCATGATAACCTGCAACCAGAGTGTCACCAAATCTCAGCTGGCCTCTCATGAGACTTAATTATAAATGGCCGAATGAGTTCACCCATGGACCACATCCACTTCTTAAACGGCTCCAGTTAATAAAGCCTCTCACTGCAGTGCATCATACTTGTTACAAGCACCGATAAGCAGAACGAACTAAGTATTGATTAGTAGCCCTGAGACTGCGTATTGATCCTTCCCGGGTTGATGAGTCAGGGTCAGTACAGTGACATGAAACATGGCGTGCTCTTTATGGAGTTGCCGAGAAGCCACCTCCGAAGTCGGCCCTGTGTGTCTGGGCACTCACAAAGAAGGAGTTATCTGAGATTAGACTCCAAGCAGACTCTTAGGCCACCACGAAAACGTCCTGAAAACACCTTCACCCTCTTCCTGGAGTCAGTGAAAGAGTCTGACTTGGGGCAGGAGAAAGTGGGAGACAAGCGGGAGAGCTGCTTCGGGGGTGCTTAACGTGCAAACACAGAGCGTCACTCCATTCCTCTTGCTTCCAAGTACCAGCAGCTTTGGTGAGACCAGTGACCTGGGATGGGGAGGAGAGTAGGAGTTGACCCAATGGGGATGTTCCCATTCTAATCATTGACAAAGTCTCCAAGGCTGAAGAGGTGTGCCAGTATCAACATGACTGCACTGGTCCCTGTGGAGTGCTGGGAAAGTATGTGGGTATGCTTTGGATTCACCCAGTGAACATGGGGAACCAGGCAAAGATGTGTTCCACTTGTTTAGCCTGCATTTGTTGAATTATAAGATAACGTGTTGCATTTGTTTCCCCTTGCCTGCCTAAGGCACCCGATTGGTGTAATAAAAAGTTGAGCAGCCAATAACTACTCAGGAGAAGGATAGGTGGGGTTGGCATATAGAGAGAGTAAACAGGAGGAGAAATCCAGGCTCAAGAGAAAAAATAGGAGAAGGGGGAGGAGAGAATGAGGGAGACTCCCTGGGGCCAGAAGCCATAAAAAAAAAAACAGTGAAAGTAAGATATACAGAAGTAGGAAAAGTAAAAAGTCCAATACAAAAGGTAGATAAAGAGAACTAGGTTAGTTTAAGTTAAAAGAGCTAATCAGAAAAGAGCTAAGCTAAGCTGAGCATTCAAAAGTAATAATGAGTCTCTGTATTGTGATCTGGGAGCTGCTTATTAGCCCAAAATAAAAAGCCTAGTGCAGACTGATGTTTAGGGGCCCGGAAACAATAAGTAAACACAAGTTATCCCACCATGACTGTGCAGGGTGATCCTTTGAGAAACCATAGGCTGTGTACCTAGGAGCAGATGTTACATCTGGACACTGTGGTACACAGCCTAAAACAGAGAGGAAAGGAAGCAAAGAAAATGATTGTTAGTGAGAGTCAGGGAAAATTATATGTGATTCAGAGGGGAAAAAGCACCAGCAATTAACTAGTGGGCCCATTGCATATCCGTAAGTCACAGACCCAGGCAACTGAATAGAATGGGCTGTTTCCCCAAGTCTTCAGTCCCATGAGGGAGAATAACTATATGAATAACTTGATATGACTGTTAATTCTGTAAATACCAAGGGTGATGAGAGACAATAAAGCAGGGCACAGATGCTAAAATTGGTGGGACACATGGGGTCCCTTTGAGGAGATGCTGCTGTGTGGGTCATTCCCCAAAGTTCGGAGGTCAACATCTTAGAAACTAAAGGAATGTGAGGCCAGCCTAGGCTAAAATTGAAGAAATCTGGGTAATGGGTAGATAAGACCATGAAGAGAGTGGCTCATTAAGGTAGGTAGCCTAGCCTTTTGGTTCCATGACCACACAACAAGTTGTAAAGCTAGAATTTCAGAGCCTCATGCATTTGATGCCTCGATCCCGTGCTCTGGGATGACCATAGTGTTATTTGGATAACAGCCAGTGACAGAGAAACTGCTTTAAATGGAAAGTAATGAAAAGGGGAAAGAAGGAAGAAAGAGAGGAAAGGGTCAGGGGAAAGGAAGAGAAAGGACTGGAAGGCAGCTCAGCAAGGTGATGATCACAAGCAATGGTCAGGACGGAAAGTACGGTCCTGGCTGCCCACAGGGTGTGGTTTACAAGATGGCCATTCAGATGTCCTCCACCAGGGTGTGGTTTGAGAGGCTCTTGATGAAGGGTCAGGTAACAGCCAGTGCACTGGAATTATCTTCGCAAATAATGGGGAGGAAAATGAGCTGCTGCGGCTTTTACAACCTTACCCCACAGATTTCTCTTTCCGGAAAGGAGCCTCACGTCATCCCATGCCTGTTCTTCCCGATACACACACACACACACACACACACACACACACACACACACGTACGCACGCATGCATGTGCACACACATATACACACACACACAAACACATATGCACCCCTTGTCCGGGAACCCATTCTCTAGCTTGCCCTTTTCTCATTTTCAGATGACAGTGGCATCCTTAAAAGATCAAAAGCTGGGAAACAGCAAAGATCTCATCAGGAATCCCAGGAGCTCCAGGCTGGGAGAGGCAGCCCAGTCACCCTTCAATTACTGGAGAAGCCTTTCAGGGAGTTGGTGGTGGTGTCTGGGCAGACAGCAGCATCTTCATAAACTAGTGGTTAGCGATGTGGGCTTTGAAGTCTTGGAGACAGACTATCAGGCTTGGAGTCTATCCCAGCCTCACTGCTTGTCGGTCTCTGGAGCTGGCATTCGTCTCCTGGGCCTCAGTTTCCTCCTGGGTACAGGACTCACAAGGGCACTGCATGCGTTGTACCGTGTAATGCATGCAACTAGCACAGCACAGCATGTGCCCAGCAGGGTATTCTGAAAATACACTGTGGGGAAGCAGTAGGAGATGTTCCATAGTAAACATGATCTAGAAAGCTGAGAGTTTTTTAATCTTTGTGTGTTTACACATGCACGCTTGTGCATGTGTGGGCTTGTTCCTATGTGTGAACGGGGCCATGCACATGCCATAGTACGCTTGCCACAGTGCCCATGGGGTGCCAGAGGACAGCCTCAGGTCTTATTTGAGAATTAAGCTCTTGTTTGCCCAGCACTGTTTGTTTATGCTGTGTTAGCCACCCGTAAACTTCTGGGGAATCTCCACCTCTGCCTTCCAGCTCACTGTGGGACCACTGGGTTACAGATGTGCAGCTCACTGTAGGACCACTGCATTACAGATGTGCAGCCCACTGTTGGACCCCTGCATTACAGATGTGCAGCTCACTGTGGGACCACTGCGTTACAGATGTGCAGCTCACTGTGGGACCACTGTGTTACAGATGTGCAGCTCACTCTAGACCCCTGCATTACAGATGTGCTGCTCACTGTGGGACCACTGGATTCCAGATGAGCTGCTCCATCACTCAGCTCTATGTGTGTTTTCAGGGTGCAGTCTGAGTTCCTCATTGTTAGGGGGTGATTGCTTTACTCAGTGGGTCATCTCCTCAGCCCTAAAGCTGAGGTTTTCAAGGATTTAGGGTACATTAATTTAGTCACTAAAATTGGCGACACTGAAATAATCATTACAGTCAAGGGTTGATTCATGTCCCCAGCTCCTAGAACTTTTTTTTTTTCTTATTTAACCATCGCAGCAAAGCCACCACTCTTAATCCCAAACCAAAAGTCGGGGAAGTTAAGTCGTTTGTCCCAGTGTGTGGTAAGAAAGCGCTCAAGGGTGGATTCCAGTTACCACAGCAGAAGAGAGAGTCTGTGAAGCTGTGAGCTCCTGCAGCTCAGTGGGGGGGGGGGGGGGGGGGGGATAGGAAGGCTGGACTAGAGGAAGGTGTTTTCCACCTCTTGCTGCCTCAACTGTCCGGAGAGGCCAGGGCAAAGTACACCTGTGAGAGCTCAAGAGTGAATGCCACCTTAAATCAGGCGCCCAGGCACCGCCCCGACACCTTCCTAGCTCATGCTGGGTCAGGTCGTGCGGTTGGCCCATGACAAGTTCCTGCCCTTTCTATGCGCTTAAGAAAGCAAACAAGCGGGACAGTGGGGCGGCAGGACTTAGCAAAAGCTACGAGAGGCCAGTTAAATTTGGAAAAGAGTTCTAAGTGCCAATTTTTTAGAATCTATTTTTCAGAGCTTTTGAAGGCATCCTGGATTAAAAAAAAAAAAATCAACCAGAGCTTAGGACAAAACCATTCAGTACCAGTAGAGGAAGGGTCTTGTAGATCTGGGTGAGATTACAGGTGATTGAAAAAGGAGGACATGCCCCCTCCTAGGTATGATTGAGGAGGAGCCGGTTTTACTGTAGACGCGAGGGAGAGAACAGCTAGAGGCATCTGGAAGGGTCCAGTCTGAACGGGGGAAGGACAAACGGACCAGGAAAGGAACCAAAGGGACCGAGAGCCAAGAGACCAAGAGGGCGTGTTTTTCAATGATCAGAGACTGGGGGGAGGGAAGCCCCGCCCCTGGGCTGGGGAGGCTTAGGGTAAGGAGCGGGATGGGAGGAGCCACAGGTATTGAGTGCAGGCTGAAAAAGCTAGCCAGCATCTGCTTTCACTTGTTAATAAGCACCTCAGTTTGATTAGTAAGTGTCCCGGGTTTCTTTGAGACCTAACACCGGGCAAGCCTGAGTGCCTAAGCCTCAGCCCAGGGGCAGCTGGAACAGCACCACACAGGACTGAGACGTCTCCGGTGACGAGGCACACACGGGTGGTGTCCTGGCTTTCCCACCCACGGAGAGGTGGCCGGCTCAGTGTGAGCACTTCGTCTGAACAGACCCTCTTAGGCCAAGTATCTTTCTTAGTTCGGGTGTGCCTTGACTTTCCGAGCTTACAATATTGGTTAAGAAGGACACCTAGAGGCCTTCCTGGTTTACTGCAGGCAGGAGTTCCTAGCTGCCCCGACCTGAATTCAGACTTTTTAATAATGTATGAGCAAGGTGCTATAGGCTACAAGCGGAAGGAAACAAAACGAAAAACCTAGTTTCTACTTTCTAATTCCCACCACTCGTGATTACTAGCTGTGCTTGTGGGGAAGGTGTTTCTGTGTTTAAAAGCATCGCATTTATAAGGTAGAAGTAATGATAACAAAATTGTAAGGCTTCAATAGTGCTTAAGACCTCAGAAGGCAGCAATTGCCAGTTCCTGACACAAAGTAAGCCAGGTTATGTTATTGATTCTAGTGGGACTCTGAAAGGAAGAGGGTTGATAACATTTAACAGTGTTAAATTTAAGTATCAATAAGATAAAGCTTAAATATTAACAATATTTAATAGTTACTAAATTCCAAGGCAAAGATATCTTCTCAGGTGAAAAGAAGATCAAACAAGCCCAGCTGTCAAAATTTTTTTGAACACAGTCTTTTATAAAAAAACAAAATTCATAATTCATATATATACACACACACATACATACATACATACATACACACACGCACAAATTCTACGACTCAAAAAAGATTTTAAATAAAGACGGGATTGATATGACTGATGACTGGTTACTCTGGTTACTCCTTTGCCTCAGACGCCAAATGGCGTGACCCTGTCTGGGGCTGTGCCAACACTGAACGAGCGGGCCAAGTGTCATCTGCGCACATTTTAGATATAAGAATGAGAGCCCAGGCTACGTGTTCAAACTCGCTGACAAAAACCAGGTCACATCATCAAGTGCCGTCTGGAAATCACCCACACTGGAGAATCCTGGCGCAGGTGATTTTTTTTTTTTTATTGAAAAAAAAAATTTCTGCCTCCTCCCAGCCTCCCATTTCCCTCCCCCTCCTCCCGCCCCTCTCCCCTTCCCCCCACTCCTCTCCCCCTCCCTCTCCAGTCCAAAGAGCAGTCAGGGTTCCCCGCCCTGTGGAAAGTCCAAGGTCCTCCCCGCTCCATCAAGGTCTAGGAAGGTGAACATCCAAACTGGCTAGGCTCCCACAAAGCCAGAACATGAAGTAGGAACAAAACCCCATGCCATTGTCCTTGGCTTCTCATCAGCCCTCATTGTCCGCCATGTTCAGAGAGTCCGGTTTTATCCCATGCTTTTTCAGACCCAGTCCAGCTGGCCTTGGTGAGCTCCCAATAGATCAGCCCCACTGTCTCAGTGGGTGGGTGCACCTCTCGTGGTCCTGACTTCCATGCCCATCTTCTCCCTCCTTCTGCTCCTCATTGGGACTTTGGGAGTTTAAAGGAGTATATAAAGGAGGACCACAGTGCTGGGCGGAACCCAGGGCCTCACGCATGCGGGCTAGTGCTGCAGCGCTGAACCACATGATAACAGGTTATGTTTTAACTCTTTTTTCCATTAACATATGGGAGGTGAGAACAGAGAGAGCGAGAGGGAGAGAGAGGAGAGGGAAACAGTCTTACATGGCCCAAACTGGCCTCCAACTTAATATGTAGCAGAGAACGACCTCGAATTTGTAATCTCCCTGCTTCTACCTCCTATCTGAGTGATGGCATTATAAGTATGTACCTCCAGATTTGGCTTATTTGCTTTTACTGGGAGACACACGGGGTAGGCACTCCACGCGCTGAGCTACAGCTTCCCCCCTTCCCCTGCCCTCAAGCTATCACTTGTTGACCAAATGATTTGGGGTCAGTGTTTTCTACCCTAGGCTGTAATTTTACTGTTCATGTGGTAGAGTTTGCTGGTGCCATGTTTGACAGACAAAAACAAAGAATACCCAGGTAAGTTTGAGTCTGAGGCAAACAAGGATGAGCCCATAGAGTGTGTCCATGTCTCATGCGTATCTTCTGTTTTGTTGAGCAATGTCATCCTTTGCCCTATCACCCGGGCAACCTGGCAGTTTAGTAAACAGAGCTTCAATTTCAAAGGATCTCCTGGGTTGGGACTCTCATTTTTGTGGTCTTCACAGATCAGGAAATGGCTTTAATAGAGTAACAGATAGCAAAGGGTATTGAAAACTGGCTCGGTATTTTAGGTTTCAAGGCAGAGGCACAGGCTGAGTTTGCACTGGCTTCACCAAAGCTTAAGTGTAGGAAATGCTCTGAGCGCTTTGTGCTGCCTGCCCACCCGGCAAATATTACTTGTTATGTTTAGATCTCCATCTACCAGCAACAAAAACTACTTCCTCGGGAGAACAACAACCCAACCTCCAGCAATCTACCTCCATTTGCGGTGCAATGCAAATGATGGCGAGCGTGTGAACTGGGGCCTTCAAAAATACCTGTAATCATGCTGCCCGCCCGGTGCGGAAACATCCGTCCTTCCCACTCCTCGGAGCTCAGGAAATTGAATGTGTTGTGAGCGGTTATTTCTTCTAATAACGTGGCTGTGTGCAGATGCAGACAGATGTCACTAGGTTCACCTCGTTTCGTTAGCCACCTTGGAGGGTTTGAGACATTCATTTTTAAATTATAGAGCAGTGAGGCATTAGGACCTAATTCAGAGCCTTCTGACCTCGGGAGGTTTTCCGGGTTCCTCCCAAATAAACAAATCCTTCCCCAAGCACTAACTGCCTCTTCATACAACTGCCAACCTCAGAATTATTGTAGGGTGGGTGTGTGTTAGAGAGAGAGGGAGGGAGAGAGAGAGAGAGAGAGAGAGAGAGAGAGAGAGAATGAATCCCTCACTAGATTTTTCCTCCATTAGGCTGTGTACTTTAGATTTTAAGTGTAACCTACTGGGCATAGTGGTACATACCTGTCACCCTGTTTTTCTTTTTTTTGGGGGGGGGGGTTCGAGACAGGGTTTCTCTGTGGCTTTGGAGCCTGTCCTGGCACTAGCTCTGTAGAACAGGCTGCCTGTTTTTCAAAAGGCTGGTTGCTACAATACAAGGTTTCAAAAGGGGCTGGGGAGGAGGTAGGAAGGGAATTCAGTCAGTGAAGTTCTTGACATGCAAACACAAGAAGACATGATTTAGATCCCCAGCATCTAGGCATGTGGCATGTACTTTTAATCCCAGCACTGGGGAGGCAGAGGCATCTAGATGTCTAGTGCCTAGTGGTCAGTCAACCTAGCCTACCTGGTGAGACCTGGGGAATGATAACTCAGGATATTCTCTGATTTATACACACACATACACAAACACACACACACACACACAAACACACACACACACACACACACAGAGAGAGAGAGAGAGAGAGAGAGAGAGAGAGAGAGAGAGAGAGGCATCCATGCACAAAGAAAAGAAATCAAGGACCACATGTTTTAGTTCTTTTTAAAAAATGATTTATTTATTCTTGTTTTACAGACAACGGTGCTTTCCCTGCATGTATGTCTGTGTGAGGGGGTCAAATCTCCTAGAACTAGAATTATAGACAGTTGTGAACTGCCATATGAGTGTTGGGAATTGAACCCAGGTCCTCTAGAAAAACAGCCAGTACTCTTAACTGCTGAGCCATCTCTTCACCCCTCCATGTTTTATTTCAATATATGTTTCACTTTAACTCTGAAGCTACATCATTGTCCAGTATGCCTTAATGCCTGAGGCTTCAATGGGAGAGATACAGATAGATACAACATGAAAGATAAGCCATGCAGAGAGAGTTTGGGTATAGAGGTTAGTGGGTTATGGAAGGGAAGGGGAAAGGGAAAAGGAAGAAGGGGGAGAAGAGAGAGAGAGAGGCAGAAGCTGCCTCTCCAGAAGAAGGGCAGAGAGAGAGACAGAGAGAGAGAGGTGGGATGGTGGAAGGGGGAAGGTGGAAGTAGGTAGGGCCCATCTCCTAAAGGGACAGAGTACCCAGGTGACAGACCAGGCCAGCAGATTACAGTAATGAAGCTGAATTTCTAAAATTTTAATGTCCAAATGAGGCCACATATTGAGATTCGAGGGGACAGGTGTTCAAAAGAACTTTTCTTCTTGGGGACACATTTCAAGGAAGAAGAAACATCATCCAAATCCAATGATCAACTTTCTGAGATTCTGAAATGATGTGGGAGTGATTTCTTATTAATAAAGAAACTGCCTAGACCCATTTGATAGGCCAACCCTTAGGTAGGCGGAGTAAACAGAACGGAATGCTGGGAGAAAGAAGCTGAGTCAGGGAGTCGCCATGGTTCTCCCACTCCAGACAGAGGCAGGTTAAGATCATTCCTGGTAAGCCAGCTCGTGGGCTACACAGATTAATAGAAATGGGTTAGATCAATATGTAAAAGCTAGCCAATAAGAAACTGAAACTAATGGGTCAGACAGTGTTTAAAACAATACAGTTTCTGTGTAATTATTTCGAGTAAGGCTAGCCGTGGGGGCGGCCGGGTGCCGGGGACGCAGCCCGCCGCTCCTATTTCAACACTGAAATGGAATAAAACTGTAAGTTAACAGAGGCAAACACAAGAGGGAAGACGGCCATGTGAGGAGGGATACAGGTCACCAAGCCTGTGTGCCAAGGATCATGGGAAGTGCTCAGAAACCAGGAGAGTGACACAAAGTAGGGATTTCCTTTGAGCGTCTAGAAAGTACCAATTCTAACAAACCCCAGACTTCAGATTTCCGGTCTACCGAATTCTGAGACAATCAAGTTCTATTCTATTTTGGTTTCATTTAAACAAACAAATAAACAACAACAACAACAAACAGAAACTATTGACTAGCAGGATCTGATTTTAAAACAACACTGGCAGCAGCTCCTTAGCATACATTCTTGCAGGAATGTTTCTTGAGGTAAATTCTCATTCAGAATTCCCTGACTCTTGATACTAAAGTCAAGGGAGCCGAATCACATCTGCACGCTGAGTTCTGGAAAAGGAGCAGTTGTTGCTTTGTTTTGTGGCCGTCCTCTCCACACAGATGTCAGATTTCCCAGCTCACAGAAGCTCTCAGAGGGACAGACACCAGCACAATTTAAAGGCTTGAGTTTGATTTATTTGTTATTTTTTTTCTTTTACTCCCATCTAGTGCACTTACTCCTCTCTCTCTCTCTCTCTCTCTCTCTCTCTCTCTCTTTTTCAAATGACAGCATGTTATAATGCTAGAGGATCTCAAATATCTATTTTTCTTTGAGACACAGGGTCTCACTATGTAGTCCTGGCTAGCCTGGAACACACTATATAGACCAGGTCAGAGGTATCTGCCCGATTATGCTTCCTGAGTGGAACTAAAGAAGAGCACCACCACACCTGGTTCGGATATCCTGCATCTGTAGCACACACTCCAGCTCTAGCCTCTTTGATGAACATGAAAAAGTACTATAGGCTCTATGAGGTAACAGTTAAGCCCTCTCTCTCTCTCTCTCTCTCTCTCTCTCTCCCTCTCTCTCTCTCTCTCTCTGCCCTTCTTTTGGAGAGGCAGCTTCTGCCTCTCTCTCGCTTCTCCCCCTTCCTCCTTTTCCCTTTCCCTTTCCCTTCCATAACCCACTAAACTCTATATCCAAACTGTCTCTGCATGAATTATCTTTCATGTTGTATCATTTTGTAACAGTTAAGCCAGCAGGGCTGGAGCTTGGTGATAGGAGAGCACTTGCTACACTTTCAGAGGACCCAATTTCCATTCCCAGCACGGGCCCTCTTCTGGACTCTTGGGGCAATGCACACATAAGATACATGTGCATAGATGCCTGCAAAAACTTGTACACACAAAATAAAAGTAAATTATCCCCAAATACCTATAATGTGTTGGTAATGGGAATACCATAGTCACCAGCTCAGGGTCTATCTACCCTATGGGAGTTTGCAGTCCGATACTAGGACTAGGTCAGGTTGATAGGTAACTATAAAACAGGACAAGATAATGTGCCCTGGACCTAATTCATATGATAGTTAATAGTGATTGTTAACTTGGCAAGACATACAGTAACCTCGAGACAAATTTCTAGGATTGTCTATGAAGGGTTTCTTGACTGGATTATCTGAGGTAGGACAATCTGTCCTAAGCATGCACAGCATCATTCTATGAGCTACGACAGGATAAAAAGGAGAAAGGAAGCTGAGCATCAGCATTCATCCCTCCCTGCTCCCCATCTGAATGTAAAGGCCCCACTGGCTGACACCCTTGTTCCTGCACTTTCCGTGGTGGTTTGGATGAGAATGACCCCCCCCCCCCACACACACACACACTCATATGTTGGAGTGTTTGTTCTATAATGGTTGGAATTGTTTGGGAAGCATTTGGAGGGTGGCCCTGTTGGAAGAGGTGTGTCGCTGGGGGCAGACTACACCATTCCCAATTAGCTCGCTCTCCCTCTATCTGCCTCCAATTTTCCAATAATATGCTAGCTCAGCTACTGCTCCAGTATTGTGCCTGCCTTCCTGCTGCCTGCCTGCCTGCCTCCACACTCCCTGCTATGATGGTTATGGAATCACTCTCTGAAACCGAAAAGAAGCCCCCCAATTAAAGGCTTTTTTTTTATAAGTTGCCTTGGTCATGGGTGTCGTTTCACAGCAATAGAAAAGTGAGACACGTTCCTCCACGATGCACTGTGCCCTTGAATTTGGAGCCAAACTAAACCTGTCCTTAAGATGCTTTTATCATAGCAACAAGAAGTGTATTTAAAGCCGTAGGGACTGGGTGTGGGCTACCAACTAAGCTCCTGAGCAGGTTGGAGTACAGGTGGACTTTCTGGAAGAAGTAACTTCTGTGTACATTTTCATGCAAATTCAATGTTGCTACATCTTCCCAAAGAAAGAATGTTGTATTTGAGATGATATACAAGTTGGCGACCCTAGCTACTAGAGAATCTAAAGCAGGAAGGTCCCATGTTCTCAGCCTTCCTGGCTACACAGTGAATTCAAGGTGTTTCTGGGTAAATTATTCAGTGATGTTGCAGGGCCAGTACAAGCATGACATCCTGAGTTTGATCCCAGAGTCCCACGTGGAATGAGAGCTGACTCCCTGAAAGCTATTCTTTGACCTACACACATGTAAAAGTATGCCCATTACTCCACAACATATCACACACACATGTGTGCACACACACATGAATACACACATAATAATAATTAAAATTAAAAAACTATTTATATCTCAATATGAAAAAATTGTAGAGACAGAGTTGAGAATACAGCTCAGTGGTGGATGCTTGTCTGGGATATAGAGAGCTGAGGTCCAATCTTTTATACTGAAATAAACAACAACAAAAGACAATTGCTTTTGTTAGCCACTTCCTTTTGCCAAGCGTCAGGGAATACTGGTGTGTTGTGGGAGCTATGGGGCTGTATTCCACCACCCAGCTCTCGCCACCGGCTAGCTTTACCCAAAATAACAACACACAAATTGTATTCATTTAAATACTGCTTGGCCCATTATATCTAGCCTCTTCTCAGCTAATTTTCGCACCTGGACTAGCCCATTTCTAATAATGTGTGTAGCACCCCAAGGTGCGCTTACCGGGAAGATTCTAGCCTACGTCCATCCTGGGTCGGAGTTCATTGCGTCTGCCCCGGAGAGGGGAGCATGGCCTCTGAGCTCACTTCCTCTTCCTCCCAGCATTCTGTTCTGTTTACTCCTCCCACCTATGTTTTAACCTATGAGGGCCAAGCAGTTTCTTTATTATAATTAACCAATGACCTTCCTCCATCACTGGTGGTATCTGTCCAGGATCAGTCAGCAGAGAGCAGTTAACACTATTAACATGGTAGTCTACTTGCCAATTACAGGGTTTTCCCCCACCCAGCCTGATGGTTACAGGCTGGTCTTTCTCTAATGGGTTCTTTATCTTCTTCTATCAAGTGTATCACATTAAAATAATTATAACTTTCCTGAAATCCCAAACAAAGAAAGCCTTACAGGGGGAGATATGTACAAATTGCTTGTTTATCTTTCTTAATTTTAGGGGGAACTGAAGGAAGAAAGTTATTGCAATGAGACAATAAATTAAAGTTGAGAAATAGAAAAAAATCCATGTGTATGCCAAAGTGCATTAGTGCCGCCCCTAAGATTGCATGCTAGTAATTGAAAACATGGTGGCTCCTGCTATTGGCAGGTCACATGCTATCCTGGGGGGTATAGTGATTTGGGAGTCATTTTGCTACTAAATATAATGATGGTAAGAAGCGCTAGTGATGTGGGAGTCATTTTACTAATAAACACAACAAAGGTAAGAGCTTCCTTAGGTATGCCTGAGGTCAGCTTCAGTTTGCCGTGCTCCCTTTCATCCTTGTGGTTTGTGGTGAGGTAGGTACCATCACGACTTCTGTTTTGCAGATCAACAAGCAGATCCTCATTGGGTTTCACACTGGAGGTCATTTTTCAACTGGGAATAGGGACGAAGATTTGCGACTGTGAAAGGGAGACAGTGAATGTGTAAGTCCGTAGTGCCCAACAGCCGTGATCTCGGCTGACTGGTTCTTTTCTTTGGGAACAATGCCATGGGGCCACTTTAGAAATGAGCCCAATCACTAATGAGCCCCCTTTGGTAACTAATATCCCTTTGGCTAATGTCCCGTTTGGAAGAGCTTCGTGGAATTCACGTTGTTGATAAATTTAAATTTCTGGTTTCAGTTAATACAAGCAACTTGATAACCACATGGTAATTTGTAGAGTTCAGTGCGTAAATTAGATGCAGGAAGACTGTCGGAGTAACCATAACGGTCCAATGGAAGACTCAGAAACTGCTGGCTCGACATTGACAACGGCCTGGCATAGTCTCAAGGGGAATAAGGTTTGTGCTGGACGTGTACCAGGAGTCTCAGAAGAGATGCACATCTTTAGCCCAGTGTCTCTGTTGGGGCGGTATCACAAGTTACCATGGAGCAGACTAGCAAGGTAATCAGACTCTGGGGGAGAAAGAAAATAGCTTCAAACTCCGAGGCCCCAGATTCTGAACAACGATATGTTTTTAACAGCTAGAACCACAGCTCCTAGCAGGATCTCTGCCTTTCCTCATGTATTAGTCATTTATTCATAGATAGGGCAACTGTTGTTTCTTAGTTTTATGTGATCTGTGAAAAAGATTACTGTGTATATCAATCTCAAACATGAACCAATAAGCCTTCTCTGACATAGGCTGTTCTTGAATTAAAAATAAACCCAAATTTGTATGTGTCTCAACCTTATGGGGGTGGGGCAGGGATAATATGGCTGATACAAAATAACACAAAGAGAATTTCTATATGACTTTATGCAATAAATTTCTTTAAGTGCATTACTTCAACTTATATTTAACTTTATTAGGCAGTTAAATGTTAAGTTCTTTGGTACATAGTTCCATAATGATTCTGTAGTAAGCACTGCTTTCATAAGCACAGATTCTAAAGTCCCTTGTGAGGGCCCAGGTCTCTGTGGCTCTTAATCACTTTCTCCTGGCATTCTTCATTTCCGCTCCTAACTGAAGAAAAAGTTCAGTGTAGAATTCTAAGAGGGAATACCATGTGGTAGGTTCTGCTCTAAGACATGTGGCAAAGGTGAGTCCTATACACACATACACACTCACACACACACACACACACACACACACACACACAGAGAGAGAGAGAGAGAGAGAGAGAGAGAGAGAGAGAGAGTCAGACTCAGTCCTACTCTTTCTGTATCTGGGTGCCTACTCGAGAAATTCTCACTACCTCTCAGCATTTCCTCCAGAAGTCTTTTCTTTGCTATAAAGGATGATCTATATTGAAGAATATTTTGCCCCACCTCCAGCATCAACCTCTAGATACCAACAATACTCCTCCATTTTTAATAACCAGAAATACATAATCATTACCAATGTCTTCTGAAGGGGCAAAATCTCCCAGACCTTCTTTCAAGTGGAGAACCACTAGGCTAATGGAAAGCATTGCTGGTCAAACTAGGGACATGTGACCTTCATGGTGACAGTCTGACCTCCTTTTGGCCCTTTCATTCATGGTGTGGGCACTGTGTTAAAGAACTCTTAACCTGGGCTCTTGGGTGTCTAACACCTCTTAGGTCACATGGGCCAAGAATGTACTGGTCAGAAGGCACCGTTTAGCCTTCTGGAATCCAATCCCGTGTTTATTCTTATTAGCTGTGTAAAGTAGTTAAATCTCTCTCTTTCTCTAGGCCCCAGCTTCTGAATCTAGAAAATGGCAATAAACATAGCATTCACTGTTGGAGCTGTCGTTCCTCCCGTACCCAATATTTGTGTCCCCTTCCTTCTCTTCTAAAACCTCTCAGTTTTGAATTGCAACACACCCAGGTTAGAATTGCCAGAGTTAGAAAGAAAAATCCATGATGCCCAGATAAATCTTACTTTATTTTATTTTATTTTTTATTTTTATTTTATTTTATTTTTGGTTTTTCGAGACAGGGTTTCTCTGTGGCTTTGGAGCCTGTCCTGGAACTAGCTCTGTAGACCAGGCTGGTCTCGAACTCACAGAGATCCGCCTGCCTCTGCCTCCCGAGTGTTGGGATTAAAGGCATGCGCTACCACGCCCGGCAATCTTATTTTAAATAAGAGCTAACTGCTTTTTAAAAGTTAAAGCATAGCTCAGTTTCTGTAGATTATGTGAAAGTCAAGCTTATTCACTGACCCAGTTCAGTTAACACCTTTCCATCAACAGGCCCTATTTGCCTCTAAAGCAGGGCTCATGACCCTGTCTGGATGACGTAAACAAGTGTCCTAGGAGTATGGATGCTTTCCTGATTAAGCAACAGTGGAACTTGGGTATTGCTCTCTGCCTGCCCTTCTTCCTGCTGGCAGGAGAGGGTTGGGTATGCTGAGTTAGAGAGGCTGTCTCCTCTGCCTGAGGGAAGACCAAGAGTGAGCATCCAGACAGGAATGAAGATAATCTTCCCAGGGAGAAATGTGCACCCTCCCTTTAACTTATCAAACTATTAAAAGAAAGGACCCCAAGACATGGGAATTTCACAACTAGGGAAGGGCAGCCAGAGGGGGGCTCATCTCTGGAAAGAGCTGCCACACAGTTCTGACACATTCTCAGACTGCCTTCTGGGAGAAACTGGAAGTCAGGCAATGATTCCACCAGGACCTCATCTTGACAAGGTTGCTTGGTTATGCATGCCTCTTGCTTTCTCTTTAACCCTAAATCTCACTGAGGACCCTGAGCACAGACATGAGGGCTCACTGAATCTTCCTCTTCCCATCCTGGCCACATTATACGCTTTCTTTCTCTGCTTACCGTTCTTGTTGTTGGCTTAATTGGTCTACTGTGGGGCAGGTGGCAGAATTCAGGCTCTGACTGCAAGGACGCTGGTTAGAGATCAGGGATCGATTAGAGATGTCTGCCATCCACACGACAAAGGAGAATGCTGTTTGTCATCCTGGATCTGTAACTTAATCCCCACTAGTAGTTGTCATTTTCTGCTGGGTCATGCCCTGGCATGGCCTTGGCAGGCTGTTCGGCTACCTTGGTAGCAACCGAGTAGTTTAGCTATTTGTTTATCTTGCCTAATGTGCAAGAATTAATTTTGCACGATTAACATTTGTATCTTACTTTAAATCACTAAATAAGTAAACAGATTTAATGCCCATCTCCAAGCTCTTACAAAAAGTGTAAGCTTTAACATTTAATCTGATGCCAAGAAAGATGGAAAATCCATCAGGATAAACTCAAGGGCTATATCTACTCCCAAAATATGCTCCTGATTTTCTTGTTTTTATTTTTTTCCCATGAAGCTTTGGGATGACATTTCACTTCATCTTAAGGACACCCAGTTAGGAAGACATAAGAAGATCATGGTCACTGAAATCATTCACACCACAACGGATGGAAGTACCCCAAGAACTGCTTAGTAACATAAGTAATGGAATAATTTGCCTTCCAAGTATCAACTACACCCAGGGCCCCTCCCAGATATCCTTCTTGTTGCTGGTGGGTATTATTGTAAAGATGCCACCCGACTCTCTATAATCCTTAGAGGGCATTTCAGTGGGCTGCATTTGGACAGAGATCTTTTTTTTTTTCAATTTTAGAAACCTCCCTCATACCTATAAGTATTTTTTCTCAAATGATGATAGTTTGTATTACACAGAAGTACTTAGTTAAGCAAAGACCAGGAATGCTGGCAACTTACTGCAGTAAGCAATGGTTAAATCGACCACCTAAAACTTTAGAGAATAACATATTAGAAATAAAACCAACAGGGTGAAATTTTGTTGGAAGCACTTAGTGTATGATACTTTCATTCACTTAAAAATAGAACCCAGGAGCTATGTGAAGTACTTAAGGAATGACATTTGTCACTGGGTCAGACAGTGACTTAAAATAAGAGTGGTTGTGGCATAAGTTCGTATTCATTTCTAGTCGTAAGCTGCTTAGGAGTTTTGTGGTTGCTTGCCCTTTCTGGATGGGTTAAACATCCAAATTCTGAGGATGGGGTATTCAAATAGGAAATTCTGAAGACAGCTGAAGCTCTCCTGCTGAAAAGCTTGGAGTTAATGCTGCTCATTGACTATGCCTTCAGGACTAGGGAGGATCACTCTTCTTTTCTACTTGGTTGTAGCATTTTTTTTCACCCCAGTCCACAGCTTTATCTAAATTGGTAAGAGCAAACAAGGTGAATTGATTGTGACTTCTGCAGGACAAGGACCAGCTACAGTATGGTTGGCTATTTTGGACTTTGATTTGTTATTTTTGATTCAGGTTGTTCCAAAGATGTCACACAACCTCCAACAGCCTTACTGTGTAAGCCGACACGCTGGTGGCTGCATACAATAGCAAGGTGATGCTATCCATGTCCTGACCGAGTGGGAGGTGAACTCCCTCTGTGTACACACTGCTCTCCAGAAACCAACCAGAAGGCCAATTCCAGATTTCAGTGCAGAAGCAGACAACGTAGGTTGTGGCTTTCTTAGGGTTTCTGATGACTGCAAATTCATCCAATGAGTCTATCATATACATCTTATACTTCTTCCCAGCCCCTTAAGCAATGCATCTTTCACATATGTGGTTATGTTTTGCATATACTAAACCTTGAAAATGTTTAATGAACAGATCTGGCCCTGGTCTGTATAAAGCTTCTTGGTTCTTGGAATATTGAGAAATCGTTCAATGTAAAGAATATAACAACCATGTACATTTTATTAATAGTTACCACTTATCTATTTGAATTTCACCTCTTTTTTAGTCAGTGAAAGTGTGGGGAGCATATTTAAAAAATAAAAACTACCATTCAAAAAAACATTGGCATATTCTCTCCAGTAGCCTTCCCAGCCCTTTTGTATTATCATTGTGGTTAGGCTGTAAGGAGGAAACAATTAGGAGTCACAGCAAATTCTTAGTTAACATCATACATAAAACATGAGCATGCACAAGAATCCCCAGCAGCTGACAGAAGTGACAGTATGGGAGAAAATAACAGAATCCCGAAACAGAACTAGCACCCGATGAAATGGAGTTAATTAGAAAATTCCTTGCACCTATGACGCAGTACATGAAATCGTGCTCCATTACAAGTAGCACAGGCTGTTGATAGATCATAAATAAAACACTGATTCAGGGGAAGAGCAGATGGGCTTCCTGAAGGGCTGATAATGAAGTTGGAAAAACAGGACACAGACAATGTGGTCCTGTCCAAAAGCAAGGAGGTCAGGGCAGGCACAGGAACCAATTAGAATCCCTGACTTTGAAACACTACAGGTTGAGGAGCAGAGATGCATTTGAATAGCACTCCATCTTCTAAGCACTTGCACAGACATTCTCAGCAATGTCATCTAAGTCTGTGACCCTTTGTTGACTCCCCAGATGGGAAAGTGCAATTGAAGCGTTAGAGTCACCCAGAAGAATGTAGTTTATTGGGGTGTTTGTTAGGGAGGTTGTTTTGTTTTTGTGATAGACAGATTGAGAATGGTTCTCATAGGCTCATATGTTTGAATACTTGGTCCCCAGGTGGTGAAAATGATCTGAAAGATTAGGAGGTATGGCCTTGTTAGAGGAAGTGTGTCTCTGGCGGCAGACTTGAAGTTTCAAAAGACTTATGCCACTCCCAGTATGATGTCTCTGCCCTGCTTTTGGACCCAAATATGAGCTCTTAACTCATATTTCTGCTGCCATGCCTTTGTAACATGAGGGCCTACTTGTTGGGGTTTCTGTCCTGCCCAGTTCCCACAGCCGGTAAGTCCCAAAGAAAATCACACAGAAGTCTACATATGTTATAAACTGATTGGCCCATTATCTCAGGCTTCGTATTAGCTCTTATAACTTATATTAACCCATTATTTTTATCTGTTAGCCACATGGCTCAGTACCTTTTTCAGTGGGGCAGGTCACATCCTGCTTCTTCGGTGGATGGGCCAGGACTGGGGAGAAATGGGCTTCCTCCTTTCCAGAATCCTCCTGTTCTCCTTGACTGGCCTCTACTTTCTGTCTGGTTGTCCCGCCTATACTTCCTGCCTGGCTATTGGCCAATCAGCATTTATTTAAAGCATAATTGACAGATTGTCTCACACTGTGCCTTTGCTCTGTCATCATGGACTCTAACACTCTGAAACCATTAGCCCAATTAAATGCTTTCTCTTTTAAGTTTCTTTAGTCATGGTGTTTTTGTTTTTTGAGTTTTTTTTTCTTTGAAAGAGGGTCTTGCTAAGCTACTGAAGTAATCCTTTTTCCTCAGCTTCCCAAGTGAAATGAGACGACTATGATATGAAATCAGCCCCTGCTGAGAACATAGCTTATGAGATACCCCCACCCATTTTCTTTTCTTTGTCTTTCAGACTCATTTAATGTATATTGATTAGTATTTTGCCTGCATATATATCTGTGTACCACATACATGCCTGGTACCCACTGAGGCCAGAAGAGAGCATCACACTGCCTGGAACTGGAGTTACAGATGGTTGTGAGCTACCGTATGAGTGCTGGGAACCACACCAGGGTCCTTCACAGGAGCAACCAATGGTCTTAACCACTGAGTCATCTCTCCCTTCAGTCCAAAAAGACTGGCTCTAGACTTTCAATATTGACTTATTTTTCTGCTACCCATTGAGTGCCTCTGCTTTGTATTAGCCGACAAAAACTAAGCATACATCTGACTGGATCACCACCCTGGCAACCACCAAGTAGATGTCCAAATGGACTACCATCCTAGCATCCGTGAGTAGGTAGAAAACAGAAAAAAAAAATGAGATGGAAATGAGCGACTCTAGGCAATCTGAAGAAAATGTGATTTTTATCATTCAACTGAGCTTTTCACCATAGTACTACAAACATATTAAAATACTTAAACACCATGGCAAAGTGTCAGTTTTAACTTGAATTGGAAGGAAAACATTAGGTGTTAATTTTGTTTGCTTTTGAGATGAGGTCTCACTAGGTAGCCCTGGCTGACCTGAAGCTTGAAGAGCTCAACCTGCCTCTGCCTCCCAAGTGCTGGGGGTGCAGGTGCTAGCATCACCATTATTGTACTTGGGTATGACTTTATCATCTTATTAGCTACCGCTGATGTCTTCAACCGCTTAATATGCCATAAAACCTTTTCTTCTGCAAAGAATCAATAATGTGACTGTAGCTTAGCACACGTGCAGAACACATGACATTGAATAAGAGTTTTCAGCCCAACACACACACAAAGCAACATCAGGACACCAGATTTTTACAACCAGAAAATGATTGATTATGTATGGTCGGCAGACAAGGAGGCCAGCTCTCCAAGCTCATATCTGCTCCCCCGACATTGGCATCAGGGAATTAATGGCAAGAAGACAGAGAGCCACCCCTGCTTTCTGAAGGGTACAAGGGGAGTTTGGCACTCTTTCGTGCAGATAGTGAACCTCTGTGTATGTCACGTGCTTCTTCTATGTGGAGGACTTGGATATTGTAGCTTCTAACATTATCAGCTGGATGAGCAGGCTTCCTTTGTGCGCGTTCATTTCTTGGACCTTTGAAGCTTTTTCCTGAAAGATATCCTAAACCCTTTGTTATATAATAGCATACTTTAACAGTTGTCTTTCTTTTATTGTCTCCCTCTCATTCCCCTAACAACAGAACCCACCCCCATATCCTCAAAGCACCATCCTTTGCCCCACTGGGGAGAAGCATTTATGAGCAGACAGCCATTCACCAAAATTTGAATTAAAAACTGTACATTTTAAACATGTGTCCCCGCTTTTGTGTGTGTGAGAGTCAGGGTCTGGTGTAGCCCATGCTGGCGCTGAACTCACAGTGTAACCAGGGATGACCTTGAACTTTGGATCCTCCTGTTCCCACTTCCTGTGCTAGGATTACAGGCAAATACTGGGTGCTGGGATTCAGCTCACCGCTTCCTGCATGCCACGCAAGCATCTACCAATTGAACTACCTCCTCGGCCCAAGGGCGCTACAAAGCACAGGTCACTCTGAGTCCTTCTAAGCCCTTTGGAATGGCTTCCAGTTACAGTTAGAATAAATGTCCAACAAAGTTTTGCACTATCTGCTTTCTACCCTGTCCCCTCCACCTCTGTTTATTATCCACCTCACCCTTCTTCATGATTTTTCCCCAATCCCTACTCACACACCTGGGAAGAGCAGCAAGATGTGGAAAAGAGGGACATGAATGGTTATCACAGGAAACTACCAATTATTCCAGCAATCCACGGATCGTCCATAAATAGACTGCTAGTACCACTCATTTGTTCATAATTTACTTATTCAACTCTTTTGGGCTTTTCCTTCTCTGTCTTAGGGATAACACGGTGAACAAGGCAGCCACTGTCTCTGAGTTAATGTACCTTGCAGTTTGAGGGAGTGTGGCAGAATCCACCGGAGATAAAAAGGCAGATCTCAAAAAAGCATTGCTAAATTTGACAAAAGGCAGAGCTACCAGCTAAGTGGCTCTCTGAAGGCGCAGAAGGGAACAGGCTCATGTGTGTGCATGAACCTGGAATATACTTTAAAAACTGCGCTGTCTGAGACCAGCCTGGTCTACAGAGCTAGTTCCAGGACAGGCTCCAAAGCCACAGAGAAACCCTGTCTCGAAAAACTAAAAAAAATAAAAATAAAAAAAAAAAAACCTGCGCTGTCCAGTCACTGGAGTGTACGTTTCATACATGAGTTTACGGAATAGTCCTGTATATTCATAAAAACCCATTTCTACACAAGTGCTTTCCCTCAGAATCATAGAACTCATTCCCAGTCATCTAAGAACGTTAAATTATGAAAGACTTTCTTTTTTCCTTTGGTTAACAATTGATCCAGTTTGGAAAGCAAGACCCTGACAAATTTGGAAGAACGGGCCTGAAATGAAGCGCTGGGGAGGCTGGGGTAGGAGGATCTCTGCAGGTCTGAAACCAGCACAGTAGCCATTTCTTGGGCAGTTGGGGCTACATCCTGAGATACTACCTCAGAAAACAAAAAGGAAAGGAAAGGAAAAGGAAGAAGAGGAGAAGAGAAAATCCTTTGACTTCCAGATGACACCATGGGAGGACTGAGGAAGGGAGATTAACTATATCATCAAAAGTTGGATCGTCCCCAACAAAGACAGTCATAGATTCTGCACAGTGAGAATGAACCGCATCTTCGAAGGAAATGACTGGAAACAATCTTAAAAGAAAAAAGTCGAGGTTGGGGATTTAGCTCAGTGGTAGGCAAGTGCTAGGCCCTGGGTTCGGGCTTCAGCTCCTGAGAAGAAACAAAGAAAGAAAGGAAGGAAGGAAGGAAGGAAGGAAGGAAGGAAGAAAACAAACCTCAAATAGCCTTTAAAAGCCTGGAGGAATCCCAGCCCACATTGAGGGAAATCATCTGGGAACTTGTTAGTTCAAGTTTTTTCCTGTTCACATATTTCATCTTTTGTTTTTTAATAATGAATATGCATGGCTATACTTAAAACAAAGTTATCTTAAAGACAAAGAGCAAACAGGCTTGTTTCTAGTGATCATATTTTTCAGCCACATCTTTGGAAAAGGACCAAAAGAGAGGCCTGTGTTACTTAGCAAAATTTGATAAAATTCTCAAGACATCGCACACAGTTCCAGGTTGCTCTTCTGAGGTTTCTGGTTACTCTGGCCTTTTCTCCAATGTCACTATTGCTTCTTGAGTAACGACCTGTGCGATCTAAATTCTCCTTGCATTTCAATTAACTGAAGTGCTCATAGCTTGTATAGGTATACACATAGCCTGCTTTTTTTAACCTTCATATTTTATTTAAAACTTCACTGACATACTGGTATGAATTTTGCACTGAGCAAAATACCCATGTCTTAAGCACCCTCACAGATCAGTTTTGGCAAATACATTCATTTAAGCAACCAACACCCCAACTGAGATATAGCAGTCTCCCCAGAACTTTCCTGCTGCCTGCTTTCCCGTCAATCCCACTCCCTGTAAACAGGTACTCTTGGTTCAATCTCTGCAGGTGACCTTGCACTTGACCCTCATATAAACAGAATCCTTCTACATGTGCTCTTCCTGTCTGGCTTTTTCCATTCAACGTGATGCTCTTGGAATATGGAGGTGTTGCTGTGAACATTGGACAAGTTTGCATTATTGAACAGTCTTCCTTCATATTCCTAGAGCAAAATGTCTTTATGCATATTTCTGTTGGTGTTGTAAGGTTTCATGAATCCCAGGCTGGTCTCAAATATCAGATGTAGAGAAGGAAGACCTTGAACTTGGGATCCTCCTGTTTCTGTCTTCCAGGAGATTGATCCTTAAGGCTCTGGCATGCTAGGCAAATACTCTACCAACAAAGCTACATCCATAGTCCTTTTTGCTGCAGTCTTTCTGGAATAAGCATTCTGACGCCCATCAGAGTGGAAGGGAAGAGATGTCACTGGTGGACAATAGCCAGGACAGCTCCTGAAAGGCTTCCATGCCAGGTCCAATTTGTATTCTCATTTTAATGAAGAGCAAGCAGAAACTGTGTGCAGTGTCTCAAGAATTTTATCAAACTTTACTAAGTACCACAGGCCTCTAAAACTGCTAGGTGGGACAGGCAAGGAAGTGAGACTTCACAGGAGGGTCCTTGGCAGTCAGCTGGTTGTTAAGGGCAATGGCCCATTGTCTCAGCAATTCCTCAAGGTCATTCTGTTTCAACTAGCCAGTGAGGTCTGGCAAATAGAAAGCACAAGCAGTGCTTTGTGTGAACGACTAAATAAATCAACACACTATTATCTAATAGTTGGTCTTTGCTACCTTATTCTACTTCACCCAATTTGGACTTCATACAATGAATTGTCTTCATTTTTTTTAAAAAAGTGCTTTTCCCCCTCAAGCCATTCTCCTAATTCCTGTGTTTTTAATGAGTTTTTATTTTGTCACATGATCCAGAAAAAAGGAGTTCACACGATAAACACAGGTAGACAGAATGTTATGCGGCAGACATTAATGAATAGCAAATCTACGCATTTGCCAGCCTGCTTGCTTGCTTCCTTTTTCTTAGACAGGCCCCACTATGTGTAGTGGTTAGAAAGAAATGGCCTCCAAAGGAAGTGGCACTGTTAGGTGTGGCTTTGTTGAAGTAGGGGTGTCCTTATAAGAGGGAGTGATCCTCTTTGATCAAGCTACACTCAATGTGGCAGACAGTTCACTTCCTGTTGCCTGTGGATCAAGATGTAAAACTCTCAGCTCCTTCTCCATGTTTCCCACCATGATGATAATGGACTAACCCTCTGACACTGGAAGCCAGCCCCTGTTAAGGGTTTCCTTTCTAAGAGTTGCTATGGTCATGTTTACATGTTTACATGTCTGTTTACAGCAATAGAAACCCTAACTAAGACACTATGAGACGAACTGATCTGGGACTCACATAGACCAGGCTAGCCTCAAACTCACAGAGAACCACTTGCTTCTGCCTGCTGAGTACTGGGATTACTGGGTACTGTCATCATACCAGTTTCTTCAAATACATTTTATTCCACTGTATGTGTGTGTGGTGTGTGTATGTGTATATAGGTGTATGTATATGTATTCTTTCTCTGAGACAGGGTTTTTTTAGGTAGCCTTGGCTGTAATGGAACTCACTTTCTAGACCAGGTGGGTTGACCTCAAACTCACAGGCAACAACTCAGGTGGCTCCAATATTTTTAATTTAAAAAATTAGTCAGGGGGGCTGGAGAGATAGCTCAGTGGTTAAGAGCACTGAATAGATTGGATCAAAAAAAAAAAGCATCCCCTCGCCATATAATAATCAAAACACAAAACATACAGAATAAAGAACAAAAGCTGCAAAGGAAAAAAGTCAAGTAACATATAAAGGAAAACCTATCAGAATTACACTTGACATCTCAATGGAAACCATGAAAGCCAGAAGGTCTTGGAAGGTGTGCTGCAGACACGAAGAGACCATGGATGCAAGCCCAGACTATTATATCCAGCAAAGCTTGCATTCACCATCAATGGAGAAAACAAGATATTCCAGGACAAAAACAGATTTAAACAATACATAGCCACAAACCCAGCCTTACAGAAAATACTAGAAGGAAAACCACTAACCAAGGAAGGAAGCCAACAACACCCATAATAACACAAGCATCTAACATCCCTCCACCAGCACAACTCAAAGAAGGGAAGCACAAAAACACTACCACCAGAAAAAAATAACTGGAGTTAGCAACCACTGGTCATTAGTATCACTTAACATCAATGGACTCAATTCACCTATAAAAAGGCACAGGTTAAGAGAATGGATATGAAAGCAGGATCTAACATTCTGCTGTTTACAAGAAACACACCTCAACCTCAAAGACAAACACTACCTCAGAGTAAAGGGTTGGGAAAAGGTTTTCCAATCAAATGGACCAAAGAAACAAGCAGGCGTGGCTATACTAATATCTAACAAAATTGATTTCAAACTAAAATCAATCAGAAGAGATGGAGAAGGACACTTTATTCTCATAACAGGACCAATTCATCAGGGGGAATATAAATATAATATAAAAGCACCTACATATGTAAAAGAAACATTACTAGAACTTAAAGCATACATCAAATCCCACACTCTAATAGTAGGAGATTTCAACACTCCTTTCTCACCAATGGACAGGTCAACCAGACAGAAACTTAACAGAGAAATAAGAGAACTAACAGATGTAATGAACCAAATGGACTTAACAGACATCTATAGAACATTCCACCCAAACAGAAAAGAATATACCTTCTTCTCAGCATCCCATGGAACCTTCTCAAAAACTGATCATATAATTGGTAACAAAGCAAACAAAGAAATTGTAGTAAACACCTGTGTACTATCAGATCACCATGGAATAAAGTTGGAATTCAACAACAATTCTAACCCCCAGAAAGCCTGCAAACTCATGGAAACTAAACAGTCAACTACTGAACCACCCCTGGGTGAAGGAAGAAATAAATTCAAGTCTTCCTTGAATTCAATGAAAATAAAGACACAACACACCCAAACCTATGGGACACTATGAAAGCAGTGCTAAGAGGATAGTTCATAGCACTAAGTGCTCACATAAAGAAAACAGAGAAAGCACACATTAGAGACTTAACAGCATACCTAAAAGCTCTAGAAAAAAAAAAAAGAAAGCAGACTCACTCCAGGAGGAGTAGAAGACTGGAAATAATCAAACTGAGAGCTGAAATCAATAAAATAGAAACACAGAAAACAATCCAATATAAGAAAATCTGTCAGTGTAACCCACCATATAAACAAACTGAAAAGAAAAAAAAAGCACAGGATCATCTCATTAGATGCTGAAAAAGCCTTTGACAAAATGTAACATCCCTTCATGATAAAGGTCTTGGAGAGAGCAGGAATACAAGGAACATACCAAAACATACTAAAGGCAATATAGAGCAAGCCAAAAGCCAACATCAAACTAAATGGAGAGAAACTCAAGGCAATCCCAATGAAATCAGGACGAGGTTGTCCACTCTCTCCATATCTATTTAATATAGTACTTGAGGATCTAGCTAGAGCAATAAGACAACAAAAGGAGATCAAGGGGATACAAATCAGAAAAGAAGAAGTCAAACTCTCACAATGTGTTGATGATATGATAGTTTACATAAGTGACCCCAAAAATTCTACCAAGGAACTTCTAAAACTCATAAACACTTTCAGTAATGATGCAGGATATGAGATTAATTCAAAAAATCAGTAGCCCTCCTTTACACACATGATAAATGGGCTGAGAAAAAAATCAGAGAAACATCACCCTTCACAGTAGCCACAAATGGCATAAAATATCTCGGAGTAACTCTAACCAAACAAGTGGAAGATCTGTATGACAAGGACTTTTAATCTTTGAAGAAAGAAATTGAAGAAGACATCAGAAAATGGAAAGATCTCCCATGCTCTTGGGTAGGTAGAATTAATATAGTAAAATTGGCAATCTTACCAAAAGCAATGCTCATCAAAATCCCGTCAAAATTTTTCACTATAGGTGGGACAACCATACAGGAAGTAGAGGCAGGTCAATGAGAACAGGAGTATTCTGGGAAGAGGGAAGCATGCTCTGCAATCCTGTCCAGGTACAGAAGAAGGAAGATGTGACCTGCCCAGCTGAAAAAGGTACCGAGCCACGTGGCTAACATATACTAGAATAATGGGCTAATATAAGTTGTAAGAGTTAATAAGAAGCCTGAGCTAATGGGCCAATCAGTTTATAACTAATGTAGACCTCTGTGTGATTTTCTTTGGGACTTAATGAATGCGGGAACAGGCAGGACAGAAACCCCTGACAATATTTCACAGACCTCGAAAGAACAATACTCAACTTCATATGAAAAAATAAGAAACCCAGGATAGCCAAAACAATGCTGTTCAATAAAGGAACTTTTGGAAGCATCACAATCCCTGTCTTCAAACTCTACTACAGAGATACAGTACTGAAAAAAGACTGGTATTGGCATAAAATTAGACAGGAGGACTAATGAAGACCTGGATATCAATCCACATATATATGAAAACCTGATTTTTTACAAAGAAACAAAAAATATAAAATGGAAAAAAAGAAAGCATATGCAACAAATGGTGCTGGCATAACTGGATATCAACATGCAGAAGAATGAAAATAGACCCATATCTATCACCATGCACAAAACTCAAGTCCAAATGGATCAAAGACCTCAACATAAAACCAACCACACTGAACCTCATAGAAGAGAAAGTGAGAAATACACTTGAACGAATTGGCACAAAAGACTACTTCTTAAATTTAACCCCAATAGCAGTCACTGATAGAAACAATTAATAAACGGGACCTCCTGAAACTGAGAAGCTTTTGTAAAGCAGAGGACATACACAAAATGACAGCCTACAGAATGGGAAAAGATCTTCACCAATCCCACATCAGACAGAGAACTGATCTCCAAAATATACATAAAACTTAAGAAATTGGTTATCAAAAGAACAAATAATCCAATAAGAAATGGGGTACAGACCTAAACAGAACTCTCAACAGAGACTGAAAGATACTTAAGGAAATGTTCAACATCCTTAGCCATCAGAGAAATGCAAATCAAAACAACTCTGAGATTCCATCTTACACCTGTAAGAATGGCCAAGATCAAAAACACTGATGACAACTTATGCTGGAGAGGGTGTGGGGTAAAGGGAACACTCCTCCATTGCTGGTGGGAATGCAAAGTGGTACAGCTGCTTTAGATATCAGTATGGTGATTTCTTAGAAAATTAGGAAACAACCTACCTCCAGATCCAGCTATACCACTTTTGGGTATATACCCAAAGGATGCTCAATCATACCACAAGAACATGTGCTCAACTAAGTTCATAGCAGTATTATTTGTCATAGCCAGAGCCTGGAAACAACCTAATACCCTTCGACCAAAGAATGGATAAGGAAAATGTGGTATATTTACACAATGGACTACTACACTGCAGAAAAAAAAACATCTTGAAATTTGCAGCCAAACGAATAGATCTAGAAAACATCATATTGAGTGAGGTAACCCAGAGCCAGAAAGACAAGTATAATATGTACTCACTCATAAGTGGCTTTTAGACATAAAGCAAAGAGCAACCAGCCTACAATTCATAATCCCAGAGAACCTAGACAACAAAGAGGACCCTAAGAGAGACATGCATGGATCTAATCTATGTGAGAAATAGAAAAAGACAAGATCTCCTGAGTAAATTGGGAGTACGAGATCAAAACAAAAATAAAAACACCCCAAGGTGGATGGTATCTGAGGAATGACGGCAAGCCTTTACGTCTTTCCTCAGTACACATGGCACACACATGCTCAGGCACACATGTAATAGCAGAGTTGCCAGTTTGGTGCTGTGTAATTTCAGCACTGAATACTAAACACGTTTGAACTGGACAAATGATAAGCAACAGAAGACTAGGAGTCATGACTTCTGACACATACCTATAATCCCAGCACTCTAATGACTGAAGGATTACAAACTAGAGGGCAATACAGGCTACATAATGAGATTCCCTCCCCCATTTTTTCCCTCCAGTCCAATACCCAATATTTGTGTCGGTTCTGACAAATGTCTATGGTTCTTTCAAGGTTGTGTGGGGGACACATATAAAAAGCCCCTGTCATGTCCTTCATAGTGGTAAGTACTTGATACGTTTAACAGAATAGCAAGATCAGTAGCAGCCACAGCAGCAGGACCTTTTCCAATAATAGTGACAACGGTATTGACAGAAACAGAAGCTGTGCAGTCATAGCTACAGCAGAGATCACAATGGCTGGGCTGCGCAGTCAGTCTATATTAGCTGCCTTAATAGAATTGCCATAGCACCCTCATTCACCTTTGAAATAAAACTAAATCAATTTAATAAAAATCAATTTAATACAAGCCTTTTAATTTTCTATTTATTTTTTTTTTCTATATGTAAGAGCGTTTTGCCTGTCTGTCTGGATGTGTACGATGTGCATAGCTGGTGAAAGAGACAGTCAGGATAGGCCATGGGATCCCCTGGAACTGGAATATGAATGGTTGTAAAGCCACCATGTAGGTGCCAAGAATGAAGTCTGAGTCCTCTGCAAAAACAATAAATTCTCTTTATCATTGAGCCATCCCTCCAGCTCCAACTTAATTTTTAAAAAGTTAACTTGTTTATAAAACAATTAAGGTAAAAAGATGAGTGTGCCCCCTTGTAGCTGAGTTGGATTTAGTGAAGGAAAGGCAGACTGGGTGTTGGGTCTTAGAGAAACGTTTGCCTCGTCCATTTCTGAGCCCATTCTGAGGAATTGCACCATGAGTCAGGGACATTTGAGCAGAGATCCAGGCACTTGTGTGACACTGATGAACTCTTCAGGGAACGTGTAGCCAGTGGGCAGAGCCTTGGAGATCCAAACAGAATTGCACAAGGGAATAACATGCCACAAATAGGCTAGAACTGATTTATTTACTACTGCTTGGAAGCCATTCGAAAGTTGAGTCCATTTTTAACCAGGGGATGTAACTGAAGCAAGAGATGGTTTATTCGCCATCCTCACAGCCAGGATCAGTGCAGAATGAAAAAGTTAAATAAGTAAACAGACCCAAGAAAGATGCGTGGCATTCTCTGACCGTCTGCACTTCTTATATGTGACTAAGACTCATACATCTTTGTGCATGTATTACATACGTGTTTTAGAGAGAATAACATGGGAAGCCTTCCTATTTCCACTTTTGAACAGTATTTGTTAGATACTGGGCACACCTAATGACCAATGTTCATAAGTTACTGTGCATTGTGTCATTTAGGTTTTTCCCAAATGTCTTACAAAGTATGCTCTGTGTGTGTGTGTGTGTGTGTGTGTGTGTGTGTGTGTGTGTATGTGTGTAACGTTTTGACATTGAGAGACCCTATGTTGTCGTGTATAGTTTATACTTGGGAATTGCATAATTGAGTTAGGAAAAAAAATCACAGAAAGATGCTATGGAATATTAGTTAAAGATGTGTTACATCTGTTTATGCTGTGGAACATTTGTTTAATGATGCAAAGATATAATGCATTTTTTATGTTACATTTGTTTAACTCTGTAAAGCTGTGTTACTTTGCCTGTCTAAAACACCTGGTTGGTCTAAGAAAGAGCTGAATGGCCAATAACTAGGCAGGAGGAACTGGCAGACAGAGAAAATAGATAGGAAGAGAATTTGGGAAGAGAAGATTGACAGAGTGAGAAAAGAAAGAGAGGAGGATACCAGGGGTCAGCCACTCAGCTACACAGCACATCATGGAGTAAGAAGTAAAGAAAGGTATATAGAACAGAGAAATAGAAAAACCCAGAGGCAAAAGGAAGACAGGATAATTGTTAAGAAAAGCTGACTAGAAATTAGTCAAGCTAAGGCTAGACATTAAGAAAGAATAAGCCTCCGTGTATTATTCTGGGAAGTGGATGGCAGGTCCCTCCCAAAGAGTAAAGAGTACAAGCAACCAGCAACAGAAAGATTCACAATGTGTTGGCCTCCTTTCATTCCTATCCTGTGGGTAGGTAGACAATAGGGCTGCCAATTAGGGACAGGATGGACCAGTGACGGGCAAAGACAGCTCTGTGGGGCAGGTGCCCAGTTCTAGACAAGGGTGTGAGAGAAATGCATTTGGGAAAGAGATGACGTCAATAAAAGATGAAGACATAAATAAATAAATAAATAAATAAATAAATAGAGGTTGCTCCACCCAGAAGGCCTGGGGGTGGAGGGGTGGGGCAGGAGCTCCAAACTATGACACAGCAAAGGGCTCTGCCAATCCTAGAATTCTCAAGTTGGCTGGCATTGGATCAGATAGTGTGTTGCCGGGATTAATTGATATCACACAGGAATAAAGCAGCAGGGTCCAGATCGTGAAAGATCCTGGGACTACAGAAGTCACTATGGGAGCTTGAGCAGGAGAGTAACAGGGGACTCTTCCAAGCTACAAGCCTCCCCCCACCCGGCCACACACACACAGTCACATACTCATGTGATGGGGAATCTGTCAGTCAACGATCTTGCCTGGCCCTGTCTTCCTCCCTGCCCCCAAATTCTCCGTACCTAAATTGTCAGTCATGTGAGGCTGTGGTAACTTTCTAGATTCTAGGACCTGGAACATTCCAAGATTTTACTTGCCAGAAAAACGGTGCGCATACCATTCCCGCTGCTCTCACGGGTCTGCGCGCTCGTGCTCGCCTCTCGGACTTCCCTCCTGGGCGGAGTCATTCTCCAGCGCTGTTCTCTAATGTACGGCATCCATCTTCCTTAGCATTTGCTGAAACCAGAAATGATGGTTACCGGAACATGACTTTCTCTGTCTTGATCACGCCCACATTCCTAGGTACCTAACTTCGTACAGGGCGCAAAGCAGGCCCTCAGCACACACCTTGACATTCGAGCCTGGCCTGTCACGCCCAGGGTAGTGTCCGACATTTCTGGTTAGTATTAAAGTCTGAGAGAAAAGCAGTGGGCACCGCATGTGCAAAGTCTTGGAGGCAGGTAAAATCTTGGAATGTTCTGGATTTACACGTTAGAATCACCAGAGAATGTTCAAAAAGGCATGGATCCTAAGACCCAACTTTCAGAATGCAGATTCAGGAGCTTCTAGGAGGGAGCTGGTTCCATTCCTTCCACTAGACCTGATCCAGAGTCAGTTGATCTGTTGGGTCACGCAGGTGACATCCCTACAGGTAGTTACTTGCTTCGGCCCTCGTGCTGATGTGGGAAGCTGCAGAGGTGGCCACAGTAAAGACATCATGAAGAGCGAACACGGCCGAGGGTCAAAGAAGGCTAATTAGACCCACAAAACCGTCTCCTAGCAGCCCGGGGAAGCAGCTGGCAGAGATTTACCCACTTCCTGCCCCTGGAAGATGATGTCAGAGAAATCAGGGCTCCTTGCAGCAATCCTCAATCAGCTTGATCATCGGAGGCGTTTGGACATGTAGGAACAAGTGGCATTCATCAATGAGAATCTGGAAGAATTCAGATCATTTTTCTAGGGAGGATTTCTTATTTACATTTCAAAGCCAGTCCTATACAGGCTCTTGGCTGCTTTCTGTACAACTGTCAAAATTTTTAAAGCCTCTTTTGTTCATGGCTGTTAATATAACGATTTCTCTCGTGGAAGAGTTTTTTAAATGTTCTGTTTTTTTAAAACCTTGTTTTGTTTTTTATTAACTGTTTCTGTGGCTGTCCCTGAAATATGACAGATTGTGCTGTTTGACAATAATTACTCGGGGGAAAAGCACATACATGTTCAGAGGCAATTATTTTTAAATGCTTTGTTTATTGATTTGTTAACTCTGGATGTAGAACTCTGGAGCATGGAGGAATATGTGTATTGTATACATAAACACACATGTATGTATGTATGTATGTATGTACACACACATATGAGAAATAGTAACATATGTATATAATTTACCCATGCCATAAAAATATTGCAAAAACACTAAGGGGATCACTTAGGCATTCACATGAAAATTATTTAGCTTCTCCATATTGTTTGATCCTGCGGTTTGATTTCTTAGAATTTATCCAATTACCCTAAGCAAATAAACTTGGACATATACAAATATGGAGCTAGTAAGATGTTTGTTGAAGACCTGTTTGTACTTGTAAGAAATGAAAACATGCCAGGCGGTGGTGGCGCACGCCTGTAATCCCAGCACTCAGGAGGCAGAGGCAGGCGGATCTCTGTGAGTTCGAGGCCAGCCTGGTCTACAAGAGCTAGTTCTAGGACAGGCTCCAAAGCTACAGAGAAACCCTGTCTCAAAGGGAAAAAAGAGAAACGAAAAGAGTTTATATATGTAACAATTAAGGGTGGGTTACACGAACTATGAAATTTGTCAACTGTAGTTCCTGACAGGGAGATCTTAAAAATTATGTGGTTCTAGAATATATAACCACCTCAAAAGTAATCTGATTTTATCAACTAGAAAACACAGAGAGCAGACTGGGGGTGATGAATGCCTGTAATCAGGACACTTGGGTGCTGGAGGCCAGGAGACAGCTGCAAGTTCAAGGACAGCCATCCCACGTAGTAAGTTCTAAAGCTACTTTAGATCAGAAACAAACAATAAACCAAAGGACACAGGGCTAGGATACAGCCAGGGAAGATTGCTGACTTCCATGGCCAAATCCCTGTCTTTCATGTCCAAACTGCCAAAAATACCATAAAGGTGATACAGTAGCATGGAGTCCCTATTTCTAAAGAAATGACTGAACTAAGCCAGAATATTCGCTGCAGTTGCTCTCAACAAGGAAATCAGGTGAAAAATTCATTTTCTCTCTAGCTCTGTAACATAAACGTATATTTGTAATTTGAAAAAAAAAACTATTGCTCTCATTTACAAAAAAAATATTTTCACAGTTCCTCCCCCCCAGTACTTTAATGGTCTGATTAAAAAATATTCTCTGCAGATTCATCTTAATTTATTTAGCTTTGATGGATGCTTACCAAGGACATAAATGGCTTAAAATGCTCAGCCCCTGCCTTACATGGAAATTCAGGGGCCTGTTATCCCCATCTGTCAGGTCACAGGATCTAGATGCAGATAAGGGCAGCTCGCACAGTTTCGCTTACACAGGGGTGAATACCAGAGCAAGAACTGAGCTCTTCTTTTCTTCAGGGCTGCAGCTTTCAGAGCCTACTGAGGAGAAGAGGTGAAGCTCTGGAGCTCACCTTCCACCTTCAAGGGACCTTTTTTTATACCAGGAGAAACTGCATTTGCTGGCTGGATTTCCATTCTGATGTGTTGTGATCTGATTAGATAAACAGCAGCAGGCTCCCCCTGAAGCCCGAGAGCATGTAGGTGTGGGCTGCACGGAGTTGGACCCTGCCATGGGGAGGGCATTAGAAAAGAATGCGGTTTCCCCCTGCACAGATTCTGTGGACTGGCTCCTCCCGTCCGGCAGCTGTTCGGAAATGTCAGGTGGATTTGTACGGCTGACTCAAGTTGCCGAAAAGGGAGTCGTGTAGTAGCTCCACAACTTGACTCTGCCCAGAAAACCTTGCTTAATATAGATCCCACATGAGCTAAGCCGTAGTTACTCCCAACAGCCCAACAAACACCATTGAGGGAGAACCGACCTCAAGGGTGGGCTGACCTGGGTTATTGGTTGACTGGAAGATACTGACACGTACTGATTATTTTTTTTTTAATCATCTTAGATGATTTCTTCTTTTCTGGTGATCTAGAAACAAATAGCGAAAGTAAAGGATGTCGGAGCACAGCAGAAATTCAGACCAAGAAGACGCCCTCAGTGAGGAGCTTAACGAGGATGAGCTCTTGGCCAACCTGTCCCCCGAAGAGCTGAAGGAGCTGCAGTCGGAGATGGAAGTCATGGCCCCTGACCCCCACCTTCCTGTGGGGATGATCCAAAAAGATCAGACCAACAAAGCGCCTACAGGAAACTTTGACCATAAGTCTCTCGTCGATTACATGTATCTGCAAAAGGCATCTAGACGCATGGTGGAAGATGAACGCGTTCCTGTCAGTTTTGTGCAGTCTGAGGTAACCAGGGATCTATGTGGGACACAAAGGGCTGCTGGGTCTGGGCTGGCAGGGTCTGTTTTGCAATTGTGATTTCTCAAGAGCACAGTATGTGGTTGTTTTGGATTTGGCCACATCTAAATTAAATCATAATATTAATCCTATCCCGGCTGTAACTTTCTGAACAATGGTATAATTGCAAGGGGGAAAGGTGATGGCTTCACGTCAGTGTCTCTTCCAACAGTGACAATAGGATCTCTATGTGGAGTCCGTGGGCTGTGGCCATGATACATAATGCTTTAACTCACAACTCAGAAGAAGCTGTTCTGACTTTTTGGCTTCTCCCTTTGAGAATCTCATCAAAACTTCTGTCCCCCTTCCCTCCCATCTCCATCCTACTTCTTCACATACAATATTTTACATATAATGTCAAAGACTCCCCAGTTCTGAGGAAATCTGGCCATGTACACTAAACCAAACCCACAACTGAGAATGTGGGCACTCTGTGCACTGGGCATCAAACATGACACCTGGAAATAGATGGCTAACAGCAGTTTTCAAGAGAGTTCTTTCTTGAGACATGATCTCTACAAACTAATTACATGTAAAGCACAATTAATGTTGTTAATTACATTTTGTTATTAGTTGTGGCGGGTGCCTTTACCTGCTGAACCATCATGACAGCTCTGAAGCACAAATTTTAACGTTGCACTTAAAAATGACTGAGAAAAAAAGAAGACAAATTTCCCAAGTACAGTTTCTTCAGCCCCGCCTGCTAGATACAGGTGAATCTTATCACCCTGTTGTCACGCAGGTGTGATGGAAGGGAGTAGCGGACATAAACACAATCTGAACTCCAGGACGTAAATATCTGGCTTGGTCAGGCTAGAGCTTACCGTGTCATTTGCAGACTTCTTCTTTTTTTTTTTTTTTTTTGGTTTTTCGAGACAGCAGGTCCGTGGGTTCCAGGACAATCGCTCCTGAATACCCATTTTAGGAGCGCGGCGGGACCAGGGTCTTTGTTTCTTCCCTGGTGTACATTAAACAGCTTGGTGATTGGGCTCCCCCTGCTGGGACAGAGGGGGAATGTGATGGTGCAGGTTTGAGGAGGAAGTTAAGTCAGCTCTTGCAATGCATCATCATCATTAAGTTCTTGCTCAGACTACTGAGTGCCAGACTTCTCCAAGCTTTTAGAGTTACACTTGGCAAAACAACACAGGTGGATCCAAAGTGTAATCACCGATGCACGAAAATCTAGTAAACACTGACCTGAAAGACTACCGCTTCCCCTCCCAGACACAGCAAAGAGCTGTAAATCTGGCCCTAACCCTGTTCCGTTTTAAGACTGGCTCTTCCTTCAAGGTGGTTTGCTTCAGAGACTAGCGAGACTAGAAAATGATGGTGTTTTCCTCAGAGCCAGGATCCAAACCAAGGTTTTAAAAACACACTCTAGCTGATCAGACTACTCCCCTTTCCCGGCATAATCTCAGGAAATGCAAAGTGCGAGTCGACGAAAGCAGTGGATACTTTAGGAAAGCTACTTAACTGTAGGGTATAGGGAAATTACTTCTGAACACAGCACTGCTGACTGCGAACCCTCCCGCTCAACAACACATAAACACGTTGACACACAGACTTTACAATTTGTATCATCAAGTTCCCAAATATGATTTAACACCATATTTTAAAAATAAAGACTCTGAAAACAAAATTAACTAGGTCTTATTAATGCACTTGGCTTTGTGTATCCTCAGGGACTGTATCCTTGAATTCAAATAATTGTGAACTGAAAACACTAAAAAAAAGTTTTTTGTTTGTTTGCTGTTTTGTTTTGCCATGTGGACTGGATATTTATATATAGATTTTTTTTTCTTTTCATTTTTTTCAACAATACAGTATCCCTGTTTACATTATTGGCGTAGGAGGTATTAGGTGGTCTAGAGACAATGTAAAATACTGCTTGCATGGGAAGAGGGGTGTATAGGATATATATGTGTATGTTTGTCTATACCTATATTTGTACGTATATTTCTCATAACACATGCACACGCGCACACACACACACACACGTGTGTGCATGTGTACCCATAAATTGTGGTGTTCCAAGAATCAATTCCCAAAGAACCTCAGAGACGAGTATGTCTGGAAGGAGATAAGCACAGCCCCACCTGTGTGTCTACAAAAGTCCATCCCTATTTAGTTGTATTTGCTTATTAGAGGGTCTTCTGTATCAGAAAGACAAGGCAAACTTAAAACATAAGACCATATAGCACTAACACTGGGAAACCAACAGACCCTTCTTCTTCAGTTGTACCAAGTGTCACCTTTCTGACTCAGAAAAAAAAAACAAGCAAACAAAAAACAGGAATTTGGTAATAATTCCAGAAATTTTTTTCATAAGCATATATACATTTTGTGTATATATAAATGGAATAGTATTATACACAAGGTTTGTTAACTTGAGATTTTCATTTACAATGTTTTTCATTTAAGTTTTTGTTTGGTTTGTTTTTGAGATAAGGTCTCTCTATGTAGGCTTGGCTAGTCAGGAACTCACTATCTGGACCAGGCTGGCCCAGAACCCAGAGATCTGACTGCCTCTGCCTTCTGAGTGTTGAGATTAAAAGTGTGTGCTACCATACCATTTAAGTTTTTACAAAATCTTTTATGTATATATGTGTGCGGGGGTGGGGAAACAACCTCAGGTGCCAGTCCTCAGCATTCACCTTGTTTAAGTCCAGGGTCTCTACTTACCACTGCCTACGCCAGACCAGCTGGCCCATGTGCCTCCGGAGATTCTCATGTCTCTTATCTCCCGTCTTTCATCTTACTTTATGTGGATGCTGGGGATTTGAACTCAGGTCCTTAGATAGTCAGGTTTGTGTAGCAAGTATGTTATCCACCGAATCATCTCCCCAGCCCTAGAAATGTTCTTATTTTGTTTTGTTTTGAGACAGGATTTCTGATAGGGTCTCTTTGTGTAACCTTGGCTGCTCTGGAATTAGCTCTGTAGACCAGGCAAGTCTCAAACACACAGAAACCCTCCTGCCTCTGCCTCCCAAATGCTGGCATAAAAGACATGTACTACCACAGCCTGGCTAAAAATGTGTTTTGAAGATTTGTTTTCATTTTTAATTGTCTGTGTCCACCCACACTTTTGAGGAGCATGTTTGTGTGAAATTAGTGTCAGTGTTTTTGCATACAGTGCCTGACGAGACCAGAAGAGGGCGTAAAATCTCAAGAGCTGAAGTTACAAGCAGCTGTAAGTAACCAGACACAGATAAGTTTAGGGGAGCAAACTTGGGTCCTCTGGAAGAGCAGCAAATACTCTTAACTGCTGAGCCCTATGTATTCTAACTGTCATATACATATCTTTTAGGAAAGCACTCAAAACCAGCGTGAAGTAAGAGGCATTAAAACTATGCCCCAATTTTTAAAAGAAAAGCTCAACAGTGAAATAGTTGCAAATAAAAGGGGCTCCAACGGGAGCAACAATATACAAGAAACAGAAGATGGTGAAGAAGATGAAGAGGATGGTGAGGAAGATGAGGAGGATGATGAGGAAGATGAAGAGGATGAAGATGAAGATGAAAAAGTCAAAAAAGAAAAAAATGAAGCACAGGAACAAATCCAAAACAGTCCCAGCACCTGCCAGCAGCTGGCTACGAAAACACTGGAAGAGCAAAAAGACAGAGCAGAGACCAAAGAAAAAACCGAGAAGAAAATAGCCAAATTAGACCCAAAGAAATTAGCTCTAGACACCAGTTTTCTGAAGGTAAGTGCAAGACCTTCAGGGAACCAGACAGACCTGGACGGAAGCTTGAGACGAGTAAGACAGAACGACCCTGACATGAAGGAGCTCAACCTGAACAACATCGAGAATATCCCTAAGGAAATGTTACTGGACTTTGTCAATGCAATGAAGAAGAATAAACACATCAAAAGCTTTAGTTTGGCCAACGTTGGTGCAGACGAGAGTGTAGCATTCGCCTTGGCCAACATGCTGCGTGAAAACAGGAGCATCACCACGCTTAATATAGAGTCCAACTTCATCACAGGGAAGGGCATCGTGGCCATCATGAGGTGCCTCCAGTTTAATGAGACTCTAACCGAACTTCGTTTTCACAACCAGAGGCACATGCTGGGCCACCACGCCGAAATGGAAATCTCAAGGCTTTTGAAGGCCAACAACACCCTGCTGAAGATGGGCTACCATTTCGAGCTTCCGGGTCCCAGGATGGTGGTAACAAATCTGCTTACCAGGAACCAGGATAAACGGAGGCAGAAAAGACAAGAGGAGCAGCAACAGCAGCAACTTAGAGAGCAGAGAAAGCTGATAGCTATGCTGGAGAATGGGTTGGGGCTGCCCCCTGGGATGTGGGAGAGGTTGGGGGGACCCATGCCCGATCCCAGAATGCAGGAGTTCTTCCAGCCTTCATCCGGACGACCTCTCACTGCTCAGGAAGTCGCCTTTGGTGGAAGAAACGAAATGATGAAGAACCCACCCCAACCTTCGCAGGGCAAGACCGACCCTGACTCCTTTAAGGTGGTGAAGCTGAAGAGAATTCAGCGCAAATCTCGAATGCCGCCGGAAGCAGGAGAAGCACAGGAGAAAACCAACCTCAAAGATGTCATCAAAACGCTCAAGCCGGTGCCGAGAAATAGGCCACCCCCGCTGGTGGAAATCACTCCCAGAGACCAGCTCTTGAATGACATCCGACATAGCAATGTCGCCTACCTAAAACCGGTAAGTAGGGCTATTTCCCAGTTACCCTCCTAGCTCAGACTCATTTGAACCCTCTAGGTAGCTGAGGGTGTCACCCACCATGGCTGACTTATGTAGCCCTGGGGATTGAACCCATGCTAGGCAAGAGATACCAGAGGAGCTATATCCCCAGGCCTGCTAGTTTAACACAGCCGGATCCTGATTGTTGGTAAGCAGAAGCGCAGCCCCAATAGAGTTAAATTACGGCTTACTCTCAAGGGCAGACCCGGATATACCCTGTGATGATAATGCTTGCAGCTAAGGTTTGTTGAGCACCTGTATAAGCTATCTGAGTCACGGATGTAATCATCCAAATTCTAGAAGGTTGGCACAGATACTCACCCCCATCCTGTGCAGGGGACACTGATGCTTCGGGGAGTTAATAACATGTCTAGCAGATACCACCGGGAAGTGATGGCACTGATGTTAAAACTCATCTTGAGGTGTTAAGCTTTTATTTATATGCTATTTTGAATCCTTGATATGCATATGTAAAAATCAGACCATTCTAGGCACAGGGAGCTGAGAATTAGAGACCCCAGGAGCCTTCTTGAAGGAACAAATGAGGAAAATCCCAGCTAAGCCCCATTTGTAAGTAACTGGGATAAAGACTCCAGGGAATCAGTAGGCAAAGCTAGGTCACCTGCAGCTACGTTTCTGTTTGCTTTTTAGGCAGCCAGACAAATGGGAAACCACAGGTTGCCGTCTTCATGAGCCAATGGGTTCAAAATAGCTCGCTATGATTTCAGTTTTAATATCCATGGAGTCTCTATAGAAGTCTGTGATAAAGCTGACTAGTAGACCTGGCTTTATTCCCCGAGCTTAGGTTGCATAAATGATATTTTTTTTGTCATTAGGGTTGATGTCCATAGGCCATATTGATTGATGCTTGGCTGTCATTAAAAAAATACTGCCTATAATTGAGCTAAGAGATTGTATTGACAACCATAGTTGATACATTGTTCCATTATAGAGATCCCCACTTCTTCCAGATGCAGAAAGCATGTGAGTCTGGGGTTTTTCTTTTTCAGCTTTACTGAGCTTTCTAATTAAAGCTGTGTGTGTGTGTGTGTGTGTGTGTGTGTGTGTGTGTAGATAGAAGATAGATAGACAGACAGACAGACAGACAGATAGATAGATAGATATACATAGATAGATTTTTGTCGAGCTCTACATTTTTCTCTGCTCCCCTCCTTGCCTCTCCCCTCCCCTTAAACCCTCTCCCAAGGTCCCCCCCATGCTCCCAATTTACTCAGGAGATCTTGTCTTTTTCTACTTTCCATGTAGATTAGATCCATGTATGCTTCTCTTACAGTCCTCATTTTGTCTAGGTTCTCTGGGATTGTGATTTGTAGGCTGGTTTTCTTTGGTTTATGTTTAAAAAACATTTATGAGTGAGTACATAGGATAATTATCTTTCTAGGTCTGGGTTACCTCACTCAAAATGATGTTTCTTAGCTCCATCCATTTGCCTGCAAATTTCAAGATGTTATTTTTGTTTTCTTTTGTTTTTTTGCTGTATAGTACTCCATTGTGTAAATATACCACATTTTCCTTATCCATTCTTTGGTTGAGGGGCATTTAGGTTGTTTCCAGGTTCTGGCTATGACAAACATAGTTGAGCACATGTCCTTGTGGTACAATTGAGCATCCTTTGGCTATATACCCAAAAGTGGTATTGCTGGATCTTGAGGAAGGTTGTTTCCTAATTTTCTGAGAAATCGCCATACTGATATCCAGAGTGGTTGTACCGGTTTGCATTCCTACCAGCAATGCAGAAGTGTTCCCTTTACCCCACAACCTCTCCAGCATAAGTTGTCATCAGTGCTTTTGATCTTGGCCATTCTTGGTGTAAGATGGACTCTCAGAGTTGTTTTGATTTGCATTTCTCTGATGACTAATGATATTGAACATTTTCTTAAGAGCCTTTCAGCCATTTTAGATTTCTCTGTTGAGAGTTCTCTGTTTAGGTCTGTACTCCATTTTTTTATTGGATTATTTGTTTTTTTGATGACCAATTTCTTGAGTTCTTTGTATATTTTGGAGATCAGACCTCTGTCTGAGGTGCGATTGGTGAAGATCTTTTTCGCATTCTGTAGGCTGTCGTTTTGTCTTGCTGACCATGTCCTTTGCCTTACAGAGAGCTTTCTAATCTTAAGGTAACTGTTATCATTCACATGTGTGTATAGGGATGTCTTGAGTTCCTGTCTCCTAGAACTGCATTGTCGTTGTCCCATTTTCTGCATCAAAGATGCTTTTCATCAGTGATTTGGAGAGGGGATTGGTCTTGGAGCAGGGGTCAGGAGAGAATGCTAGAAGTCATGTAAGGTCAGACAGAGGTCCTCTGCCTGCCTTTGGGCAGGACGCAAGGGAGAACCAGACCTCCACTGGGGGAGGTGAGGGTGCTGTCTGGGAAAACTGTCCCTTTGAAGTCATGGGTGGACAATATTCAAGCTGTCTTGGTGCTATACAGCCAGAAAATAACAGACTAAAAGGAGCAAGAGTTTAAAAATCCATGTTGAAGGGAGAGGAGTTCAGGTGACCACCTGATCAAACCTCCAGACTCTGGAAGGAACAGCTGCTCCATTGAGACGATCCCTTTCCATCCAGTCACTGGCATCACTGCAGTATCGGTCAGTTGTGCAGGAAGAGACAGGGGGGTTCCAGTGAACACATGGGGTACAGGCTGGACCTTGTGGAGCTTACCAAGTAGCTTTTCAGGGTAGAGGACATATCAGCTTTAGGGTTAAATTATCGAGCAAAGGACATGAAAATAAATTCATGCCGATAACTGTAAGAATAATCACCCTACGAAATGGGAAGGTGCTCATCTGTTCTATAACACTATCTGTTTTAAATGTGCTTGGTCTTTGTGTGTGTGTGTGTGTGTGTGTGTGTGTGTGTGTGTACAGGTTATCTTTCCTATTCACGCTCATGTGTAGGCCAGAAGTTAACAGCAGGTGTCTTTCTTGATTGCTTTCTACCTTTTTATTTATTTTTATTTTATGTGTATGAATGTTTTGCCTATATGTATTATCTGTGCACCACTCAAAGCCTGATGCCCTTAAAGGTCAGAAAAGGGCACCTGATCCCCTGTAACTGAAGTTAGAGATAGTTGTGACCCACCTGATGTGGGTGCTGGGAACTGAACCTGGGTCTTCTGAAAGAGCAGCCTGTGTTCTTAACCATTGAGCCAACTCTCCAAGCTCTCAACCTCATTTTGGGAACTGAACCTGGGTCTTCAGAAAGAGCAGCCTGTGTTCTTAACCATTGAGCCAACTCTCCAAGCTCTCAACCTCATTTTTTTTTTTTGAGATCCACCTCACTGAATGTGGAGTTTGATATTTTAGCTAGACTGTCTGACCAATGAGCCCCTGAGATTTGCCTCTTTCTGCCCCTACCCCGGCACTGGGGCTACAGGTAATGTACCCACCACACCCATCATTTTCTGCAGGTCCTGGGGATCTGAATTCAGGTCCTCATGCTTGCACAGTAAGCACTTCCACTCCAAGCTGGCTCCCTAATGTCCTTCTTCTTAAAAATAAGCTAAGCAGAAAAATCATTTTTAAGTTGTAGCCTTGCTTATTGCCTCCGCTTTGAACTGGCTTTGTACCTTCTGGTTGCTGATGGTTCCTTCAGTTGCTGGCGTGGACTGCAGTGGCTATCTAGAAGATGTCCCATGACGTCTTCTATTTAGTCCCATAAAAAACTCCGTGAGGACAATGTGAAAACACAGGCTCCACTGATGGATGTGCTTTACTTGTAAATGTCCACTTGTAAGGATGAAAAATAAAGGTGAGCTGGGTACCTTTTGGTGAGCCCTGCCAAGGTAATCCTCTAAGCAAACACTCCATGAGCAACAGAGTTAGTGCAAGAGGTTTGTTGGGGGAGGGGGAGAGTGAAAGAAAGGCCATGTCAGAGTGGGGATATGAGAGAGGCAGGCAGGCAGGCAGACAGACAGACAGACGGGGAAGAAACAAGAGGAAGAGAAGAGGCAAGAGAGCAGGCTGTGCCTGGGGGACACTTTTAAGAGGTACACATATTGCAAAGCTGCTGATGGAAAGACACCTGGCGACAGGTGACGTAACTGCTTTGGTGGCAAAGGCAAGCTGCTGCTGAGTTGGAAACTAAGGTTCTTTTCTTTTGTTTGTTATTTTAAAACAAGGTGAGAAAAAAGGTGAGTTGGAAATGGGGTGCCATGTTCTCTAGACTCTTTCTTGTTGTCTGGGGACACGGGCATTTTGAGGGAACCTGAGAAAGCTAGGATGCTGGCCAAGACCTGGGACAGCTGGCTGTTTTGCTCATTGTCCACACTCTGTGGGACCACCTCCAGTGCTAGGAAGGTGCAGGCATACTTGAAGTAGTCTGTGAGGTTGGAAGCATTTGGAGGTAGCCATTTTCAGGCTGTCCGGGATGCAGATTTTGAGGGGACCTGGCATGATGCTGGCAGAGCAGAAGATAATGTTAAGAAGTTTAGGGGGAAACTTAAGTCCTGGTAATTGAGAGAGGGGAGTCCCAAGAACAGGAAAAGGTGGGGAGATCCCACCCTCAGGAACAGGCAGTAGGTGGGAAACTTAGACTGTTGATTGACAGTACTTATCTGGAATCCATTTGATGAACTGTTCTAGGTAGACCCAAGTTGTCTTCCTGCAACTTCCAAGAATGTTTTGAGTTCACAGAAAGAGCTAAGTTTAGACACATTAGCACTCCCGCTGTTTGTAATCTGTACTGAAACCCATATTGCAGAAAAGGCAATAGACTCACGCCTTTGAGTCATAGGGGACCCAACAATGATTCCGGTTAAAAGCATTAACACTCTTTCCTCTATCCAGAAGACTGGATGTATACAGATTAGACAGGTGTTTCCAGCACAATGAGAAGCATTTTTAAGTCTTGTGGAAAACAATCAAAGGGAATTTAAAATCTTAAATTTGTGACAGAGCTATATTAGTAGATTATAAGAATTCCATTGACTAATGTTAAGACTATGAACTTTTGGAAAAAAGTGAGAGAAATAAATCTGAAACATGATTCTTTTTTCTTTTTTTTCTTTCTTTTTTTCTTTGAGACAGGGTTTCTCTGTAGACCAGGCTGGCTTCAAATCCACAGAGATGCCAGTCTCTTCCTCCTGAGTAAGGGCATATGCCACAACTGCCTGGCTATGTTCCAGTTTTTAATACACCTTAAATCTCTTGTTTATCATGACTTAAGTTTTCACCCTCAGACCTTTGTAACTTGCATTTACACACCTTAAATTATTTCCTTATCACAATCTCAGCTTTCACAATCCCAGAGCTATATAATTTGTATCTATACCTTACAGCACCTTAGACCCTAAAACATATTCCTAGATCCTCACAACTTAAGTTTTGAAATCTTCACATAAGCTTTACACTTCTTTTCTAGCTAATCATTTACCAGGAGACGTGGGTAGTAGATTGCTGAGAGCAGTCATTGTAAAGTGAGTTCCTTTGAATAAAGGAATAGTAAAAAGTTACGTTGATACCTGTTCTCTGCCTTTATCTCTTTTCTGAGTCTGGTAGCAAAGGAAACTGTGTCTAGACCTAGTAGTAACTCTAGGAGAGTGAGGCCTGTGGCCTGAATTTTCCGCACAAAGAGAACTGGGAAGGCAGCAGACGCCTTGGCTGCTACTGTAAACTGACAAAGCCAGCATTAGCCTAGACATCAAATACCATCAGAGGCCTGAGATGGATAAATTCCACCCGGGAAAGCAAAGTGCAGACCAGGAAGCTTCCAAATCTACTAAAAATGACAGACTTACTGGCAACCTAGACAGCTACCCCAGGGTCCTCTGTGGTTGTTGGGGGCAGAGGTCTCAGGGCAGCCTCAGTCTTCGGCTGCCAGGCCCAGAAGGTCAGACAGACTTTCCTGTAGAGTAGGAACTTGGGGGCAGGGACCTTGTCTGTGAAAAGAGGGGCAATCGATTCCCCAGTATCCTGATTGTTCACAGTCTGGACAGGATATTGGCAGCAGTTGAAGGTGAAAGGCAGGGTTTTTTTTTTTGTTTGTTTGTTTGTTTGTTTGTTTGTTTTTGCCCAGTGACTGGCATTGCCACATTTAAAGCAAGCTCCAAGTGGAGGTTCTTCTGGGCCTTTCCATCTTCTTTGGAGGAGATACAGCTGCTGCCAGGAGCTGGCATGTCTCTCTATCATGAAGCTTTTTTTTCCTACTAACCACCTTAAATGCCATATTCTGCATTTGCTCCCGCTGCTCTGTTCTGTGTCTTCTCTCCACAGGATGAATGTCTGCTTTAAAGCCAGATCATAGAGCAATCTTTTCAAAGTGCTTTAATTTTTTTTAGCTTCTCCTTTGAGATAATCTTAGATTGACAGATGCTCAAACCGAGCACAAAGACGTCTTACCCCCACCCATCACCTGCTCCCCATTTGCCATCATTATTTAAACAGCAATGCCGCTGCACACGAGCGAGCGAGCCCAAGGCATGGGGCTCGTTAGCGGTAATGGCAGCATATGCTTGCCTTGCCTGTGACCAGCTGCTGCGAACACCTTCAGCTGCAAGGTGCTTCCTCACACCTGAGGAAGAGCAGCACCACCAAGCTACATCTTAGACTCAGTGAAATGCCAGAAACACTAGCAGTGGTGATGTTAGGACTGCCAGCGCAAAGGTATGTATGTCAGTCAAGCGAGACCTAACCAGGTTCATTTTATAAAGGAGAAATGAAAAGGTTTTGTTGAATTAGTGCAAAATTTTGGTATCTTCTGGGTTTTTTTTTTTTTAAACTAATGTCCCTGTCCTGGTTTTGTTTGTTGTTTGTTTCTCAACATGGCACAAGCTACAGTCCTTTGAGAAAAGGGACCCTCAACTGTAAAAATGCTACCTGCAGACTGGACTGTGGGCAAGCCTGAGAAGCAGTTTCCTAAAGATCACATTGATGTGGGAGGTCCCAGCCCCGCTGTGGGAGATGCCACCCCTAAGCAGGTGGTCCTGGGTTGTACAAAACAAAGCAGACTGAACAGTTGTGGGGAGCAAGCCAGTAAGCAGCACTCTTTCCATGGCCTCTGCATCAGCTCCTGCCCTGGGTTTCTCTCTGTGATGTCATCAAAAGTTGTAAAGTGAAAGAGACCTTTCTTCCCCAAGTAGCTTTTGGCCATGATATTTATCACAGCAATAGAAACCTAACAAAGACAACTCCTAAAAATTAGAGTATTGATTGTTCAGAAACACACCTGAAAATCATTTCTTCTTGGAAAACTTTAAAACATGCTTAGGTGGGTCTTAAACGCACAGTGGTCCTCCTGCCGCTGCCTTCCAAGTAGTGGGATTAAAGGCATTCACTACCACTGCCTGGCTAGCTATATTATTTTTATGTATTATTGAACATATCTTTAAAAATTAGCCCGTTTCATTAATTTTTTTATAAGTTTAATGCTTATTCTCTCAGTACCACATGCTCCTAGCCTAGGATTCCTGAATGGAGTCAACAGCAAAAAAATAAAGGAAAACATATATATGTTGCTGAAATGTTACATGCTATAAGAAATAGCCTATACAAAACAGTTTAACAGAACTCTCCTCTCTTGGTCACATCTTGAAAACTGGTAGCTATAAACCAGACTTTAGACCTGCTTTAGTTGGACTAGGCTCTATTTTGTAAGTTCTAAATGTCACAGAAAACATGCACATTTTTGACACCACTGAAATATTAGACCCAGCCATTCAAGGCCTGCATGTGCATGGCAAAAATGGTGTGTGTGTGTCTTTGCACATGTGTGAGAGAGAGTGTGTGTGTGTGTGTGTGTGTGTGTGTGTGTGCGTTTTACTGGGAATTGGACTCAATGATTTTTTTTTTCTTTTTTGGTTTTTTGAGTCAGGGTTTCTCTGTGTAGCTTTGGCTGTCCTGTAACTTGCTCTGTAGACCAGGCTGGCCTGAATTCACAGAGTGCCTGGATTAAAGGTGTACACCACCACTGCCTGACTTGAACTCAGAACTTTGCACATGCTAGACAAATGCTCTCCAACCAGCTCCTTCTGCATTGTGGCTTCTGTGAGGATGAGAAATAGCTTCTCCAGTTTTTCTCCCATACTCGCTGCCTCCCGACCGCCTTGCTTCATTTACATTTATTGTTTCTGAAGAAGTTTTCAGTTTGCACTCATTTTTAATGTCTTGGCCATGAAAGTGCATTCCTTAGATAACAACCAACTCACTTCCCTGCAGGTTGATAACTGTCAGTCACTCTGATGCCAACACAAAGACAGTCCAACCCAACCCCCTCCCCCCCACACACAAATGCACACAAAGTGACCACAACTTTATGGCATCAATCTATCTTAAAATTTTTGTGATTCTTTTACCACCTACCATTCCAGAGAAACCTTAGTGCCTTTCACTGAGATAAGATTCCCATTCTCGGCAACTCCTTAATTCACTGGAGCCGAGCACCTGCAGAGCAAAGCCAAGCTCTTCTGCTAACAAGGCGACTGTACCACTCCCTCTTCACTCTGGGCTCACCTGCACGTCTAGACTGTTCCCAGCCGAGTCGGCAACGGAATAGCGTTGCCAAGCTTCCCCTCCAGCTAGATGGCATCATATGCAGCCCTGGCTCACACGAGCAGTTGCAGAGTTTAAGATGACAGATATGAGCATTCGTCTCTGTCCCCGCCCACACTTGGCTTCGTCTGTAAAATCTTCTTTTTCTCCAGGTTCTCTGATTTCTGTCTATAACATGAATTCTAATTGGTCTTAATAACAATAATAATAATCCAGAATCATCTATCAGGAGTGAAAAGTGAAAGATCAGAGAAGCAGAACAGCCAGTCGCTAATTCTTACCTCTACCTGAGAGCAAAAGGGTGATCCTGTCTCTATGAATCCTCAGACTGAATGCCCTGAGCTCCTGTCTCCTCCCCCCTTATATTCCTCTCTCTGCCCAGCCATATCTCTTTCTGTCTCCACCTTGATAGTGCTGGGATTAAAGGTGTATAACTCCCAAATACTGGGATTAAAGGTGTGAGCCACCACCGCCTGGCTCAGTTTCTCTTTTAGACTCGAGGATCAATCTCAGTTAGCCTATGGTGGCCTTGAACTCATAGAGATTCATCTGCCTCTGCCTCTCCAGTGCTGGGATTAAAGGTGTGAGCCACCTCTGCCTGGCCTCTTTGGCTAACTATTGGCTTAGCTCCACACTCTGATCTTCAGGCTAACTGTATTTGTTAGATCACAAACAAAATTACCACCACATCTGTCCTCTTATGAACTCCCTTCCCCCACCTTCTCTTCTGTGTCAGTTTCAGAAGGCCAGCCCCCTGACTGTCCCTCCCCTTTGGATAATCAAGGGTTTTCTAAATGTCTTCCTCAGGCTGTTCTCAGTCCAGGCTTCTCTGTGCAGGCCTTGCCATGTTGCTTCTTGTACAGTGACCTTTGGTGTATTGGCCTCTCACACACGCTTGTTCAAAAATCTTTGACTCACCTCCGACAGCCTTTTTACTTCCTTGAAAAATTAATGAGATCAGCAGAGGGGACAAGGGCCAAAGCCTCCCCAGTATTCACAGGAAAAAGATGTCTGCATACAGTTTTTTAAAAAAATCTATGTAGTGGTTTCTCCAGATTTGATTTACATTTCTGGGTTCTTCTCTGGAGTCTCTGGCTTAGTAGGTTTTAGACGGGGGATGCCCTCTTCTGACCAGCTCCCTAGTGATGCTGATGCTGCTTATTTGAGGGAACGTATTTCAGGGACCACAACTTTACAGCATCCATGGGACACTATAACCTCAGATGATCTTTTCTTCTACCCAGTGAAAACTATTCAGTTTCCAAGTCTCATATCAAATACTGGTTCCTAGACACAAAATCAAGCCAACAGAAGTACCCATCCCATGTACTACCTTTTAATGTAAATCCTTTTATATATCTATCACGATCTGCTTCAGGGTAAGGGTTCTTCTGGACACAGAGTACATCTCTCAAGTTCCTTAATGCATATGTGCATATCTTCTTCTCTCTAATTTGGATAAGCACAGGTGTTGGATTGAATCCAACTGGATTCAAGATAAATATCTTAATAACTAACACAGAAACAAATCTTACAATTCTACCACATCTTCCGGTCTGTGTGTGTGCACACACCCACATGTATGTACACGTACAATTATTCTGTATAGAGCTACATGTGCTCAATTGTTCCAAATACACTTAAAAATAACTATACTAACAACTTAAGCAGAAAGGAGCCCTAATAATAACAGGATTGATTTTTCTCCTGCTTGTGATTTTGATATTTTAACCTTTAATTAAAATTCATTGCTGCTGTTGTTGTGGTTTTGGGACAGAATCTTAAGTTGTCCAGGCTGGTCTTGAACTCATATTCCTACTTCCTCCATCTTTAAAGTCCTGATATTACAGGTGTTTGCTGCCACACCCAGCTCAAATTTGATCTTTTGTGGCATCAAATCTGGCCATCTTTTCCTTGATGGTTTCTACTTGCTTTGCTATTGGCATCTCTAATCGCTACTTCGTATGTCTTCGTCTTTCCTTGCAACTTTAATAGGCCCATGTTTCTCACGAAATGTTTGATGCAGTGGATGAATTAAAGGGTTAAAATTTCCAAAATAAGCATGATGCAAGATGTATTATTTATTATTCTTTTCCAAGCAGTTAATGATTATCCAGTGACTCAACCCTTTGTCCTGTAGTCTGAGCTGCCAGCTTGGTCCTATTTGGAACGTGGTATTACGGGTCTGTTTCCTCTGGTGGCCCAATGCTCCATTTTGCTTTTATTTCTTTTTAGATTTACTTATTTTTATTTTATATGTGTGCATGTTTTTCCTGCCTGTTTGTATGTGCACCCTGTGTGTGCCCATTACCTGCAGAGATCAGAAGAGAGGGCATCAGAGGGCATTAGAGGGCATCAGATCCCCAGGACTGGAGTTCCTGATGGCTATGAGCCACCCTGTGGGTGCTAGGAACAGAACTTTTTCTTCTGCTTGAGTAACATGCTATAGCCCCACATTTTGCTATTTTTAAATATTATTTAAAATACATGTGTGTACAAGCATACACAAAAATCACACCATTTAAGCTCTTTGCTGCAGCTTACAAATTATTTAAAGCATTCCTTGTATTTATTTTTTTGCTCATTTCTCTTAATTGTTGTTTTCCATGGGTAGGGCCAACCCAGACACAGGCCACACCCTTCCTCTTGAAGTCTGATACCAGATGGGAAGAGGGTCAGAGGCACATGGGGACTCCCCTTAGCCTGAAGGGGATATCCAGTGTCCCTTGTGGAGGGCAGGGCACTGTGAGACATTCCTCTCCAGAGAACGTGGACAAAGAACTAACTGCAAGAGGAGACACAGCAGACACCACGAGGTCTAATCACACTGACAGATGCACATGGCAGGGAAAGGAAACATGCTCAGCTGTTAACAGATTCCAAGCGTTTTCTTAATGCCATCAGCATCTTTGGGAAAAATGCACACATGATGGACAAGTCGCCTGCTAAGACAGAAGACCACTTAAGACCCTTTAAGAACTTTAAGCTGTTGCTATGCAACAGAAACTGGATATAGATTTTTAGAGTTGGACTGATGTGTGGCTTTTGCAGTTTTTTTTTCCTGGTGAAGTTTACCAAAATACACTTTTTATTGTGTTACTTTTTTGGTTTCTTGAGAAATATGTTTTATTTTAAAATTTTATTGTATATTATAGTAGAAATGTGCTTCAAGAAGGATAGACGTGTGTGTGTGTGTGTGTGTGTGTGTGTGTGTGTGTGTGTGTGTGTGTGTAAACTGGTCGGGAGCCCCTGAGATCATTGCCTACCTCTCCAATGCTGTGACAATGAGTAGGTGCCATCATACTTGGATTTTGGTTTGTAGAGATCTAAATTGTTTGCCACACAAGGACTTTAGTAATGAATCTATATCCTCAGCCCCTAGAACACACACACACACACACACACACACACGAGTTTTTAATTATATGAATACATATTAGTTGTGCATATGTTTGTGTGTGTTCATGCCTGCAGAGGCAAAAGAGGGCATCAGATCTTCTGGAGCGGGAGTTACAGGCGGTTGTGCGCTGCCTGACATGGGTGCTAGGAAATGAATTCTAGTCCTCTGCAAGAGCTTTTCTCCGCAGCTATCTTTTCAGCAGTGCGAGCTGTGTGACCTCGGGGAAGTCACCGTCTCCTCAGGGCCCTTCTCCTTCTTGCAAGGCTGGTGTAGGACACAGTGAGCTAATGTTTTGGAAAGTAAGTGTCCACGTTTATCACTCACCCCCATTATGTAACTTGATCATTTCCACCATGGACTGGGAATTCTTCCTGTCATTTTACAGCTGAGGAAAATGGTGCTCAGTACCAAGCAACCAGCTAGGAAATGCTGGTACCAGGCTCTGAGCTCCTGTCCTTCCTGTGTTCTGCTTCAGCACAGGCTGAAGCACAGATCTTAGAACAAGCCTTGGCATCGGTTAATGCCCAATAATAATGGCTTTGGTTGGTTTACCTTTACCATGATTTTGGAGAGTTTTGCTGCCATCATTTCTAACATCTTCTACATCCACAAAGACACATAAGTTTTATAATTTTTGCTGTAAAACTTGAAAATTTCCAGGATTCATTTTCTCTTCTTCAAATGCTTAAACCACAGGTACAGCTGCCTAAGGAACTGGCGTAAGAAGCCGCAGTATCATCTAGAAGAACAAAATCTGAGCTGGAGGCTGTTTCACTAAGCGTACGAGGCAGAACTGGAAACATGGTTCCATCCAGGCTAGGGGTTTGTTTGGGTCCTGATAAGACTCCAGGGGAAGGACACAGAGTATCTATGTTCGCTGGCAACACGCTCCAGTTCTTCCCATTTGACTGAGTTGGGTGAAAAGTGCAGAGTGATGCTCCTAGAGGCTGAAGTTAACATTTTTGGTAAACTCTCACTTTACTATTGCTTTCTTCTGGGAAACAATAAATCTGACAGAAGTGCTGTAATGGTTGGTTACACTCCCACTCCCACCCTTCTCCTTCCATCCTCTCTGTTGTCATACACTGCATGGCATCTTAAAGGGAATAAACCATGTTGCAAACTTCGTGAGTGTCATGAGGGAAGTGAATGCCTGGGCCTTCTGCAGCTTCGGAATAAAGGACCCTTTGCTAGTTCTCCGGAGAGCCAGTGGAACCTCAGGTCTCACCGTACTGTTGCATGTCTTGCTGCTCTAACCAAATACGAGACCAAAGCAACTCAAGGAAGGAAGGGCTCACTTGGTTCATGGTTTGAGGGTGTAGTCCATCATGGAGGGGAAGACCCGGCGGCAGGAGCCTGAGGCAGCTGGTCACACTGATCACGAGAGGCCAAGATAGATGCGGTATTCAGTAGTCTCCTCTTGTGGTGTTCAGTCTGGCACCCCAAGCTATGAATAGTGCCATCCACATTTAGCTCAACCTCTCTGGAAGGTCCCCCAAAGACATGCCCAGAGGTGAGTACCCTAGGTAAATCTAAATCCAGTTAAACCATCAGTGAAAATTAATTAGCCTAGCCTGCTGACTCTGCTCAGGGTTCTCCCTTGTGGACTCCACTGGTGCCTTGAAGTACCCTTCTAAAGGAAGCATATCTACAGTATTAAACATCTCAACCTCTGCTTCAAGATGCTCTGTCACCTAGTGGACCAATCCACTCTCTTCCCTCTTGATAGAACATCCTCCTACAAACCCCGTGTATAGGTCCTAACTTTTCTACAGGAAAACCCAAGACATCCCACCATCCATAAAGGTCCTGTCCAATTTCCCAACAATATGGCAGGTTCTATCTCCTCCGCAGAAATATTACAGACATCTCCAAGTCTTATCTTTCCCCCACTTCCCGGTTCCCACAGTTCTTAGTAATGCAGTATAGTTAGGAGATGCACAGAGTCTGAGCTACTGTAAGAAGTTTTCCCAGGATGGCACCAAGTTTCTTAGATATTTAATAAATTGTCATGCATTGATTGACTAAAGCTTCACTAAAATGCTTTTGATAAAGTTTATTCTTCTTATCTGGTTAATGCCACAGATTCCAAACCCTGAAGTTCTGAGCTAAAGATAAGGCTTCAGACTGACGGAGACTAAAACACAAGACGTCAAAGAGGCCAAAATGGTCACGGATTATTTATAACACACAGAGGGACTCTTTGGAAAGACTATACCAGTTCTTTTTTCAATGAGAGGGAAACCTAAATGTTTTCTATTTCACCTGTAAAATCACTCAACTGGCAAACACCCATTTCTCATTATCTGTTCCTCAACAGATGAGCAACGATGGGGTGGGTGCAATGAGATTCATATGCTCACACCATTCTAGCTCTTCTGTCTATTTCTACAAGTGCATGGCCGCCTCAGTTGCTGTCTGCAACTTCACGAGTGACAGGAGCTGTTTAAACTCTTGCCATGGTCCTCTAGGGAAGATTCGCAGGATCAAAAGATAATGAATTAATAAGATACACACTCATTTCTTTCTTTCCAAATGCTCATCTATTTAAAAACCAAACATCTGAGTCTGGAGAGGTGGCTCAGAGGTTAAGAGCATTTCCTGCTCTTCCAGAGTGCCTCAGTTCTGTTCCCAGAAGCCAACTCATAACCACCTGGTATGTCCAGCGCCAGGTTCGATGGCTTCTTCTGGCCTCTGTGGGCACTGTATGCACGTGGCATTCTCTCTCACCCACACGAATTAAACTAATAAAAACAAATGTGCAAAAAATCTAGACAAAAGCTGAGAGCTTGTGGTGCATGTCTTTAATCCCAACACTCAGGAGGAAGAGGCAAGCGGATCTCTGAGTTCGAGGCCAGCCTGGTCTACAAAGGGAGTTCCAGGACAGCCAAGGCTACACAGAGAAATCCTGTCTGGGAAAACCACCCAACTTTCCCCTCCCCCTCAAAACAACAACAACAAAAATCTAAATAATTGAAATATTATCTTGAACACCTTTTATTCACTGTAGGAACAAACGTGTCATATAAACAACTCAAGTTTGGTTTTACTTATTTATTTTTTTAACAAGTCAAGAATAATGGAAGTCACAGAGCTGTAACTACCTTTCCACCCCCACCCCAAGAGGATGACATTTAGTTTGCAAGAAATACCTTCTGGTGAAAGCGTATTACTACCCTTTTAAAAAGTTTACAAAAATTTAACAAAACATTATCCTAAACAGCTAACTTCATATTCGTAAACAAAATATAAACAACTGGCTGATCCAGTTTCCACCGCACATCAAACAGGCGCCAAAGGGATAGAGATCACCTCCGATTCTAAGACAAGAAAGATAATACCGCTATTCTAACATACCCAACACATCATAGCCATAGGGGATTTTGGAGGGGATGTCAGACAGGATTAGAAACAGACGGACACACGGCATCTTCTACTGTGACTAACTTTTCACTTATTCGGTATTGTCTCCAGATGCTACAATGGCTGTTCCCCTACAATAGAATAGTACCATTGCTGTCCAACCGGCAATTATCCTTCAAAAACACACTGGAAGCTTCAGACATAACGGGACAGTGGGTCTGTATTTTTGTGGTTTCCAAGGCCCTTCCTTGGGTCATAGTGGAGATCTTAACAGGTGGGCGTGGGCATGTGCATGCATGATGCCGTGGAGAGTTGGATGGCAAGACGTGCACCTTCTGTTTCAAAACCACAGACAGAAAATGGGTCTGAGCAAGGGAAAAGTGCAACTGGATTCCTGCTGCGGCCCCGTCACCAGGCTGGAGGGTTTACTCCCGAGCTTTGCTGATGTAGTCAGCGAATTTGGTGATGCTCTCTTCCTGCTGTTCCAAGGCATCCAGGATAATGCCCATTGGCGTCTTCTTCAAACCTATTCCCTCCATTTTATTTTCCAGCTTGTTCTTGAGGTTTCGAAGTCTCAGGGATGCGTGGATGAACATCACTGAAAAAAATGACAGCATCAAAGAGAGAATTCCCTTTACATTTTTTTTTTGGTTTTTAATTATGTAAAACAAAATAAAACTACTGTTGTTTTTGTGGTTATGTGGTTATGCCTGTGCCTATGGGTTTATGCATTTGAGTGCAGGTGCCTGCAGAGGTTAAAGGCATCAACCTATCTATCATCTATCTATCTATCTATCTATCTATCTATCTATCTACCTATCTATCTAGCACCTCGCTCAAGAAACTGTGGAAGTAAAAGGCCAACTCCTTCCACCATATGGGTGTGGAGAACCAAACTCAGGTCCTCTACACTCTTGGCACTGAGCCATTTCTCCCACCCAAGAGTGCCCCTTTCATGTCAACATAGGATCCCTTCTCACTCCTCACACATATAGTAAACTGTTTCTTTTAGCTGTCGGGTTTGCTTGCCTTACTGATCCAGGCTTTCAGAAGGTTACCCAGACTTCATGTTAAGCTACTTGTCAAGCCACAAGCATTGCTTTGTGTGTAAAAGAAAACATGGTTGTCCCTTAGAAGAGCCCTGATCTGGTAGCCACAGTCTTTCCTCCCCACTGAAACCCCCACCTCACAAACGTTACTTAAATAACATGAGCTTCACCATAACTGTCTGCCGACACGATTCCAACCTGAACACGATTCCACTTTCCCAAAGTTTCCCAGGAAGGACTTTTTTTGCATTCTGGTTTTATCTATATATTGTTCCCTGAATGCCAGAATCCAGGTAAACCCCACTTTAAGGTGCCTCCAAAGAGGCATGCTTTCTAAAGTATCCTCAAGAATGACCTGACATTGCTTACGATGCAGCGGACGCCATGGACCTTCCTTGTGGATCTCTTGTCTCAGCACTTTAAAGGGAACAGACTAGAGAATCGCTATTTTAAGACACACTCTGTGATCTGATAGTCATTTTTCCATGCACGTGCAAAGCACCCGAAGAGCTGTTAAACAGGGCCAGGGAGTTGATGAGGTGGCTCAGCGGGTAAAAAGGTGCCTGCCTCCAAGCCTGCTTAACTGAGTTTGATCCCCAGGAATTGCATAGTGGAAGGAGTTGTCCTCTTATGTCCACAGATTCTTAAGAAAGATAGGTAGAGGATGGATGGATGAATAGATAGATAAATGCAATTTTTAAAAATTAAAAAAAAATACCAGGAAAATGACTCAAGGGACCAGGTGAGAGCACTGGAGTTGGGTCTTTAGGACCCATATAAAAACTAGGTAGGTACAGCAGTCAGCCTGCAACCCCAGCACTAAGAAGGCAGAAACAGAGAATGGGGACAAAATAGCTTGATAGAGTAGCCAACTGTGTCACAAGGGCTCTTGCCTCAAATAAAGAGGAGAGCAAAGAAGGAAGCCTCCTGATGTCAGCTCTGGGCCTATATGCTCATCCTTCCACACAGGGAAACACAAGGATGCACATGCATGCACACATGCACTCCATAATAAATACAGAAATAAAAAGAACCGACTCTAGGCAATCCCCACACTATACTCTGCATAATTCAGGGGAAGACTAGAGGTTCCTAGCCAATTCTGGCCTTTAGAGACACAAGTGACCCACAGAACCAGGCTCCCCAAAGGATATGGCTCAGAAAAATGTATTTTTAAAAAGTGTCTGGACAGATGATCCTCATATATCTGAGTTTGGGAGTAATTGATATTAATTTCCATGTCCCAGAGATGGGTGAATGCAGTTTACTTGGGATAACTAACCACACCCTATGAATCTGGAAAGAGAAACTGAGGCTCCCGACTTTATATTTCATGACTCTGGCTGTCTCAGGCTTGTAGGCAGAAAGGGTACTATAGTTAACAAGCAGTGTGTTTAAGTGGAATTATTCTAGCACTAACTTCCAGTATAATAAGGAAAATCTGGGGAAATTTCCCCAAAGTTTGAATTTACTGATTGAAATAGTTTGTGCTGTGGAATACTAATTTAAGATGTGTTACATTCATTTAAGCTATGGAACATTTGTTTGATGATGCAAAGGTGTGCTGCATTCTTTTATGCTGCCGTTGTTTAACTCTGTAAAGCTGTGCTACTTTGCCTGCCTAAAACACCTGATTGGTCTAATAAATAGCCGATTAGCCAATAGGTAGGCAGGAGAGAGAAATAGGTGGGGCTGGCATACAGAGAGAATAAATAGGAGAAATTTAGAGAGAGGGTAGGAACAAGAAAAGGAGGAGAGGAGGATGCCAGGGGCCAGCCCTACAACCACACAGCCAGCCATGGATTAAGAAGGAAAGAGAGATTATAGAATAAAGAAAGGTAAAACGCCCAGAGGTAAAATGTAGTTAGAGGGAAACAGAATAAATTAAATTAGAAAAGCTGGCTAGAAACAAGTCAAGCTAAGGCCGGGCATTCATAAGCAAGAATAAGTCTCCATGTATTTATTTGGGAGCTAGGTGGCAGGGCCCCATAAAGAAAAAAGAAAAACCAACTACAAGTGTGTCTAACAAAGTATAGGATTCATTTGCAAATAGTCTGAGCTTGATCTGACAAGATCACACATGATTTTATTTACTAGAACAGATGCACAGGTGAAACATTTCAAATGCAAAGGGACATTTTCTTGCTGCCAACTACACCAGCATTTAGGCCAGATTTGGGCTGCTGAGATCTGAATTGGATTTTTGTTTCATTTCATACTGTTTGAGGTCTTAGAAAATAAGCTATTTAGAAAATACATAGTTCACCAGAATCATGGTATTTATTTAGTGTTTATATTGTGGTCCAGTTATTTTTTTCAGACATATATTTTTTCATTATGAATGTATGTGTGTGTCTGTGTGTGTGTGTATTTGTAGGTATGTATGCATACCACATGCATGCCTAGTGCCTGCAGAGATCAGGAGAAGGTCTCAGATCCCCTGCAACTTGAATTATGAATAGTTGTGAGCCATCATGCAGATACCACACTGTACCAGCTCTTGTCATGTGATTAGGATTTGTATGTTTTGTTTATTGATGTCTCTCTGTAAGAGCAGTTGACACATTGCAAGTGCCCACATGTACTTGTGGAAACAAGTAGCTACTAGGCTTTCGTGTGCTTTTTGGAAGATTCTGATATTGTATTAGATATACCAAGAGGTTATGCAATGCCTATTGGCCAACTCTGCCTACACTTATTTTAATGAAGTGTGAAAAAGAAAACGGATTTACTTACATAACAATGGAAAAGTGATGCCAAACACAAAGACCATGACACCGCCAAACATGGATATGAGGAAGTAGCTGGCCAACATGACCACCATCACGAAGGTTGTGGGGTACTGCTTCTTCATTCGGCGGAGGATGTCTTTATTGTGTGCTGCCCACACGAACCCTGTGAATACCAGCACCACAATGATTCCTCCAAGGATCATGTTGAAGGGGCTCAGAAACCTGGGATGTGGGGACAAAGAAAGATCGACTCAGTAGCAGGTACAGCATGGGGAGAGGAGAGGAGTGAAACTCTTGAGTACTAAGTACTTCGTCAACACCAGAACTTTAAAGCCCTTAACCTATGAAGTAGAGAGGACTGATTGATTCTAAATAGAGAAACAGCCTTAGTGGTTAGAAAATGGTAACACGTATAGCCAGGTATGTTGACCCACACAATCCTAGTACTTGGGAGGCTGAGGCAGGAGGATCGCAAGTTCAAGGCTAGCTTCAGTCCCTTTACAAGACTCTGTCTCAAAACAAACAAGACAATAACAACAACAAAACCCAAAACAGAAGGTAAAAAAAGAGGAGGGAAGAAGAGATGATCACTAGCAGCAACAAAGAAAAGGATGGAGCTAAGACATGAAGATCACCACAGGCAGCCTGATGCCTACCAGACTTGCTAGCGTAGCTTCCTAGTGCCCCAAAATTTGAAGACCACACCTTCTTATAGATGTGCTGTGTTTTGCTTTCATACATCCTGGGTACTACCTACCACACACCAACTGTTTTGTTGTTCCTATTTGTTTTTCAGGAGTAAGTAGTTCAGCCTTAATAGGAATGATGGATGAATGAACTTATCTATTCACAATGGATAAACGTAGAGTACAGGTTATACAATGGCCTCCATGAGCGAGCACCCTATCTACAGTCATTTATCTGTTTGGACTCTACAGAGTTTATTAGAGTGTTTATTTGAATCCTTATAAAAAAAACAAATAAAACAACAACAAAACAGTGCACAAAGCACACAGTAACTTGCTTCTCCTGGAACAAGAGAATCCAACCACCCTGGACCCACCTTGTACTGTTCAACCCAGCATCTGGAAGGCTTCTTCCTTGCGGTTGAACAAAAGCTTTCTATGGAGCCCCAGTCTTGCCTCGACAAGGAAGCCTAAAGAAGCTGCCGCTAGCCTTTGTTTTTCTAACACATGATCCAAATCTCTGTCTGACACAATCTAATCATTCTCTTCCACAGAAACATTGGTGTCTATGATTTTTGACACCAAATATCCTCAATTGATCGTTCCAGAGGCCCTAAGTATCCTTGACATAGGTTGTCAACTCAGAATTCCAAATGTAGAGCCTCTAAATTCACTGGTCTATGAGACAAAGATCTTCATCATGGAACAGCCGTCACTGACTCTGGATAATACAGAAAACACTGTGGAAAAGAAGTAATTTACCACAAGAATTTTGTAAATGAAAAGAACCCAGCATGTAGTTTTCTACCTTCCTGCCCTTTGTTTTAGAGACAGAGTCTCACTCTGCAGCCTGATATCATGGTCTGAATGAGAATGGCTCCCACAGGCTCATGTGTTTGAACACTTGGTTCCTAACTGGTGGAACTGACTGGGAAGGATTCAGACGTATGATCTTGTTGGAGGAGGTATGTCAGTAAGCTGTGGGATTTGGGATTTCAAACGGCTCCTGCCATTCCTAGTGTGCCCCCTCTGCTTTCTGTTTGCCAAACCAAATATGAGCTCTTAGCGGTTCTTCCTGCCATGACTTCGCTTTGCCACCATGAAGGGTACTGCTCTGGAACTATAAGTCCAATTAAATAATTTCTTTTGTAAGTTGCCTTCATCATGGTGTTTTATCACAGTTGTAGAAAAGCAACTAAGACACCCAGGCTGACCTCAAACCCATGGTCCTCCTGCCTCAGCCTCCCAAGTACTGTGATTAGAGATGTGCGCCACTGATTCCAACTGAAAATCCCTTTACAGTTAGCTCTGATTCTGCCCACTGAACCACAAACTATTTTGAGTAGAAAGTGAAATTTTCTTATCCTTGCTGTCAGGATACTGGAATTAATGTGAAACTGCTTTTGAAAAAGCTAAAGCTGTTCACTTAAAAAAAAAAAAAAAAGCAAGCAATTGCTGAACGTGCTAGTGCACGCCTTTAATCCCAGCACTCGGGAGGTAGTGGCAGGTGTATCTCTGTGAGTTTGAGGCCAGCCTGGTCTACAATGTCGGTTCCAGGCTAGCCAGGACTACATAGTGAGATCCAGCCTTTCAAACAAAAGAGAGAGGCAATGGGGGAAGTGAACAAGAAGAGAATTAAACAATGCTAAGAGTGTGTGATGTAGTTTAAACATAGCCTATAACGCTTGTCAATGCTGTCCTGGGACCAACTGCTGTCCTGGGCCAGTCCCACCTCAGAGCAAGGCTGCTTTAACCTCTGTTGCCTCCAACCAGGACTGTTACCTTCTCAGGAAAGGTGAAGCACAACAAGCCCTAGCTACAAAATTTGGATGCCAGTTTTGGAAAATGGTCATGCTGGGCCCCTTCTGACTCAGGGCATGATCATGACTGCCTCAAGGCCAGCTGCTCCTAGCCACAATAAGCTCCAACCCCCACTATTCCAGGACACTGTGACATTGAAATGCTGCCCGACTGCCCGCAGAGGAATTCCCCCTCCAGCAGAAAAAGCAGTCCCTCCAAAAGGCTGTGTGCAGACGGACTCTCGACTGCCTTGCCCTCTGTGGATGTACCACGTGTATCTAATGAACTGTGCTTCTTCTTTTGTCTTCAGAGGATCTGTTCCCACCAGTGCCATCTCTGGTAGGACAATAACAGTTGCATATTTCACTCAAAGTCCTTGAAAACACTGAGACCCTCCAAGCTTTATGAGTGTTCAGCAAAAATTTTACCAACTGAGCCATGACTCCAGATCTTTCTATGTACACATGTGTGCTATTGGGGATTAAAGTCAGGGCATGGTAGGCAAATATTCTGCCATTAAGCTATATCCTCACACTGTTGGTTTTGTTATCTTGTTTGGTTGGGGTTTTGTGTGGGGGGGGGTGGGGGAGGATTTCACCATCTCACCATGTTGCCCAGGCTAGCCTTGAACTCCATCTTCCTACCTTTGCTTCCCCAGTAGCTGGGATTACAGATCTGTACTACCAGGTCTATCTTATCATTTGCATATTATTTTCTAATCAAAAATAAAATAACTATACACACAGAAAAAGAAAATTGAAAATCAGCAGCTTCTCAGTTCACAGTTCGGGCTTAGCACTCTCTAAGCATCTAAAAGTGTTACTGGGACTTGAGTTCGTACACCACCTTGAGGTTTTTCCTTCTTTACCACAACCTTGTCTTCCTACTGTCTGTACTCTGTGTGCCAGTTTGTACCATCTGACCTCCTCCAAGCTCTCAACACTCAGCTCACAGGAGGTTCTGTCTTGCTTGCACTCCCCCTCTCCCTCCCAGTTCCAAGTCACCTAGAGTGACTCAGCCTCTGTATTATTATTTTAGTTTATATTTTCATCTGGGTTATTGTCTCCTGATACAACTTCAGATTTGATTTTTGTTTGCTGTTGGAGACAGGGTCTCATATAGCACAGGTTAACTGAAGCTCTCTGTGTAGCTGAGGATGACCTTCAGTTCCAGATCCTCCTGCCTCTACCTCCCAAGAGGTGTGATTAAGAGTACATGACACCATACCCCAAATACCTAATCTGAGAAAGTCAAAAGTTTTACAGGACACAAGAAAGCAGAATCAGGTAATGCAAAAAGTATATCCTCTCGTACAAGCCTTAGAGAACCTTGCATCAGAGGCCTACGAACTTTCACAGATGAACAAAATCTCATTCCTAGTACCAAAAGAGAGAAAGTCTAAGAGAAACTAGACCAAAGGACTTCAGTAGTCATGGTGGGTAGGGGCTTCATGGGTTGTCTCTCTTTCTTTCATCCTCTCATTGTCTTCCTTTCTTCCTTCTTTTGTGTGTAGCCTAGCTGGCCTTGAATTCATGGCAATCGTGCTGCCTCGGCCTTCCAAGTGTTGGGATTACAGGTATGAGCCACCAAGCCTGCCATTTGTTTTTCTATTTCTCAATTACCTTATGCTACTTAGAGAACTAACAATACCTGACATTTCAGAAAAGGAAACATAGACCCTCACAAAGCCATCCTTTTCATCTAGGACCCATTCAAGTGTTTCTGGGCTGTAAAACAAAGACCAAAATTAACAGAAAGAACTAGAATGGAGGGTCAGGAAATGGCATGCTTGATGCACAAGCTGAGGAAACGAGCTTGGCCCCAGTAACCACAAAAAAAAAAAAAAAAATCCAGGTGTGGAGGTGGGCACTTGTGATACCAGAACGGGGGAGGTAGATGCAGGCAGATCCCTGGGACTCATTGACCTTCCCAGCGCTCAGGGAGAGACCTTGTCTCAAAAACAAGGTGAGCAGTGGGGAGAGAGACTAGGATGAAAGGCTGAAACTAAAGAAAACTCTCGCAGACTAAACTGCAAAGGGGAGCCGGGAAGTCTGCAGCAAAGTACCAAAGATTCTTCTAGAACACTCACTAAAATAATAATTTACGGGGCATACAATAAAATTTCCATAAAGTTTTTTTTTTCTATTTTTACTTTCGACAAGTAAAGCAGATCTCTAAACCGAATATGTAAATAAAGCCTGGGATGAAAAGGAATGGAAAACCCAGGGCCAATTCAAATAATTCCCCATTTGCTCTTCACCTGTTCCTGTAGCTGTGGCTCAAAGGAAAAGAAGCAAGGGCTTCTATAGAACTGGTTTTAGCTGGTTTTAGCTTGCAACATGCCCAGCCACAAACTATAATTAGAAAGCAGCTCAGCTCCAAGCTGATGAGGGAAAAAAAAAAGAACAAAGTTCTTGGGAGAAGAAATGATTTTTCTCCCATATTCTGAGTACATGCAATTACGTTCTGAAAATCAGTAAAATCTGTGCCATGGAGATGCCCAGGTAGCCACTTATACTTGTAACAAAATGATACACAGACACACATGAAGCACACACACACACACACAGACACCACACAAACTAACCACATTTTCTGATGAGCGTAAGAATCTGGGCAGCAGTTGTTGTTTGACATGCCAGTGGTTGGGCTGTTACTCACACCAGTCAAGAAAAAAAAATCCAGGAGCTTTTTTTAAAGAGTGGTTTCAATAAACATGATACTCATCTTTCAGGAGGCTCTGCTGGGTGTGGGCTTTTTACTGCTTAGCCATGAATAAGAAGCAGGGAGGAAAAGAGAAAGTTCTGGAAGGTGATGGAGGAGTGGAGGGGGGGAAGACATAACATTTGAGATACTGTTCTTTGTAGAACACACCCTAATTATTCAAGTTAAAACTATTAAATAGGCTTGCGATTTTGAGCTAAATGTATGCATATAAATTACTCCATTCTACTAATTAATAAACCTCCTGTAGTGGGGTTGTTCTTGGTTGCAAAAACCTTCAGAATGCCACTGCGACTTTCTAAAGCCGCCTCAAAGACCGAATCAATGCGATCCTGCTCTGCAGTATGAGACAAAGCTGTGGTCTAAAGAAGTGAAAAGGAATAGCCACGGCATCTGGGGAGGAAGAACGGTAGGGGTGGGGTCCACAACACAACCATCCGGTGCGGTTAAGCACCTTAGTGCAGTCAAGGACTTAACCCCTCCACTCTAAGATGCTTTATGCTTCCGCTTGAAGTCAACAGCTAAGGTATCCCTCCACAAGGCTATTCCTCTCTGAGAGAAGGCGGCAGAGGGGTAGCTCAGTGGGTCGGCCCTTGCCTGGTGTGTGTATGTGGAGGGGAAAGGGAGAGAGTTCTGAAGGAAGGTGGCTTTGTGGGAACTATGCCCCAGACCTGCCACTGTGACTGGCTGACCGGATCTGCAGAGTCAGCATAACCTGCGGGAAGGAGGAAAAATTCCACCCTATCAGTGTTCTAGGGCTAGGAGGGTCTTGAAAACCCCCGCAGTTCACAACGAAGCCAACTAAGGACTAAAGGCAGTTTGTGAATGTGTTCAGGGCCACCAACTGCAGAGCTGCCAGTGCAATTAACTAAAGCAGAGGGTTCAGAGCAGCAGAAGGAACATTTGGTAAATTCTGTCACACCAAGCAGAACCCACAAGGCAGAAACAGCCTCGCGCCTGACTTCTAACCTGGAAGCTGCATTTGAAGAGCAATCCCAATGCCAACTTGTGCAACCACTTTGGAAATCGGTGTGGCGGTTCTCAGAAAACTGGGAATCAACCTACCTCAGGATCGAGCAATTCCACTCTTGGGAATATATCCAAAAGATGCTCAATCATACTACAAGAGCATTTGTTCAACTATGTTCATAGCAGCATTATTTGTAATAGCCAGAACCTGGAAAGAACCTGGATGCCCTCAACTGAAGAATGGATAAAGAAAGTGTGGCACATCTACACATTAAAATACTACTCAGCAGTAAAAAAAATAATGACATCTTGAATTTTGCATGCAAATGGATGGAATTAGAAAACATCAGCCTAAGTGAGGTAACCCAGACTCCCCCAAAATGAATATGAACCTTCTTCCAACAACAGATGGGGAACAGAGGCAATGACCCACATCAGAGCACTGGACTGAACTCCCAAGATCCAGTTGAAGAGTGGAGGGAGTGAGAGCATGAGCAAGGAATTCAAGACCATGAAGGGTCATCATGAGACAGTTTGCTTGAGCTAATGGGAGCTCACCAACTCCAACTGGACTGGGAGTGAATGAGCGTGGGAACAACTAAGCCCCTCTGAAGGGGGTGGACAGCTGGGGCAGACTGAGGGGTCACTGATAGTGACACTGGGATGTGTCTCTACTTGCATATACCGGCTTCATTGGATGTAAACTTTGCTCAACCTAGACATAGTAGGGAGGGCCTTGGACTTTCCACAGGGTGGGGTGCATGGCACTCCCTTAGGGTTGGAGGGGTGGAGGGAGGGTCTGTGGAGGGAGAGGGAGGGGACTGTCAAGAGGGGAGGGAGAGAGAATTTGGATTGGCATTTTTTTTAAGTAATAAAAAAAAGGAAAAAAATGAAGAGCAGTCCCAGAGGAACCTGACTCACAGGGAAGAGGAGCAGAGGGGCTGTGTACTCACAGGGCACTTCTCTGAGAAGTTGAGGTTTTCCTGTGGCTCGTGGCAATTAGGAATATACCCATCCACTTTCTTCTCATGGCCTTTATAGAACCAGCACTCTTGACCCCTTCTACACGGCCTAGCTGCCTCTGGAGACCAGACTACTGCACATAGTTGTACCAGGAATGGAAAGATGGGACAGGGAGCACGGCTATAGTGTGAGGTCACCAACCTCAGCATTTGGCTTAGGCTGCATCTACTAGGGAGCACCTTTGGTACATGACATGCAGCTGTCCTCCCTGCCAGCTACCTGATGCCACGTACTGACTCTGCACTTATGCCCAGACTTCCGGCGGTTGCTGGAGCTCACTCTGCTTCCTGGGAGGCCTGTGTGGGAGCTGTTCTCTCTGCCTGATTCACTCCAGCCTTCTTTAAGCTCAGTTCAATTGCCTTTTCTCAGCCTCTCCCAACATCACACAGCACCATATGCCTCTTTCCGCAGCGCTCACCACAGTGGTAGCTTTACATCTATGCGGGTGAGGACCGAGTACATAGAGAGCTCCACAAGGAACGGAGATGTCACACTTTTGGCCCCAGCACCTAGCATTTGATAAATGTGTCAATGAAAGAAAAAAAATAAGACACTTGCGCATTTTCATACCATTTCATTATGTTCAGTGTATTTCTGTAGCCGTTGATTAAATTAAGGAGCATGAGATTAACATAGACAAGACACTATTGTTCCTATTGTATACTAGATAGCACAGGGGATAGTTCTGGCCTTTGTTTCTGTGCAGAGCTTGTTAAAGGGACAAGTGAGAAAAGCACCACTGGGGAAAATTCATGCCCCTACAAGTCGGGAGAACGGACAAGGAAGAAAGGCAGTGGGCTGTCTGAGCCCCTGCAGACTGTGTGGCCAGCACAGGCTGTAAGTACCGCAGGGACAAAGAAGAAAGAGTAATACACTACTGACCGATCCTTTGAGGGTCCTATCTGCTTCCTGTCGTCACCCACCCAAAAGTGCTTGGTGGTTGTTTTGGTTACCCAACATGGCTTCTGTCCTGGCAAGAACTATTTTTATTTTTTTTCTTCTTTATTTTAAAAATTATATTTATATATTTAGCGTGTACATTCACCATGGTACTGAGGTAGAGGTCAGGAGACAACATTCGGGAGTCAGTTCTCCCCTCCCACCCAGATACCCAATTTAGGCTAGGAGATTTGTCTGCAAGTGCCACTACCACTGAGCCAGCATGCAAGAAATATCTATATCTGACGGTAAAATGTAACCATGGGCTTGATGAGACACAAATTAGTTCTCAGTACATGTGACCATCATCTCCTGGATCACCAGGTAAAGGAGACTTCAAAAAGTTCAGGCGGAACAAAGGAAAGTTTAGGTGGCATGGGATCCAGTCTGTTTTGTCACAGAAGGTCAAAGTGACAAAACCTTGGGACTTCCCCTCCTGGCTAAATTAGCAAGGCCCACAGAATTCACTGTATCCTGTGAACTTTGCACCATTGAACTGGGCACTTTCCATGAAGTTGGCATCTCGGCGTAATTCCTAGCCAGACATACTTTGCTAGCCTCTTGTGCTTTGTTTGGCATTTACTAAGCTACTTACTTATTTATTAGTATATGTATTATTTATGTGTATGCATTTTTGTGTGCACGTGAATGCATACATGGAGGTCAAAGGTTGACATTAAGTGTCTTCCTCCATTGCTCTCTCTCTCTGTGTTTTGTTTCATTTCTTTCAACACAGGGTTTCTCTATGCAGCCCTGGCTGTCTTGGAACTCACTCTGTAGACCAGGCTGGCCTCGAACTCACAGAGATCCGCTTGCCTCTGACTGCCAAGTGCTGAGGTTAAGGGCGTGCACCACCACCACCTGACTTCTATCTTATTTTTTTGAGACAAGATATTTTACTGACCACCAACTTGACTAGCCTGGCCAACGAGCAGACTCCATGGATCCTCCTGTCTCAGCCTCCCCAGGCTGTATTTTTAGGTCCAAACTCAGATCCTTATGTTCCCACAGCCAGCACTTCACCCATTGAGCCATTTCCCACACCCAGGACTGGTAAATTTACTTTTTTTAGACAATCAGTTGGACCTGAGCTAGAAATCGTAACTCAGCCAGGTGGTGGTAGCACATGCCATTATTCCCAGCACTTGTGAGACAGAGGCAGGCGGATCTCTGTGAGTTCGAGGTCAGCCTGGTCTCTACAGAGCTAGTTCAGGATAGGCGCTAAAGCTAGAGAAACCCTGTCTCGAACCCCACCCCCCCCCAAAAAAAAAGAAAGAGAGAAAGAGAGAGAGAGAGAGAGAGAGAGAGAGAGATTGTAACGAATCCTCCCTGCGGTGTCACAGAACTCTAATCAGACTGGAGCGAGTCCTTTTAGACATTTTAGGATGGAGAGTTTTTATAACCTACAGTGTTAGGGAGAATGGCATAATGATGCTCATATACTCATCCCTGCCTCAACTCATGGTCCTTCCCACAGCCAGGAGCTTTTTGGAAGCTATAGAAGTTGCTTACTTGTTGACAAGCTGGTCCTCCTGAATGCTGTTAGGGGTGTGATTGTAGGCAAGGAAAACTTGAGAATTACTGAACTATTGTTACACGGCAAGGGAGAGAGGTTGGATTTGACACACACTAATAAGATTGGCGACAGTAAGTTCTCTTCCGTAAGAGTGTCTTATTTACCTCACACTAACCTCCACCTCTACACCGCATCAGTGAGCTACTAATCCAATTAGTAGAAGGAGCAACCAAAATGCTGTTTTCTACAGCAAATGGTCTTTCTGCCAGCCAGCGAATGAAAGGGAAGGCCCAGACGTGCGCCTATTCATCTCACGGAATCTAAAACCCTATCTATTTACAGTAAATGGCTGCTGAATGGGAGCCAAACTGCAGGCTTTATCTCTGCTCAGAAGCTGCAAAAGTATCACCTGAATGGAGGCTGCATCCAGGGTAAGCCTTCTAATGATGAATGATAAAGGATAAAGCTCACCTGCCCCAAAGGAAAATAATATAATACAATATGATATAAAACAATACAATCCCAACATTGTCCAGAGTTCTGCAGGCCTAAATTGATTCACAGCTCCAACGCCTGAGAGACGGGGCTGGGAATCCAGACTACACGCATTATTTCACTTTACCTAGGAATCTTGCAAACCTTTCTCTAGTAAAAGGAAACTAAAACGCCAACCAGCTGACAGAGACAGGGTGGGAGATGAATTCTTTTAATAAAAAAAACACGAGATGGTGGCAGAAGCCAGGAAGCACATATCATATACATGATATCAAGGACATTTAATAACAGGACATTTTGCCTGTAGGGGACAGAAGCCATGGCCCTGTGCACACAAAGCTTGCTCTCCCTCTGAGCTACACCCTCCATTCAGATGAAGGATCTTTAGGTTAAACATCTAAATGCTGACAGATCTCTTAAAGGTCGGCACACAGAAAATACTCAAGACTCATGGGAAGAAAACTCCGCCCACCTGCACTGTTTTCCTGGGATGGAGTGTACTTAAAGAAGCACGGTGGGGTGGGGTGGGTAGGATCTGGGAGGATCGGGCCAGGTGGGGATGCTGTATGCCTCGGTCCAGTTTAATATTTGTTCAATGATAAGTGGTGTGAGCTTGAGTGAATATTATCAGAATGCAATAACCCTATAATAACCCTCACCCCATCCACATACTAGTGTTTCCCTTGGGAAAGACATGTGCCTATATAGTTGTGTCTGCCTGCCTTCCTTCCTTCCTTCCTTCCTTCCTTCCTCCCTCCCTCCCTCCCTCCCTCTCTCCCTCCCTTTCTCCTCTCCTCTCCTCTCCTCTCCCCTTCCCTTCCTTTTCTCTCTTTCTCTCTCTCTTTCTGTTTCTTTTCTGTGTAGCCTTGGCTGTCTTGGAACTCACTCTGTAGACCAGGCTGGCCTCAAACTCAGAGATCCCCCAGCCTCTGCCTCCCGAGTGCAGGAATTAAAAGTGTGCACCACCACTGTTGTAGCTGTATATTTTGGGAGGCTTGGTTGTCTTGTATAAAAATTAATTCTGACCTTCTCAGCATTGTCTTACCATCCCTCTAGACCTTAAACTCGGTAAAGGAATCATAACGCCCTATTGCTAAATGCTTCCCGCTCTGTGGAGTGAATGAATGACATGACCCCACAAGAATCTCATCATAAAACAGCTGACTCTGACTAATTGTTTTTTTCAAATCATTTACTTTTATTTTATGCACATTGGTGTTTTGCCTGCATGTATGTCTTTGTGAGGAGGTCAGATCTTGGAGTTACAGACAGTTGTTAGCCACCATATGGGGTGCTTGGAATTGAACCCAGGTCCTCTAGAAGAGCAGTCAGTGCTCTTAATCACTGAGCCATCTCTCCAGGTCCAAAATCTGACTAATCTTAAAGCATAAACAGACTGCCATTTATTTTACTTGCAAATGACTATGAAAAGAATTGCTATTAGTTTCCATTTCATATCATTCTTAGCATTACTTGCACAAGTAGTATAAAAATAGTTTAAAAAAAATCAGCAAACAAACCTGCCAGCATAAACTCACAACACACACAGGGCCAGTGAACAGGTGAAATGGGGACAGGCTTGTGAAAGGCTCATGGATAAACGGCAACAGACAGTCTGAAAAGATTCCCGTCTTTGGTCTTACGGTCTGCCTTTCACAACTAAACAAAGCAAAAGAACAAGAACCCGAAGATGACCAGGTTTACCTCTTCAAAGTCCGGAGAAAGGACAGTAGCTGAAAGGGAGCAAGAACTTAAAAAATGCACGCCTAGGGCTATTTAGAGGCCAGCAGTGGGAGGACCCAGATGTCAAGCCTTTTCTTCCCACAGATGTTTAAATATATCCCATGCAGGGCACCCAGGAATTTCTCAGCTCTTTCTTCCCTCACCAACTGGCAACCAGTTCTTTCTCCTTGCAGCGTGTTAAAAGCACAAACAGCGAGAGCATTCTTAACGCCAGATGCTGACAGCCATATGCCTTAGGCAGGGGCAGAGTCGTACTTCTTTTGAAAAGAATTACCCTAATACTTTTTTTTTCCCAAATCTATAATTACTAGCCTTCTAGAAACTTCTTACCTGACCAGTCAGCAACATAAAGTAGCAGCTGTTGATCCCACCCTCTTTTAACACTCCCACAGGCCAAACCATCAGGACCCAGAGTGACTCCTGCCAAGAAAACCTAAGCTCATTCACCCAGCAGTGACACCACTCTGTGTTAAGGTGGGGGCGGGGAATGTGAGCAAGTGCCTTGCAAGCAAGAGGAAGCATTTACGAGTTGCAAATGCAGGGTGTGGTTGATTACTCTGAGGCCACACCAGAAAATAGAAAACACGAGTTCTGATGTCAGGAAGGAATACGGGAAGTTAGCATAGCAGTAGAACTGTAATCGTCAAATGCTCAGTTAAATCTGATTAAGCGGGAACTTTAGCCAATTTACCATATGGTTTGATTGAAAAGCTATTTCACCTGCTAGTAATCGACCCAGCTACTATTAGAAATTTGGGTTTCAGTTAGCTGCATGACCTCAAACCTTCATACTTCCAAACGTGTGGTTACTAGCTCTCATTCAGATTGAGGTATACATATTGCAATCACTTGGGGAGTCAGAAGGGGAAAACCAACAGATTCCTGAATCTAGAAACAAACAAACAAACCCAATACAAGTAGAATCTCTAAAAGTGACATTGGCATATGATATTTGAAGTTTTAAGTTCTGTCAGTGTTTCTATTGAGTTAGACTAGACCAAATTTTAATGTGCTGATGAATCCTTTGAAACCCTTATTAAAATATTGAGCTAAGAGGTCAGAAATGGTCCAGAGGGTCTTCATTTCTGGTGAGTTCCCAGGTGCAAGTTCCTATTGCTCCTTGGCTCAGTGGCTTGAATAGATTTTCCAGTTCATATCTGCAGGCACTCCACCAAGCACTCAGAAATCCTCACCCACAGATAGAGAACAGCACAGGCAGAACACTAAGGTTTCAAGTGTAATTAACTGTTGCCTGTGTTTTTTACTTTGAAAAAAAAAAAAGCAAAGACTTCCGTGGTGGGTTTGAATGAGAGAGGCCCCTATAGGCTCAAATATTTGGGTGCTTAGCTACCAGGGAGTAGAAATCTTTGAAAGGATTAGAAGGATTTAGGGATGTGACCTTGTTATAGGAAGTATGTCCGTGGGGGTGGATTTTGGCACCTCAAAGCCCACGCCAGGCCTAGTCTTTGTCTGTCTGTCCCTCCCTTCCCCTCTTCTGCAAGCCTGTGGGGTAGGGTGCAGCTCTCAGCTACTGCTCCAGCACGCTGTGTGCTTTCCATGCTCCCCACCATGATGATAAAGGACTGACCCTCTGAAACTGCAAGTCAGCTCTCAATTAAATGTTTTCTTTTATAAGAGTTGCCTTGAAGTCAGGTGGTGGTGGTGAAAGCCTTTTAATCCTAGGCCTTGGGAGGCAGAGGCAGGCAGATCTCTGTGAGTTTGAGGCCAACCCGGTCTACAAAGTGAGTTCCAGGACAGCCATGGCTGGTACACAGAGAAATCCTGTCTCAAAAACGTTAAAAAAAAAAAAAAAAGTTGCCTTGGTCAATGGTGTCTCTTCACAGCAATAGAACATTGGCTAAGACAACTTCAGTTGATGTGTGTGATGTAAACATAGGATCTTAATGCACTGATGGTTCCTGTGATGGACAGGAAGATAGCTTCTGGGCTTTTATCTTTGACATCTTTCTCTTCTTGTGTGTCCATGTATACACAAAAGACGTTTGGGTAACAGGAAAGCTACAAGGACAGATGTGGGTTTCAGTTAACACTGGCAATGAGAGACACTGTGGCAGAGTTTGTCCTATAGGGTGAAACCTAAGCTGAGTCTTGCAGAAGTGGGAAAAGAGATCAGGGCTGGACTTTGACCGTGGAAGTCACTAGTCTAAAGACTCTGCCTTTCTAAGCTGTCTGGTTGGTAACACTAACAGTGGTAAGAAAGGAGTAACCTTTCATTGTAGCGAAACTGAGGAAGCTGGCACTGTTCTCAAGGCAGTACCTGTATGAGACTGGTTAGTCCTCACAGCAGGCCCATGAGGTGGGCACTGTTATTACTGTCATTGTGTAGTTGGTGAAGATGAGCCAGTGTGGTCATGCAGCTAGTAGCTGGCAGTTGGGATTCCAACACACTTAATTTGGCATCTAACTACTAACTTACACTACTCAAAGAGACAGACAAAAATAAAAAGTGTAAGAAGAGCTACAAGGCTGGGCGACGCACATCTGTGATCCTGACACTCCAGAGCGGGAGGATCTTGAGTTCCAAGTCAGTCAAGAGGTACACTGTGAGACCCTGTTTAAAACAAACAAACAACAAAAAACCCAGAGAGGGCGGGAGGAGAAGTGGAGTGGGAGAAGGAGGGTGGAGAAAGGAGAAAGGAGGAAGAGGAAATGGAAGAAGAGAGAAAGAAAAGAGGAAGAGGCAAGGGAAGGTAGGAGGGAAGAAGAGGAGGAGGGAGAAGACTAGCAGCCAGGAGCTCGCAGGATCTGAGGTGCACAGCGTACCCACTACATGGAAGACATAGACTGAGTAAAACCATGGTTTTAGGATGAAGACCAAACTTCCTCCTTCTTCTCCTTTTCTTTGGGGAAGTCTTGTTACCCAGCATCAAACTCACCATTTAACTCAGGCTAGCCTCAAACTCACTATCCTCCTGCCTCATCCTCTCTCTTACTGGGATTAAAAACAAAACAAAAAACAAATAAACAAACAAAAAATCATGCACCACCATGCCTTGCTTGAAGATCTAACTTCTCTCTCCAAGGCCTTCCTGAGCAGGACCCAGTCTGGACCTGTCTCTAGCTTACTTCTCTGAATCTCCATCTTGGGCTAGTGCTTCCTAGTGTTCTGGAGCTGCATCGCATCCTCCAATCTTCTCTCCCCTCATGCTGAAATCTGGAAAAACCAGCCCTTGTCTGTCCTCAGCCAAGCAAACTTGAAACACTAGAGGACCTTTAGAGTCATCCATTGTCCCCAAGGGGACTCCTGGCCACAGGGATGGACTCACCGAACAATCTTCAGCCTAGGTAATGTGCCTTATTTGCACATTTCATCATGAGAAACTATCACCCACTAGCAGAGGGTCCTGATAAGCAGCTTCCAGCAGTGTCCAGACCCACCCATCCACTGCAGCACCCAAAGACAACAGTGTTGTTTAGAATGGGGAATGTTCCAGAATCAGCCAAGCTCCCTGACCCCAAAGGTATTGAATTTCTTCCTCCTTTCAGGCACTATAATTCTAAACCTCCTGACTCCTAGGGAAGATTCCACAGTAGTTAAAGAGACAAGCCCACGTCTGTGGTTGTAAGTATGTCATTCAACTTCTCTGAGCATCTGGTTTAATAACAAAAATAATAATAGTTTAGCTATGGGGCCATATGACAGAATGCAAGAAAATACTTAAGAAAACTTAACACATAATACTTAGCCCTCAATGCATGTTTATTATTATTAATTATAAAGAAAATAAGAATTTGTGGGGAAAGCTAGAAAGTATTTAGAGATGCACAGAAAAAAAAAGGTTACAAGCCCAAATTTATGCTGGGATATAGAGAAAATTTTATATTTTACACACTAATGTTTTTGGTTTTTTGGAGACAGGGTTTCTCTGTAGCTTTGGAGCCTGTCCTGGAACTAGCCCTTGTAGACCAGGCTGGCCTCAAACTTACAGAGATCTGTCCACCTTTGCCCTGCGAGTGCTGGGATTAAAGGCGTGGGCCACCACCGCCCAGCATGCTCATGTTTTTGCATAGCTGTTGCAGAGTCTCTTATTGTAGCCCTAGCTGGCCTGGACCTCATGGTTCAGTCTCTTGAGTGCTAGCTAGGTATGAACTACCATGCCTTGCCTGACTTTTTGCTAATCTTTAACAACAACAATAACAAGTACTTTTCTCTTTCCCCTTCAAAGATGCCACTAACAATTGAGACTTCTGTGTGGGATGAGAAGGGTCAAGACGCCCGGACTGCCTGGGTTAGTAGTGACCTGAGATCATAATGAAAGACCCATATTTAGTTAAAGAGCTGACTATGAAAATTAAAATCTATGAAGACGACAAGGTGGCCAAGCCTGTGCTAGAGCCTGGGCACATACTGCCTTTGGGGGAGGCCGAGGCAAGTGGATCTCTGGGAGTTTGAGGTCAGCCTTGTCTACAGAACTAGTTCCAGGACAGCTAGGGCTATTACACAGAGAAACCTTATCTCGAAAAACAGAACAAAACAAAAATTAAAAAAATAAAGAAGAAAAAGATAAGAAAAGGAAAATTCTCCAGTAAACTATATAACCACAAAAGAGGAAGAAAAGAAAATGAAAGTAAGTCAAGATAGGTAAACCCATTGGATTCATTATTAGTTATTTTATTTTAAAAACATTTTTCCATGCAGTTTTTCGCTAGGAAGAAGCACAGAGTTTGGGGCAGGCTTAGGAACAACTGCCTCAGGCTTTCTTACTGACTAACGGTTCCTCAGCTGCCAATTTAGTCAGAGTCCACCAGTGCCGGTGTCCTCTGCACACCAGACCATCCCTAGAGTTGGCAGTTCCTTCAGTCACACACAGCAAGGATCCCACATGGAGCTTGCTTTTGGGAACTGGCGCCCACTCTGAACCACGCCCAGGATGGGGAACCCTGCCAGTCTCCTCTGAGCTGTGCGAGTTTGCTCCTTTGGAGGCTCAGCAAATACCATGTGTCCCTGGGCTAGAGCTCAAGTCTGATTCATCTTGGTGTGCTCAGAACTTGGCACGGGGTCTGGTGCCCAGAGGTAGCTCAGTAAATAAAGCCAGCTAACCTCAGGCTAGCTTAAGCCACCACCTTCTCGCTCACCCCTTCCTATGTCCTCCAAGTGTGAGTCTCTCTTTTTTGTTTTATCTGGTAGCTTTGTCTCTCTTTGAGTTTGTTCTGAAAGAGAACCCTCAGACAAGAACTTCTTTTACGACACGCGAGTTCTTAATAATGTCTTTTATTTAAATCCGGGTAGGAGATAATAAACAAGATGGTAAATATAACCACTTATTTTGTAAAAGGTGGGAGAATCATTTCTAAAGGGTTAAACTACAAGGCAGCTTCTAAGGAAACAGGTGCAGAAATGTGTGTGTGCCCTCAAGACCACGTAGACCTTAGTTAACACACAGCAGTTCTTAACTATCAACCATTGAAAAGACTTTCAGAGACCTCAAGCTAAGGTGCAAAGCTAAATTGACCACATCTGCCAACGTCTAGGAAGAAAAACAAAAACAAACAACAACAACAAAAACCCCACACTTGTCAGGGGTCTCATTCCCAGAGTCACCTCACAGGGGAAGATGCGCCACCAGGAGACTCGCACCCTCTGGAGCCTAAGCTCAGCTCTCCTGTACAGGGCGTTGCGGAAATTAGGCAGAGGAGTCACTTAAACACCGCCCAGGGTCCACACCCTGTCACTCCGGGCTTCTCTAGGCAGCCCCAGGACAAGGTTACAACACCACCTATTTCTTATTTTTAAAACCACACAGCGTGCTACAAACATCTGACAGGCATCTGACCTCGGCACGGAGGCGGGGGAGGGGGTAACTTTTATAGCCCCAAGTTCTCAGCTCTCCCCTCATCTTGTCCCTCCCAGGGTCCTAGTCAAGTCTCAGCCTCTGGAGCAGAAAGAGAATGGGACCCCAGACAGATGCGGCCTCGCCTCGAGAACAAGTCTCCACTTGGCTACTTCCCGAGACCCAGGGCAGGCGCTCTGCGTAGACCTAGTCTTGCATCTCATGGTTTTGACCCCGGAGTCCCTGCGTCCCCACCGCGGACAGGTGTCCCGGGCTGGAGACCCCACTTACCCCACGACCGAAATCATCATGGCAGCCACCACCAGGTAGTTGGTCTGGTAATAAAGCAGATTGCTCACTACACGGTTGTTCCATTTGGAAATGTCCCTGAAGTCCGGCCGGGCGAAGCGATCAGAGCCCGGGAAGAAATCGTCCCAGGCACGGAGCGGGGCGAGAGCCACGTCCATGTTCCTCTCTTTCCAGTGCTTCGCCTCCGGAATCTGGAGGAGGCGGCAGCGACAACCTAGATGGGTGAAAGAGGACAGCGGCTCCTTTGGATTGGCCCTGAGGTTAGAGCACCGCAAGACCCAGGAAATTAGGTTCGGGCGGGTGGATTTGCCTGTCCGTGATTGGCTGGAAGTGCTTAGTGTCAGAAAGGGCCTTCTACTGAGCAAAGGACCAAAAGTAGAACAGAGTAGGGACAGAAAGTAACCAGAGGAAATCCCCTGCCTGAAAGTGGTGTCAGTTCTCTCTCTGGCAGTTTGAATATAAACCATCTCTTTTTAGACGCCTTTTGTGAGTGGCCAACGTAGGGCTGTGTGTTCTCTGCCTTGGAGGGGGAAAAAAGACAGCTGTTCAGATGTCAATCTAAGTGGAATGGAATGGAAGACGACCTCAGAGCTACTCGAAGTCCAGTATTGCTAAGCCCTCCACATATGCATGCAATTCTCATGAGTCAGTTTGCGTGAAATCAGGCTGGAAAAAATGGGAGCAAGGGTTTGATTGAAATCAGCAGCTGACTGTGGCTTCACCTTTTTCTTGACTCTCCATTTTTGCTGTCATAGATAGAGGACCGAATGGATACTGGATGACTTCCCTTTCAGCTGAGTGTGCTCTTAACCTCAGAGCAAACAACTGCCTGCAGTGGTCCACGTTTCTGGGTAGAATCATGGATTCCACACCAAAAAACTTTCTTAGGTTTATTCCAATATTAAACCAATAACATTTACTTAAGAAAACAGTGTCTTTTTTAAAAAATTCTTTTAAAAATTATGGGCATGGATATGTACACATATGAATGGGATGCCCTTGGAGTTCAGAAAAGGCCACTGGACTCCCTGGAGTTGGAGTTATAGGTGGTGTTAGCTACCCAGGGAGGGTGTTGGGAACTGAACTCAGGTATTCTGCAGGAACCCTATAGGACCTTAACCAAGCCACCTCTCAGCCCAAGCACACACAGATCTTAATAGATAAGGAGACATTTTCATCCCACCCCAAAGCTATAATGGTGACCACTGTTTTTCTTCAAAGGCTCATTTTTTTGTCCCACTCTCCCTTGAAGGTAACATATTTGATTAGGATAACTTCCTAATCCCCACCCCATTTAAAGTAAATAAGATCTCACTTTGTAGCCCTAGCTGGCCCCGCACTCTCTATGTAGACCAGGCTGGCCTTGAATTAACAAGAGGTCCTCCTGCATCAGTCGCCCAAGTGCTGGGACTAAAGGTATGCACCATCACTCCAATAAACCCTTTATACCAACTACACGAGAACAAGGTACGGTCCTCTTCATGTCTATTAGGGCCCTCCCTAGATGCTTCAGCTCTTATATAAATGCTATAGTGTGTACACACAGACCCTGTGCTATAGTGTGTACACACCGACCCCGTGCTATAGTGTGTACACACCGACCCCGTGCTATAGTGTGTACACACTGACCCCGTGCTATAGTGTGTACACACAGACCCCGTGCTATAGTGTGTGCACACCGACCCCGTGCTATAGTGTGTGCACACCGACCCCGTGCTATAGTGTGTGCACACCGACCCTGTGCTTTAGAGCACCTCCAGGTTATGATATCCAATGCCACTTGATAAGATGCAAATAACTGTGTTGAGTTAGTTAATAATGGCAAGGGAAAAGTCTGTACAATTTTCCTAAAAGATAAAACATAAAAAAACTATTTTGCCCAAGTGGTTGGTTTAATCTATGAATGGTAGTAGGTTGAAAGATAGATAATGGCTATATTTTAGTTAGTTCCAGATAATGGCTATATTTTAGTTAGTTCCTAAGGTGGAAGACAGACTTTTTAAAATTCTTCTCTCATACAATACATTCTGACCACAGCCTCCCTCCCTTCAGTCCTCTCAGCACTTCCCATACACATCTCCCCTCTCCCCCAGATCCACTCTTCCACTGTTTCCCTTCAGAAAAGAGCAGGATGCCCAGGGATATGAACCGAACATGGTATAGCAACATGCAATAGGACTGGGCACAAACCCTCATATCAAGACTAGATGAGACAACCCAGTGGGAGGAAAAGAGTCCCAAGAGCAGGCCAAAGAGGCAAAGACACTCCCATTATTGCAAGTCTAATAAGACCATGAAGCTACACAACCATAACTTATATACAGAGGACTTAGTTCAGACCCAGACAGGGTCTGCCATGGTCCCTTCAGTGTCTCTGAGTCCCTGTGAGCCCTGTGTGGTTGATTCTGTGGCTGTTTTCTCATGGTGTCCTCTACCACTCTGGCTCCTACAATGGAAGATGGATTTTAAGGTGATCGTCTAAGGCAACCGTGTTTCTAAATTTGCAAGTGATAATTTTTAACCAATCTCAATGTGCTCTACTAAGACCACCAACTTTCCCTAAAACAATGAGTAAGAAAAGACAGCTAATACTCAGTCAAATCTAGTTGTCCTTGCTGATTAGAAAGGCAGCTGAGGGAAATTATGGTGGTTTTTAAAGAAATTCCTGCTGCCACCGGTGTTTAGGAGAGCTTGGTAGCTGAATCCAGCCAGAGCTAGCTAAGATATACCAAGTTCTCTAATAGAGTTTAAAGTGTGAAAAATACTGAGTTCTCATAGTTTCTTGGCCCTGGAAGAGATAGGAAGCCATAAATACTGGAAAATAAAAAATTACATTTCCCGATCCTCTTTATCTGGCAAGTGACTCTGGAGAAATTTCTTTTAAAAAATTATTTATTTATTGTGAATGACTATTTTGACTCTATTATGTATGCGTACCATGTGCATGCCTTGTGTCTGCTGAGATCAGAAGAGGGTGTCAAATCCCCTGGAAGTGAAATTATAGATGGCTGTAAGCTGCCAGTGTGGGTATTGGGACTTGAATCTGGGTCCTCTGAAAGAACAGCCCCATGGAGAACTTATTTTTTTTTAAACTTTCCCTAGCCTTACTTTCTACATAGGCAAATTGGGGCTAGTAGAAAATCTGCCACAGAGGTGAGGCTAAATGAGGGATGTTTGGGAAGTGCTTAGCATATACATAGTAAACATATACATAGTATACATAAGCATTCACAGATTTTACAGTTATCAATAACAATATAAACTTGGCCTGGTGAGGCAGACCTGGAAACCCAGCTGCTCCAGAGACTGAGGCAGGAGGATTCCAAGTTCAGTGCTCGCTTGGGCTGCAAAGTGAATTCCAGGTCAGAATGAGCAATTTGGTGAGACTCCATCTCAACATAAAAAGCAAGAAGAGGGCTAGATATACATAGTTCAGTGATCAACGCTTGCCTAACATGGAACAACATTGGTCCTGTATTCAGCTCCCATTATTGCAACAAAAAAGAAAGAAAGAAAGAAAGAAAGAAAGGAAGGAAGAAGGAAGGGAGGAAGGGAGGAAGGGAGGAAGGGAGGAAGGAAGGAAGGAAGGAAGGGAGGGAGGGAGGGAGGAAGGAAGGAAGGAAGAAGAAAGGAAGGGAGGAAGGAAAGAAGGAAGGAAGAAGGAAGGAAGGAAGGAAGGAAGAAGGAAGGAGGGAGGGAGGGAGGGAGGAAGGAAGGAAGGAAGGAAGGATAGTATAACCCATGATTTACCTGGTTGATGTCTACAGTGTTTCATCTTGTTTTCTACACTTTTATAGCAAACATCTAATGACTTTTCTCCATCATGCTGCCACTGATCATTGTGGCTGTGTCTTTATAGAGAGGGTGGGACAAAGATGTACGACAGCTTAGTACCATGCCAACCGATGCTCTAAGTCCCTTCCAGGCTCCATGAAAGCACTGTGGGGAGGCAAACAGGGGAAGCTCCTGCCCTACTCTGCCTTCAAAGAACCCGCAATGCAGGAAACACTCAACTAGGAGACAGTGAGCAGAGGGCTACATGTGCCAAGCCTCTGTTCAGTCCCAGCAAGTCAGAAGGCATGGAGGAATTCCCAGAGCCAAAGAAACTTAAGAGGCAGCAGTGTGAGCAAACTGAGTGAATGATCTTAGCCCAGTGGCGGGGGAGGGAAGACAGTGCAGCTCCTGTTAGAGAAACTTGTGAGCATTGAGAACTATAAGGAAGAGCTTCCGCCTTCCAGCTTCTCGGTAGTGCGTGAAAAAAGGCTGTCAAAAATGGATCAATAACATCACCACTACTCCATCACAGGCAATAAACACTAGCTGGTTATATTTTTATTTGTTTAATCCTCCAAAGACAGTTGAGGGCAGTGGTACAAGCCTCCTTCCTCATCTCCTTGGAAGACTGAAGGCAGGAGGATTGCTAGGCTACTGTTTGTATAAATTAGGTAGACTTTGTTTCAAAATAAAAAGAAAATGGGTATGGATGTAGCTCAATGGCAGTTTTTCTATCATGCACAGATCCCCGGGTTCATCACTCATTACTACAAATAAAAGAGAAAGAGAATCCAAAAGAGTCTAGTTTTTGTTTGGTTTTCTGTTTATAGCATGAGTCAGTGCCCATTCTTCTCTCTGAAAATATTGAGTATGTTTCTATCGTTGGATTATGGGTAGGTTTTTGTTTGTTCACTTGTTTTTATTTATAAATATATATATGATTTATATATTATAATATAATTATACTATATATATATATATCTATTTTTATATATACCATGTCATCCAACCATTTTAAATGAGAGTGGCCACACACTGAATCAACTTTGCTCCAGTCTCTGTTTAAAAGCTACTTCACTGTTTTTAGTGTGGGGGCAGTAGGAATGAGCAGATTCATTGTAGAAGTCTCTTACAACAAGGGATGGAGAGACTGCTCAGTGGTTAAGAGTGCTTGCTGTGGGGCTGGAGAGATGGCTCAACAATTAAGAGCACTGGTTGTTTTTCCAGGGGACTTGGGTTCAATTACCAGGACCCACATGATGTCTCACAACCATCTATAGAGGGATGTGATGCCCTCTTTTGGCACAAAGGCATACATGTAGATAGAGCACTCATATACATAAATAAAAAAAAAGAGTGCTTGCTGTTCTTCTCGAAGCCCCACATGAAATGACTTTCAATGGCCTGCAACTCCAGCTCCAGGGTATCTGGTACTTTATTTCTGGCCTCTGTAGGCATACACATAATGCATACATATACCTACACACAGGGTACATACACATAAATAACCCCTTTCTTTTGAAGTCTCTTGTGGCTTTTCCACAGGGGCTTAAGCTTTAGTAAGCACCACCCTGAGTATTCTTCTGTCTGGCCATATACTATAGCAAATGTCTAATAGTTTATGATGATGTGCTCTGTCATAAATGCAAATGAAATGAATCCACTGAGGATTTTGCTCACATGCCACTGTTACTGTCCGCATGAGGAAATGGAGATGGCTCGCTCACTCTTTCTTCCCTTCCTTCCTTCCTTCTTTCCTTCCTTCCTTCCTTCCTTTCTTTTTTTTTGGGGGGGGGGAGGGTTAGAGATAGGGTTTCTCTGTGTAGCTCCAACTATCTTGGAACTCGCCTTGTAGATAAGCAAGTTAGAACTGGGCTCGAACTCATAGAGATCTGCCTGCCCTCTGCAGTGCTGGGATTAAAGGCATGAGCCACACCACTGCCTGGATAGATGGCAATTTCTAATCAGCTGATCTAATAATGGGATGTCAGCTGTCAACATGCTGAGTCAAGGTGTCACTCAAGACACAGCGATGCAAGACTAAGACCTTTGTAGGCTTTTTTGGGGTGTTTTGTCTGCATGAACATCTATCTGTACCACTTGAGTGCTGGTGCCCACAGAGTTATGAGCTATTGTGAAGTCCTGTGTGGGTACTGGGGATTCAACCCATGTCCCCTGGAAGAGCAGCAATACTCTTAACTGTTGTCTCTCCAGACTTTTTTCTTAGATATTTCTGTCTTATCTCTAAGGCTCTGTATCTTCCTCTGGGACATAGATGGCCAATCTCTGTTAGTTTTTATTCTCTGAGGGGGCCAAAATATTTGTTGTCATGAATCAAAGGCCCGCCCACAGAAATCCCTTCTTGGCCAGAAATGATTTCATCTTAGTAAGGTCCATGTGTGGAATTGTCTGGGCAAGAAAAGAAAAATGTTGAGTTGAGCTTGAGATATGTGACTTAGGAAGAGGTGGGTGTCTCCTGGTGTCACCCTTGAATTCTCCTCTCCCACTTGCTGCCTGACTCTGACTGATTTTTTAGCTCAATGAATGCTATTGATGAACATAGCCGGGGGCTCATAACAGACAAGCTTTCTCTAAGGCTCAATGAAGAAAAGGACAAAGAATAGATGAGATGCCACAAGCGGGGAACAGCCCCTACTTTAATGAGCCCCTGAAAGCTTCATCTCGGGCACTTTATTGATTTCTGAACAACACATCCACAAAACCACCTATTATAAAACTCAAAAAACTGGCATTTTAAACACTCAAGTGATTCTGATCAAGGACCATATTTGAGAATCACCCAGGATTTCACTTAATTTTCAATATTAATTGGTAAATATTGTATTTTTACTTTAAAAATGGGGGTCTGGAAATGTCCAAGGTCTCATAGCTAGTAGCTGGGTAGTAAGGGTTTAAATTCAGCTCAGACTCCATTTTAAATTTCTTTCTCACCTCAGTAAAGGAGATAAATTTGTGTAGAGAGATATTTAAAACATATGAATATAATTATTTTTCCTTTTCTTGTCTAGTCTAGTGACTCTCACTTGCAGACAGTATGTGACCGTGAAGGAAAAAGTCAATAGTTCACAATTTTTTCAGTCAGTATCCCTCCCTTTGTAAAATGTTTTATTTATTTTTTCTGAAAGCTAAAATATTTATTCTTTGTTAAAAAGTATTAAAAGCTCTATTAAGTAAAAATTATAAATTAAAACTGTTTATATGTAATTAAAATGCTTTCTCTAAGAAAAAAAAGAATCAAAACTTCATTGGCATTTATTACCATCTTTAGGTAATGGATCATACAATAAATTTCTCTATTTTTCATATCTATCACCTATCTCATCTATCAATCATTCAATTGATTCAATTCAATCTAGTATATATATGGATATATTTATGAATAACCGTATAGTTTTTTGACAGAATGATGCGAAAGTAAAATATTAATATAGATTTTCACAAAGAAAATAAGACTCTCCACCTTACTTCTATTTAATGTTTTAAATTGCCTATAAAGACAAAGATTTTGAATCTTCCTGAATTACGGAGAACGGAAATTCTTCTCACTATTTTTCCCGGAGAAGAGCACTGGCATATTAGGGCGATTCTTTTAGCTTTTAAATAGAACTTAATCAACATTTTATGCAATTTTTGTTACCATACAAATGTATAAATAAATTGCACCTAAGTTTATGCTGCGTGGCAACATTATAGATGGCATAATATTATTTAAGTAGGTACAATTAATCAAGAATTTAATTAGTGTGAAATGCTTAAAAGGCCCAAGGGAGCCTTAGTAGCCACCTTACCCAAGGCTACCCTAGGTTCAGCTTGCGTCCCCAGACAGCCCTGGCCCTCCCTTCTTTCCCTGAAGTCCGGTCCCCTGTACTGGCCCCGCCCCTCGTTCCTCTTCCTGGCAACCTCTCTCTATGTGTGGGTCCGGCCTCCTTCGCACCTGCAAGATTTTCTCCTCCCTCCTTAAATCCCCGTCCTCCAAATGCCAGCTCCGCCCACCCTTGAGGCCACGCCCCCGACCCGCCCTCTCATTTCCTCAGCAGCAGCGCCTTCCTCCCGCTCTGGCTCCGCCCCCTCTCCTGCCATTTACTTGCAGTTCCGCCCCTCCCGGGCGGGTCCACCCGCCGCGAAGGCCTCTGGGAAGAGGCGGGGAACAATATGGCGGATGGCGAGGAGCCGTAAGTATCGGGGTTTTGCCAGAGCGCCGGGTTGGGCTGGGTTGTGAGTGAGCGCGGCAGTGGGCGGTCACCGCTGCCACCCGGGGACTCCCCAACACCCGCCCCGTCCCCTCGTCCCCCCCATACCCTTGCGGCGCCCTCTGTGGAGCTTGATGCTGACCCTTCTTTTATTCTCTCTTTCTTTTAGGGAGAAGAAAAGAAGGAGAATAGAGGAGCTGCTGGCTGAGAAGTTAGTGCTGCCGGGAGGCCGGGGTCCTCTCCGGAGACCCCCGCCTCCCTTCAACCCCAGGCCTAGGGGACCAGCCGCAGCGGGCCCGGGGTCTGGGAGGGGGGCACCCGGAGCAGGCCGCGCGGCCTCACCCCTGACCCTGTCCCCATGCCGGGCTACTGACCGGTCGCTCCCCGGTTGTGCTCCTGCAAAAGCCGCCCGGTGGCCCCGTCTTCCTCCAACCCAGATTGTCAGAGCTGGGACCTTGTGGCAAGTGAATCCAATTTAAATCTAAATGGACACGAGACCTGTTTTGGGTCCTTAATACACATTATAAAGTTTTTATGAACACTGTGCGTCAAGAATTGTGTTAAAACGTGTCAGTTTTGCAAAGCAATTGGGTCTTAAAGGGTATGTCGACCCCAGCACTTGCTCGCTCATTTATCCCATAACCTGTATTAGTTACTTGTTTTCTTGATGCCACAGATTTATAGTTCTTTTCATATGACCAATCCTACATGGTTCCCCTCCCTCCGTGGCAGGGAAAAGAAAATACTCCTGTAGTGGGTGTGGTGAATTAATAATTTCTGTGTCACTTCTCGGTAGTACTTTGGTCTTTCCCATGTTCCCCTCATGGTTGAATTTCAAATGCAAAAGTTCACATTTCTTTCCCACCTTCTAATTCCCCCTCCCCCCTTTTTTGCATGAAATGGCAAAGTTTGCATGCTTGCTATATGCCAAGAGCAGTCCTAAGTCCTTAGTGTAATTGTATCTTTATCTCATGACCATCAGAAGTAGTTGCAATCTACTGTTGAGGTTTCTGACAGTTGAGTAATGTTCTCAAGGTTAGGATGTGCTTGGTTGTGGAATGAAACCCAACTATGCAATACATGTTGATCTTTTTTTTTTGTAAAAATTTGATATCACTACTATATTTGAGGGTAGAAATTGCCCAGTTACAGGAAAGTTATCACAACCAAACATGAATCTATAATTATAAAGTGCATGTGGTTCTTTTTTTTTTAAAAGAGGAGTCCCACTTTATTTTATTGCATAGTCTCAAAGATTTCTTGATGGTAATGCTATCTATGACATAATTTTAACCTAAACATTTTGTGTATGTAGTGACAGTATTAACAGAGGACTTTAAAAAACATCCTGGGACCTCTAAGGAAAATAAATGTTGAGAGTTGTTTTTATCCAAAAGGTTTTGTAGATCGCACCTGTCCAATTTGGGAGGAGCCACAGATAGTATTAGATTTGAAGCAGCATAGTTCTCAAAGTTCCCCGCACCCTTTTCATCTGCTGACTCCCTACCCAAGTATATTGAAGGAACAGATTATGGACTTTCACAGTGACTGTAAATACCACACAGAGGGAAGTCCTTTTCTCACTTTGATCTTTGGGTGCTGAGGAAGCTAGGAAAAGAGACTGGCTTATTTAGTCAAGTAGGTGAAAAGTGCTTTCTTGTAACAGAAGAGCCAAAATTGGGAAACTATAACCACAACTCAGTTTTCCTTTTTGTTTGAGCAGGTCTGATGTGATTACGTTTACATCTGGGGAGACCTAATAGTTGTAGGCGTGGCTTTTTCATACTGATCTTTGCAGTGGAATTTACTCTGTTCTATGCAGAATGGCTGTTGATGGTGGGTGTGGGGACACTGGAGACTGGGAAGGTCGCTGGAACCATGTAAAGAAGTTCCTCGAGCGATCTGGACCCTTCACACACCCTGATTTCGAACCAAGCACTGAAGTGAGAAACATTTATTTTTAAATAACTGCTCTAATAGTTTTACATTTCAAAAATAATAAAATGCTTCCTTTTTAATTTGCTGAAATTCAAATCACTAAAGCTGTTTTGTGAAATTAAGTTATTGTGAATATTGAACTAAATCTTTACGATTGATTTTATGTAAATGACTAGTTATGCAGTTTTACATTTTCATGTAAGTTTAAAATTTTCAAGAGTAGAATAACTTGATGATTTCATATTCTGGTATGCTTAAAATTCTAGTTTAAAAGTATTCCTAAGATACATTTTCCCTTTTGTAGCACTACTATGGTAAATTAATTCTTAAAATACTAAGGTATACTTACTTAGGTATTTTATTTGGAAATCTTTACTTAACATTGACTATAATTAACTGAATGTTAAAAACGTGCTTTCAGTGTAATATATATTTTGAACTTTGTCTGGCTTAAAGCAGATATTTAATTAGATAAAAAATTGTTTCTTACTACGAAGTAGGAAGAAAACTTATTCTATATAGTGTGTTTTATGTCTTTTGTGTCTGTGAAGAGATTTTGAAATAGAAAAATTACTCATTAAGTTGTTGTGTAAACTCTTGAATTTGGCTCAGTAGCTTGTGTAAATGGATCCCTTTCATCCTTTAATGGTGAAAAGAATGCTTAGTATTAATTCTTTCTTTGGATAATACAGTTAAATCGTATTTTCTTGTACTTTGAAAGTGTTTCTGTACACTAGCTTAAGACTGTCACTTCTCTTAAGCAATTTTTCTAAGTTGTTTTTCTGCTGATTTGGAATTTCCTGAATTTCTACCATTTTATAAGTTTTATTCATTGTTCAAAGGAAACTGTAACTATTCTTACCTCGTTTTTTTTTTTTAGATCATCAAACACTGATGTCCCTTTATCTTCTGGTTTTGACATTTACACTTTTTTTTTGTTTTGAGAAAAATTAGTTAAGTAATTGATATCTTCCCTAAAATTTAAAAATTAAAAAACATAAAGAATGGGAGAAGGAAAATAGAAAATACTGTAGTAAGGTTGTTACATTACCTATGAAATGATAAACCAACCATTGAAAAAAAGATAAAAATAACTAGGGGTAGTTTTTAAAATTTTTCTTAGATTTGTTTTTATTTTATGATCTGAGTAGTTTTGCCTTCACGTATGTATGTGCACTGTGTGTGCCAAGTACTCACAAATGTCAGTAGAGGGCCCTCCATACTCTGGAACTTGAGTTATGGATGGTTGTGAGCCACCACATACGTGCTGGAAACCAAACCTGGACCCTCTGCAGGAGCAACAAGTGCTCTTATCTGTTGAGTCCTGCAGCCTCAGAGGTACGTTTTCTGGTTAGAAGAGGCTTTTAATTTCATATAGTCAACTTTAAGTGTTAAGATCGAAACTATGAAATCATTAGGCTTTCAAGATTTGTAATTACATCTCTTTTATAATTTGAAGTAATTGATGATACGCCAGGTTTGTTTGTTATAGATAATTGCCCTTTTTATGCCTGCATTAACACCTATCATGTGGCTTGTTGCCTTGTTCGTGGGTCCTGTAGTGCTCCCTAGTGTCTAATGTGCCTTTCCTTCTTTGCAGTCGCTCCAGTTCTTGTTAGATACATGCAAAGTTCTAGTCATTGGAGCTGGTGGCTTAGGATGCGAGCTCCTGAAAAACCTGGTAATATATCACATATAACATACTGTTCTCTTAGAGATGAGTAAGTCCTTTTACTTTTTGTCATATGAGGAATGCCTTCATATCATGATTGTTAATTTTTCCTTGTACATTTATTGGGTAAGTTTAGCAGGCCAGGTTCTATACAGTAATAAAATTATGTAATGTTACTTTGGAACTCTGAAAGGCTTAAAGTCATTTGTTTCTTCTCTGCTCTTTTTTGTTGTTGCTTCCTTTTGCCTAGAGCTAATTTTATTTCATTGAAGTAAATAACAGAGTAGTTCATCTTTTAATGTGTAATCTCAAATAATTTATCATTTCTTTTGATTTTCCAAATAATCCAGTTAGGTGATGTTTTGTGTCGTTTTATCCAAAAGGGCACATTGAGGTGCAGCAAAATTAAAAGACTCTCATTTCCTCCTGGGCTGTAGTGAGGTTCTTAGAATCTAGCTCAGGTCATCAGTTCTTGATGACCATGTGATAGTGAATGCCAAGATTTGGGACAGCTGAGCCTTTACTAAATCTATTTCTGTGTACTGTTTAGAAGTAAATAGTTGTGATGTAATTGCGTTCTTAGAGTTCTTATCACCATGAAGTAGCTTTGTAGAAGTTTCTGTCTAACAGCTTGAAGAAGGAGAGAATTAATGTAGGGTAGCTGTATGCCTGGCTTCTCACTGTGTATAAGGTGGATAACTAGAAGATTAAGCAGCTTCTAGCCAGAGACAGGACACCAAAAACCTGCCAATAATTAAATTTACTTACTTACAAGGTTTATTATTTACATTTATAAGTGATTTGCGTACATGTATGTATACCACGTGGTACCTGCTGCCCAGGGAGGTCAGAAGAGGGTGTCACACTGAAACTGGAATTGCAGAAACTTGTGATCCACCAAACCCAGGTCCTCTGCAGGAGCAGTAAGTGCTCTTAACTGCTAAGCCATGTCTTCAGCCCTGACAGCTACACTGATTTGCTAAGAAACACTAGTATTGCTCCTACCAAAGTTTTAAAATGAAATAACTCACTCTGTTTAGTGCTGTGTTAGTTCTGTGGGGAATGTAGGCCATTGTGATCTCTGTCTGCAGTGAATTCGAAATTTGGGGAGATAAATAAGTCTTACTGAAGTAAATAACAGTATGTATGGATTAGTGTAGTGTTCCAAAATGGTAGCACCCTCTCAGACTTACACTAGCAGTGTGAAAATGTAAAACTTAGAGAAGGGAAGAGTTTGTGGAGCTGACCGTGTTTTTTTGTTTAGGCATTAGGCATGAACAAGTCTGTTAAAGCTTAACTTTTTCATTTTGAAACCATGATTTACTGTTGCAGTGTATACTGACTTTTAAATTATTGTCATTAAAGATTAGATCTGAGGATTATTCGTCAAGCAACATCAGGGAGTAGTTCTGTTATTAATTTGCAATATTCTGATCTTTTACGCTCATACACAGAATGTAGGCCTTTACTTTATAATTTGTTATTTTGCTTGTATTAAATGTAAGCATAGAAGACATGGATAATTTTTTTTCCTCTTCCTTTTTATTGACTGTAAGCCCCCTAAGGGCTCATTCTAAAAAGAGAAAAGGGGAGACTATGACATTAATATCACTGATTAACCAAATGCTTATTGAACCTCTTCTTGTAAATGGCAGGCACCATTTAGGTGATTAAAAACTCAAATGGAGTGACATAGACAAGTGATTATTTATGGGAGTCATATTTTTGTTGGAGAAAGAGAGAGAGAGAGAGAGAGAGAGAGAGAGAGAGGTCAGATGGTAGTAAATAGATGGAGAAAGGAAGAGTGAGTAGGCAGCTGGTGGTGAAGGGCAGCGTTTTCAGAAGGTGCAGTTTGAGTGGGGACTGAGGAGTGTGCTAGCACACTGGGAAGGAAAGGTTCTAGGCAGAGAGGGCAGCAGATGGAAAGCTATCTTTGTGAGTTTTCTCTTGGTTATAGATGTTTTAAACCTGAATGCTTGTGCATTTTTGGCCTTTGATAATATTCATGCATTTTATGCATTGTACAGACTTTATTTTAAGCCAAAGAATGCAATTATGTAGAATTTATTACTGTAAATGTATGGATTTGGGACATATATTTTTGTTATGTTTTAAAAGAAAGAAAACTCTTGTCTAATTAGATTGTTGTTCTTTCCACAGGCATTGTCTGGTTTCAGACAGATTCATGTTATAGACATGGATACTATAGATGTTTCCAATCTAAATAGGCAGTTTTTATTTAGGTAAGTTTTGATATTTTAAAAGTTCTGATAAACATTTGAATTTTTGTACATTGCAAAACTTTCACATTTTAGGTAAATATTCGAAACTATATCCTGAGTATTTGGAGGATGATTGTTTTATAAGCACATGTATGCATTTTGTGTGCCTTTTCCATTCTGACAAGTTTTTAATATATTACTATAAAATAGACCAAGATGATTGGTTATTGATAACAAGCCACTCCTTTACTTTGAAACTACCCTGATTACAGTAATAGTGATACTTACAGAGGTAACTAATTTGGGCACGGTGCCAGGAAGGGTGACTTGCCATTCTATTTATGACACTGTTTTAGTTGGCAGCAGTTGATTAGTTCCTGATCCTGTAAATTTTGTAACAGTCTTCACTAAAACCACACTGGAGTTTTTTTTTTTTTTTTTTTTGTGTGTGTGAGACTTATAAAAGCACAAAAATACATTTAGAAGAATCTTGGCACTCCACTGTTTTCCTCTTCCATATGTGAAGAACTGTCTGCAGAGTGCTTGAATGTGGTACTCAAATCAAGATTTCTGATTTTCAGAACTTTTTTATGCAAGTAAGGACAAGAATAAAATTGTTGGCAACTTCAAAAGGGAAAAGAATAATTCTTTATTGAAGAAGAGAAAAATTGACCCACCTAAATGTCTCCTTTAAAATTCTAATTTTAAATAAAATAAAAATTTGATTTGTTATTTTTACTTTTTAAAAAATATTTGCACTGCTGGGTATGAAGGAAATTAGTAAGGGTTCAATGTGTTATAGGAGGTTCTAATTAAGCACTAACTCTTACATATGAAGGGTAACTCATTTCCATGAGAACTATGAGGAAATAGTAAAAAGAAAATATTCATGTTTGTCCCTTTGTACTTAACATCTAGTTATTGTCAAAAAGTGATGCTTCCAGACTAGTTTCTTAAAAATGTTGATAATGTCTTTGAAATTTATTCTTTCTTTTAAAACAAGGTTAAAGGAGCTGGACCTAATGGTGCATACCTATAATCTTAACACTCAGGAAGCTGAGACAGGAGGATCTGGGCCAGCCTAGGCTACCTAGTAATATCTGTCTCAAAACAAACAGGAAATAACAAACCCCACCATGCTTTAGGGACCTCTGATTCCTATTGAAGTAGCACACGCAAGATGGTGATACCTAGGGGTTCTTCCTTTCAAAGAGTGAATCTCTTTGTGTATATTTTACTAAGACCAGCATAAAAAACAGTGAAGCAGGCCGGTGACTTCCGATTGTAATCCCAGCGTTTGGGAGGCTGGAGCAAGAGGATTAGTTGGAGTTTGTAATAACCTTGGGGCTAGCCCAAGTTCTAGAGTGAGATTTCTGTCCTAGAAAACCAAACCATCGAGATTCTGGGATTCAGGCAGTATACTTGGAAGGATCTGGGTCTAGTATATTTTTATATTAGGAATTGTCATGGTTGAAAGTGGCCACTAAACACACTGTTATACTTTGCCTGGGGGGTCGGACCCTACTCTTCAATAGTTTATATTTTCAGTTAGGAAATACAATTAGACTTGTCATATTTGGACTATCAGCAAGGGTTTAATAAATTTATTGCTGGTATAAAAATACTTAGGGATTGATGGAGAGTTGGCTTATCATTTACGAGCACATGTTGTCCCTGCAGAGGACTTAGGTTCAGTTCTCAGCGCCAATGTCAGGTAATTCACATCTGCCTATAATTCCAGCTCCAGGGAGTCTGGGCCAACTGTAGCCTCCACAGACATCTGCACTCAAATATACATACTCACGTGCAGATGGAAATACATATAATTAAAAAAATAAAGATATGTAGTTAAAATATGTTAAAAAGTATGTTATAAATTGTTTATTTTTATGTTTGGAAGCTAATTATGTAGACCATCTAAATTCATATTATGGATGATAAGCTAGATGATTTTTTTTTTTTTTAATTGAGACAGGGTTTCTCTGTGTAGCCCTGACTGTCCTGGAACTCCCTCTGTAGACAAGGCTGACCTTGTAGTCAAAGAGATTCCCCTCCCTCTGCCTCCTGATTATTGGGTTTAAAGGCGTGAGCCCCCACTGCTTGGCTATGGATGACAATTTAATGTAATGTTTTCTGTAGGCCTAAAGATGTTGGAAGACCCAAGGCTGAAGTTGCTGCAGAATTCCTAAATGACCGAGTTCCTAACTGCAATGTGGTCCCGTATCCTTTCAATAGAGAGAGTTCTTCTCTAGACTTTTATACTTAGAAATGCGTGCATTAAAAAAAAATCAACTTATTTCTAACCATCACTCATTCAGAACTCTATTCCATTTAAATGGTGGGCAAGCAGGGACCTAAGGCACACTGGAAACTAGGTTGAAAAAGAAACAAAGGAAGCAGTGGAGGAGTGGCAACTGGGAAACCAGGATGTGGCCCAAGATAGTCTGTCCTGGATGGATGTCTATAAAACAGATTTCCCAGGTCTCAACAGTGGGGCTACATAGAACGTAAGTATCCTCCCTTGTAATTCGGTTTCCTTACAAAGAAGCCTTTATTTCCATTTTTAAACAGATTTACTTCAGAATAACATTTACAGAAGCTGTAAAGGCCATACAGAGAAGCTGTACCTCTTTCGTGTTTCTGTTAAAAACATGGACATTATTTAGAGCAGTATCATTTGTATTAGAAGTTCCTTTATTAGAAAAACTAAACAAACATATTTTGTACAGTCTTGTCTTTTTTTTTTATTTTTTTTTATTTTTGAGATGGTCTTTTTGTGTAGCCCTGGCTGTCCTAGAATTTCCTGTGTACACCAGGCTGGCCTGTCTCCCAAGTCCTGAGATTGAAGGTGTGCAGTTCTTACGTTTTTAAAATGTTAGGTACGATGACTGACTGATTCTCAGAGCTAATAGAACAGGATTCATGAGTAGCCTGCAAATACAGGATGATGTCCAGTAGTTGCTGATTGGGTGAAAAAAGACCTCCAGCTGAATTTTATGAGGGGTGGAAAATATGCATACTTTACTTCAAGGCCCCCAGACCTCTTAAAACCCAACAAACCCATCAGTACTAGCAACTAAAAAAGCTATCGGAATTCTCTGTATTGTTTTTATATAAGGCTCCAATAGTTTGACATTTTAATAGTCTTTTTTTTATTGAAAAGAATTTTTTTTACAATATATTTTCATCATGTTTTTTCTCCTCTCCCAAGTGCTTTTCACCCCTATCCACTCAACTTTGTCTTTTTTTCTCTCTTAAAAAAAAAGACCTCATCTAACCCCCACTAAAATATAAATCAAATAAGTAAAAGACCAATAATGCAAAAAATGCCAAAGTAAAGCAAAATGAAACAAGTTCACAAAAATGCCATAATATTTTGTGTGTGTGTGTGTGTGTGTGAGAGAGAGAGAGAGAGAGAGAGAGAGAGAGAGAAAGAGAAAAAGAGAGAGAGAGAAGACAGACAAACAGGAGAGACAATTTGTGCACTGTGGCATACAAATACATGCATAAGATAATAATTTAAAATATTTTTGTCAGAAAGTAGGGGTTATATTCATATTAGATTTCTTGAATTCCACATTGATAAACACTTTTTTTTGGCATTGTTAACATTACTTCAAAATTTGAAACTTGGCAACTTAAGTTCCTTTACATGGATTCAGACATTTCAACAAGATTCAAGATTTTAATGACACTTTCTACCGACGTAAGTTGTCCACTTGAAATGAAATTCTTGTTAATTCTTACAGTTTGTTGGGTTTTTTTCCCCATTCTGTTTGCTGGAGTGTCCTTTCATAGTTGGTTTTTCTCTGTGGTGTTTTGAGTAAGCTTGTTGGCTAACTGAAATACTACTGTCCTGATTCTTAGTGGATATCACTAGCTGTTTACTTGAATAAGAATTACTGAAGGATTAGGAGGGTGGGCAGATTCTATTAAAATTAGTTTTGTTTTTTTCTTACATAGTGAATTACTTTGCATAACTGCTTTTCTTTAAATTGATAAACTGGGTTCAAAGCAGTTTTGGAGACACAGCAAAGTTGGATGGAAGGCAGAGAGTTCTGTTGTTGTCTGGAGATGGATCAGATACAGTCCATGGGCTGGTGTCAAACCATTATTACAGCAGTGCATTTGTAAGCACTAGACTTAGCGGATGTGGTGGGGCCAGCAGTAGGGAGGTTGAAGGAAGAGGATGTTAGACCAGCCTAGGACTACATAATGAGACTGAATCAAAAATTACATGGATTTTTTTTTCCTCATAGAATTTCATATTATTGTTTGTGGCCTGGACTCTATCATAGCCAGAAGATGGATCAATGGAATGCTGGTAAACTCTTCAGTGCTGGCATTGTTTAAAGATCTTTGCTGTTGCTTTTGACATAGCCCAAAGCAAAATTGTCATATATTTGTAAAATAAGAATTTGTTTAATTTTAAATTAAGTAGATAAATACCACTGTTATTTCCTGTCATTGGTTTTCAGTGAGAAATATTTATCGTTAGGAATAATTTCTTCATTCTGATATGTTGCTGAGTCCCAAACTGATTCCTAGAATTTGTTGGAAGCATGCTGCTGCTTTTACCCCCATTCCCTGTACCCTTCTTTAAACCCTTTAAAACCTTTTCCTAGATATCTCTTCTAAATTACGAAGATGGTGTGTTGGATCCAAGCTCCATTGTCCCTTTGATAGATGGAGGGACCGAAGGCTTTAAAGGAAATGCCCGGGTGATTTTACCTGGAATGACTGCTTGTGTTGAGTGCACCCTGGAACTTTATCCACCGCAGGTCAGCAGAAAAACTCCTGCATTTCTTTCTTAGTATCTGGGGCTGTAATTAGTGCTGGTTATTACATTTAGTCAGTGTCTGGTGTTTGTATTGTGGATAAACATATATTTAAAGATATGCTAAGGCCAACAGGTATAGGTTAGTATTTGCCATAATGAGGGCATGGGCTTAAACTTGTGCATGTCAGCATCAAAACAAAATCAAAATCTAAACAAAATTTACTAAGAAGAATAAAGTATGACAGTCTACTGTGAGAGAAGACACTATATATCAAGATGGTCTTCTTTTTATGGTTTCATTTTTGGCAGGGTTTTTTTTTATTTTGTTTTGATTATGTGTATGTATATGTGTGAGTATGTAGGTATGTGAATGCAATGTCCCTGAAAGTGAAAGGTGACAGATCCCTCTGTAGCTGGTAGGTTGGTATGAGCTGCCTAATGTGGGCACTGGGAACCAAACCCAGGTCTTCAGAAAGAGGACTATACACTCTTAACTGTCCTTCTAGTCCCTTAATGTTTTATTTAAGAGAAATTACAAAGTTATTCGGGATAAATTATATTCTGTTTTTTTTCCCTGTATACCTGCACTTAATCTGTAGTTTTATTGTCCATGGTTCTAGCTGCCTGTAGGCTGCAAATATCAAAATAAAATTCCAGAAATAAATGATTTATTAGATTAAAATTGCCCTCCCCCAACTTTTTAAGTTGCATCCATTTCTGGGTAATGTGAAATTTTGAATCATCTTGTACTGTCACAATATACTTTTAGATTTAATTTTAATTGCTTATTTCGGTGAATACATGTGTACACATGGGTGCAGGTGCATTAAGAAACAGGAAGCATTAGGTCTCCTGGAGTTGTGAGTCACCTGATGTGGGTGCTCCTCTGCAAGAGGGGTTAACATTCTTTCCCTAGTCCCTGAATCCTTTTTTATTAATGTTATTTTAATCTCTTATTGTTCCTAATTTATATGCTGAACTTTATCTTAAGATACAGTGTGTGTCCATAGGGTTCAGACATTTGTTGGGGTCCTAGGACATACCTTTCTTGAATAAGGAAGGTCTACTGTAATTATTTTAGAGAACAAAAGTACTAGGAAAAGGACTGGTGAGATGGCCCAGCAGATGAAGGTACTGAGTTCATGGTGGAAGGGGAGAGTCGTAAGTTTCCTTCTGACCTTCACATATATATTGCAGCATGTGCTCCTACACACATACATGCAAAATAAATGTAATGAAAATTGAAAAATAGGATTAAGAGCGATCTTTTCAAAGATGGTTTCTTTAATCTACATATTCATTTTAAAAAATAGTTACAATTTTGATTTATAAATGGTAGCAGCCCTATGAGTATTAACTTATAATTGATTTAATTCTGATTGTGCTTTTGTGTTGATATGTATTATACCTTCACATTAAACACAGGTAAAACAAAATCATTCACATTTCAGAATTTATTTAATATTTTTCTTCTCATTGCCAAAAGAACTTGGGTGAATATGCTCCAAAAATGTAGAATGAATGTGTCTCTTTATAGGCAGCTCAACGTAAAGATGCTGATTCCCTCTTATTAGTATAGCAGTTTGAACGTTTTATAGTGTTTTGTTATATAAGAGTTGAAATAAATGTTATGAACTAAAGCAGACCTGGACATTGCATTTTAAAATAACTCATTATTTAAATTTTACTAAGAAAGACAAATTGTTTTTTAGGTCAATTTCCCCATGTGCACCATTGCATCTATGCCCAGGCTACCAGAACACTGTATTGAGTATGTAAGGATGTTGCAGTGGCCTAAAGAGCAGCCTTTTGGAGGTACTTTAACAGTCTAGACTTTAGAAAGTAATATATTATTCATTTTGACATTCATATAAAAATTGCCTTATGGTTATATATGTCTGTCTTCCCCAAAACAGATGGGGTTCCATTAGATGGAGATGACCCTGAACATATTCAGTGGATTTTCCAAAAGTCTGTAGAGAGAGCATTACAGTATAATATTAGAGGTGTTACCTATAGACTCACTCAAGGTGAGTTAATGAACCGTTGTGATTGTGGGATTGGTGGGGATGCTCTGTGGGGAGGATGCTTGACTAGAGAGTATTTAGAGATTGCCATCCATTTGAAGTTCATTAAGGAACTATGGAAGTGATAGTTTCCCAGTTACCTGAGGTAGGAGGGAACTGAGTTTAGCAGAATGGGTACTTCTCAACTAGTGGGGACTGAATGGTATCACCGACTGGTACTTATACACAATTGGAAGAGACCTGTCTTCAAAGTCTGTTTACTTCATCTTTCACTAAAGGGGAAATCATTCCCTTCTGGGAGCAGTAAAAAGACTCTCTCTCTCTCTCTCTCTCTCTCTCTCTCTCTCTCTCTATATATATATATATATATATATATATATATATTTTTTTTTTTTTTGGTTTTTCGAGACAGGGTTTCTCTGTAGTTTTGGTGCCCATCCCGGAACTAGCTCTTGTAGAGACTATATTTTAAGCAGGAATCTATGTCTTGTTTGGTTTGAGTTTTGTCCAGTATTTTACACAATCTAGTTGCTTTTTATTTTATTTTTAAATTTTTATGTTAAGAGTGTTTTGCCTACTTGTATGTACATGCATTTTGTGCATGCTTGGTGCCCACAGAGGACAGAAGACGACATTGGATCCCCTGGATGAAGTTACAGAAAAATGTGGGCTTCATGTGGGTACTGAGAACTGAATTGGGGTCTTCTGGAAGAGCAGTAAGTGCTCTTAACTATGAGCCATCTCTCCAGTCCCTAATGTCCTCTTCTACTCGTAGTTTCTAACTGTTGAGCACAGCAATTGCATTTTCTCCACATTTGTAATTTTTACCACTTGCAAGTCTTCCTGTTTCCTCAGTGTCACAGGATTCAAGTTTTGGTGTTCTTCCCTGACCAGCATCCAATTATCCATCCTTGGATCTTCTAGGCCTGAGTGCAGCATTTTAGGGTTAGCCTTATCTCTGAAGATGGGTACAGTCCTAAAGGAAAGCCGATGTGTTGCTATCATTTGTTGTTTGTATTGATGTTCTATTTCCATTCTTTGATGTTGCTATTCATTAAAATCTGCATATCTTTTCACCAGTGCAGTTGCTAGGCCTTCTCTTCCCCTTTTCTCCCTCCTTATTCCTCCTCTCTCACAGAATTCTAGAATTCTAGGATTGTTTATTGAATTTGTATATTGGTTCTGGAGATTGCCTAGGGCCTTAGCAGCCTTTTAGATTTGTCTCATCAGTTATCAAGTCTTCTTGGGTCCTTTACAAGGAAGCCATGAAAGATTTTTCCAGATGCTCTACAGAAGCCTGGGTGTTCTGTCCTGAGTGCGGAATCAGTTACAGTCCCTGAAAGTGTCTCCTCTAACGTGGACTCACAATGAGCAGTCATCCTGCTCAGCCTTGGTGGCTAGTGTTCCAGTCCCATTTTAGTTCATCCCTTCTGGAGTTTTACTAAATTCTCTAGAAAGTGCTTTGTGTTTTCTTTGCAAGTTTGTCATTTCTCTTCTGTGATTATTTCCTTTTATTTACTCATATTCTACTATTGTCACTTGAAAGTTCAGTTCATGCCTACTGCCTGTTTTCTCACCTTTCCCTCCACCAGCCTGCCTTGTGCTCCTGCCGAAGCGCTAGGGACACATCTTGCAGTGCTTCTTCACCCTCCTGGATCATGTGGTTTCTTCTAGAGCAAGCAATTCAAGTGCAGTTAGAAGACAGTCTTTCTTTGTACTATAGGAGACAGTTTGTTCATTACTTAGATGACCATGGCAGTGCAAATCATAGTCAGAATGAGAACTGTGTGTCGGATTTTGTGTGGTTGGGACTGTAGTGTAAAAGATACTTTTTAAAAGTTGTTTTTTTTAATTGTGGTATTTTGTGAATAGAATGACTTGAACTAGCTAACTATATCAAAAATAATTAGGCAACTTTTTGTTTACACCTATTCAGGCTTTTCAGACTCTAGTACAGTGTATCAGTATATAAGACTAATGTGGGATGGGCATGTGTGGGCCCAACCCATTCCTACATGTATACTAGGGATAGTGTGGATGTGACATTTAATTTCTCAGCCTTGCTTTCCTTCTGTTTAGAACAAGGATGGTGTGACTAGCCTCACCATGTCAGCAACATTAAATAATATTTACTGTTCACACTTTCACGCTGTCCCTGGAGTATAAGGAAACACTGTTGTGTTACTTCTTTATCATCATGTAAAACTACAAAGACTATTTCAATACTATTACTTAATATTTCCAACACACTATAGAATACTGGGAATGTGAAAGAAGATAGTTCATGTTTAAGCTTTTTAGGATTTTAGGTTTTTTTTTTTTTTGTGGAGGGGGGTTCATTTGTTTTGAGATAGCATTTTTCTGTGTAGCACAGACTGGCCTCAGACTCATGGTTCTTCTGCTCCAGCTTCCCAAGTGCTGGGAATAGGCACATGTCACTGAGACTGGCTGTGCCCAATTTCATTTCTTGATTTGAAAGCCTGAAAAATCAAGTTTCAGAAAATGGGATTTAACAATCAGGCTTTAAATGATTTAATTCTATTACTTTAACTTAAGGTGACTGTTTATTTAAACAGAGCTGGAAAGATGACTTAGCTGTCAAGAATTCTTATTATCCACAACTGCTTCTAACTCTAACTTCTGGGGATCAAATAGACTCTTTTGGACTCTAAGGACCCTACACTCACATGTTAACATACCTGCATATGCATGTATGTGTGTACATACGTGCAGACACACGTACTCATGCCCCCACACATAATTGAAAATAAATCTTGAAAGAAAAGAAAAGAAATGACCATTTTTTTATTTCGTGAATTTTTTCAGGGGTAGTAAAACGAATTATTCCTGCAGTAGCTTCTACAAATGCAGTCATCGCAGGTAAAGCAAAAAAGATTTTCTCAGTTTTACTTTTTGCTTTGATATTTGACTTAATATCTAAATTGACATTTTAGTAGTTACTTGTGTTCTAGGAATCTGATATCTTCTTGGTTACCCAAACCAAATATGTTACTATATCCTCTGTATATCTTGTATCATTATCACAGTAAAGGGACATCTTAGCGTGTCTTTTTACTCATAGGCCTAGATTTTCATTCATCTAAGGAAGACGAACGAAAAGGTGTATTGCTGGATTATGTAAAATAAATATAAAACTTGTTCTTTCCTGTGTTTTTAAAATTATGTATTTTAACATCTATTTTTTCTATAGAAATTTATTTGATTTATCACTCACTTTCAAAGTATTTAATTTTTGCCGAGTTAAAATGCCTTTATTTTCTCTCTAGCTGTGTGTGCCACTGAGGTTTTTAAGATAGCCACAAGGTAATGAGTTTTATTTTTAACTTGAATATAGCTCCATGTTAAAACCTTGCTCAGTTAGATAAACATCAACATTTTTTCATTACAGTGCATATGTTCCCCTTAATAATTACTTGGTGTTCAATGATGTAGATGGACTGTACACATACACATTTGAAGCAGAGAGGAAGGTTAGTAGTGTTAAACTAATGGAAATGTTTTCATTGTTCAGCCCTTGCTTTTATATATTATTAGCTAGGAATGTGAAGGTAAATATTCATGTTCTGAGCTACTAACGCTAATCATATGTATTTTTTGTTGGTTAGCTTAAATAAATAATGTAAAGCAAAATAATTTAGAGGGAATTCTATATTACAAAAACAGACTTTAAAGCAGAAAATAATCCAATATGCATGATTGTTAAACAATTTGATTTCTATATCTTTTCTTAGAAAAAGACTGACATTAGTTTGTGTCCCTCTATTCTTTTATGTCTGCAGGAAAATTGTCCCGCATGTAGCCAGCTTCCGCAGAACATTCAGTTTTCCCCGTCAGCTAAACTACAAGAGGTTTTAGACTATCTGACCAATAGTGCTTCTCTGTAAGTGTTCAGAGTTTTTGTTATTGTAAAAATCATTTAAACTTTAAAATGAGCAAGAATTATCTCTTTCAATAAAATGTGTGCTACTTTATGTAGGCAAATGAAGTCCCCAGCTATCACAGCCACATTAGAGGGGAAGAACAGGACACTTTACTTACAGGTCAGTAGTCTTCAGTTTTACATTTTTCAAGGGAATTGTATTTTTTTCTTAATGTGCTATACATTAAAATATTGTTTTCCAGTCAGTAACATCTATTGAAGAACGAACAAGGCCCAATCTTTCCAAGACGTTAAAAGGTATTTTAAGCAATTGTATATATTAATAGTTTCCTTTTTTAGTATTTTTTAGTAGTAGTAAATGTCTGCGCGTGCTCTTGCTCTCTCGTTCTCTCTCTTTCTCTCTCCCCTTCTCTCCCTTCCTCCCTCTCTCCCCATGTATGTCTGTCTCTCCCCAGTACCAGGGTTCACAATCAGTAACACTTGACTTTCTAGGAAGGTGTCTCATTATTGCTGTCTCATAAGCCTTTGGTGTTTGGAGATAGGATGCCTTGCTTTTGCTTTAGTTGGTGTTGAACTTGTTTGTAGCCCAAAATTGGCTTTGAAATTATATTTGCACTTAATTAAATATGACCAAGTCATTATTACTTATACTATAAAAGTAATAGAATTTATGGTTCTTTATTTTAATAGAAAAAAATATAAAACTCCAAGAAATAAAATTTTATCTCTTTAAAAAAGAATTGGATTTTGAAACATATCTGAACTATACAACTATTATAATGTGTGTGTATGAGTATATTCTTTTTGTTGAGGTACTTATTTATTTTTGTTTGTGCTAATGACACTCTTTCCTATTTTAGAATTGGGACTCGTTGATGGACAAGAACTGGCTGTTGCTGATGTTACCACACCACAGACTGTACTATTCAAACTTCATTTTACTTAAGGAAAATAAATCTATAAACAATAGAAAATTCATAGAAATAATATACTTTATGAATGCTAAGAAATATAATTGAAGAGTGGGGAAGGTGAGGCCGAGGGGACATCCAAGAAAGGAAATTTAATTGATGTCATTTTTAGCATTAGTGTTGCTAGAATTTGACTTTTATATATATATATATAAAATGAGTGACTCTTTTTTAACTTTCTAAGTTTCTCTGGAAGACTGAACTTTGGGGTTGGGCTAGTAAGCATTCTCATTAGTCATACGGAAAACGATGCTTGGAGAGAAAGATTATGAACAAATGTATTGCTCCTTAAAGCAGGACAAACACTGTCTTTTGTGTGAGTTTGTTATTATGGTCAAAGAACGTATTCCTCAGCTTTCATTTGAGTGTCCACATGCATAGAAATGTATCCTTGAATGGAAATGAGGAATTATGTTATAGGAACATTAAATATTACAACCTGACATCTACGTATATCAGACATAGGCTGTTTCTTCATTACTACTCATATAATTGTGGCTATCCAAATGTGTATTATTGTAGAGTTTAACTTATCCATAATAATTTGTAAACAGTATTACAGACTAATAATACCTGTGCATGAAAATATGAAGTATTTTCATGTGTTTATTTGCAATGCCATAGAGACCACTATGCACAAACTTAAACCAAGACAATGGCTGTTCAAAGAAAATTAATGTTTAAACAGTTATCACTGATGCTTTTGCACTATTTATTAATAAAACCATACATTGTCTACTTTTTTATTGGAATTTTAAAGTATATTAATAATAAATAGTTCCATAGTGGTGTTGAATAATTTTTAAATATTTAAGTTATTACCAAATTTTTGTTGCACCTAAGTTAAAATTTTGCTGATAAATGGGATGGCTAAATTTTTATAATAAATGCCTGTTTTTTTTTAAAAATACTAAAATCAAAGTGGAATGCAAATACTAAAAAAAAAACCCCAAAAACCTGCTGTTGTAATATTTTAATGTGGGAACAAATAGTACCTGTTTTTTCATTCTTTGTTTTTTATTTAGTTTACGGTATTTGTTTAATTGTTTCATTGTACTTTTTTATTTGTAAGATTTGTGGAATGTTAGTGGATAAAGTCAGTCTGTCTTTCTGGTGTGGGTATGATGCAGGGATAGAACCTAGGACCTCCTGTTAGTATTCAGGCATCTGTTCTGGCCTGCCCCTGGGATTCTGATAGGCTATGACCTCAGCTGTAGTCACTAGAGCACCTCCTGTTGCAGGGTCACTGTGTGTAACTGTGTTCCCTTTTTAAAGGGCCCTGACTCTCTTTCCCCCTTCTCTCTCTTCCTCTCCCTCTTCTGCTTCTCCTCCTCTTCCCCCCTCCCCTCCCTTCCTCTTCTCTCTCTGTGCCTGTCTTCTTTTTTGCTGATCCTGTCCCCAGAGGCTGGTCTCTCCTTTCCCTTCCCTCTTTTTACATTCCCTTTTCCTTAATAAAAATCCCTCCACATGAACTCTGTTGCATAGCGTCTTTCTCTCTTGCTTTTTTCTAAACTATAACACCTCCCACATGTTTGTCAAGTGCTCCATCACTGAGCCATACCCCATTTATTGTTCTTTCTAGCTCCATGTTGACAAATCTAGTTTCATTATAAAACCATATGGAGAACTAGAGAGATGGCTCTCAGTAGTTAAGAGCACTGGATGCTCTTCCAGAGGACCCAGGTTCAATTCCCACTACCCATATGGCAGCTCACAACATCTGTAACTCCAGTTCTAGGGGATCTGACACCCTCACACAAACAAATGTGAACATAAAATAAATAATAAAATGTTTTTTAAAAAGCATTATATGCTTAAAAATAAAAGTAGGATCATTGGACAATAGTGGCTCAGGCCTTTTACCAGCACTTGGGAGACAGAGGCAGACCTGGTCCACAAAGATAGTTCCAGGACAGTCAGAGCTATTACACAGAGAAACCCTGTCCCAAAAAACCAAATAAATAAACCACATGGTACAATTTATATGTTTTATCCAAAACGTTACAGAGTCAACACAGTTTTTCTTTGTGGTTGTTTCTGGGATCAGAATTAGGGCCGTGTACATTGCTAGGCCAATGTTCCATCGCTAAACTGTATCCCCCAGCAAGTCTTTTTTTTTGTTTTGTTTTTTTGTTTTGGTAAGATAAGGTTTCATTGTGTAATCTAAATAGGCTTTGAACTGTGTCGCTCCTGCCACTGCCCCCCTTGTGAGATGAGAGAGGCCAAGTGAAGTATCTACAACCAAGGAAAAGGGGTGCCTGCAGAGATGTGACTCTGGGAGAGTCACTCATCAAAGCAGGATGCATTCTACCTGAAGCTTTCAGAGGGCGTGAAGTCAGCCCTGTTGAACCATTTCAGACTTCAGGCTCCAAACCAGGGAAATGTTTGTGCAATGTTAAGCCGCTCCATTGGTGGTTGTTGCGATAGTCTAGGGAATGTTTTGGAGAATTATAATTACATCAGTTCTCCCTTCCCTTTCCTTCCCCAAACTCACTTATATACCCTTCCTTACTCTTTCAAATTACTGTCCCCTTTTCTCATTATTTGTTGCATACATATGTTTGTGTATACATATGCATTTTTAGATACATAAATTCAGCCTGATGACTCTGTATAATGTTGCTTGTATATGTTTTCTGGGCTGACCATCTGGTATTAGATAACCACTGGCGTGCTCTTCCTGGGGAAGACTTGTTTCTCCCGTTCCTACCATCGCCTTTCTCACTTATCTCTAGTTCTTTGTGTAAGATTTTCACAAGGGGCTGAAACTCTGGATGTCTGTATGAAATTTAGCTTGTAAATGCTGGTAGAATTTTTTTCTTTAGCACTATCAGACCAAACAACTGCTTACTGGACAAGGAAGGCCATCGACTTTAAATTTCCTTTCATGACCAAGTGTGGGAAAAGTGCATTCAGACTATATCTTTTTTTTAGCAGTGTGCACAATATATACTGATGGGTTATAATTTATTGCTTCCCAAGTGTCTTAGCCACACCAAACCGCTATTACAAATCGCCATAAAGTGACTGGTTCACAGACAACAGAAACTTGGGTGTTTACAGTTCCAAAGAGTGGGAGGTCCAAGATCAACACAGCTCTTGTCCTGATGAGGGCACGCACCTACTTCTGGTTCATGACTGGCATGGCCTTGGTACGTCGTGCTTAGAGGGCAAAGATACTCTGAGACCTTTAATTAGGCATTCTTTCTGGCGTCACCTCCTGACTCGGGAAGTTCGTAAAAGACACACCCATTGACAGAGGAGTGTGCTGATGAACGTCAGTCAGATTACAGAACTCAGTTTCGAGGAAGGTTGTCCAGTTCGTAAATGTTCAGGATTTGGAGACAGTGCCCATAAAGTCGGGCATAAAGTATTTTTCGAGTGCCAAGAGAAATGTGAGGCCTAACCGCTGTGTTTACTGAGAGGCACGTGCGGCTCGGCTCGCCCCGGGAATTCCAGACGCAGACCGCCTTCAGTGCACAGAGAGCGAGCACAAACCTGGATAGTCGGCCCTCAGAAACCGTCGCTAAGGTGTTCCCGGCCACTTCCACTCCCGGATGTGGCGTCACGCCACCGCCTCTGTCCTGGGCGGAACTCGGCTCCCGGATCTGGGGGTTGTGTACGTGAAGGGCGGCGCATGCGCGCCAGCGCCGGGCTCAGCTGTGCAGGAGGCTGCGAGCGGCCGCGGGAGGCGGTGGGCCCTGGCCACCGCTGAGGCCGCCGGAGCCGGCTCAGCCGGCGCTCAGGAGGGGCCATGAGCTGGTTCAACGCCTCGCAGTTGTCCAGCTTCGCCAAGCAGGCCCTGTCTCAGGCCCAGAAGTCCATCGACAGGGTCCTGGACATCCAGGAGGAGGAGCCGAGCGCCTGGGCCGAGCCCATCCCGTACGGCGAGCCGGGTAAGCGGGTACCAGGGAGTCGTGCCTGCTCGCCATCAGACCCCAGCCCGCCTGCCTCGGCCCCGCTGCGGGTCCTGCTGATCTCAGGTGTCAGCTCACAGCCTGTCCCTGTCCCAGGCCCTTCCTGCAGTGTCCTGAGCACAGCCTCCTCTCCCCTAATTGCTCCGCGTCTTCCGCAGTTTTAGTCCTAGGTCCAAACTGTAAATTCCCGAAGTCAGGGAGCCCCGCGGGTGGCACTTAATGAACACTTCACGCTTTGAGGCACAGACTTTACAAAAACACTTCCTCGTCTTCAAAACAACCCAAGTCAGGGCTGGTAGTATCCGTGTTCTACAGAAGAGCTAAACGAAACTCAGAATGCATAAATAGCTTGCTTCAGGTGAGGAACAGAATGTACTGGGGATAGTACTAGGGGACTGTGTACTTGCTCCAAGAGTGCCCAAGTGTAACACCTTTTCTGCAGAACACGTCTTTCAGATTGGCTGAAATGGCTGAAATTGCTCTTTTGAGGGCCCAGTTACTTGTGTCCAAGTCTGAGGGGGTACTTGAGCAGTTTCACGTGTGTAGCAAGGGACACATGAGTACCAATCATTGGATAAAAAGAGTACTTGATCGCCTTCTGGTTTCTGGTTCTAGCTGTACTTTGTTAAAGGCTCAGAGCCCAAGTTTGAACCATTGATATCTCAGTTTATGTGTGTGTGAAGGTATGTCATGATCTTCTTTTCTGTGTGTGAGATGATCTTGCTGTTGCTTAGCGAACCTTGCTTTTTGTGGTTGTACCCCATAGTCTGAGTTACTAAACTGAAGATCAAATAAGTTTCAAATATACTCCCCCCCCCCCCGAAATCTGAGACATGAATAGAGCTGTATAACTTATTTCTAAGGGCAGGTTATCTGGAATGGAGTCAAGTTTACATAGATGCTATTTTCATTGATCACCGGTTGTGTTTTGGATTACAGAATGACTTTGGTCTGAAGAATGGGAGAGTTTAGGTGGATGTGAGATAATTGCAGTTTCCTATCACGGTCTGCAAGAGACTAATTGAAATCCTAGAATCCACGAGGATGATAATTAGCTAGCTAGTAGCCCTAATCTAAGTGGCAGACCTCAGCTAAATAGCACACCTAATTTTGCTTTAAGCTTTGTTTTTTCTTTCTCACACATTGAACAAATGACTGTAAAAATCTGCCCTCAGCTCAGAGTTTCCTCAGCACTTCATTTGAGGTAGTTTTGGAGCCTTATTAAAGGACAGACTTTGTTAAGGGGCTTCTTTAGGAAATCCCCAGCTAATGTGTGCCCTCCCCAGCAACCTCTAATTGCACGTAATTTTGGTGATTTTGCTGCTCTACTTTTTGATTTATGACAAAATATATAAAGAAATACTTCAGGTTTGAAAAGAGAGGAACTTGCTGACTAGTCAGTCATTAAATACATAAATGCAGTAGGACAATGATCTTTTATCCTGTTACTTGTGTTTTTTAATAAAACGCTGATTGGCCAGTAGCCAGGCAGGAAGTAGAGGCAGGGTGACCAGGCAGGAAGTAGAGGCGGGGCAATAAGAATTCTGGGAAGACGGAATTCTGAGTCTGCAGTCCTGACCCAGCCATAGAGGAAGCAAGGTGTGACAGCCTCGCTGAAAAAGGTACCAAGCCACAAGAATTTTGGGCTAATGTAAGTTATACAAATTAGTTAATGAGAAGCCTGAGCTAATGGGCCAATCAGTTTATAACTAATGTAGACCTCTGTGTGATTTATTTGGGACACCGCTATGGGACCTGTTGGAACAGAAACCTCTGTAACTAGGACTTAATGGCTGCAGGATCCAGTGGGACAGAAAACCTCAGACAATACATTAAAGTGGGTTTATTCTCTAGAACTTACTTTTCACATCAGTTTAATTATGATTTTCAAGAAGGAACATCACTATCTCAGGTTCAGTTTTGAGTGTTGTCTGTTTAGCTTATAATTAAGTTTTATTATTTAATGTTACAAGAATAAAATGATTGTGTGGCTAAATAGTGCTGTGACTACATGTGGCCTGTTAGTGAAGTTTTGAACTGTTTTTGTGAGATCAATCACATATCTGGGACAGGTTATAAAACCCATGTCATAACTTTAAGCATGCTGGGAGGGAAATAACATACTTGCTTTGGGTGGGCAAAGGCAGGCATGGTCTTGTACTTGTTCATAGACCCTCTCAAGTCAGCCCACACTGGTTTTATTCTGTTAGGCCAAAGTTAACCCGGAAACTAATCAGTGATGCTATAAGCCAAGAGTTCGGCCGCTTCAAGGTACAGGGTGTATTTTATAGTTTTTTTTTGTCTCTCACATACAATCTGATAATGATTGAAATATTAATGCTAGATAAGTTTTATTTATTGAATTAATTTATTTTTGTCAAAGGAATAAGTCTCCCAGTGAGTGGAGGATGGGATACATCAACCTGGGGATTGAACTCAAGCACTGAACCTCAGAGTCCACCAACAGCCTCTCCTAAAGCAATTACAAAGCCAGTTCGAAGGACTGTCGTCGATGAGTCTGAAAATTTCTTCAGTGCCTTTCTTTCACCATCAGATGTCCAGACCATTCAGAAGAGTCCGGTGGTATCAAAACCTCCAGCTAAATCACAGCGGCCAAAAGAAGAAGTGAAAGGTAGTTTACAAGAATCCTCGTCCCCTGGCCCGTCCAGAACTCCTGAAACAGCTAAGTCAGAAGTGCGAGAGACTGTGTGTATCTCAGGAGAAACCCCGGCTGTGGCTACTCCATCACCTGTACCTGAAGGCAAACATGGAGAAACTGCTTGTGAAGAGTCTGAGGTGAAGGTGCCTGCTGTGCGGTTGAAAGCGTCTGAAGGTGTAGTTAACGTAAACACAACAACAGAAGATGTATCCACCACCTCCACCCAGTCTCTCACAGCAGAAACTAAGGATGTGACTTTGGAACCTAAGGAACAAAAACACGAAGACAGACAGAGCAATACACCTTCTCCTCCTGTTAGCTCCTTCTCATCGGGCACTTCTACCACCAGTGATATTGAGGTTTTAGATCATGAGAGCGTAATAAGCGAGAGCTCAGCTAGTTCAAGGCAAGAGACTTCAGATGCAAAATCAAGTCTTCATCTCATGCAGACGTCATTTCAGCTGCTCTCTGCATCTGCTTGTCCCGAGTATAGCCGCTTAGATGAATTCCAAAAGCTCAATGAGAGCTGCTGCTCGTCGGATGCTTTTGAAAGGATAGACTCGTTTAGTGTGCAGTCTCTAGATAGCCGGAGCGTAAGCGAGATCAACTCAGATGATGAACTGCCAGGCAAGGGCTATGCTTTAGCGCCTATAGTAGTGAATCCTTCAACCCCAAAGACTAGAGTAGTAGAACCCACTGAAGAAAAAGCTGAAGAAGAGGAAGGAAACGAAACGTTAATCGCACCTTCTGAGGAAGCAGAGTTAGAGGAAAGTGGCCGAAGTGCTACCCCTGTTAACTGTGAGCAGCCAGATACGCTGGCTTCCCCCGTGCCGGGAAGTGAAGGAGATCTTGTCTCTGGACCGGCCACTGATCAGTGCGAAGCTGCTGGGAGTCAGCCGGAGGCACTGCCCGAGAAAGAAGATGTTTGCAAGGTAACTGTAGTGTTTGGGTTGGGCTGTGTCGGTGATGAAAACACTTTCATGGATGTGTGATGCTTTGAAAAAGTAGATATCTGGTCATCTAATTGTAACAGTAAGGACCTTAATGTTAAATTGTTTGAAATGTCTGCAAGGCAGCTATGATAGAATAAGTAGATCTGAAAAAGCTTCACATTTCCATTTTGCATCTTTATTGTTGAATCCTTATCCCTTTAAAATTCTTCTATGCTGTATATATCCTCATGTCAGTTTGCAAAGGACTGTTTATGTCACAGGTGTCTTGTTAAATCAAGCCGAATGTTACTATTTTTTTCTTATATCAGAATGTTTTATGTGTATATACTATTTATGGGGAATTTTAGATTTTGTCTAAATGAATACTTTATATGAATATACTGTTGATGCTTTTCTGTGATTAGTATTCTAATGTTGATGTTTTCATTGATATAACTAATCTGCTTCTTACAGTGTTTTGGCTTGGTTTCTCCTTATGTTAGTTTTGATATCTGCTATTAATAGCTATCCTACATGAATGAGGAAAGGAAATACCTGGGGACCAAAAGTAAAACTTAAGACTGACAAATGACTACATACATGCAAATCCCTAATACATACAAGAGAAAATGGTGTCGGTTCTTTAATTTTAAATCAGAGCTTTGGTTTTCCTGATCCTTACAAATTAAACAGGAGCTGGCGTCTTAATAGGCTTCTGAAATGTACATGTAACATATGTGGAGAAATATACTGCGAGGACTCAGTTTGCCTTACCACCTTCTGAAAGCAGCAGGTTCTGTTTCCTGGGTTTAATGTTATTCAGGAACACAACGTCATGCTATCCTTCTGGATGAGTGGTAGCAACCTTGGAGTATATGCTGATATCTGAATCCCTGAAAGCCAGCACTAGTTACTGTTGATGTTTTCAGTGCCTTTATGAAGGTAAGTGATGTTTAGCCTGTCCTGCCTCAGACGGGGCTTTTTTGAAGCTAGAGAGGCACCGTTTCTCTCTTGACAGCTAACTTTATTACTGCTTTAGCAAGACCTAAGGAATGAGATCAGAGAATTGCTTCTGTCATCTTTGTATTGATGCGTCCCAGAAAATTCAAATTATATGCTTATGGGTTTGTAAAAGTATTTTTATTTTTAAGTACAGTGGATAATAATAAAAAAGTTACATGTTTGGGTTAAAGAATAATAAGAGAGCTAATGGGCCAAGCAGTGATTAAAAAAAAAAAAGAATAAGAATACCGAAGGCTATCTCACTACCACTAAACGAAGATCTGAAACATTACCAGACATTTGACTTTTTTTGTTTGTTTGTTCAGTTTTACCTATTTTCCTTCCTTAGTGGCAATACAAATAAATTATCCCAGATTTTTCTGTTAGAAACAAACTGCCTTAAATGTTCGTGTGGTTATTTTACTTAGTATGTTCACCACGTGCTTCCTCTAAGGCATACCTAGAAGTGGACTCTGCTGCATCCTCAGATGAGTAGCTGGTCAGCTGGCACTGCCTGATTGTTTTGTGTGCGCTTCCACCAGTTCTGTGCTCCCTGCTTTGTGCTCTCGTAAGAGTTAGCTAGAATTGTTCTGTGTCTACTGTGACCTCAGCTTTGGTTTTTAATTTGTGAATGGCTTACTCTTACTGTTCTTTACCTGCATAACAAACGGACTTTTCAAAGTCAAATGATTGGCTTGTGTTTGTTCTCTTTATCCAGACTCTTGAATTTCTGAATGAGAAACTAGAGAAGAGGGAGGCCCAATTATTATCTCTTAGTAAAGAAAAAGCACTTCTAGAGGAAGCTTATGATAACCTGAAGGAGTAAGTATTCAAAGTCTGTGAGTTATTTCACACTGCATGTTCAGGCCAATGTACTTTGATGTTTTGAAATTAACGTGTTTTACACTTTGGGGCTGGAGACACGGCTTAGTAGTTAAGAACACTTGCTGCTTTGCAGAGGACCTGTGTTTGGTTCCCAGCATCCTCATAACTACAAGGGTAGCAGGCTCATATGTGGTATATGTACATAAATGCATGCAAGCACTCATTAAATGAATACAAAATGTTTAGCAGTTGAACTTGTTTATAGTCACTGAAAATTGCATAGTGTTTCTAATATTACCATATTTAAAGTTTTTTTCTCAAATTATCTTTACCATATTACCTTTGGCATTAAAAAATGTTCCATATATATATATATATATATATATATTTCTCCTAATTCTTCTTTTAGTATTAGAGATTTAAAATACACCTTTGCTTTCGTTTTAGTTTTGTACATCTAATATTGGTGACATTTTCACCAGTGGATTTTGTTTGTGGTTTCTTAAAATTTATAGGGCTGAGGATACAGGTCTGTGGTAGAGCATTTTCCTAGCATGCGCAGCCCTGGGTTCAATCCTGAGCAACACCAATAAATATTTGGAGTAAATTTAGCAAGTAGTTTTTCTTTGAAAAAATAATTGGCTGCTAGGCCTGATGGCACACATCTGTAATCATAGCAGAGAAGCAGAAGCAGGGAATGAATTAGAGAGGCCACTTGTACTTTATTGTAGGACCTTGTCTTAAAAACAAAACAGAAGAAAAGTTACTAGACACCACACAGTTCTATTTTAATATAGTCTATATTGGAGAAAATGGCATCTGCATTTTGGGAATGGACCTCATTACTTCTGGAGTATATAAACAGTATCTTCTTTCTCTTGTATTTTGAATCTAGTGAAATGTTCAGAGTAAAAGAAGAAAGTAGTAGCATTTCCTCCCTGAAAGATGAATTTACCCAAAGAATTGCAGAAGCAGAAAAGAAAGTTCAACTAGCCTGCAAAGAGAGAGATGCTGCTAAGAAGGTAATTTAAATTAAACTCTGCAAAACTCCATCAATGGGGGCTGGAGAGATGGCTCAGTGGTTAAGAGCACAGGCTGCTCTTCCAGAGTTCTTGAATTCTATTCCCAGCAACCACATGGTGGCTCACAACCATCTATAATGAGATCTGGCGCCCTCCTCTGTCGTGCGGGCATACGTGGAGGCAGAATGTTGTATACATAATAAATAAATAAATAAATCTTTAAAAAAAACCCTTCATGAATGAACTCATATTTTGTTATTAGAAAAAATAAATAGTAAAAGCATATATGTACTATGTTAACAAGTAAATTATAGATTTTTGTTCTATTAAAATTGGTAGATTTGATGCATTAAAGAAATCTAGGAACTGGAGACTTGGCTCAGTAGACTTTGAAATACCCATTGAGCAAACATGAGGACCTGAGTTTGGATCTCCAGAATCATGTAAAAGCCGGGAATAATGGCCTGTGTCTGCAGCCCCAGTGCTGGGACCAAGGGCTGAGAGAGAGGTGAATCCTTAAAAAGCTCATTAGCCAGCCAGCCTTGACAAATTGGTGAACTTTAGATTCAGACATGTCTCAAAATAAAATGTGAGCAGTAGTCAGTCACCTGATGTCTACTGTGTCTTCCACAGTCGAGCACACAAATGTGCACATTCATGCAAATTTTCTTTAAATGGGTATTTAATGTAATTTATGAAGATATATAGCAAAGATCATTAAGAAAACTAAAAGTGGTAATTCCATCAGAATAAGTAACAATGAAACCTGAATGATGCTATGTACATTTTAAAAAGAAATCATTAGCTGGGCAATTATGATGAACACCTTTGCCTTTAATCCCAGCACTTGGGAGGCAGAGGCAGGCAAATCTCCATGAGTTCAAGGCCAGCCTGGTCTACAAGAGCTAGTTCCAGGACAGCTAGGACTATTACACAGAGAAACCCTTTCTGGAAAAACCAAAATCTAAACCAAAACAAAAAGTAACCATTAGTTCCATAGATCATTTTTTACTACTTCAAACATTCATACTTCCCTAAATACAAATTAAAAGTGTAGTTTATAGTTAATGGATAATGATTCTCTTTTGGCATATGTAGAATTGGCTTGTTCTGACAATCCTTATCTGTGATGCTATTAGCATTTAGGAAGCTAATTCTGTTATGGCAAATCTATTTGTGTTATAGTATGCTTAGCAGTGTCCCTGGCTTCTCCATGTCGCTGTAGTAGTGTGTCGTCCCCCCCCCCCCCCCAGATGCCCCTTGGGCGCCAAGCCGTGCCTATTCAGGAGCTGTTGTGGTGGTGTTCCAATCCGGAGCACTTAAAGCCTTTCTTTGTTAACTGTGGTTTTAGTTACTGAGAAGTCCTGCTGTTACTAGTAACTTAGTGGGTGCATTTGACTTGCTTTCCCACTTTATCAATGTTTGTCAGTGTCCTGCATTTTAATTTCTGTGTGTGGGCACATGTGTGGGGGCGTGTGCAGGTGCACTCACCATGCACACTACAGCCTACGTACGAAGATCTGTGGATCCTGTACATTGAGTATAGGTCATCAGGCTTGGTGGCAAGCGTTTTTAACCACCAAGCATCTCCTAGGACCCCATCCTACTCCTGACTAATGTTAATGGTAATGTATTGTTTTTCTGTGTGCACTCTTACACGGAGTCTCTACCTGCTTTAGCTAGCTCACTTCAGACACTGGCAGTAACTTGAGACACTTAACAAACCTTCCTGTCCTATACTGCTGTGTTCCAGATGCAGAGCGTGGCCTAGAGAGATAGTGAAGGACAGTATAGGAAGTTATTTTACTCGTGTTTCCGTGTTTATATAACTGATGAGTATGGGCTTTTGTGTGGTATTCAAAGCTGTTTCTGTGTCTCAGTTAACTAGGTAATAGGTGATTCAATTGACAGACTTATTATGGGATGCAATTATGGGTGGCTTCTTCAAACGGGAAAGCTGGGGAAACATCCTAGGATGAAAAGAATTCTTTATGATAACCACAGTTTTTTTTTAATTAGGAAGTGAAAACCATAAAAGAAGAACTTGCCACTAGATTAAATAGTAGTCAGACTGCAGACCTCTTGAAGGAGAAAGATGAGCAGATTCAAGGGTTAATGGAAGAAGGTGGGTATTGTGCTGATTATTAAAAATAGTCCAAGAAAAGGAAAAATACTATGTAATAGGTAGTATATGTTTTCTAATAACATATAGCGGGACACACCTGTAGTCCTAGCGACACAGGAGCCTGGAGGATCTGTTGAGCCCAGCCGGTGAAGATAAACTTGAGTAACACAGCAGCTGCCCTCAGAAAAGAAAGAAGGGGGGGCAAGAGGGGGGAACAAGAGGAACAAGAAAAGGAGAGGTTATGAGAAATGAAAACACAGAAGGTGTGGACTTAAACCACACAAGTGGCTTGTAACGGTTTATGGAAGAATGGGAAAGAAATACATGCTGTGTAGCTTTTAAAATATGCTGTAAGCTGGCTGTGGTGGTACACACCAGTCATCCCATCAGCTGGGAGGTCGAGGTTGTATCTAGGATGCTGAGTTTGAAGCTAAAGATCAAATGAAGACTGTTAGCGTCTTGTTTCCTAGAATCCTTTCACGTCATAATTTTAGTATTCATTGATAATTCACGCTCAAGTGAATTTTAGCACTGAAGTTTAAAATTGTTATGGCATTAGAGAAGAACTCATGGATGCTACTGGTTAGATAAAGCTTTCTATGCAGATTCTTAAAGAATCACTGTTTTTTGGCATTTATGCTTTTTTTTTTTATAATCACCAGGAGAAAAACTTTCAAAGCAGCAGCTGCATAATTCTAACATCATTAAGAAATTAAGAACTAAAGACAAAGACAATGAAAATGTTATTGCAAAGCTGAACAGAAAAGCAAAGGAGCTGGAAGAGGAGTTACAGCATTTAAGACAGGTGACTGACTGTCCGTGTTCTCTGGTTATGTGTTGTTACTTCCTGTAATTTACCATGGCTTGTGGGGCATTCAGAATGACTGCAAGGTTTTAGACTCATAGATAAATGGGTAGCTAACATCACTGTGACCCGACACTGGATATGACATGAGCAGCTTGAAGGAGATTCCACCGGAGTGGGAAGGTGTGACAGGCAGCGTGGTGTGTGGTGACAGAAGTGTGTGGCAGCTGTTTGTGATTGTGCCAACCAGGAAGTAGAGAGGCGGGACGGACCCTGAAGGCCTGTTCTCCAGTGGTCTAGTTCCTCCAGCCAGAGGTTCACAGTTTTCCAAAGCACCACCACCAGCAGAACACACGTTCAGACACATGCTCTGGTGGGCAATTTTCTGTTCAAGCTATAGCCAGTATTAGAGATTCTTGGCACTAGCTACCATGTCATCATTTATCCAAAAGTGTTCTTGTCTGTTTTAACATAGATCCTTGATGGCAAAGAAGAAGTTGAGAAACAACATAGAGAAAATATTAGAAAACTAAATTCTGTGGTAGAACGCCAGGAGAAGGATCTTGGCCGACTTCAGGTAGACAAGGATGAACTTGAAGAAAAGAGCCGAAGTACTCAGGCTGCTCTAGATAGTGCGTACAGGTATGAAATATGCAGTGTGTTTAGAATCTGTTACCACAGTGGGAGACTGAAGAAGTCCGTTTTCTTTATTTTTTGAAATTACTTTATATGTGTTGTATTTTGCCTGGATGCATATCTATGTACCACATGCCCAAGGAGACTAGAAGTTGTTGATCCTTAGAACTGGAGTTCAGCCGTTGTCAGCTGCCATGTGGGTGCTGGCAATTCTTAACTACTGAGCAGTCTCTCCAGCTATTCTCTTTTCTATTATCTGATTGCTAGCAACATTTATAGATTTGCCCTTGAGTGAGTTAGACAAAGCAACTTTAGCATAGTCCTCATAATGGCTAGCGTTATTATAAGGTGTGCTTACTGTTATTGTGAGATTTCTGTGGTACATGGAAATTACATTAGTGTGGGTTTGTGTTTACTTTTGCATTGTTCTATTAATAAATGAAAACTATCAATCTACTTTTACAAGAGAACTTACTGATCTTCACAAAGCCAATGCTGCTAAGGACAGTGAGGTGCAGGAAGCTGCTTTGAGGCGTGAGATGAAAGCGAAGGAAGAAGTCTCTGCGGCACTGGAGAAGGCCCAGGAAGAAGCCCGTCAGCAGCAAGAGGCGTTAGCACTTCAGGTAGGCAGTGCGTGGTTAAAGTTACCTTTTATGTATCTGTGCTTGTTTCTGCAAAGTAAAACAGTTCATTAGCAACTGTGAGTCTGTTCTTATATGAGGTACATCTGGTAGGCTTCTGAGATTATGTTACTGGCATTTTAGAGTACTGATTGCACAAACTTCATTTACATGTCTTTTAAAATGCCCTTAGTGCAGTAGTTCTCAACCTGTGGGCCACGAGCTCCTTGGGGGTTGAACAACCCTTTCACAGGGGTCATCTAAGACCATCAGAAAACAGATATTTATATTATAATTCATAACAGTAGCAGTATTACAGTTATGAAATAACAACGAAAATAATGTTATGGTTGGGGTTACCACAGCATGAGGAACTATGTTTTTTTATTTACTTTTTTTTAAAATTTATTTTTAATTAAAAATTTCCATCTCCTCCCCTCCTCCCATTTCCCTCTCCCTCCCCCTCCCCCTCCCCCTCTATCTCCAGTCCTAAGAGCAGTCAGGGTTCCCTGCCCTGTGGGAAGTCCAAGGTCCTCCCCGCTCCATCCAGGTCTAGGAAGGTGAGCATCCAAACAGACTAGGCTCCCACAAAGCCAGTTCGTGCAGTAGGATCAAAACCCACTGCCATTGTCCTTGGCTTCTCAGTCAGCCCTCCTTGTCCGCCATGTTCAGAGAGTCCGGTTTGATCACATGCTCCATCAGTCCCAGTCCAGCTGACTTTGGTGAGCTCCCATTAGATCAGCCCCCAGCGTCTCAGTGGGTGGACGCACCCCTCGCCGTCCTGACTTCCTTGTTCCCAGGTGTCCATGGAGATGTCCCCAGCTAGATCCTTGGGCAGCTGAGGAGAGGGAGCCTGAAATGGCCCTATTCTATAGCCATACTGATGAATATCTTGCATATCACCATAATTAATCTGGCGATGGATTAAGCTAGAGACAGAGACCCATATTGGAGCACTGAACAGAGCTCCCAAGGTCCAAATGAGGAGCAGAAGGAGGGAGAACTTGAGCAAGGGTCTCAGCATTTGAAAGGCAGAGAACAACTGCCTTAGTGGGGTGCACATACCATACCGTTATTGCTTGATTTCCTGTGAGTATGTGCGTACATAATGTGGGGGGCATGGCTCACTGTTAGAGCCTTTTCCTCTTATGTGCAGAGCGCCCAGCACTGCCAGAGGAAGGAGAATTTTATGAAACTAGGTATCCTACTGCCAGAGTAATGTAGATGCATATAATTAAAACATACTGTTTCAAGAGACTACATTGTACAGTTGATTCATGAGCCTGATGAAAAAAGAAAAGGGTTTGGAACACACTGTTTTCAAAATCATCAAATATTGTTGGATGATCGAGGTGTACGCCTTTAAATTCCAGCAGTCAGGAAGCATGGGCAGGCAGATATCTGCAAGTTTGTGGCAGCTTAGTCTATAGAGCAACTTAAAGGACAGGCGGGGCTATGGAGGGAAACCCTATCTTGAAGAAAAAAAAAAGAGTCGTCAGATATTGAACATCTGAAACACACCATTTGGCTATCATTAATGATGCTGCTGTAAATATTCATTACACTTTGAGTTTTTCAGTGTAGGGGTCTGACCAGGGCCTTTGGTGTGCCGGCAAGTGCTGCCCTACTTAGCTGCAGCTCCATTCCACAACAGGTCTTATGTATATGGATATCTAGCTTACCCAGAACTGTTAAAACCAAACTAAAACACACAAGACTATCCTCAGAAACCTCAGTTACCTTTTGGTTTTGTGTTTTATATTTTTGGTGGATAAATTAGAGTTGAAAGCTATATAACAAATACAGTCAGACAGCATTTGCTTCTAATTTATCTCCTCTTTGTTGCTGCTCTTTGGCCGATGTTCCCAGTGTTTCTGTTGTAGATGCAGGAACTGCATTATGTCTGCTTTTCAGTCAAGTCACCCAGGCACCTTTGTCCCCTCCTTACATTAAAGACTACACTCCTACTCCTTTACAACTTGCTTCATGAACTTAGTGGGGTGTTATTATCCTTTTGTTTAGGAGCCTTGTCTTCCACAGTCTGTCCAGACTATGCTGATGGTTGTGTATTAGTAGAGCTCAAAGTTTTAGTTTTATGCCACTTCGCTATGTAATTTTCAGTTATATTTTTGATGGTTTTGTTGTAAGTCATGCCATAGTCTATATATCCATGTATTTCTGCCCCCTGTCAAGAAAATGTACAGAATATTACTATTTTAAATTTGTGGACTAAAGCCATGGCTCAGCAGCTGAGCACTTACTGCACTGCAGACCCAGGTTTGGTTCCTGGGTCTCACTTATCAGCTTATAACTGCCTATAACTCCGGTTCCAGGTGGTCCAGTGACTTTTTCTGACCTCCACAGGCTCTTGTACACATGTAGCACACATGCATACATTTACACACACACATGCCAATTTTTAAAAATTCTTTAAAAATTCTCTCAAATTAAAAATACAATAATAAAGAAAAGTTGAGGGAGTAAGGAATAGAGTATGGGTCTGTCATTCTTAAAACCACCATGCTATATATGGATTGCTAATTTGTATGGCCTCTGTTAACATTAACTCCATCTAGTTTTTTTAATATAATTGATAACTATAGATATTATATTCATTTAGGATGAATAATATCTTATGCATCAATTATAATTTTTATATACTTTTTTGGCTTTTTTTTTTTTTGAGACAGCGTTTGTCTGTAGTTTTTTGGAGCCTGTCCTGGAACTAGTTCTTGTAGACCAGGTTGGCCTCGAACTCACAGAGATCCGCCTGCCTCTGCCTCCCAAGTGCTGGGATTAAAGGTGTGTGCCACAGTGCCTGGCGATTATAATTTTTAACGCTTGTGTTCATGTATCAACGTTTGAGCAGATTATAATACTGATGTCTATGTAGAGCTCTGGTTTTATTTTGCTGTTGCTGGGCTTGCTGCAGGGCAGCTCTGTGTGCTCCATAGAGAAAGTCTTCAGGACTGCAATAACCAGATAGAAGCCTGGCAGCTTTGTTTAATTAGTTAAATATGGCGCCACAGTAGACAGCTACAAAGTGTACAAGTGTATATGAGCGGCACCTTTCTTGTTTTTGTTCTGAAACAGTGCTTAGACTGCTATGCAAATGACCCTCAGTGCTCATCCTAGCCTCTCCCTAATAGCCGTGTCTGCAGGCCCACACCGTCACCCTCTGCTAACACTTCTCTCTTTTAGTTTTAGTTTTTTGAAAGTGTTTAGATAATGCCTACTATATAGCATAGATCTTTGTGTTTCTCTCTTCTACATAGTCTAGGCTGGCCCGGGACTCAGAATGTTCATACTGAAATCACAGGTGTATTCCACCACATCTAGTTCAGTGCCGAGGTTTTATTTATTTACCTATTTATTTATATCTCATCTAGTTCTTATCACATTCTGTGTTTTGGCAAATGTTTATACATACGTGGTCTCCCCTCTATTTTATTGTCTGTCAGTGTTGTACATGTGTGCATGCTTTTCTCTGGCTAACAGTGCTTTCTTGAGAAAAGAGAATATATTTATAGCTCTGGCATTGCTTAAGGAGCCGGATATGTGCTCATTGTTTGGTGTGAAGTGTCATACATACAAAGTCAACATAAATGTCATCAGCATGAAGTTGCAGCCAGTGCTCTGACAGTAAGAGCATTGTTTGTCTTGCAGGTGGGGGACCTTAGGCTGGCACTGCAACGGGCAGAGCAAGCAGCTGCCAGGAAAGAGGACTATTTACGGCACGAGATCAGTGACCTTCAGCAGGTATTGTCACAGCTTTCCCAAGCACAAGGTCAAACATGATCCCTGGGCTAGTATTCCTCGATTGAAAGCATTATTACCTTGTCTGCTATTGGATGTATTTTTGTAGCTTATGTGAACCAAAGTTATCCCCTTGGGGAAAAAAAAAGAATATTTCTTAATTATGTTTTAAAGGAAGTAATTTTATCATGATAGATTTGCTATATATTCAGTTTATATGTTTTTAGTAAGAAAGCTAATAATTTTTTTCTGGAAAAATTTTCTTTTTCCAGAAGTCTAACCAAAGTTTAGGTTTGCTGGCATTTTTAGTGATTTTTGTTTCTGTCAGTGATAATAATGTGAAAAATTTTTGATTCAGAGACTCCAAGAAGCAGAGAATCGAAATCAAGAGCTAAGTCAAAGTGTCTCATCAACAACAAGACCGCTGCTTCGGCAGATAGAAAACCTGCAGGCAACTCTAGGGTCTCAGACTTCATCGTGGGAGACACTAGAGAAGAATCTTTCTGATAGGCTTGGTAATCTCTTTAGTATTTTATGTTTGATTCAGGAGGCTTTCTGTCCTGTGTGTAGAAGTAGGATAGTGGTATGTCATTGAAATTCATCTGATCTCATGGTGACATTTGGGGTCCGACATGTATAGATTGTCTTCCCCCATTTTCCTGCTTATATTAATACCTCAATCATGACTCTTCTAAAGCAGTTAGTTTTCTTTATACAATGTGTCAGATACTTTATTGCCTGCCATTTCATTTGTGAGGGGTGGGTGTATATGTGTGTGTGCATGCTCAAGTACATGTGAAAATGTATGTGCACATACTATGTGCATCTGTGTGGAGGCCAAAGGTTTATGTCTGGTGTCTTCCTCAATTGCTTCTCCTTATTTTTTCCCCTGAACCTGGAGCTGACTGATTTGTCTAGACTGGCTGGCTAGCAAACTACATGCATTCTCCTGTGTCTGCCTGCCTAGCTGTGGGACTGTATACATGCCTGCACTTGCCTTTTACATGTTGCTGGGACTCTCAACTTGAGTCCTTGTACTGACATAGCAAGCACTTTGCTAAGCTATCTCCCCAGTCCTGATTCTTTTACTTACTTTTATAGATGGCTAGACAAATCTTTTCCTTGTCCCTCATCCACTGCTGCATCTGACCCCTTTCTAGCTTGTCTACAAGAATGTAAGCAATAGCAATCTGATATAATTCCATATAGTAGTAGAATTCTAGGAGCAGAGGCAAGTCTGAAGAGGATCAAGATGAAATCCTAGAGAGAGGTATGATGGAGTTTTAAGACTGCATATCTGCTTTCTTATAGATACTCCTCGAGCTCTTTCTCACTCTCTTAATAAAGGAAACAATGTCAAGGTTCTCTTTAGTTACAGGCAGGTAGTATGTGTCTATCCTGGATATCCAGAAGCTAACAGACTCAGGAAAAATTCATGCATACCTTCTGGTTCTCAAAACTCCCATGTTTGATTTAGGAGATGCCATGTTCTAGTGACAAAGCATATGAGGGAGGGCCTGGAGCTAAGGGTTTGCTGTAGTATTGTGTTTATCTTCCATCGGCAGCAAGTCTTACTTTACTCCGGACTCTGTCATTGAAAGACTCCTTGTTAGTCATGGGGTGGCAGACTAGATTCTTGGCTTTCAAGTGGTATTTAGTGGACCATTGGAAGCCTTTGGGACTGCTGTCTTGTTGACAGAGAAGCTCAATAAATAGGTGCAGGGCTCCTTCAGGCTGTCCTAATGCAAACAGGGCCTCCTGAAATGCATATAAAGGTTATCATTCCAAAGTGTTGAGTTCAGTTCAGGGCAGCTTCCCTGTTCTGTTAATTAAACTTTGGGACATTGAAGTTGGCTGAGGGGAATGACTGAATAGAGAATATTACTCTATTCATATACTTCTAGTCTACACAACTAAGTAAAATATGTTTTTAAAGCATTATTAATGTTTTGAAACTTTATTATTTTGGTTGTTTAGTGTTAGTATCTGGAATGTCTGTTTCTGTAGTTTGATTAACTGTTTGCTTGGGAAAGGATATCTTGGCTGGTTTCAGGTTTTGACAATTATAGATAAAGCTACTGCAAGTGTAGGTGTAAATTTTCATGTCTCTACATGACAGACTAAATATGCAGTTTCTGGGCCATATGGACATTTGTGTTTAGTTTTCAGAGGAAATGCTGAACTGTGTCTATACCTGTGGGAGTAATCCAGTTGGCTCACAACCGTGACAGCAGTTTGGGTTGCCCCTGGTTTGTAAATTTATTTATTTAAATATCTATTTATTTATTTTTTTAAAGATGTATTTATTTATTATGTATACAGTACAGGGCACCAGATCTCATTATAGGTGGCTGTGAGCCACCATGTGGTTGGCTGGGAATTGAACTCAGGACCTCTGGAAGAGCAGTCAGTGCTCTTAACCTCTGAACCATCTTTCCAGTCCTGTAAATTTATTTGTTTAATCATTTACTTACTTACTTTTCAGAAAGTCTTTTATCTCATAATTTTAGCTTCCATTTCCCTAGTGACAATTGATGTTGGACATAGTTTTGTGTGCTTATTTTCTGCTTGTCTATTCATAGCCTTTGTTCATTTTTTGACTCAGCTGTCTATATTTTCACTTTTGAGAGTTTTATTTATATTCTATGTACTAAACCTACATGTGTGTTTTGCATTTATTTTTTTCTCCCAGTTTGTAGCTTATTTTGTCCTTTTATTTAGAAAAGAGAAAAGACAGGGTCTCATAGCCCAGGCTGACCTCAATCTTTCTGTAGCCAAGGATGGCCTTGAACTCCTGGTTTCCTGCCTTTATCACCAAGTCTTGGTGTGCCACCACCTTTGGTTTATGCAGGGCTGGAAATGGCCTCATGCCAACATAGTTAGCAACCAACTAAGCTATATCCCTAGCCAGCCCATTGATCTCTTCTCCTAGAGTAAAAGTTGAACATTTTGAAGGGCTCCATTTAATTGATTTGTCTTTCTGTAACTCATGTTTTTGGTGTCAAGTCAAAGTAATCTTTGCCTGACCCAAGAGCTTGAAGATTTTCTTTGGTGTCTGTCAACCATTTTGAATTAATTTTCATTTATGATGTTTTGTGCATTTTCAGTTGCTCCAGAGCCATTTGTTGATTCACTACCTTGTTACTGAATAACTATTTTCAAGTAAATATTCTTGTAGACAGAAGTTTCTATCCCACCCGGTCCCATAGCCGTTCAGTCCCAAAGAAGCACACTGAGCCTTATATTAATTATAAACTATTTGGCCTGTTACTGAGATTTATTTCTAGCCATGGCGTTACCTCCTTTTCTGTATGTCTTGTTTCCTTGGTGACTAGCTAGCTGGGTCTCCTTGACTCTGCCTAATCTCTCTATATATCTCTGTTCAGATTTCCCACTTGGCTGTACTCTGCTAAACCTTTGGCTGAAACAGATTTATTCATTAACCAATAAAAGCAACAAATACAGAAGGACTTCCCACATCATATTATGAAGAGAAAATGTTAACGTGTGGATTACTTGTCACAGTTGTCTTGTCTTAGTCTGGGAATTTGAATCTTTAGAAGTGTGAAGTCAGAACCAGCCTGGTGTCTGATCTTTCCCTGACTTATGTGTGTGATTTTTCTTTCTCCATAATCAGGTGAATCGCAGGCTTTGTTGGCTGCAGCTGTTGAAAGAGAACGTGCAGCTACAGAAGAACTCCTTGCCAACAAAACCCAGATGTCTTCCGTGGAGTCACAGAATTCTCTCTTAAGACAGGAAAACAGTAGACTTCAGGCCCAGCTAGAGTCAGGGAAAAATAAACTAAGAAAACTGGAAGATGAAAACAGTCGGTAAGTGTATTTGTGTGGTATTCTCTGTGGTTCCATGACATTTTAAATCACTGTTGGAAAGTATGTTTGTTGGGTTTTAGCTTCATTGCATTGAGAATTAAAAGTGAATACCAGTCAGGGTCCCTAGTGATATGCATTAAGCTAGTGCTAGGATCCATTGCACTTCTTTGGAAGTTACATGCTATCTTCTGTGTTTTTCTAGGGAAAGTAATTGTCCCATTAAGAATCTATGCTACCAACAGAAAAGAAGGGAGGCGGGAAGGAGAGGTGACTGCACGGAAGTTGTTTTTATAGTAGTCTTCAGGTTTCTCTAAATAAGTATTTGCATTCTTCTGAAACCACAGGGTATAAAATCATTCATCTGAAATTATAATAAGGTTATAATAGGTGTGTTTCACCCTTGACATCCAAAGAAAATTTACTGTTAAGAAAAGTAGTTCAGTGAAAATGAAGTGTCAACATTTCTATAAACATTCTATAGAACCCCTGCTTTTTTGCCACCTTTGAGCTTGGAATGATGGTTCTTAAAACTACTGTTTAAATGTCTTATTTTAAATCTCAGAGGACTGGTAAAAACAAATGGGGAAAAGTAGAATTTTCACTCATGCTTTAGCTGATGGGTAGAGGGAGTATCAGGGACCTGAAACAGTTAGTTGGGAAGTCTTTGATGCTGAGCTGGTAATGAAATGACTTATAAATATGTATCTGGAGTTTACAATTTAGACAGTTTTTAATAGTCTGTACTGTCACCTTTTTTGTTTTAATTCCCTCTGGTTTACTAGGTACCAGGTTGAATTAGAAAACCTAAAAGATGAATATGTAAGAACACTTGAAGAGACAAGGAAAGAAAAGGTATTTCTCTTCGTTCGCTCCTCCGGGACTTGCATTAGAGATGCATGGGGATGGCACAAACTGCTGATGACATTGGATGGGTGGTGAAATGGCGACTTGTATTTTACACTCTGAGCCCTGCAGTTGACTCATGATGCCGTGGGTTAGTATCTCAAACTACCTAACTGTGTCTCTCTCCATTAGACACTGTTGTGCAGTCAGTTAGAAATGGAAAAAATGAAAGTTGAACAAGAAAGGAAGAAAGCCATTTTCACCCAAGAAGCAGTGAAAGAAAAGGTACTGAATTGTGTTGGTTTGAGTTGATTTGTATAGCTAAGCTGTTGTGGGGAGCCATTGGTCTGTGGTCGAATTGTACTAACGTCTGAAGACACCCCCCTCCTGTCTAAAATGACTATACTGCTAATTGTGGGAGCATTGTCAGTGCTCTATGTAGAACAGTTGGAGTGCATTCCCACCTGTCTGTGGTTGGCTTTGAATTCTTTACACTTTCAAATGGGTTTTGTTTCTCACTGAAACTAGTGTAGCAAATCGCCGTAGGCAACTTCAGAATAGAACTGGCTTGTTCTGTCTTTGTAATTAGTAAACGTACTGAGGGTTTTGCTTTTTTAAAGTTTATTTTTTGCATGTGTATGTATTTGGTGCTCATGAATATGTGTATGCATATTTGCATATGTGCAGGTGTGTCTGTGTCCACATGCATGTGGAGGCCCAAAGTTGACATTGGGTGTCTTCCTTTATTATTCTCTACTTTGTTTTATTGAGGCAAGTCTGTTGCTGAACCTGGAGCTAGCTGATTCTGGCTAGTCTAACTAGCTAGCTTGCTCCAGGAATCCTGTCTCTGCCTCCTGAGTGCTGGGATTACAGGCAGCCACCACATTTGCCTGACTTTCTGTGGGTTCTAGGGATCTGAACTCTGGTCTCCATGCTTTACACACTAAGCCACCTCCTTAGTTCCTAAAGGTAATTTTTACAAAAAGTGTTTACTATACTTTAAGTATTGTAACATACTGAGAGTTAACATAATACGTTAAAATAGTAAACAAAAATGGAAATTACCTTTTCAGTGTATTTAGAGTTTTTGATTTTAGTTTTATTTTATTGGTATGGATGTTTGTCTGCACGTGTGTCTGTTTCACATGCATGCAGTATCCTTGGAAGCCATCAGAGGGCATCAGAGTCCCTAAACAAGATTGTGAGTCACTATGTTCCCACTAGGAATTGAGCCAGTGCTCTTAACTGCTGAACCATCTCTCCAGCCCCCATGTATTTTGTTGTTTTTTATTTCTAATACACTAAAATAAAATGAGTAAGTCGGAAATTTCAGCAAGTTTAAGGGTAATTGACAATGTTATATAATGTGAAGTAGGTACCTTCTGCAGGCATTTTAACCAAAGCTTTCTTATTGTGTTAAAAATATAAACCTGACTAATTGTGTTATAATATACATGGGGCAATGCAGGCTTTTAATTTTAATTAAAAGTGTATTTTATTTTGAGTTTTTGAATAATTTTTTGTGCGTGTATGTGTGTGTGTGTGTGTGCCTGCATCCCATGATGTATGTGTGGAGGTCAGAGGATACCAGGCTAGAGTTGTTTCCCTCTTTATAACCATATGAGTCCTAGGATTGAACTCAGGTCAGGCTTGGCAGCAAGCGTCTTTACCTGCTGAACCATCTTACCAGCTCAGCTCTTAATTTTTAAATGCTTTTTATACTGCCAAGACTTCTGGTTTTGAGGGATTGTATTTATAACATTTTATGGAGAAATTTAATGCCTTTGTTTTGTTCTAGAAATTTTTCTTCCCTCGTTTTTTGCTTCTCAATCTCACAGATTTTTTTTTCTTCCTAAGGACCACAAACCGTTTTCCGTTTCTAGTACTCCCACCATATCACGCTCGAGCTCTGTAAGTGGGGTAGATATGGCAGGGCTGCAGACATCTTTCCTGTCCCAGGTAAGGGCTTGTTCTTACGTGCTTAGCTCTAACTTGAGTGATGGTACGGGAACATGCAGTGTCAGACTGGCTGTCACCATGACATTGTTGGGGACGTTTATCAGAATATGGTGCTAATTGAAGTAAAGAAATACAGATGATTTTCTGCTTTTCAGACACTCATAGACATTTCAAATCCAGAATGAACAGGATCTTTGTTTGAACTTGATAACAGACGTATTATATTGGTCTGTGTTCTTTGACTGCATAGGATGAGTCTCATGACCATTCATTTGGGCCAATGTCTTCGTCAGCCAGTGGAAGCAATCTCTATGAAGCTGTAAGGATGGGAGCAGGATCGAGCATCATTGAAAATCTGCAGTCTCAACTAAAGCTGAGGGAAGGAGAAATTAGTCATTTACAGGTATTGGGAAAAACTAAGTCTGCTGCAGAAGCCTATGAGATGCTGGGACCCAGTGAGCCTTCATTTCCATTTGAATTCTGAGCACATTGGGAAATAAAATGACTTGGTGACATAGAAAACCAAAGTGTCTCACATATGGTAATGATATAAGCTAGAACCAAGTGAGCCTCTTGACTGACTGACTGCCAGGATTAGGCAGATTTATTTGCTCTATCGTAGGAAATACTAGGTGCCTTGTGCCATTGGCCTGCCCAGGGACATCTAAGAGCAGGGATAGCCCACTCCTTCCCAGCATCTTTTCTCAACAAGAAAAAAAGGAAGTGCTGAATCAGCATGCTTGCTTTATCTTAACTTCTTCAGTGCAAGTAATGAGTAAAGTGAAAGAGACCTGTACATAGAAGAAACAGCACAAAAATGAGGGAACTATAAGAATTATTGCTTATGGAGTAAGAATTAGCATTTTTTAGTTTTCAATGCTAAACGTACACATTCAAAATGAGTGCCTCTTCCTTTCCCATTTGAATAATTATAAAGTGGGTTGATGTGTATTGGTGGATGTAGCCCAGTGTGCTGTGCTTGAGAACCTTGGGTAGTTTCTTGAATGGTGGTGAAAGCTTTAGTGATACAACCTATATAGCTGGGAGGACAACACTGAAGTTTGTTCTCATTCCTGTGGCTTTTTCCAGTAACTTAGAATAATGGAAATGTGTGTTGTTTTCTTAGATTAGAGAAAAACACAGTTGCGTTTTTTTTAGACAGATCGTTGTATTTAATTTCTTTCTTTCTTGCATAGTAATTCTATAAATGAATAACTTCTGAAGAAAGTTGGAGCCCCTTTCCCTCACTGTTTAGCACATGTTGGTAGATCTTTTTCTTCAAAAATGACACAGTAAACATTTTTATGTTAGTGAGCGCATTAAACAAGGTATGTTTTTATTGAAATCATTTTATGGTTATATTTCTCAGCTAGAAATTAGCAATCTAGAAAAAACTCGATCCATAATGTCTGAAGAGCTAGTTAAGCTAACAAATCAGAATGATGAACTGGAGGAGAAAGTGAAAGAGATACCCAAGCTTCGAGTTCAGCTACGAGTAAGTATTCTTCACTTAAAAATACATCTAAGATATTTTAATCCAGTTATTAAATATCATGTCTTTAGTTTACATAATGCATATGTACGACTTGGTAATTTTTTTGAAAATTAAGGAGGAAGTAGTTGAGTAGAGAATGTTAAAGATGAATCTCTATTATATTGTTACATATCTAAAGTGTTTTCACAAATGTTGAGTACTGCCAAAGAAAACAAGACTTTATGTGGCCAGTACTTATTAAAGCAAGCATGTGCATTGCATGCTTTATAGTATTTGACTCAATGTTTGCTTCATCACATTACTGTGACGTAATTGAATGTTTGGCAGACTTGTGGGATAAATGCCAAGCAATACTTGACCAAATTAGTCATGAAGACAAAAATCTCATCAAGGGTACGTAATGGGAAGGAGACTGATTAAGTCATATTTGGAGAGAATTATCGATTGTGTGTGTGGGGGAGTGTATGTACATGTGTGCACATGTGCTGGGATGTGTGCTAGGAGGCTGTAAGAAGAAGTAGGTGCCCCCCTTTATCACTCTCCCCCTTGTTAACCCTTCAGACAGAACTCTCATTGAGCCTGGAGCTCGCTGTTTTATGGGGAGGCTGGCTGACTGACCACCAGCTCCAGTGAGCCTCCTAGTTCTGGGGTTACAGGCCACATGACTTTTTTTTTTTTATGTGAATGTTGGAGTTAGAAGTAAGCTCCTCATGCTTGCTCAGCAAGTGCTCTTACCCACTGAGCCGTCTCCTCAGTCCTCCATTGAGGTTTCCAAAGAAGTTCCTCTTTTTGGCTCTGTATTCCTAGGTAGACTTGGTATAAGTTTAATTTATTAAAAGGTAAGTTTAATCTTTTTAAAAATAATATTTTGTTCAACTTATGATTTTTTTCTATTGACTTGTAACAACTAGATATTTGTATGATCATTAAAAGATTATAAACATATTTTTTTAGGATTTGGATCAAAGATATAACACTATTCTGCAGATGTATGGAGAAAAGGCAGAAGAAGCAGAGGAACTTCGCCTGGATCTTGAAGATGTAAAAAATATGTATAAAACTCAAATAGATGAGCTTCTAAGACAAAGGCTCAGTTAACTTGTGAAATTCGTACCCATCAAACTGAATGTAAACACTTAATATATAAACGCAGACTTCCAATAAATTCTTTTATAGAGTTAGAAAATGGAATTTGCTGTAGAGTGTAAAAAAACTTTTTAAAAAATTCTTTTAGAGTATGTAGTTATATTTACAGTTAAATTATTTTGTGCAATATTTGAATTTTATTTTTGAAACTATTCTTTAAATTTTTTAAGGCTTTTTTTTTGTGCCTTGAACAGCACAGAGAGTTATTACTTTATCCACATAGCAGTCCAGCTAGGAAAGGAGATTGCTGTCTTCATATTATTGTGGATATATAATTAATTGTATCTATAATTTATATGTGTTTGTACATATTGAGAGACTTACAGAGTAATGTTAACATTGAAACTTTGAAGTCTTTCACACTGAGATCTTCAACATATTTCTTGAAAGTGTTTGGAGCGTTCAGGTGGAAGGTTATCACCCTGTGACTAAATTATAAGCAGAAGTCACACTGACATGACTAAAATTTAAAGAGTGGTTTAGGCTTAAAATATTTCCGTTTTGAAAAGTTATTCCATGTGGCTCCACAATGAGTGGGAACAAATGTAGATCCTTTTTTGGTACTTATCCAAAGAAAGTTATAAATATTTAATATTAACTAGGCATAATTGGATAGTGGGAAATTTTGCCTGCAGTAAATTCTGATAGATAGCATTAGTAGCAGGTAATTTTGAAGTATTTTACTACACTGTGAAATGAATCTAACATAAAAATCACTGACAAATTTTACTCAAAATTTAGTCAATTTACTTTTTAAAAACTACTTGCTTAATTTTATACAGTTGTATTTTGGGACATTAAAAATGAATGTTTTAAAAAAGAATCTCCATAGCAAACCAGAAACGTTATAGGAGTACATTTAAATTGGAGATTTTATAATTTTGTGTAGTTCAACATGTTTTTCTTGAAGCTTCAACAAGCAAAAAAATAACAAAAAGTAGTATAGAATAGCTTTAGAACATAGTTCTGTCCTTTTCCAAATGTAACTTTGTTTAAAAGTTAATCAGGTTGTATTTTAGACCTGTAAAATATTTTAATTTTATTACTGAAAATTATTTAACTGCTTTTATTATAGCCCTTCTTTATCTGTTCTTTTGCTTTTTGTGGTTCTACGGTCAACAATAATTCAAAGGTACATGGAAATTACAGAGTTTATAAGTACAGAGTGTATGCTGTTCAGAGTGGCCTGCTGGCATTTGTTCAGCACAGCCACACCTCCTTGTTAGTCACTGAGCTATTGACACCTCATGTCTACTGTCATGGTTTAGAAGTGCTTGTGTTCAGGTAAGCCTCTGTAGTGGCCCCACTGTGAAGATGTCAAAGGTTAGCCAGGAGTTCTTCCATTTAATGAAAGGGTGAACATCACTGTTGGCTATCTTACTGGAGGTTGGTAGCTTCTACTATTTCAGGTGTTCAGTGAGGGTCTTAAAATTGTTTTCCCTGCAATGAGAAGGTAGGATTTCAAATAAAAACTGTAAGTTTTATTTACATATTAAACAGTACTTCAGAACATGACTGTGAGTAGCCATCTTGCAGAATGGAGAGTTTGGGGGTTGATTTAAATTGGCCTTATTTTTGTTCCTTTTGTTCTACACAGTGTTTCTGTCATTGGATATCTATGGTTTGTAGCATGAATAAATGTCCTTTTGGTGAAAGTCATGGTCATAAAACCAAGTTTCTGTATTGTGTTAGGAAGCTACCTCTTAATTTTTTTCCAGCTTTAAAATGTTTACTCTGGGTGGTGGTGGCCTTTAATCTCAACTCTTGGAAGGCAGAGGCAGGTGGATCTCTGTTCTAGGACAGCTTGGGCTACACAGTGAGGCCATGTCTCAAAGAAACCAAACAACAACAACCACAAAAACAACAAGAAGAAAATCAACTTTTAATATTCAAGGGCAGGATGACAAATCTTGAAGCAATAAAAAATGTACAGTTAGAAGAGACAATAAACCTCAATTTCAAAATTCTTGGCAAGCATTTGAAACTGGTAGTTTGGGAAATATGAAATAGTTTTTAAACAAATAGTTTAAAAATGTGGCAGAGAAATGATTTTGAAATTAAAATTTCCTATATTAAACTCTAAATGTTACATTATCAACATTAAATATTTTTTTTGGTCCTTACTAATAAAATCAGCTACACTTAAAATCTTAAAGTGTTTTCAACTTATTTATAAAATGACATACAACCATTTATATCTACCATATTGTCTGCTTCACCTACAAATTAATCGCTGGTATTCATACTGCTTTTATTTTGACTACTATATATTTAGACCTTTCAATATATTTCAAGTTGATAAGGGGTACTGAATAAATTTCATGATAATCCAGTAGGTGGCCGAATATTTATTAAATATTGGTTGCTCTCTCATTAAACTTATTTGCTTGTATATCATTGAAAATTCTCTAGTCATATGTTAGTAGAATATTTTAGTGCATAAAATAGTTTGTAGTTAAAAAAACATAGTTTGTAGTTTTATTCTTCCATTCTTGAGAAACAAGAAAGACTGTAGGAATTAAGAGTGAAAGAGGCACGGACAACTTGGGGGTATCAGATGCTCGTGCCTCTGGGAGGCTGGATGAAGAGACTGCTGCTGTCTGGCCTCTCTAGCGATCACTTCATAGCATTTAGCATGTATCAAATACATAATATTACAATTCAGAATATTCTAGGTCTGGATGATTTTTTACTTACTGGAATTTGAGTTTTTATAGTAAAGTAAATGTATTTACCCTATTCCTCAATTATTTAACTAATTGAAAGTTTTATTTGAGTGCTTATTAAAAAGCACATGATTTGTAGTATTTAAAAGAAAGTCCCCGGATTAAAGAGGAATGAGTGAAAATGTCTTATTTTTACTACTGTTTGTTCAATATTATATACATAGATGTTCTTGGGAATCATTTCTCATTTTCAATAAAAAAAAGCTGTTCCAATTTTCTTTACCTTTAGTTTGAAACTTAAAAAAGTTATCTACATATTTTGTAAAGGGCTAAAATATGATTTAAAATATAGACTGATATTATTTTAGTTCCACACGAAAGGTAATATAAATAAGCATGAATCTGCTCATGTATTTCATTTTAATATAATTCAGAGAGGTGCTTCTTTGCTCATAGACCTGTGTGGTGGGACATGCAGCGTCGGAGCTGCCCTTGTACCCCTTCAGCTTGGCACATCGCACCGTGCCATCTGCTGAGAACAGTCTAAGTTCTTTCTGTTTGTTTGTTTTAATTCTTCCAGTCTTGAAGGTAGCTCCCACTAAGGAGGTGCAATTTGTGTTTGGAAGTGTTTAAGGTGGTTCCTTTGTGTTGTATGTAGCAGCTGGGGAGAATCTAGGTCCATTTCAGTTTTCAAGGAATGCTCTATATTTTTTTAAATTTTCTTCCAAAATCACTTGTCCTTGTATACTAATATTTTTTCCTTTGAGTAAACATTTGAAATATCCTCTCACCTGTGAAGTAGTCCATTCGTGTGTGTGCTGTACCTCTCGGGTAAGTGGTAGGTTCCTTTTCCACGCAGTGCTGTGTGGTGTACAGAGACACCATGAATTCCTTGTTGCACTTGCTTAGTGCTGGATTTTGTTCTCTCCTTCATTGTGCAGCAAGTACCCTGAGCCATCTTTATGGTCCAAGAAGTAACACTTGAACTACGCTAAAAAAACCAAATCTTCTAATTTTATTATTTGGGGTTTGTTGTTGTAACTGAAAGTTAACACAGCACAGCTAGCTTAGTCACTCACTTTTCCAGTTTTCTCGTGGTGACATTTGAGTTGATGTTAATATCAGTTTGAAGAGAGTCAAAAATTAAAATTTTATGATTTATTTTGAGGAAATTGGGAATGGCTGTTAACAGTTCATACAGAACTCAGTTTCATTTTTAAAATCCCATAACTTGTTTCCTACAACTCTCAATGACTGCTCAGTATGTTGGTATCAAAAAGAACACCAAGTAGATAGCTTACCAGTTTGATTAGTTTATCTTAGACTAATCTGTTTAGAAGCCTTTTACCTCCTGCAGTGTGTTTTTAATTGTGTATTATTGCACTTCAAAAGAAGCTCATTTAAAGTTGGTTTAAAATGACTACACTCGTTTGTTTTGCATTTACTAACAGAAAAGTTGCATTTCCTGACACAATAATAGACTGAAAGGAACATTTCCCAAAGTCACCGCTACAGTAAAATGCACAAGGCCCGGGTTCAGTTGCCTTTACTAAAATGAGGTGAAGTCATGATGCTTGCTAGTGTGAATTAGTAGCTTTGAGTTCAAGTCCTAGTGCCCCGCATGGCAAGTCTTGAATCAGACTTAATGGTTGTCTCTACCACGTTCCAGAAGACATGCTGGAACTGCAAGGTGCCAAGAGCAGAAAAGAAGGGGAGATTCACATGCAAATGATCATGACCACATAAACAAGCAACCAGAATAGAAATAATCATGAAATAGCAAAATCATAAAAATTAGAGTAGCCTTTGAACTTAGGCAGTTAATGGACAAGTAAAACTCCTTGGAATCTCCCGCGTCTTCAATACCCACCAGACAGTGTGCCGCTACATTCAGTTTCATTTGAAAATCAAGGCAACGACTCAGGAGGAAAAAGCAGTAAAATTCCAACCGTAGGTGACATGTAACAGCGCCTGCTCTCCAGTGCTAGTGGCCTGCCTGGAAGAACTGCCACAGATTTGTAGCTGAGTGTCCCGCATTTGGGGAGATGTAGGCGGGTGTCCTACGTTTGGAGAGATGGAGATGGGTGTCCCGAGTCTGGGGGAATGTAGGCGTGTGTCCCGCGTCTGGGGTGGATAAGCTTCTGGTTCTACTAGTCTCGGTAACCTTAGCTGATGGGTGGCCAACAGAGCCCTCCAGACAATCGGGCCGCCGGGTGTGGCCTGGGTCACTCCGGTCCGCCCTGGAGCCCCAGGCCAAGGTGTCGCGGCTGCTCCCGGGCGCCCCCTGGCCCCGTTTGGGCGCCCGAGGTTTCCGGTGCACGGCCGCCGGCGGTGACGCCTTGCTGCTTGGGAGCAGCCGCTGCTTCTTCACAACCCAGCTGCAGGTGGGCCTCACTCCGTTTTCGCCTGCTCCCCGCCAGCGCCTGCACCTCCGCAAGCCCGCAGCCGGATACCGGGGCCTCGATCCCGATCAGCGGTCTTCAGCTCACCCCCCTGGAGCCTGCTGGTGGCCGAGGGCAAGGGCGACGTCTGGCCAGGCCTGCCCTTTTGCCCAGATCCCCATGCTGGGGCGGAGTCACTCTCCAGATCTTCCCCTCTACACACCTGGAATTCGAGCCCCGCCCTGCAGGGAGAGTTCGGTTTCCCAAGCAGCCCGGGCTAGGGCTGGCTGCTGCAGGACCTAGGAGGCCGACCCCTTCACACCAGGGAGGGGTTGACTTTCCGGAGACAGCCGGGGAATAACCACCTCGGCGCCTCAGGCAGCCAATTTCTGTTTGAGCACCGGCTGCTCACTCACCTACCTTGGGACTGGAGTCTTTGAGAGCCAGATGCACTTTTGATCTGACCACCGCTGGCTCCGCTGCCCAGCTTTGCCCAAAGCCACTCATGTGGTTGTCTCTGGTGGTAACCCCAGGTCTCCCCTTTCACGCTGTTCAGATTTTTACCTTTTTCTGCCCCTCCTTTTAGGCCTGTGGAAATCCAATCCAGCCATACACGAGTGGAACGTGCTCGGCAGTTTTGTGGGAAAGGACGCAGTAGCCTCACCTACTAAAGCTTCCATTTGCTGGAACTGGGCATCCACTCATCCCTGCCAAGTCTTGCGAGAGGACTCAACTCCAGGAAGACATTCTGCCAGGCCCCGAGGTTGTACTTTCATGCTCCACAGCCACCATCACCCAGCGTGTGCAAGTGGGTACGTGCCCTCCCTTGCAAAAGTCAACTGTCTGGTCTGCCTCTTTAGATTTTCCCCATGGCCAAGGATTACATTTCTCTGCGAATGGCTGAGTTCAGCTAACCTGTAGAACTCATTGCCGAGCAGTGGATTTGGATAGCCGAAATTCAGCAACTTAGTCATATCCGTAACTTTATGAGCGAAAGGGTGAGTCCAAGGACTGGGTAGCTCACTGTGATCCTGAGATTGGCACTGGCCCAGGTAGCCCTGGGAATCAGAGAGTAGGATTACTGCCCTGAGAACCGCGAACAGACTTTGGTGCTAGGAATGTTTTCTCTGCTAATTGCCCAGTTGTTCTGTACTGAGTGATGTCGGTGTGGAGTGAGCAACCTTCTTCACGCTCATCACTAGCCTCTGCTCTGTGAGTTACTGTGTCCAGGACCTCAGTGCCCTTCTGCGATTTTGCTTTGAGAGATTTGGTATTCATTCAATAAGGAAGATCAAGCATCCTGAGCCAGGGTCTCTGGATGAGGGCTTTCTGGTTAATTTTCTCTCTTAGTCGTTCCTCTCTGTTAAAACAGCGCTGAAAAGGGTCTCTTGTGACAAGCTTCTAAGGAGTGTGCTTCATTTCTTTCGGGTTTTAAGCTATCCAAAACATCAGCAGCTTCTGGGTGATTCCAAGGATTAAAGAGTTACGTATTTTCATTGTTAAGGAGAAATTGGTAGAAATTGGTAAATTTCTACCAATTTGCATTTATAAATTTTACAAAATCGCTAGTAATTTGCTGTTAGATCGAAGTTCCAAGTAAAAGTTTTCATTTGTGTTTACAAGGGGTGGCTCCCAAAGTAAGAACCCTTTCGTTACTGCTCAAGCCCTCAAAGGCCTTGCTCCCAGGATCAACAGAGCAGCCTGTGAAATCTGATTTTAAAATGTTGTGTTGTCCTTATATCCAGGTAAAGGATATAAGTCCACTTTCCTGTGGACTGGCCCAGGGTGTGATCAGTTATCTTGGAAGAGACACGTAGAGAAAAAGAAGCCTTGCTGCCAGTAAAAGGAGTAGAATGGTGTGAGTTTGTCAAGGACATATAGGAGAAACCGACTTGAGAGATAGGGTCTGTCCTGGGTGGGTGAGCAGAAACCCAGCAAATTCTTGACCATTGTCCTTTTTCATAGCGTTAATGCTTTGTTTAGACCTGTATAGGGAGATCTGAAATGAATTCTTTTCTTCTGAAATCTGATAATGGCTAGTTTGTGAGAGAAACTGACAGTAGACAATTGACCGGGGTTGGGGGGAGCCCACAAACTTTAGCGAGTGCCTAACAAACGTGAGTCTCGGAGAGACACTGGGTGGCTGAGCCTTGTCCACAGCTTTAATGATGGGATATCTAGGCGCCTGGGTTTCTGTGGCAGGGGAGGTGGTTCAGACTAGGCAGGGTTGGCGCTGCAAGATCACAGCCTTCTGTGGTCCTTTTTCCTGGGCACCCAAGGGGATGTGAGGTAGAGAGGCCACTGTTCACTAATGTACACAGAAGAGTTCTGGGGTCTCTCTGAGTAATCAACCCTGAAATGTGCCAAGTTGGGGTGGGATATATTTCCCATATTGGGCACCTCGCTCCTAGCACAGTGCTCGGCATGTAGCAAGTGCTCGATAAATATTTGGTGTACAAAGAAACTTGATTTATTGACATAGTGAAGTGTATAGTAATCGTGCTTAGCCGTTTAGTGTTTCTAGGGGATTTATTTATTTACTGTGTTGAACCCAGGGCCTTGTACATGCTAGGCAATCACTCTGCGACTGAGCTATATGTCCAACCCTAAAGGGGGATTTGAAAATTTTAAACAAGGTGCTATTTTAAATTTCTTTTGTGTGTATGAATTTCACACACGCATACAATGCATTTCAAATATATTTGCTACCAACAGCCTCCCAACTTCATATCCTAAAAGGTGAAATGAACCTGGCTGGCTTTGAACTCACAGACATCCTTCTACCTCTGCCCATGTGTTGGGATTAACTGTGTGTCCCACCCCACCTACCTAAAGAGGCTTTCTTAGTCACAGCCGTCTGTGACTGCCATCGCCATTAGTGATGGTGTTTTCAACTGTGGCTCTAGGTCTGCAGGTTGCTATGTTAATGCTGCTTGTCTTTGGAGTATTGCTTCATGAAGTCCCACTGAGTGGCCAAGATGAGGCTCATTCTGAGGCTGACAGTGTGCCAGGCAAAGCCCTGTATGACTACTCCAGTCTCCGCCTCCCAGAGAAGCACATTCCCTTCTTCTTGCACAACAACAGGCATATTGCCTCTGTCTGCAAGGAGGATTCCCGTTGTCCATATAAGGTAGGTCTTATTTCTCCTCATTCATTTCCTCATGGTCAGCATGCTATTTTTAGCTTTTTTTTCATTTACTCTTTTGTATTTTTAGGTTAATTTTCGAGTTTAGCAAACAAAGCAACGTGTTTCATGATGGCATTTTTATACCTATGCTTTCTTGCATTCCTACCTTGCTCTCATTCATACAGAGATGCAGTTTTGACTGGCTCGTTATTCTGTTTCATAACTCACAGCAAAAGCTGGGCTTCTAGCTTTTGCCGTGACTCAATCACTGTTCTCATTTCGTGTACTATTCCTAAGGGCTGCAAATGATGTTAAAACTACATCCCACTCACAAGAAAGAAATTCAGCATCAATACCACAGTGAAAATTAACAGGCAGCTAAAGCCATCTTCATATTCAGAAAAACGAAGTGCTTTAGATTTCAGGAAGAAAAGAACATTTTGCCAAAGTAAAGAATGTCACACCTCCCCTTTCTGCACTTAGGCAGCTAGCTTCTTAGCCCTTCGTTTCAGAAGTCACACCTCTACCTTGGCTCCAAATAAGTGAGATCCTGTGAGCTTGGAAAGGGCTCAGAACCCATTAAGATGTCTCCGGAGGCTTTAGAGATCAAAGCAGGGCATTGTAGGACACTTCCTTTCCCATGGTGCTGGCACAGGAAGCACATGGAATCCGACCAGCATGGCTCTTGGGCCTTGCAGAACAGCACTGGCCTCCAGGGCTGGAGAGCTCTGACCTTGTGCTATTCCTGCTGCTCTTGATGGATGAAGGAAGTCGCCAAGCCATCCTTTTCACGGGCTCATTTAGCAACAGAAATGCCAAAGGATATGGGATTTTTTGTTTTTGCTCCCCACCCCTTCTAGTGACTGAATATAGAATCAGTTTGTTTCAGAGAAAGAAAGAAGACAGTCCCTTTAAGATCACTCAGGAAATTCTAATTCAGGCTGTCTTTGGTAGTCTAACTAGAGCTGGGGCTTTGGTTATGGAGCAGTTATGGAGGAGAGAGTAAGGACAATTGCGGAGATTCTGCCCATCTCAGAATGTTGCATATATATATATATATATATATATATATATATATATATGTGTGTGTGTGTGTGTGTGTGTGTGTGTGTGTGTGTGTATACATACATACATATATATATGTATATATATACATATATATATGTATATGAATGTAAGTGGGAAACATTCTGTCAAGAAAGGCCGAAAGTCACTTCTCATCATCAGAGGTTTGGAGATAATTCTAAAGGTACACATTTTATGTTCTAGAAACATCTAGGAAATCTAAACTACTGCTGGGGTTATGAAAAATCCTGCAAACCAGAGTTTAGATTTGGTTACCCTGTTTGCAGCTACGTCGACATGGGATGGTAAGTCTCTTTATTTGGAATCCCCTCCTCCTGTCTGAGTCTGTGTTCTTTGAAGTGCATGTTAAACTCTCTGGCACATAGTAATTCCTGAAGATGTTAATTTACTTACCCAGGTCCCAGGTCATGAATTCAATCCATCTCACAGTGAGAGAAATAGCTGTTATTTCTTCTGTCAGAGGGAGAAACTACATTGACATTAGAACCTCCCCCCTGTATATGCTAAGAAGATGAACGGGAAGCATCTTACAGATTGTGAAAGAATAGCTAACTATGCCCAAGGGGAAGTCAAATATAATTAGTAATCCTAAGCACATGGGTAATGAGTTGGGCAAAGGCAACATGGTAAATAACACTTTATTTTCTTTAGTTCCAGTTGACCCCAACTTCATAGATTTCTGTTGTGCCTTTTTATTATAAAGGAATAGTCTGTGAATAATTTGTTCGGTATCTTTATGTACATGGTGATAATTTTAAGGGGAACAGGGGGAACTGTGATGGCTTACTTTAAAAAATAAGGTACAAATAGACTTCTAACAATTCAATTGATAGAAAGAAAATTCAAGACCAGAAAAAAGAAAGTAGATGAGATGGGGGTGGAAAGATGACGTAGCAGTTAAGAGCACTTGCTGCTCTTTGTAGAGGCCCTGGGCTCAGTTCCTAGATCCCACATGGTGCTTACAGCCATCTATAGCTCCAGTTTCAGGGGATCTGATGCGCTCTCCTTATCTCTGTAGGCATCAGGCATGCACACAGGAGCACATACATGCATACAGGCAAAATACTAATACACATATAAATAATACACATAAAATAAAACTTAAACAAAGCCCTGAGATCTCTTTCTTCGCTAATAGGACAGACACTCTGGAGTCAGCAGCGGACATGTTCTGGAAGCAAGCAGACTTTGGCTATGCCCGAGAGCGACTGGAGGAGATACGCATGCTCTGTCAGCCAGAGAGAACAGTGAGTGTCCAGCTGCTTGAGTAAGCTTGCTTAGTTTAACTGTTTATTATTTGTTTTATTGTTTCGCTTGTAATGTAAGAACAAGATGGCCCACTAATATAGCTTCTCTGTGTAGCCGAGGTTGGCCCCAGGCCCACGGTCTTTCTAGTTCGTCCTTGGTACAGGACTCACAGGCAGAAACTAGAGGTGGAGTTGTTACAGTCAGAGCCTGGGCCCTGAGCAGCCCGAACAAGCTAGACCCATTCCACTCATCGTCTAGAGAATGAAAGCAGGCAAGGACTAGTGAAAGGCAGAGAAAAGAGGTTTATTCCGTGCGGTCACACTGGGAAAGGAAGGGCAATAAAGTGGTTTAGTGACTTTCTCCATAATGCCCCCTGTAGTTGTTGGTTTTCCTTTATTCTTTGCTTTTTTTCTTTTTCCTCTTTTGGCTTTTGCAGGGGAGGGGGCAACACCCAGCTCCCAAATCAATCACATACACGGAGGTTTATTCTTAATTACAAATGCCCGGCCTTAGCTTGGCTCATTTCTAGCCAGTTTTTCTTAAATTATCTCGACTACCCCTTTTCCTCTGTTTTTTTTTTTTCCTTCTTACTTCTCTATATCTTATTTTCACTGTTACTCCGTGGCTGGCTGGGTAGCTAACCCCTGACTCTTCCTCGTTTCGTTCTCTTCTCCATTTTTTTTTTTTTTTTTTTTGGATTTTTCGAGACAGGGTTTCTCTGTAGCTTTTGGTTCCTGTCCTGGAACTAGCTCTTGTAGACCAGGCTGGTCTCGAACTCACAGAGATCCGCCTGCCTCTGCCTCCCGAGTGCTGGGATTAAAGGCGTGCACCACCACCGCCTGGCTCTTCTCCATGTTTCTCCTTGTATTTATACTCTCTCCCTTCCATTTATTCTCTCCTGCCTCGCTATTGTTGTTCAGTGCTTTCTTAGACATCAGGTGTTTTAGACAAAGAATCACAGCTTCACAGAGTCAGACAAATGCAGCATGAACAAAAGGAACACAGCTTAAAACAATATCTACAACAACCCGCCACACACAGCCCATCCTCAGGGTATGGTATAATCTTGAAGCTTCAGTAGAGGGCAGCAGGCATGTGTCATGGAGCAGGCGCAGTAACAGTGTGGTCCTGCTGGTCACTGCCCCACTGTTGTGTTGGCCTCAATCTTTCCTGCAGGGTGGAAACTAGGGGAATCTCTCTCTAGGAGAAAGTTACTGCCCCTGCCCCACCCACCCGTCCCCCCCCCCTCGCTTCTTCATCCCTCCTCCCTTTCCCCCAACCCCTTCCCCCTCTCCCAGACTGGCACCAGGTTACAACCCTTTCCTTCTCCGGACATGAAATTCCTGAGGAAATTCCAATTCCTTGGGGACTATTGTTTCAATACTCTGTGTTGCACAAGAAGAGAATGAATGTCTTCATTGCTGGCAGGATGGTGGCAGCACCGCCACACCCAGCTCAGAGTTGTGCGCACTGTTCCCAAAGAGGTCACTTTGTTTTCTCTAAAAGGCCCACCCTTTTCACTTCTGTATCAGAGAGTTATATTTTGAGGCAGTTAAAATAGTTTTAGATTTAGACCTCCCCCCAACATGAGCCAAAGAAGAAAAACTGACAGATCTTATCTTTACAGATTGTTTGTCAGTTGTCTGGGACAGACACCATGGCTGGACCATTACTGGTCTGTATTTGTTTAGTCTTGTGTGTATTTCAGTTTGACTGGCATAGTTATTACAGCAGGGCAGATAGACTGATGTCACTTTTCTAGAATGACAAACAGGGCTCTCAGAGGAAGTAAGCAGCTTCTCCAAGGCTTCACAGCTGTCTTGGAGAATTATGTAAATATATACTTAGAATTGAAAGGCACATCTGCACATGTGTGTGTGTGTGTGTGTGTGTGTGTGTGTATGTGTGTATGCACATGCACGCGCATGCTTGTGTGTGTGTGTTTCTCATCATCACACTCCAGCACAGCCAGGAAGTGGTTTTAAGTAGTAGATATGAAAGTAGGTCTTTGACTACAGAGTTCAGATCCTGACTCTTGGGCAAGGTCCCCAACCTGAAATAGAAGTCTGTTCCTCAGCCTTAAAGCCATGCTAACCTTGCAGCATGCAGTAGGGATAAAGTGAACTTTTGTATATAAGAAGTCTCAACACAGGCTCTGGCTGAGTACCTGAGTTGACATCCCCAGCATCCACCCAAAGTAACCTGGATATGGCCATGCAGATGTCTGCAACCCTAGCATTGTGGGGTACAGAGACAGGAGGATTGCTGGGAGCTTGTTGGATGGCAGCTTCACTCCAGGTTTAGTGAAAGACCTGTCTCAAGGGTATAGAGCAGAGAATGATAGTGCAGGGCATGCTGTGTCTGCCTCTGGCCCCCCAGCAGGTATGTGCAAGGGGACAGCTGTGTCTGCCTCTGGCCCCTCAGCAGGTATGTGCAAGGGGACAGCTGTGTCTGCCTCTGGCCCCCCAGCAGGTATGTGCAAGGGGACAGCTGTGTCTGCCTCTGGCCCCTCAGCAGGTATGTGTAAGGGGACAGCTGTGTCTGCCTCTGGCCCCCCAGCAGGTATGTGCAAGGGGACAGCTGTGTCTGCCTCTGGCCCCTCAGCAGGTATGTGCAAGGGGACAGCTGTGTCTGCCTCTGGCCCCTCAGCAGGTATGTGCAAGGGGACAGCTGTGTCTGCCTCTGGCCCCTCAGCAGGTATGTGTAAGGGGACAGCTGTGTCTGCCTCTGGCCCCCCAGCAGGTATGTGCAAGGGGACAGCTGTGTCTGCCTCTGGCCCCTCAGCAGGTATGTGCAAGGGGACAGCTGTGTCTGCCTCTGGCCCCTCAGCAGGTATGTGCAAGGGGACAGCTGTGTCTGCCTCTGGCCCCTCAGCAGGTATGTGTAAGGGGACAGCTGTGTCTGCCTCTGGCCCCCCAGCAGGTATGTGCAAGGGGACAGCTGTGTCTGCCTCTGGCCCCCCAGCAGGTATGTGCAAGGGGACAGCTGTGTCTGCCTCTGGCCCCTCAGCAGGTATGTGCAAGGGGACAGCTGTGTCTGCCTCTGGCCCCCCAGCAGGTATGTGCAAGGGGACATGACCTACACACATGCATGTGCCGCACATGCCACACACACACACACACACACACACACACACACACACACACACACCTGAATATATGTGTTGTAGTGCTACTGGAGGGTTTCATCTTCAGAGCTTTTGTCAACTGTACCAAAGAGAATGAAGGCAAGAGTTGGGAGTCATAGCCACAGGCACCTACATTTGGCTTCGGTCTAGCTGCTCCCATGGGAAGGCCAGGGGAGGAGGTCTGAGTTCTCCTTGCATAGTTGTCTCATGGTGGCTTGTGCAGAGCTTTCCTGGACATGCGTTTGCCTTGGTGTGCACTATGCAATCAGCAGGTGACGCTTGCATGTTTTGGGATGCTCTGACAAAGTACCAAAGACTGGAAGAGTGGAGACTGGAGGCCCACAACCACGGTGCCAGCCTTCCTCCAGGCTGCAGACAGCTGCCTGTCTTTGGGTCACTATGGGGTGGAAAGAGGAAAGGGCACTCTCTGTAGTGATCCTTTTGAAGGATCTCGTAGTGACTCTTCCTGTTACTGCAACTAAAATAATCGACAAGAAGCAAGCCAGCTGATTCTGGCTCACTGTGTGAGGGGATTCGGTTCATCACAGCTGGGAAGGTCTGGGTGCAGGAACAAGAGGCATCTCATCATATTGCGTCAGCTTTCAGGAAGCAGGGAGAGGGTGTGGACAGGGCTATCAAGTCTCCTGGTGTGTCCCAGTGACCCATTCATCCAGCAAATCTTCATCTCCTATAGGTGCCACAATTTTCCCAAACAGCAACGAGAGGTTCAAGCACTGAGTCTGTGGGGGTCATTTCAGATTCAGACCAGAGCAGGCATGAACTATCTGTGATAACTCCCGCTCCTAACCTCAAAAATATCCACCACCTACTACCATCACATTGATAACTGGGGTGGACTGATGATTGATTTATCTTCACATTTATTTATTTAGCATGTGTGTTTATATGGCATGTGGAGGTCGGGAGACACCGTGCAGGAGTTGGTTCTCTACCTCCGCCATGGTGATTTTCTCTTCCTTTCTCTAGGGAACAGCTCAGGTCGTCAGGCTTTGGCTGTAAGCACCTTTACCCCTCGAGCCACCTCTCCATGCAAGACTTAGGGTTTCACCATGAATTTTTCAGGGATGCAAGCATTCAGTTCATTGTGATCTTTTAGAGACTGGATTCACAAACACCAAACAGGGTGAACTTCAGGCCCCCCTTTCACTGGAAATTTTAGGGAAAACAGTTAAATGGCATTCAATCTATAAATGAAGCTCAGAGCAGAAAGTCTTGAAGCACCCTCTCTTTCAGCACACGCTAGTTTGGTTGAAGTCGAGACAGACTGTGGTTGTTGAATGAAAACTAGAAGAGCTCACCCTTTTCTTGCTGTTGACACAGAGTCCCCAACATTTATGGGACTGTTTGCAGAAGTGCCTCACATTCAGATTGGCAATGTGCCTGCCCAGACTTGCATTAAAATCTCTTTTCCATGTACAGTTTCCTTGTTTCCTTTGGCTCCTCTTTAGAAAAGGTTTTATTCAGTTCTTATGGGTAGAAATCATTCTGAGGGATTGTGTAGAAGGAGTTGCGGGCCGCGTTCCTGCCGCCCGGCTCCTGGTTGCCTGGCTAGTTTATGCCCCAAAATAACAACACACAAACTGTGTTCTTTTAAACACTGCCTGGCCCACTTCTTGGCTAACTCTCACACCTCGACTAACCCATTTCTAATAATCTGTGTAGTGCTACGAGGCAGTAGCTTACCAGGAAGATTCTAGCCTACGTCCATCTTGGTCAGAGCTTCATCGCATCTGCTCAGAGAGAAGAGGCATGGCGATTGCCTCACTTCCTCCCAGCATTCTGTTCTGTTTACTCTGCCTACCTAATTTTCTGTCCTATCAAGGGCCAAGGCAGTTTCTTTATTAACCAATGAAATCAACTCAAAACAGAAGACTCCCACATCAGGATTGTTCTTTAGTGGGTAAGGACTGGAGGGAATATATATATTTCTTGACTTTAAAATTTGAGGACCGATGAAGTGGCTCAGCAGGTAAAGGTACTTGCTTCCAAGCCTGACATCCTGAGTTCAGTTTCCGGCATCCGAGTGGTAGAAGATGCCGGCAAGTTGTTTTCTCACCTGTCCCTGTATAGAGAGGCATGTGAACACATGCATAAAATAACAAATTTAACTTAAAATGATTTTTTTTTGAATGAAGTAGTGTGTGGTGACATTTGTCTATATTCCCAGGGCTTGGGGGATATAATCAGAGACAGCATGTTTGTTTGCTGGCTGCCCAGACCCAAATAATCGCATAGAAACTATATTAATTACAACACTGCTTGGCCTATTCATGTTTCTTATTAACTAACTCTTAAATCATATAGTAATCCATTTCTATTAATCTGTATATTGGTAAGAGGCTAAGACTTACTGGTAAGGGTCTAGCATCTGTCTCCTTTGGCAGCTACATGATGTCTCTTTGACTCTGCCTACTCTCTCTGTATATTTCTTCCAACTTGGCTATATTCTGCTCTATTATAGGCCAAAGCAGCTTCATTATTAACCAATGGTAATAAAACATATTTATAGCATACAGAGGGGAGTACCACATCATCTCCCCCTTTCTGTTTAAATAAAAAGGAAGGTTTTAACTTTAACATAGCAAAAGTATATATAACAAAACTGGTTCAATTAAGAATTACAGGTATAATATTTAGTCTATTTGTCTCTGGCAATATTATTATTATTGTTATTGTTTTTTAAGACAATGTTTCTCTGTCTTGCTTTGGTGTCTGTCCTGGAACTAGCTCTTGTAGACCAAGCTAGCCTCAAACTCACAGAGATATACCTGCCTCTGCCTCCCATGTGCTGGGATTAAAGACATGTGCCATTACCACCCAGCCAGTATCTGGCAAAATTAAAGGAAATACACTGTCATCTATTTTATCTTTGTGAGTCTAAAGTTTCATATTTACTTTATCTTTTATCATAACTAAGGAAAACTATAACAATCTGTCTTCAACTCTTCACAGACCCCAGAAGGATATGATATTACCTAAGTAAATAGGATGTGCATTGTAAGCAACTTCTAAAACTTTAGAATTGACAGAGACACCTTACTGCTTGGATGGTCATCCAAAGTTCCTTTGTAACATTGGAACATCCATCTTCAGCATACAGGGCTATAGTATCTATCTGGCAAACTTTTCTATGAAGCAGGAAATTTGAAAGCCTGTTTTGCCTGTCTTGGAAGATTATCAGCCACTTTCTTCTATATCTTACAGAATGTCTGGTAGTTTCTTCTGTGAAGCAGAAACCCTTGTCTTTTAGAAGGTTCAGCAGTCACTTTTCTGTGGCTCTTGCATGTCCAGTTCAAACAACATACCCTTAAGCAGTTTAGACAAGAACAGTTTCTTTCCCAGAAGGCTAGAAAACTCTATAAGGAGCCTCTTCGATGCCCATTATCCTCTTGAAGTTATTGGTGCTACCAGAAGCAGACATGTCTCATGTTTAGAAAAGTTGAAGTTTTTAAAACATTTTAAATGCCATATTCTGTAGGTATTTGAAAGATTTGAAGAATACCTATCCATCTGAGTTCTATCTCTGTACATCTAGAAAACCTAACTAACATAAACTACATTAGCCTGGAAGGAATCCACAGGTTCTCATCTTCGGTGGAAACAAAAGCAGAATCTTTTTTCCAAAGTAATGTATCCTTAAGATTCAAATTTTGAAGTCAAGATACCTTTATAAGTTTGATTATTATAAATGACTATCTATTAATCTGCATTTTAATTATATATTACATTTTAAATGAGCTACAGAAACATAATACCTTAAACAAGAGCAGAAATACATATACACAGTATAACAAAATCAACCTTAAATCTGTATCAATAGACCAAGATTCATTCCAATGTAAAGTATTCATTTCTAGATCATACCCCCTTTAAATGAGAACAAACATTTATAAATAACCATTTTGAAAATTTGTGTGCTATTTTCTCCAAACTGCTTCCTGCTGTTTGTTGGACAGAGTATTTTTAGGGATCATGGAGACCTTTTGGGAAGTCTTGTTCCATCAAACCATATTAGCCTGGAAGGAATCGATAGGTTCTCATCTTCTGTGGAAACAGAAGCAGAATCTCTTTTCCTATGTAACATATCCTTAGGCTCAAATTTTGAAGTCAAGATACCTTTAAAATATATGTGTTGGTTTAGCTTAGCAGCCCCCAGAATCAAATGTCTCTCTGCAGTCAAAAAATTCAAAGAAAACACAATAATATACATAGTCCAGGCTCTGTGTGTATTTTCCATCTTTATATTTTTTGCTATATTACTTTTTGATATTTAATTATCTTTGCCCCATTAATCTATTACTTTCTGTACTCTTTCTTCTCTCTTATAAGTCCATGTACATTTATCCAAAGCTGTTTCCCATTCAGAGGTCTCCCCCTTTTTTTTTTTTTGGTCAGAATCTGTCTTTATTATGTTTCTGTAATCATTTTCTGACCAGGAGCACCTTTTAAAAAAAAATGCTAAGTGGGTGTGGCTGGGACCAACTTCACAGCCCTGCCTGTTCTTTCTGCCCCATCGAACTTGGCAGAGATATGTCCACTGCCAGCTCTGTGAGCCATGCTCCAGAAATACAGCAGGTCTATATTGCCATTAAGTAAGTTGTAGTACTCTGTTCATAAACTCCATTTAAGTGCTTCATAGCTGGACTTCCCAAAAGAGCCAGAGCTGTTCATGCCATTATGAACCAGGAAGCTATTTTTTAAAGGAGCCATACTTCTGTTTGTGGCCAAGAGTCTTTCTCAAATAATACAGCTACCAAGAAGCTGTGCTTGGCTCCTGTTTTTTTTTTTTTTTTCTTTTTCTTTTTCGAGACAGGGTTTCTCTGTGGCTTTGGAGCCTGTCCTGGAACTAGCTGTATAGACCAGGCTGGTCTCGAACTCACAGAGATCCACCTGCCTCTGCCTCCCGAGTGCTGGGATTAAAGGCGTGCACCAACATTGCCCAGCTTGTCTCCTGTTTTTGTGGCTCTAGACACACTCTTTTTAAGCTTTCTTAAGTTTTATGTGGATGTACATTGCCGAATGTTCGAGAGCCATTTTGTAGGTGAACATAAGAGTTCCATGATAGCCTGAAATGGAGTATAACAAAGGTTTATTCTTCTGGGGATAAACTCACAGAAAGTGTAGTGATCTGCAATCCTCTGTGTGAGTTGGGAACTGGAACTGAATCCCACAGCCAAGAGGCTCATGCACAGTTTTCATCTGTATTTATAATACATGAGACCATGCCCAAAACGGGCTGGTGTCTTAAAGGGTATTGGCTGAAGGAGTTCCCACCACAGGGAAGTGAGGCAGGAGGAACATCCCAAGTTTAAGGCTAGCCGAGCTATAGAGTGAAACCCTGTTTTTAATATATACACACACATAAGTATACACATACATTATATATACACACACATGTGCATGTGTGTACATATGCTAGAGCATTTGGGAAATTGTCATAGAAAGATAAATGTATGGGGACATACAGAAGTATGTAGACAGAAGTTTCTGTCGCACTAGGTCCTGCAATCATTTAGTCCCAAATAAGCACATAGAGGCTTATACTAATTATACATTGTTTGGCCTATTGCTTAGGCTTATTACTAACTAACTCTTACAACTTAAATTTTTATCAATGTTTAGCCATATTACTTGGTACCTTTTCTCAGTAAGGCATTCTCATCTGTTGTATGAGCTGCGGGCCTGCTTTTCATCCCGCCTGGCTCCCGCATGGCTAGCTTTACAGAAATAACAACACACAAATTGTATTCTTTTAAACACTGCTTAGCCCATTAACTCTAGCCCTTACAGGCTAATTCTCATATCCCAATCAACCCATCTCTAATAATCTATGTAGCATCAGTCTTACCGGGAAAGATTCAGCATGACTGACCTGGCAGCTTGCTTCATGGCGTCTGCCCAGGAGAGGGGAGCATGGCCTCTGAGCTCACTTCCTCTTCCTCCCAGCATTCTGTTCTGTTTACTCCTCCCACCTATGTTTTAACCTGTAAGGCCAAGCAGTTTCTTTATTACTTAGCCAATGACCTTCCTCCATCATTTCCCCTTTTTCTGTTTAAACAAAAAGGAAAGGCTTTAACTTTAACATAACAAAATTACATGTAACAAAACAGTTATCAAGTAAAAATTACAATATTTACATCTATTTTATCTTTTTTCATAACTAAGGAAAACTATAACTATCTATATGTTCTTTAACTCCATCAAAGACTCCAGAAGGATATAATATTACCTAAGTAAATAAGAAGTAAGCAACTTACAAAACTCTAGAAATCACAGAGACATCTCGCTGCCTGGACAGTCACCCAAAGTTCCTCTGCACCGTTGGGGCATCCATCTTCGGCCTACAGTCCCATAGTTTCCAGCAGACATTTCCACGAAGCAGGAAATTTCAAAGTCAGTTCAGTCACTGTCTGTTGTGTCCTGCAGAATGTCTTGCAGACTCCTTCATGAATCAGGAACCCCGAAAGATCATCTCACCTTTAGGCAAGTTCAGCAGTCCTCTCTCTGTGGGTTCTTTGTGTCCAGTTTATGCAACATTCCAGGCAAGAGCAGTTTCTTGCCCAAATGGCTAACCAACTCCATAAGGATCCTCTTCGATGCCCATCTTCTTTTTGAAGTAGATTGGTGCTGCCAGGAGCAGAGTGTCTCATTGTCATGAAAAGTCCTAAGTTATTAAAACATTTAAAATGCCATATTCTATAATCTTTGAAAAATATGAAGAATACCTATCAAAAATATATCTATGTACATCTAGAAAATCTTAGCTAACATGACTACAAGCTTGACTATTATTGATTATCCATTAACAACCTATATACATTACATTTTTAAGTGCACTACACAATCACAATACCTTAACCAAGATCAGAAATATAACAAAATTGACCTTAAACCTCTATCAATAAAGCAATATCTATACTAATGCAAATTATTCATACCTATATCATATCCCCCTTTAAATGTAAAAGAACATTTATAAACAATATTTGGGAACATGGGCGCAATCTTTTCTCTCCAAACTGCTTCCTGCTGAATGGGGGCGTAGTTAATTAGGTCTTTCATGGTATAACCTGTGTGCTAGTTTCATCTCAGTTGACAGTTGAGCGAAGCAATTTTCTGAAGGTGTTCACAGCACCCCTTCAGGAGGGCGTGGTCCATCATACCATATTAGAATAGAAGCAATCCACAGACTCTCACCCACTGTGAAAACAAAATAAGAAACTCCTTTCCAAAGCATCATGTCGTTAGATCCAAATTTCAAAGTCAAGGCATTTTCAAGATATCTATGTTAGATTAGTTCAGCAGCATTTATAAACAAATATCTTCTAGCAGCTTCTAGCTCTTTTCTCAGCATTCAAACAATTCAAACAGAGCATAATAGCATATAGTATCAAGATTCTCATTGTATTTTCCATCTTTGTGTGGCTTTATTTTAACCTCTATTTCGTTTATTTTTACTTTTATTTTATATTCTCTGTATATCTTTGTCCTGGAATAACTCTGTAGACCAGGCTGTCCTTGAACTCTCAGAGATCCGCCTGTCTCTGCCTCCCAGGCATTGGGATTAAAGGCATGTGCTATCACAACTTGAAGTCACAGAGGTCAATCTACCTCTGCCTCCTAAGTGTTGGGCTTAAAGGCGTGTACTACCACATACAACTTCTCTCTTTCTTCCTTTTTTTTTTTTACTTTAAGAACTTCATCTTTTAGCCTGCATAAATTTTTAATACACTGTAAATCATTTAAACATTTTCTTTGATTTTGAAATCTCTCTTTACTATATATCTCTCTTTTTCTGACCACATGAGTCTTTAATTTACCAAGCAATATCAGTAGGACTAAAGCCGTGGCTTTGACAGCTGGATCCAGCCCATTCCTTAGCTTTCCAGCCTCATGGAGGAGATACAGGCTGTAGCCATATTTATAGCCACAACTCTATGGCGTTTCAAGGTCCCTGCCAGCAAGCGAGCTGTAACAAACAACATTCAAGTCCTCTCTCTGTAGCCGGCCCTCCTGCCTCAAACAGTCAGAGTTTGCCCTGGCAGGACGGCCCAGAAAGCCAGCATTTTTAAACTGCGCAGCTTTTTTCCTGCTACGGCTGAAAACTGAAAAGCATGCGTTCAGCTTTTCGTCAACACCGTTTAAGTGTTTCGTGGCAGGACCTCTTAATGAGCTGCAGGGTTTTGCAGCTAAAGCTGAGTCAGGAAGCCTCTCTTAGATGAGAGCACTTGCTTGCCTCTAGCAAGTAGAGTAGACCCAAGAAATTGTTGCTACCAAGAAAACATGCTTTACTCTTTCCCAAGCTTTCTCGGGCTTTCAGTGGATTCAGTTGTCCACACGTCTGGGCGCCATTTTGTTGTATGAGCTGTGGGCCTGCTTTTCATCCCGCCCGGTTCTCATCTTACTTCCTCTGCATCTGTCTGGTGACTCACCTCTGCCTTTCCTCTTCCCAGAATTCTCCTAGTCTGGTCACCTATACTTCCTGCCTGGCTACTGGCCAATCAGCATTTTATTAAAACAATATAAACGACAAATCTTTACAGTATAAAGAACATTATTCCACAGCAGAAGTACCCTTGACCAGACTGGAGGAAAGAAGAAGACAACCTAGAAGCAGTGGAGAATGCCCTTTGCAGTGGGGTCACACACGACGCAAAAGCATGGGAAGCCCAGTGAAGTCTCACAGTGCTTATCCTGTTTCCAACTGACTGTTCTCATCTCAATTGTATTTTAGGGTGATTCAAGTCTGGTTTGTTCCCGGCACCTTCAGTATTGCAGAGCTACTGGCCTGTACCTGGACTTAAGAAACATCAAGAGGACTCAAGACAGGTACTTAGGTAGTGTGGCTGCAATCAAAACTGAGGGCATTATGAAATACTCCCAGGTGCAGGGCTATGTCTTGGGTTTGTTTTGTAGTAAAACAGTTGAAGGGTTAGGGAATAGGTGAGAAATAGGTGACCCAGGCCCTTTTCCTAATGATCACACTGCCCACTTGGGTCATGGGTATACTGAGTTCCTTATAGTAAATAAATAAGGTCATTTATACAGCATATGCTTGTAAGTTACTTTCCAAAGGGGGCTCTGGTAGTGCACTCATATATACAAGGCATGGTGACTCATGCTTGCCATCCTAGCCCTCAGAAGGTGGAGGCAGTAGGATCAAGAAGTTCATGGTCCTCTTTGGCCACATAATGAGTCATCCTAGGTTACAATGAGACACTATTTCAAATTAAAATAAAATAAATCCAGAGAATGGAGAGATGGCTCAACTGTTAAGAGCACTGCTGTTCTTGCAGAGGATCTGGGTTTGTTTGGCACCCATGTGGTGGCCCCCATCTAACCTAATTCTAGTTCTGGGGCATATGATGCCCTCTCTTCTGGCCTCCGTGTACACCAGACTTACATGCAGGCAAAACCTCCATATATAAAGTAAAAATAAATAAATCTTTTATCTGTTGAAAAGGTTGTTAGAAAATTAGTTCGAACCCAGCAACTTGAGTAATGAGAAATTTTTCCGGCTCTTTTTTTTTTTTTTTCACTCACTAGATTCAAGGAAGATTTTCTCCAGGGTGGTGAAGTTGGTGGACACTGTAAACTGGACAGGCATGCGTTGCTGTCTGAAGGTCAGCGCAAAAGCCCTCTGCAGTCTTGGTAACATGATTTTGTTCTCTAAAAATATGTCTCTAAAGTATTATGTTTGTTTGGCATTTTTAGATTTTGGAAGGCACTCTGAAATGGAAAAGGTTACCTAATTTGTGCAGGCATGAGCTTCTAAGGAATGACAGGGGCAGATGAAACTATATATATATATATTCATGAAATTTTAAAAAGCAGCTGTAGAGTTTGCTGTTTGTAAATGAAAGAAAAATTAATTGTACAGTTTGGTTAATGAAAAAGTGAATCCACCCATGTAACTTTCGTTCAACTTAAAAAGCAGAGCATTTTAGGCACTGGGCACTCCCACCTTCCTCTCTCTGAAGCCAGATGCTGCCCCAGCTTTTACCATCAGTGATGAGATTTTGAGCTTTAAAACTTTTTATTTATTAACTATTTTGAGCTCGTGGGAGTGTAAACATGGTGCAGGAGTTCCCATTGTACTGTTGCTCCAGCTTCCTGGAGTGAGAATGCCTCCTGTAAGCTCAGCAAAGTTACCAAGGCAGGAAACTGTCATTGATACAGCCTTACTAACCACACGTATGTGGGCTTCTCCCGTGCTGCCAAGTGCACTTATTTTTTACACAAGTGTACTTTAGACAATTTATATCCCATGTCTAGAGACATGTGACCACCACCCACGTTAGGATGCAGAATTCTCTGTCATCCACAAAAGCTCATGTACTTCCTATATGATCATATGGGCTACTCTTATGTAAAGTTAGTTTCTCAGGTGAGCAAAATATTAGGAATAATAATAATCTAATCTTTCTTTATATGGTAGCTGTCAGTTTGCTGTAAAATTTTTCTAGGGAATGAGCAGATTGTTACAAATGCTTCTTCCATTCTACAAGGCATTTTCATTCCAGTTTATTCTGATGTCTGATTCTATATTTTAGTTCATCAGGGTATAATTGTATTATTTATTGTTGAGTAACACATTGATCTAAACTATACTCTAGAGCATCGCTATTTATTATTTATTGCTGTTATAAATTACCCTGAAATAAAGCGGATGACGTTTAGTATCTCACCTCGTTCTGATGTCAGAGTGGGAGCAGCTCAGCAGGGCCTCATGAGGCAGCAGACAAGCTGTTGGGCGGGCTTATTGCCATCTAGGCCCTGCTAGGCCTGAAAACTTGACTTCCAAGCTCACCCAGGCTGTTCTCAGAGCCTGGGTTTCTGTCTAGCTATGGACTGAAGGATTCAGTGTTCACTCTGTGGGTCTTTTTACTAGTGCTACTCACTCACATCATGGCAGCCAGCTTCCTCCAGAGCATGAGTGTATATGCTTAATGGTGGAAGCTGCAGTGTTGTGTAACCTCACTTCAGTAGGGACATGCTACTGTGTTCTGTGGCTTAGAAGTGAGCCATTGAGCTATGACCATATTCGGGGGTGGGGGGGGCATTAATTTAAATTTCTTTTCTTCCATTTTTTTTAAAAAAATGATTTATTTAACTTACTTATTTTATATATATTGGTGTGAAGATGTCAGATCCCCTGGACGTGGAGTTATAGACAGTTGTGAACTGCATGTGGGTGCTGGGAATTGAACCCAGGTCCTCTGGAAGAGCAGCCAGTACTCTTAACTCCTGAGCCATCTCTCTAGCCCTTCTTTCTTTTTTTCTTAAAAAAAAAAGTTTTTGTGGTTTTTTTGTTTGTTTTTTAAATAACTCAGTATGACCAGCAACTTGTGATCTTCCTGCCTCAAATTCCTTAGTACTGAGATACTGAGATTATAGGTACCTATACCATATTTGTCTCACTTCCACCTTCTGAAGGGAGCAGTACCAAGGAACTCATGTGGCTGGGGAGACAGCTTAATGGGTTAAGTGCTTGCTGCGGAAGCATGAGAACCTGAGTTCTAGTTCTCAGCATCCACATAAGACAATCCAGGCACAGTGGCGCCCATCTGTGACCTTGATGGCTCACTGTCTATCCAGTCTGCTGAGCTTGCAAGGTCCAGGTTCGGAGAGAGACTCGGGTATCTGGCCTCTACATGATGCAGGGAGAGAGCTCATTTATATACAAGGAAGGAAGGGCGAGAGAGAAAGACTCATGAGCAGTTTTTAAGCCACCATGTTTTCACGTTGTGTTTTCGATGACTCTGATATATTTCACATGAGCTGCTGGTGACCTTCAGTTAGCCCAAGACAGTCTGCCTCACGTGCTGGTGTTTGTCATTTGCTGGGATGAAAATCCTACCCGTGGCTTGCACAGATGTTTCCCAGTCTCCAGAGAAGTTTTCCTGTCTTCTGTTTTTCTGAGGCTCTAGATCATTTTAGAATATGATCTTTCTCAGAACCCCAGAAGCCTACTGTGGAAGTTTCTATGGCCCACACATCTTTTCATTTAAGCCCCCAAGTACGGAACACCTTGTTGGATCTCTGTTGATACATCAGTCCTTTACATTTTGTGGTGACTTTCCAATTGGACTGTCTTGTGAGTTAGCCTGAATTTTGAAAGCATTTTTGTTTCCGTCTCAACATTAAAGTTGGTATCTGAGTCTATAATGCCAGCAAATTAGGGAAGGTGGTCCACAGGACTGCTTTATACTGGAAATCAAATCTGCCTCATGGGCAGGTCCAGGTTATGGTGTTGCAACAGGACATTTGGAAGAATCACTTTCAAATTATGTCACAATTCACAATTCCAGGTTTGCTGAGCTACAGGGCTATACTCAGCTCAATTTCAGGCCTATAGAAGATGCTAAATGTGACATCGTTGTTGCAAAACCAACATATTTCATGAAATTAGATGCAGGTGAGACATTACTTTTTATGTTACTTGTGTATTGATTGGTGCATCTATTTTTTAAGAAAAAGATTTGTTTGTTTTTGTTTTGTACGTATGGGTATTTTACCTAAATGAATGTCGGTGTTCCACATTCATGCAGTGCCCATGGAGGCCAGAAGAGGGCGCTGGATCCTCAGCAACCAGAGTTTCAGATAGTTGTGAATTACCATGTCAGTGCTAAGAACTAACCCAGATCCCCAGCAGAGCGGCCAATACTCTCAGTCACTGAGCTTTCTCTTCAGGCCCACGTCTGTTTGTTGGCACAACGGTAGTCACTTTCTTCAATTCGTTGAAAGCAGTGTGATAATAAACACTAGATCTTCCTCTTCTAACACAGATGAACTGGTTTCAACTTCTTGCTATCTTATGCCTTTGGTATGGTAGAAGAAACCATCACATTATGTGAAATGATTCCATCAAAATCAAGATGAAAGAAAGTGGCTGGCATATACCTTACACAACTAAATTTTCCCTGTATGATTTCTTTATAATCACTTTCATTACATTTATGTTTCAGTGTGTGCATGTGTGTGTGTGTGTGTGCGTGCACTCACACACATCTAAATTAGCAGCCACGGGTAAACTTTGGGAGAGAAAGAAATGCCCATCCCTTCTCTTACCAACTTTTCGTAACCAAATAAACTTAAACATCTTTTGGAAGTTACCACTGCAGTATATGTTTGAAAAAAATAAACCAGAGTTATTTTCTCATCATGCCTTCAGTGCTCTGTCTTGGCCTGCAAGCATACTTTATCTCTGGCACTTAGTGACTAGAGAGGAGAGACACAGCACATCATGTTATATTGTCCTTTTCATTTTGAGAGGTGGGGATCATGTCCTATCAAAATTCATGAGTGGCCCGGCCTACAATGAAATACAGAGAGCCCTTTGTCATGAATACTTGAGAATTACCATAATTTACTGGTCATAGTTTTAGTGTGCTCTGCTGTCTGAAGTCATAATTCTTGTATTACAAAATATTAGATTCAGAAACCGGACAAGTTTAGCTTTTTGAAATAAAAGCAAATTTAAAATGCTTTGTTTAAGGTTCTGACTTGTTTTTTTAAATATGCAAATGAAAAAGTGGCAAAAGCGACACTGTGATCTTCCTGTAAGAGAGTTGTGTGAAGCATGAAATTTATGCAGATCATATGCAATAAAATGTATGTGCAATAAAGCATGCCCAATGGGAATGAATGGGCCAAGATATATACGTGCCATTTCTTTCCTGTGTTTGTTATTCAGCATTTCCTGCTAACTTACACTATCATCCAGTTTTCTTTTGCTTCCCAAGTCTTACTTTGGGACAAGAAACATTATAACTGAACGTGTGTGCCTCAATTCTCCAGCTTGAAGCCTGTGTTTACTTCCTCATTTTAAATCCTCTTGACCCCCAGACACTGTCATGCGCATACTGCATTCTAGTTAGGGACTCCCTAAATGTTGTGGGACAGCTTCGGTGGTAGGCTGTAGTGCCCACCCAGGGAAAGGGGACGTTCACTAGTGCAATTTCCTTGTTTATTTGAAAATAGGCTCTTTGCTAGGATTTTTCTGTGTCAGAAAACTATTCCTTCCAGGGCTGGCAAGATGGCTGAATGGGTAAAGGCTCTTGCCATCAAGTAGGACAGCCTCACTATGGCTCCTTGGGACACATACAGGGAAAGGAGAGAAATGATTCCTGCAAGTTGTCCTCTGACCCCACACACACTCGGTGTGTGTGCATGCATACACGAATAAATAAATGTAATTAAAAAAAGAAGGTATCTCTTGCAGTTGTTCCTTGTTCACAGACTGGAGTGTCTACTCCTCTTTCTTCCCGGCACTCCGTATTATAATTCACTGTGGGAATGAAGTCAGGCTTTGAGAGTCTCTGATTTTCATTCGAAGGCTGGTTTCACTTCACATTTTCATTTGAAAAATGTGTGAATGTGTGTTTTATTTGTTATTTTGTAGGAAGACATCCCATTTATATTTGTACAATTTTCAGGCTGACTCCTGGGTCCCATATGCCTAAATCAAAAGTGTGCTTGCTTTTTCTTCCTTCCTCTCTCCCTTCTTTCTTTTCCTTCCTTCCCCTCCCCCCTCTCTCTTCCTCTTCCTCCTCTTCTTCTTTGTGGTTTGTTTGTTTGTAGAGTCAGGGTTTCTCTGTGTAGTCCTGGCTGTCCTGGAACTTGCTCCATAGACTAGACTAGCCTCAAACTCAGAGATCTGCCTCCTGAGTGTTGGGATTACAGACGTACGCCACCACTGCCTGGTCATTCTTTTGTCCTTACATTTATTTATTTAGTGAGAGTGTCCTCATGTGCACAAGCATGCCATTGAACTTGTTAGATTCAGAGGACAACTGTAGTAGCTGGTTCTTTCCTTCTACCATGTGGGGTCCAGGGATTGAACTCAGGTCATCAGGCAATTGCTGGCCCCTGTTTTGTGTCTTTCTAATGGCTGGCATGGGAATTAAAAACAGCGATGGCTTTGGCTGCTGTTGTACTCTGACCTACTAAGCTCCTGCCTGTCTTCATGAAGTCTCACTGTGCACCAGGCACGTGGAGATGCCGTCCTGTCTGATTTCATCCTACATTCCCCACCGCTAGTAACAAAGCCCAGACTTGGAGACTTTGTCTGGAGATGCCGCCCATGAGCCTCTCCGTCAGACTTCAGCACAGTTATTTAAACTCCACCATTCACACTCTGGCAATTAGAACATGAGACACTCACCTCTTTTAAGGAACAGTTGGTCAGTGTTTCCCCAAGAGCAGTGTAAGCAGGAGCTAGAGAGTTAGCTCAGCCATAAAGAACACTGGCTGTTCTTCCAGAGGATCAGAGGATCTGGGCTCAATTCCCGGCATCCACATTCCAGTTCCAGGAGATCCAGTGCCCTCCTCTGGCCTCCAAAGGTAAGGGACAAGGCATGCCTGGGATGCACAGATAGACATACATGCTGGCAAAACACCCATAAAAAACAAACCTTTAAGAAGGATAATATAAGAAGGGATTAAATAGGGAAAACCAGACAAGAATTAAAAACCACCACACTCTTAGTGTTTGTGATTATTGCCTGTGCTTCTGTGTGCAGGTATTGTTTGATTGATTTACAACAAACAAAATGAATAATCGGAAGGAATGTTAGTCTTTGTGGCTGCGTTTGAATAGACCTATTTGGTGTGTTTTCCCCCGCATCCTGGAACTTAATGCTCTCTTATGACTTGATGTGTAGGAGAAAATGCATTCCTGATTTCAAAATAATCAATTTTAAAAGTAAGATTTTGAACTTGATGCTTTTTCAAGTTGACAAGTACCTGTGTCTAGCCCTATTTGGAAGAAGCGTGTTTCCTCATTGATTTTTAACTAAAAAAAAAAAAAAAAAAATGTAAGCATAGAAAATGGGAAAAAATTGTTCTGTTTCACGTTCTTCACTTTTCTGACATGGCTCCCTCTTTCCCAACACTAGGTGTTAACATGTACCATCACTTCTGTGATTTTCTCAATCTCTATATCACGCAGCACGTTAACAACTCCTTCAGTACAGATGTGTACATCGTGATGTGGGACACTGTAAGTAAGCGCCTGATCCTTCCCTTTCTACTGGCTCTGCCTTGCTCTTCCACCGTGTGCCTCTGACCTTGTGAGACAGAATTTTCTAAGATGCCTGATTAAATGTATGCCTAACCATCCATATACTCGCATAGATGTATAGATATGTTCAAATGTGTTTCTGCGGTTCTCCTGACATATATGTATGCACCCTGGCAGGCACATATGAATGAGTCCTTTGTTACTGTTATTGTTTTGCTGGATTTTGATTTTATTTAAGGCAGGGTTTCAACGTAGCCCAGGCTGACCTTGAATTGACTATGTAGCTGAGGATGACCCTTTGCTCCTCTTGCATCCACTTCCAGATTGCTCAAATTAAAAGTATTGTGCTAGGAATTGAACTCTGGGCTTTGTGCATGCTAAGCAAACACTCCACCAACTGAGCCTCATTCCCATTCCATAGATTTGTGTGATCCTAAGTGCTTTGAATTTTGGAATGAAGTAGTGGAGAATTTCCTTCCCTTTGGCATAGATGGAGTTCCCAAATGCAGAGTTCCAGTGTCTGTTTCAGTGTTCCTCCGAGACTTGAAGCCTTTGTGAGTCAAGGTGGTAGTGCTTCTGTTTCCTTTGCCCTTTGGACGCCCTTCCCACCCCTAGCTCTGGAGCCAGAACCCAGAGCCTCCTGCACGCTCAGCAAAAGCAAGCACTCCACCAGAGAGCCACACCCCAGTCCCTATCTTTTTGCTTAGTAGCAGCTTTCCAGTCATAGCCAGATTCATGCTAAGTGGTCTGGGGTTTGTTTGTTTGTTTGTTTGTTTTTGTAGCTCACTATCTAGGGTGAATCTTACACGTGTATCTAAATCAGAAGCAGCATCTGGAAACAGCTGGCACGTACCATCTGCGTTTTCAGAGAGCAAAGCACACCAGCTAATTCATAAACAGTTTTGCAGACAGGGAGAAAGCATTTTGCTGACCCTACTTCATAGGCAGTAGGCCTCCAGGATAGCTGTTGCTGTAGCTGTCTCAAAGTCCTTGAAAACCTGGTTCTGCACTCTTGGCAGGCCCTTGCCTTCTCATCTCCTATTCTCCATGCACTTCCACTTATGTCTTGAGTCCAGCGTTACTGTCACTTGAGTGTCATTTATTGACAGTGTTTCTGTATGCAAAGGGGACAGCGTCCTTCTCTTTCATTCCTTTTGCTTAAGTGGGACACATTTTTCTGTAAAACATCTCTCAGCAGTTCTGCAAGACTTTTTTAAAAAAAGCCTTGAAAAAAAATCACATCTGGACAGTGGGGAATTTGGATTGGGACTTTTATTAGTGTCTTTTACAGATAGGTGAGTGTTCTAAAGCAACCTAGTGATGGGTAGAGCCAAGGATTCTCGCTGGGCTCAGACACTTTCTATATAGTCCTCTGAAGAACTTGTGGGGTAAAGAGAAACTTATCACATACCTTCTAAAAGCTATTTTCATACCATCTTGCATGCCTATGTGCATCTTCCCTAAGTGGACTGAGTTTAAGCCAGTTAGTGTCTAAATGTCCTGCCTGTTGTGTGTCTGCTGGGGAAGAACAGGGTAGAGGGGCACCATGAAGATCCCTGCCAACAAGACACATGATTTTCAGGCAGTGTGACTATCATTCTATATGGATAAGTGACATGGATGTGGATGAGCAGTGTGGTTGGCTTCCCTGTGTTACCCTGTCCTTTGCTGGTCCTCTAGCTTCTCTCTTGTAAACCTCCCCTGTAGGCAGACTTTTTTTTTGTCCCAACAGTCAGTTCCCAAATAACTCTATAGAGACTTATTATTAATTATAAGTACTCAGCCAATAGCTCAGGCTTGTTGCTAGCTAACTCTTATGTTTTAAGTTAATACATATTTCTTATCTACGCTATGCCACGTGGCTCAGTACGTTTTCTCAGAACATCAAGTTCATCTCCTGCTTCCTCCACATCTCCTTGAGACTCCTGGGACCTTCTTCCCTTCTTCTTTGCACTCGCCTTTTGTCCACAAGTCCCACCTAAGTCTGTCCAGCTATTGGCCAGTCAACTTCTTTATTAAACCAGTCACAATGACAAATATTCACACACTGTAAAGAAATATTCTACACTCCCGTCTTTCTCAAAAAAGTCCTGCTAACTTCCCAGCCAAGTTCTTCATATGAGTAGTTCTTCCCAGTTGCTCCAGAATCTGCTGTAGAGAAGCCTGTAGGTTGTCTGGGGACAGTACTATATGATTATATTGTTCACAGTTGAGTTTTGGTTAGCAAAGCCTTAGGTCAGTGGTTCTCAACCTGTGATTCATGACCCCTTTGAGGGACAAATGACCCTTTCACAGGGGTCACCTATGACCAACAGGAAAAAAAAAACCAAGACATTTAAATTATGATTTGTAACAGCAAGATTACAGTTTTGAAGTAGCAATGAAAGTAATTTTATGGTTGGCGGTCACTACAAGATGAGGAACTGTGTTAAAAGGTCACAGCATTAGGAAGGTTGAGAACCACTGCCTTAAGTTAATGAACACTGATACTGTCACAGTTTGTCCCAAGGCAAAGCCATCAGCCTCCTAAATCATAGAAGGAAAGGCCCCTTCTTTTCTGGTGTTGAGGATTTAGAACATCTTTGCTATTATTATTTAATTATAGAAATAATAACTCATTATCATGACATCAAACAATGTGGACACATATGAGGTTTTCTTTTCTTTTAAAGTCTTTTCTTCCTCCTCCAATTTCATTGTCCCCTTAGGGTAGAAGTCATTATCATATGTGTAAGACCCTTCAAGACTTTTTATCTGAATAAACGTAAATATATCCTTAAACAAAAATTTATCAGGATTTGTATAAAGATCTATATGCATAACATTTGTATAAAGATTTATTTGTATCATTATATAAAATATGCTCTGAGATTACAAGGGCATCTTTCCATGTCCTTTTCTGAGTGAGGGCAGCATTTTTCCATTAGATGGTTTTCCTGTGTGTGTTCCTCTCTCTTTACCCCACACTTCATTTGCTTCTGATTCTGAGCTATCTACTGGATGCTATAAACATCTTTGCCATATGCAGAATTCTCCGTGTAACTGTAGGGGATTACAAGGCCCACTCTGCACACTCAAATCACTGGATGCCCAAGTCCTCTGTGTTTACGTGGTATAGAATTGCATGTGGCCATGAATATCTGCTAGATGCTCTGGAACTACCTCTGGGTTGCTTACATAGCTCGGTACATGCAAACAGTCGTTATACTATAGTGGCAAAGAGAAAAGATCAGTATATATTCAGTAAAGACGCAGTCGCTTTTCTGACTGTTTCCTATGGGTGTGAATGAACCATCAGATCCAGAGGGCTGACTGTGTCCGCCTTCACACACTCACCCTCAGCACTCCTGTGGGCAGAGTCCTACAAGTCACGTTTGTGTGGCTGAGGCTCCTCACGTGTTCAAATCTGAGACCTGCATAGCAGGATTTTCTTCTTTTTGTCCCTTCGAGGAATATCCAAATATTCTTCAGTGTGAGTGGGAAGTCGCCCCTCCCTCCATTGTGCTAGATAATTTGAATTTGTTTCTACATGTGATTATCTCAAATAATCTACAAGTTCCTCGGGAAGGGGCAGTCAGAATCACTCTATTTTATCATTAAAAATCCTTTCAGATGTATCTTATTTTATCTAAAGTATTTTGTCTACAGCCACTGTATAAGTTTACTTCTTTTAATTGTTCTTTATTTAACATTGAGCAACAACACATAGTTTGATTGGAGATGGTCTTGAAGGTCTGTATTGGACTGTCGCTGGAGGAACACTGAGGGAAAGCGTTCCTGTGTCACCATATCTGACAATTCTCCATACCATTGAAACATCTACAATAGGAGAAGCAGGAACACTTCAAAATCTTAGAAAGGAGAAGCCTTCTATAAACATAAAGAGACCTAGCACAATGAACTAGCGATGGCAGACTTGGAATGCAGCCTCATGGCTTGTGCTCCTTCCATCTCTAGGCTGAGTTCTCCAGGCTAAGTCACACCATTTAAAATTGTCTGAGCACCTCCCTTTACCCAGGAGAGCTCATAGTTAACTTCTGCTTTCCAGGAAGGAGATGCACTTGGTAAACACATTAGGACAGGTTCCCACGGAGAAGCAGCTGTCATGGAGTATATGAGCATGAAGTCTGAGGCCACAGACTGGGTTTGACCACGTCCCTGTAACCCACCAGCTCCATAATTTAAGGAAATTATTGAATTTGTATGTGATTTCCTTGTGTATAAAATAAGGCTGAGGCCCTGGAGTTGGGCCATTAGAGTTGCAGGCTTGTTTGCTGAATTAATAATCTATAGTGCTTAGAACAGAGCCTGGGGTATGGGAAGCATCCCAGATACTGTTAGTCCTGTATGTCGTATAATGTGATGTTGCTAGTGACGTTATTAATGTGAATGGGGTATTGTCACATTGTTCATTATTTAATGTGGAGGATACCCATTTAGTCTTTAAGCTTTCAAGCCATTTTCCTGCTTTGAAATTTCTTTCCAAGCACAATCTACTTACTATGATGGACTTTGTTCAGTGAGCATATGATCGTGTATACAAATGATATCATATGTATGTGTCCTCTTAAGCATCCTCTTGTGACCCTAACTTGTTGTTTCCGCCTTCAGAGCACTTATGGATATGGTGACCTGTTCTCAGATACCTGGAAAGCATTTACCGATTATGACGTCATACATTTGAAAACCTATGATTCCAAAAAGGTACTGGAAACCTATTGAAATGTCTTTAAGTAAGTGTCAGGTGCAAATGACTCATATAATAAATATTTAATTTGAATTCCTCTTGGTTGTTACCATTGATTTCTCACTTCTTTTAAACTAGAGCTAGAATTCTTGGAAGTAAATCTTCAAACCTTCTTTCTATAAACCTTTCAAAAATATAAGTTTTATTTTCTTCAACATAGTTTGCTAGTAAGACTATATTGGTACAAGATGGAAAGTTAAAATTTACTTTCTAAAATGAGGACTGCTGTTTTGACATGAAGGGTGCACATTCACTATGCTGTCCTGGCAAGGATGCACACTCACTATGCTGTCCTGGGAAGGGTGCACACTCACTATGCTGTCCTGGGAAGGGTGCACACTCACTATGCTGTCCTGGGAAGGGTGCACACTCACTATGCTGTCCTGGGAAGGGTGCACACTCACTGCGCTGTCCTGGGAAGGGTGCACACTTACTGTGCTGTCCTGGGAAGGGTGCACACTCACTGTGCTGTCCTGGGAAGGGTGCACACTTACTGTGCTGTCCTATGAAGGGTACACACTTGCTGTGCACACTCACTGTGCTGTCCTGTCAAGGGTGCACACTTACTGTGCACACTCACTGTGCTGTCCTATCAAGGGTGCACACTTACTGTGCACACTTACTGTGCTGTCCTGTGAAGGGTGCACACTTACTGTGCACACTCACTGTGCTGTCCTATGAAGGGTACACACTTACTGTGCACACTTACTGTGCTGTCCTGTGAAGGGTGCACACAGTTATGTGTGCATTGCTGTGTGGTCTTCTTAACTGTCTTCCTTCTTAGGTGTGCTTTAAAGAAGCCGTGTTTTCATTGCTGCCCCGCATGCGGTACGGGCTGTTCTATAACACGCCTCTGGTAAGCATCTGAGATGATATTCCTGTTTTTAGAGATTATCTGAGATCCCAGGGCAGGAGTATTCACTGTAACGTGACCTGGTGCTTTTGTTTTAGATCTCTGGCTGTCAGAACACTGGGCTGTTCAGGGCCTTCTCCCAGCATGTGCTGCATAGGCTGAACATCACTCAAGAGGGACCCAAGGTAACGGATATGTTGTGGGTTCTGAGTAGGCTTGACTGTCCAGCTCTAATCAGTGCCACCTTGGAGAGAAGCACATAACCAGGAGCCAGTGTTTGCTATGATGCTGCCTGATCTGGGGTTCTCTGAATTCAGGAGTCTGTAGCCACTGAAAATAAGCTAAAAGGTGCTGTAAGAGTATGCTTTATTCTCCTTGTCTTTGTCTATTTCTTTGCCCATGGCTCCCTACCTTCTCCATTTTAACTCCTATAACCCTGCTTAAAAAAGTCTACTCTACCAACCCTGCTTAAAAAAAAATCTATTCTACCAACCAACAACCAAGTAATAATATAATGAACAGGTTTTGTCTTCTATGGCTAAAGTGGATACACTTATGTACATTTGTAATTGACCTTTAACTGTGCACATTTCTGGGGTGCAGTGTTATATTTTGACAGAGTGTAACTATCACAACATTTGTGTTACCTCAAGCATTGATCATGTCTTTGTTGTGAGAACATTCCAAATCTTCTCCCCTAGCTTTTTGGAAATAGACAATACATCATTGCTAAGCCCAATAACTACAGTGACATTGACAACAGACCTTGATCCTCCCTTCCTTCCCCATCTTTCCCAGTGTCCACCGCCCCCAAGTACGTTCTCTACTCTGGTATTCCCCACTATTCTATTGTATGCATCTCTGAGATCAGCTCTTTTAGCTTCTGTGTCTGAGGGAGAGCATATAGGATTTGTCTTTCTGTACCTGACTTATGTGAACATAATGCCTTCCATTGCCCTCTATGCCGAAAGAAATGACAGGTTTTGTCGCTTTGCAGAGTTGAGTAATATTCCTGAGATAGCTGTTGAGAACTCAGGCTAATAGTCCCCATTTACTAAGTATGTGCTCAGTGAGTTTTACCTCTCTGGGGAAATGCATTTGAGATTGTTCGGGGGGGGGGGTTCATTTTTTTTTTTTATCTGAGCACATCCAATTTTTTATTTTGCTCACAGGATGGGAAAGTTCGAGTTACCATTCTTGCACGTAGCACAGAATACCGGAAAATACTGAACCAAAATGAGGTTAGTGTTTTGGTGTGAACTTTTAATGCTATCGTCATGACTCTGCCTTCCAAGGCTAATTACTGTATTTTTCATATTGCACTAAAAGTGTATAATTTGTAACTATTGGTTTCTAGAGATACCTAATGGTCTATGCTTACTACAACTACTGTCTTTAGCTTCTTCTCCAAACTCCTTCCCCATCCAGACCAGCTTTACTGTAAATGTAGACCTGCAGCAGCTCAATGTAGAGTACAGGCAAAATCAAGAGCAAACAAAACCACGAGTCTTATCTGGACTGCAACAGGAAGCTAAACATCCTCCAGGCAAACTAGTACCAACATGCAAGCATGCCTTTTAGGAGATAATTTATATATAAATCACTTGGTATTTCTGTAGCATCCGGCAACACATGCAGTTGGAAGAGATTCCATTCATTTAAATGGCTGGGTGTCTTGGAAACTGCTCCTGGGCATCCAGTTCCTTTCAGCAGCGCAAGATCATAGACTGGAACCTGTCTCAGACTGGGCAGATAATCAAGGGAACCTGGACCCAAGGCTGTTCTTCACTGGTGTCCCACTGTCACAGCAGAGACATGCAAGTGGAGGCTGAGTGTGCCTGTGAGTCCAGGCCATCAGGAAAGGGCAGGTCAGGGACTAGTATCAAGCCAGTGACGCTGACACTTTCAGACTCTCTAGGCAGACTGCACAAAAGTTTTGAGGTGAGATTAGCAATTCTGCTCCAAAATGCAAACCCAGGAGTAAGTACCCAGGCTGCTGCTCTTCCTCCAAGACAAGTTATGGGTCCCAAAGGGTATACCTGACAAGGGCAACAGTACTTTGACTAGATGGATTAGTGAACAGGGAGTAAGACTCAGGCTTGTGGTAGCCCAGGCTGACCTTGAACCCAGTATGTAGGCTTGACTGCTCTCAAACTCACAATCCTACTGACTCAGCCTCATAAGTACTAGGACTACAGCCTGGCTCCCAGGTGGTCTGGTTAAATGATGGTTACTGCAAACTTGGCCCAGTGCAAGGTCTGTTGAGAAAATTGTGTGTGGTTGGAAATTAGAGAAACAACTCTCAGACACATGGAATTCCTTTGATGTGAGTCCACCTTGCTAAGCGACTAAATCTCATGCTTTCCTAATTAATTCTCTCCTGGGGGTAAAGTGGCTGTTTGTAACTTCGTCTTGTGGCTGCATGTGTGTTGTGTAGTTGTGCATACATATGTATAAAATGGAGCCACTAATTAGATGCATTTGACCACTCATAGGCCTTGCTGAAGAACTGAGATTGTGTGGTGAGCAGAGCAGGATTAGGTTCCCTCCCTCTCTTCCTCTCTCCTGCTCTCTCTCTCCTTCTGTGCCAGGGATTGAACCAAGGGCCCTTCTTCATCTTGGTCAGACTCCCTACCACTGCCCAGATTAATGTTTTCTGTGACCATTGATGTTGCTACTGTTGTGCAGGACCATTTGGTAGAGATGCAAACCCTTACAGGGTCAGTTACAGTGTTGTGATCACTACATCAGCAGAATCATAATGCTGCTTCAACAGGACATTACACTGCCCTGTTGCACTCTGTCGACCAGAACAACAGCCAAAAGTCATCTGAGAAATTACATAGAGAGAGTATTTTTTTTTCTGCCAATACTTCAGTATTTCCAGAAAATGTGGTTCAAACTTTTGTGGTTTGTTTGGAAAGAGGCATTGGCTGGAAAGAGCCATCTCAGCATAGTGTCTGGAGCATTGCCCCCTCATCCTCAAAGCACCCAGTGGCTGTGAAATTATAGGAAAACAGGGTCATCAATTCCAGAGATAGGGTAAATGTTTGAATTCAAATACGGTCTAAAATGATAGGGACAAGTGATGCTTAATGCAAACAAATTTTTATCTGCAAAAATTAATAAACTTTAGAAGTTGGGAAGATGGCTCAGTGGGTAAAGTGCTTACCATACAAGCATGAAAATCTGAGTTTGACCCCAGAACCCATATATAGTATCCTGGCTTTTTTTATTTGAACCTAAGTTCAAATGCCCAGCACGGATGTAAAAGCCAGGGTGCATGTAACTATAACCCCAATATTGGGGAACAGCAGCATGCAGATGCTGGAGCTCACTGACCAGCTAGCTGAGCCAAAACAGTGAGCTTCAGGTTCAATGAGAGACCCTGTCTCAGAATATTAAAGAGAAGAAGGGACAAGAAAAATGGCTCAGTCTATAAAGTACCTGCTCTGCAGGCATGAGAACCTGAGTCTAGATCCCTAGAACCCACATACAAAAGCCAAGAGTGGTGACATCTTTCACCATGGGATCAGGAGGTGGGGTGGGCAGGTGGATACCCAAAGCTCACAGACTGAGCAGTCTAAATCAGTGGGCTTCTGGTTCAAGGAGAGAATCTCAGAAAATATAGTTGAAGAATCATGAAGGAGCAACAGCTGGTGTGGGGCTTGGGTCTCCAAATGCATACACACCTGCAGACACATGTTTGCACATCCACACAGACATGTGTAGCACACACATACCACAAAATAAAAAAATTGTGACATGGAAAGCAATGGAAGAAGACATCAATGTCCTCTGGCTTGAGTGCGCTTGTACACACACACACACACACACACACACACACACACACGGCAGGTGTGGCTGGCTTCAGGGCAAATGAAATGCATATTTTTTTGAGGAGCAAGACGTGAGGATGTCCTCTATACACACAGCACTCTATGAACACAGAACACACACACAAAACCAATCTTAATTAAAAGCAAACTTTAGGATTCACAAAGGAAAGCAGAAAGGAGTAATTCTGCATGTTCTTCTGTTTTTCTAGCTGGTGAATGCTCTGAAAACAGTGTCCACATTTGAGGTCCGGATTGTTGATTACAAGTACAGGTGAGCTTTGGGCCGGGCAGACGCTCTTACCTCTAGATTGAGACACTCCCTGGTGGGTGCATAGCACTTTTGCAGTGGGCATTCTTGGCTCTTGTAGTCCAAGAAGTGATACTCAGACACTCACTAAGCCAAATGGGGTGACAGGGGACTTAGGTTCAGGGGGGCTGCTGAGCTTTTTGAGGTCTCCTGTTCAGGTACAATCTTATTTTTCCGGAGAAATAGTGAGTCCAGATTTTTACTTGAAATTTCTGAATTTTTAAAAGTTACCAACCAGTATTAAATTTTAATATACATACACATATATACTCATATTCACATTTATAGACATTTGCACATGCACACCTATACAAATATATATATATATATATGTATAGTCTAATTTACCATGTTAGCTAATAGATTTCAACATCGAAGACCATTAATTAAAAAACATTTATGAAATATTTATATTTCTTTTTAAATTCTGGTGGAACCAAAAGGCTTAGAATGAGAGCATGCTTCTTACTGCTGTCTAGGAATTTCTGCTGATTTGAGGACAGTCATACTGTAATGGCAATGCATCCTCCAGGTAGCAGAAGTCTATCAGTGTAAGAGAGATGAAACGGGGCTGTAGAGATGGTCAGTGGTCAAGAGCACTTGCCGCTCTTGCAGAAAACCCAGGCTTGATTCCCAGCACTCACATGGTGGTGAACCAGCTGTTTACTCAAGTTCCAAAGACACCAATGCCCTATTCTGATCTCTGGGGGGCACCAAACACACACATGGTACACAAACATACATGCAGGCCAAACACACACATACAATAAAATGAATAAATCTAATTTTAAAAATCCAAAAAGAAAGCCCCAAAGGAAAGGCCCAAAGAAGAAGCGAAATTTTCTCTATTCCTCATCTTCCCATGATCACAACCCACAACCCAAATTTATGACAGTTGCTAGTTTTTTATCTATATTAAACATACACACACGCACACACACACACACACACACACACACACACACACACCTGCAGGTGATACCTGCCATAGATGTACTTCCTTCTGCTACATAAGCTTGGGAGTGCTACACCACACTCATCAGCTCCTACTTCCTAAAGTGATGATGAGTTCTTAAGGATGTGACCATGAACTGTCCACTGGGCTTCGAAACTGGGGTGCAGGTATGGTGGACAGTGTGCCTCTTGTGTTGAGGTCCTCAGCCCCCGAGTGGAGACCTGTGAGGCTGTCAGGCAGTCCTTGCATGTGGAGGCTTCCTGTTATGTTCCACTGGCTTTCTTTTAGCTTCCACCTGCAGCTGTGCTCTGAGGATGTAACGCTCCTCTGTGTCACAGAGTACATTCTGCTGTGGTGGCTTCTTCCATTGGCACACAGGACTTGTGTGACCAAGATGGAGGCCTGGCATCAACCTGAAGGAGCCAGAGAGGCACCTCTGTTGCTGGGCCATTGCCTGCTTTCAAGGCTGTCTGAACATTTTCCTGGTAAAGCAAGGGAAACAAATCCATACTGGTCAGTCTGTGGTGATCTTTAATAACTGATTAGCATGGACCTCTGTGATTGCCAGTCCAAGATGGTTCTCCAGCTGGCAAATCCAAGGGCTTTACCTGTGTTTACCTGAGCAAACACATCTGTCTTGGCTTCCTTTTCTACTGCTGGGATAAAAATACCTTGACACAAACAACCGAAGAGAAGAAGGTTTATTTGCCTCCTAATTCCAGGCTACAGCCCATCATGTTGGGAAGTCCAGGTGCAGGACCTTGAAGTAGCTAGTCACATTACATTCACAGCCTCTGGGCAGAGAGCAGTGAGTTCATGCCTACATGCCAGTGGACAGCTTGTTCTCCCCTCTTCATTCAGTCCTGGACCTGGCCATGAAATGGCCCCGCCCATACTCAGGGTGGGTCTTCCCACCAAAACCCACTTAAGAAAACCCCTCACAGTATTCCTGCAGGCCCACCTAATCTAGACAGTTCTTCATGGAGATGCCCTTCCTGTGGGAGTCTACAATGGGTCAAACCAATCAGCATTCACCATCACACCGTCCTTACCTTGGTACCAGTTCACATTCCTAGGCAAACAGAGACACCTTTCCCTGGTGTGAGACATACAGAGAGAGTGTCTTCCTTTCCTGTTTCCTTGTCTTGTTTTTGGATTGTTTTGAAAACCTGATATAAGAAAGAATTTACCTTTTCTTCTGAGATTTTTACCATTCTCGACTTTGGATACCTATTCCTCTGTAACTATTCAGTGCCCCTGCCCCAACACCATATTTCAGTTCTCATTCCCAGCCTCACTCAGTACATCTGTGTGGATTGATTTCAAGTGGGCATGTCTGCATTTACTAGTGTTACAGGTATAGACCAGAGTCTGCCTGGCTCTAACTTGGCAAGAAGGGAAGTGAGGGATGGGGTATGCAGTGACCGTTTATGGGTCGTTGGCATATACACCTGCCTCTCCAGTTTTGTAATGTGCCTTTAAGAGCATGCTCTCCTGGCAGAACAAATCACACATAGGCCGATGGGTTCCTTTACTGTTGCCTTTCCTATGTTCATCTCTGGTCCCTACCCCTCTACACACACAGTTTTCTATCCTTACACTCCACTGATATCTTGGCTTTAAAGGACAACTGTGAAATCTTAGCCTCCTGCAAAGACAGACAATGGCTTGTTGCATCTGAGATCATCTTACGTATGTGGCATTGAGGAACACACATCACATAATTTATTTTCTTTTTTACATTATTTTCTTTTATGTGTATGGGCGCTTTGCCTGCATGTATGTATGCCTGTGTGCTGCATGTCTGCTGTGACGGAGGGGGCCAGGAGAGTGTTTCTAATCCCTTGGAACTGAAGTAACGGATGGTTGTGAACTGCCGTGTGGTTGCTGGGAATTATCAGACCCTCTGGAAGAGCAGCCAGTGCTCTGAACTGCTGAGCCATTTCTACGGCACCCTCATTTTCATTTTTAAAAAGTTCTTTTATTGCTTACTGAGAGTAGTTTTCAGCTTGGGATATTCTGGTATCTCGTCAGCACTTGCTCACTTCCCTTTTCCAGGAAGACGGAAGAGTAGGACTTCCTGCTAGGAGCTCTGCCCTGCAGTATTATCTTTCTGCATACATCTGAATGGCACCTTTTATTTGAATTATATCTATTTCTGTAATGATGTTGATATCGTGTAATTTTTTTTATTAACGTTCCTTTGAAAAACAGAAAGTTTGTGTTTAAAGAATGTGTTATCAAAAGAATGAATTAAATTATTAGTACTGGAGTGCATTTGGAGTTATCCTAAAGGCACGGATGTAGGATATGACACAAATGTACCAATACTGTCACTGTGGGTCATGAACTCACTCACTCTTTGTCTCCCTCTCTCGTGCTGTCCCACGTTGCAGAGAGCTCGGGTTTTTAGATCAGCTGAGGATCACGCACAACACAGACATATTTATTGGCATGCACGGAGCTGGCCTGACCCACTTACTTTTCCTTCCAGACTGGGCTGCTGTATTCGAGCTGTGAGTACAGGGTGCATCTGTCCATGGGAAACTTACAAGCCAGGTTCTGAGCTAAGGGTTCTCACCCGGGCATTAGCTGGCCTAGCAGACTCCCGTCAAGCTACATCATGGTAGTATCTGGAAAAGGAAAGCAACCTCTAGCTAAAAGGTCTGAGGTCTGCCAACACTGTTAGGAAGCAGCTACTCCCTTCTTCCCTGTAGCCTCAGCACCGTACTCAGGATGTAGTCTTGTGGTTTCCCAACACCGAGTTCACTACCATCTGCCTCTTCCACTGTGAGCCCTTCCCTCTCTGTGACCAGTATCATTACTCTGCCGAGAGAGAACAGGGTAGTGACGGCAGGGATAGCAGAGGCACCATCTCCAAAGGTGGATTGCTTACCCAGCATGTATGAGGCAGAGCCAGGGAGGGGATGGATCCATAAGAAGACTACTGAACGGAAGCTGATTACAAACTTCCAATATTCTGCTTGACACTTTCGAGCAGTTAGTGAGGTAGAAGGTGAATGGGAATTCTGTCTTAATTCATTTGTCCTAGAGGAAGAGAGGGAGGATGGAAGAAAGGAGAAAGGGAAGGGGAAGCAAGTGAGATACTGGAGCCCAGAAGACCTGGGGTGGGAGTTTGCTTCCTTCATTAAACAGCTGTCTAACCTTGAATGTGCTACCTCCCTAACTCCATTTCCATGTATGTAAAGATAATATCTTACAAGATAATCTCCAGTCCATAGACAATAGAACCTATTGAATAAGGTGCCCACTCCTTGCCCTTACTCTATTCTCTTAAAATTAAGGTAAGGTTCTGAGAAAACCATTTTAAATTGTTTTTGCAGTGTTGGGGATCATACCGAGTGCCTATGCATGCCACCACAGACCACAGACCTATGTCTCCTCACCCTGAGCCTCTTTGTAAAAATATATCACTTACTAGAGGTTTTAATGATTCCCCCCACCCCAGATTGTTACACATTGGGCAACCCCCTAGACAAAAGCATCATTTTGTGACACCCTTGTGTCTTAGGTACAACTGTGAAGATGAGCGCTGTTACTTAGACTTGGCCAGGCTCAGAGGCGTCCATTACATCACCTGGCAGAAGCCCAGCAAAGTGTTTCCTCAAGATAAGGTAACATCCAGTCAAATGGTTTGGAGTCTAGTAATTAACATGAGAGCCACCACCGAGTCTCAAAGATACAGTATTCTTCTCCTGAAAACTGAGGTGGATTTTATATTTGCAAATTGGAGAAAACCTCCATATTGTTAAAATAGCTGACATCAGATTATATATAGCAGCCACCAGCAAACTGTAGCTCTGTGGTATAAATCTGGCCCATCCATTGCTTTTGTAAATAAAGTTTTATTGGGAGCAGGCACATTTGTCTGCATATTGTCTGGTTTTGCTTGTGCATTTCCTTGGCAGAGCATCTGTGTCTGAGAGCAGATGTTGACAGCGTTGAATATATTATTGGGACCTCTGTGGATAAAGCTTGCCAGCCTCTGTTGAATAGCATAAGTTAAAATGGTTTCTTTAGCTAAAGTAAAATGAGTTCATTTCTGTAGAAAAGACACACCCTCAGTGACTTTGGTTTTGCTCTGGCTTGTCTCTGCAGGGGCACCATCCAACGCTGGGAGAGCACCCGAAGTTTACCAATTACTCTTTTGATATAGAAGAGTTCATGTACCTTGTCCTTCAGGCTGCAGAGCATGTTCTGGGACATCCACAGTGGCCATTTAAGAAGAAACATGATGAACTGTAGAAATGTTACTTTTGTTTACAAGAAGAGAGTGTTTAAACACATCTAGACTCATGATCAAAGGAGCAAACAACCCGTCATAGCCTACTGCAAGAGGAAACATGACGTTTTACTTTTGAATATAGCTCAGGCTGGCCTTGAACTAACAAGCCTCTGGACCTCCTGTGTGCTGGGATTACAGGTGTATACCACCATGCCTGTCTACAAAATTTACTTTTTCTGTATGAAAACGTACTTTCAGGATGTTTTGTCTTTAAGTGTTTCATGTGTGTATTGTGTCATTGCTATTTACCGATAGCAATAGTATTTTTGCACTGAAAAAAGTTACTTTTTATAGTTAGTTCAAAGTTGGGCAGGTGCCCCTTGGTGTTGCAGAGCTTTCCTGTTGGGACCAAAGTTGTCAACCTAAGCAGCTTTAGAATCTGTAAGTGTGTTTGTTAACTAATGTGATTGCATAGTTTCAGAATGTTCCACCTTGTCGTTTACCTACTCGGTTTGGTATTTTCATTGTCTGTTCACAACTATGGTTGTAGACCAGTGTTTAGTCGGCTTCAGGTTATGTGCACTGAGAGCCTGAATCAATAATGCCGTTGTATTGATTTGTGCTCACGTATCTCCTTTCAATCATGCTTTCCCCTAATGTAATGGCCGTGCTAATAAGAACCCATCAGAACATTCTGCAGTACCATCTCTGTAGACCCATCAGCCGTGAGAACATCATGTTGATGTGGCGTGAAGTCATTGTTTCCATCGGGCAAGCATTTGTAAGCACATACAGCTGTGTGCATCTACCTCTGGCAGGGGGAAAGCAGCCCTAACAGTGGCAAAAATGTAAATATTACAAAATGGCCACATGAAGAGACTCCCCCTATTTTTTTTTTTAAAAAATAGGACCATAAAACAAAACAAAACAAAAAACAGCAGAGCTGTGAATGACCCAATCGAAATGAAAAGGCTCAGAAAGTGACACTGTTTAAATGGGATGCCCTAGCAGCGGGCTTGTCCTTGAACGGCTTCACGGGTCTTACTGTTGATGAGCATCCGGCTCGGCAGTCAGAAACCATGGGTTTGTACTACTGTACAGTGTGATGTTTGCATCTTATTAACATTTGAGTTGTCTCGCAGAGAAGCTGCTTTTCGTTTTTACAGTGGACTAAACAAATCACAGCCAAGGATTTTATTTTTAAATTTTAGAGAAGTGATCCCCTCTCCCCGAAAAACCCCACAATATTGGTAACTGCGCCTCCTCAGAAGTTTACTGCCTTTTGCTTTCAGGGCTCGGTAACCGAGCTGTAAACTTTATTTATTAAAATATCGTTAAAGAAAATAGTGGACCCACTATAGGTGAGACTTCTGTTGGGGTTTTAAGATTGTTTGGAAAGAATTGTAACTTTTGAAACTGGTAAATGACAGGGTTGCTGCTGTTGTTTGTGTGGTGGCATATTAAATGATCAGTAGGAGGGGGCGTGGAGGGGGCGTGTTCTACGGGAAAGGGTCTCTAAGGAGGAGCATGTTGTCCCATTCCTGGAGGGTAAACATCCGAAGACTGCCTCTGGAAAGTCATTTGAATTTCCATCCTCTTACCTCATTTCAAGCAATACAGGGACCCGTGCTTCCAGACTACCAGGAACTTCGGGAACTGAGAACAATTTCTTAGTAAAACTATATTTGGCGGGGTTGCAATGTCACACGCCTTTAATCCCAGCCCTCGGGGGCAGAGGCAGGTGAATCTCTGTGATCTCAAAGCTAGGCTGGTCTAAAAAGCGAGTTCCAGAACAGCCAGGGCTACACAAAGAAACCCTGTCTCAAAAAACCAAAAACCAAACAAACAAAACAAAAAAACTCTATTTTAAGATTTTGCAAAGACAGAATATATGTTATATAAATAAGAAAGTTGTTTAAAATTTTAATTATGGGACTAACTCTTATCACATATTTTGTGGGAGCAGAAGATCTTTGAATTGTAAAATGTAGACATAACTCTTTTTATTATGTCTGTAAGGACATGCATGGCTGTGGAATAAAACTTTTTATATTTTATTTAAATATCTGAACATCTTCAGGGTTTTTTGTGTCTGAATGTCATATCATTTGCTTTTAAAAAAAACCTGATAGCTTGTACATGATTTAAAAAAGTAATTAGCTCACTGATGAAGGATTCAGCATAATCAAAAATTATCTTACATTTATTTAGCAGTTATTTTTATCTGATGCTTCCACAAATGTGGACCCGAACAAACCTTACCAAAATGGTGGGAGGATAATGGCTCCTGATTTCAAGAGCAGGTCAAATGCTATTCGGTGATGTCCCTGAAGGTCCCAGGTCTTGTCATTCCACAGCCAGATCTCCATTGCTTCGCTTGCTTACTCATGCGGTCAACACTGATCCAGCCCCTACTGTGTATCAGCTACTCTTATAGCCTCAAGGAAGACAGCCTAGGACCAAGGAACTTAGGTTGTGCTAGAGAAGATGGGCATTAAGCTACATTGATATAGAAGAACACAGTATTTCAGACCCTGGTACTATTGTGGAGAAAGGCAAAGTAAGAAAGAGGTGTGGACTCCGGAGTTCAGTGGAGTCTTGTGTGGTTAAGTATGGAGTTCTAACTGAGGGGGTGGCACTTGAGTCTCAAAGATGACAAGGAGGTGAGGGATAGAGGTTGATTGATGATCTGGCGAAGAGTGTGCCAAGAATACAGAACAGTAAGTGCTGAAGTCCTGAGGCGGAAGCATGTGTATTGAGTTTGAGGAACAGCCAGTGTAGCTGGTATGGTAGAGGAGACAGAGTTTCTTCAAGGACGATGCCACATGTAGATGGCAAGGCTCTTGGCTTTCCACTCTGACGAGGCATAGATCATTGATGGATCTACATAGAGGAGTAAAGACCTGGCTTTCCCTTGGCTGTTGTGCTGAGAGCAGGTAGCAGACAGATGTCTTAGGTCACGTTCTCTGGGTACCAGACTCTGGGATGAAGGATTGTAAGTTGGTGGTTTATTGTGGGTGGATTCTCATGGTCAACACAGGTGAGGAAGCATGGGGTCCCGAAAAGGCCAGGACTGGGCAGGGGGGAACATCACCTGGAGTTAAGTAGAAGGTCCTCAGGGGCATTATAGAACCCAGAATTTGTTGCTGGGCAGTAGTGGTGCTTGCCTTTAATCTCAGCACTTGGGTGGCAGAAACATGGGGATTTTTGTGACTTTGAAGCCAGCCTGGTCTACAGAGCGTGTTCCAGGACAGGCTCCAAAGCTACACAGAGAAACCCTGTCTCGAAAAACCAAAACGTGGCAAACCAAAAGAACATAGGCAGTTTGGATGCTCACCTTACGAGACCTGGATAGAGGTGGGCGGTCCTTGGGCTTCCCACAGGTCAGGGAACCCTGATTGCTCTTGGAGCAGATGAGGGAGGGGGACTTGACCGGGGGAGGGGGAGGGAAATGGGAAGCGGTTGCGGGGAGGAGGCAGAAATCCTTAATAAATAAATAAATTTAAAAAAAAAAGAACATAGGATCTTTCAGAGAAGTTGCAATGGAGGCAGGAGGTGTCATCATCCAGGTTGGGGCCATAGAAGTGGAGAATAGGGAAACCTTGACCGGGGTAATTCCCTCCAGCTGGAACAGTTATTTTTTTTTAAAGATTTTTATTTATTATGTATATAGGTTTCTTCCTTCATGTATCCTGCAGTATTGAAGAGGACACCAGATCTTATTACAGATGGTTGTGAGGCACCATGTGGTTGCTGGGAATTGAACTCAGGACCTCTGGAAGAGCAGCCAGTGCTCTATTTCTCTGAGCCATCTCTCAGCAGTTATTAGGAGAACATGCTAATCCACCCTCCCCACAGCCTGGAGGCTGAGAGCCTGTCCGCAGGGAGAAGGAACGGCACACCGTGCAGCTTCCCCTGCCAGCGAGGGCAGTGTGTGGGCTGGTTCCATTCTCCTGTCAACTTTCTGTCAACCGGAAGTTTGATTTTAGAGTCTTCATTACATGCAGATTTTATTTTTATTTGTTTAAAAACACCATAAACTTCAAACTGTAGATTATCAAGGGTAAGGACAGTTTATTATTTCTCATGTGGAGGCCATACTCGAGCCCTGTTGATTAATTAATCAATTTGTTAGTTCGTTAATTCCCCATTCCTACAATCTTTCTAAAGCCCCAAAGATCATTCTTCTATATGTTTAAACAGAGCAGGGCAGAACTGTGCCCAAAGTCACCAGGCCAGCAACAGAGAGTTGAATGCAGAGGTTTTCTTGTGAAGGGATTTAACTGGGGATGCTTACACAGAAGCTAGGTAAGGAGGGAGGGCGGGCAGAAAAGTTAACGGGGAACAAAGAGAATGGAAAATGTCCTAACGTTTCTTACAATTGCCAAGTGGTTTTCTTTGAAGTACAAAACAAGGCAGAGAAAATAGAAAACTGTTTTCAACTGGAACTATGTCAGTCAGCGCAGGTGTGATCGCTGTATTAGCCGCTTTTCCCATGACTGTGTCAAAATACCCTACAGAGGCAACTTAAGGAAGGGATGAAGAAAAGGCTTACTTTGGCCCAGAGTTCAAGGATGCCTCCATCGTGACTGGAAAGTCACAGCCTCAGGAGTTTGAGGCAGCTGGTTGCGTTGTCTCACTACTCATGAAACAGACACCCATGAGGGCTGGGTGCTCAGTGCTCAGTATCCTTTATACTCAGTCCTGGACCACAAGTCCATAGAATGGTGGTGCCCACTTTCATGATGGGCCTTCACAGCTCAGCTGAACCTGCCTAGAAACACCCGCCTAGACGCAACCACAGGTGCATTGTCACGGTTATTCTAGGTCCAGACATGGTAATGATGGGGACCCATCACAATTGTCGGGGATTGGAGCCAGTGATTTAAAACAACCTTCTGGGGAAAGGGAAGTCACTCAGCTGGTAGGTTTGTCTCAGGTGTGGTCATGTACATCTATACTGTGTCAGAAGTTGTAGGCAAGAGGCTCAGAAGTTTAGGGGCAACTTCAGCTGCTGAATTTGCCATCAGTCTCAGCTACATGAGACTCTGTCCTAAAAAAAAACAAAAAACACCCCCCCCCCCCCAAAAAAAAAAACCACTAACAAGCAAACATGCCAACCTCTCTCAAGCATGGGATACTGCCGGAACAATCGAAGACCACTCTTCTCCGGGATACAACAAAAGATGCAGCCATCATTCTTAGGCAGAGAGAGAGAGAGAGCCGAGGGAGAGAGAGAGAGAGAGAGAGAGAGAGAGAGAGAGAGAGAGAGACAGAGACTGATCTGATTTGAGCAATTTGTTCAGTTTTTATTGTCTGTGGGCTGGTGTATCTAGTGACCACGAGGTGGCAGTCAAACCCTTCCAAATGGCCATGGCCTCTGGGGCCTGTGCTGGCTGTGAGGTTCTCATTCTTCACTATAGGCTTCTGAGCCTGGAGGAAGGCCTGATTCCCACTATGGAGTGGTGGTGCTGGTGCGGGTGGTGGATTTCATTCCTTAAGTGAGCGAATCTGCATCACTGGGACAGCTTAACAGGATGACAGGGGAGGTACCGATACCTTTGCTGCAGCCAACATTTGCATATTGGTAATATCTCCTCATCTAGTGAAGGGACTAGTGCTTGGTGCCCTGGAAGAAGATTCTAGTGGCAGAAGCTGTAGGTCAGGATGCACGCTGGAAAGCCTGGGAGTTTAACTGGCATCTGAGCTCAGCTGAAAGCCCATATGCAGTATGTTAATATTTCAGTTCCACTTAGAACTGAAATTCTTTCTTGTGCGGTCTTCTCGTGGGCCTCACTGCTATTTGTTCGAACAGAATTCTGATTAGATGAGCTCACTGATGGCCAGAAATCCAAGAATTATAGAACATAAATTGCTGTTTAGTGAGGTGGGGCGCTGATATTGAGCCCACATGGGTATGACCTAGTGCAGTTCTCTTCAAGTATGTGTTAGTTATTTGTGTCATTGCTGTGCACAAGCTATCGGACAACAGAAAATTACGGAAGGAAGGAAGGAAGGAAGGAAGGAAGGAAGGAAAGAAAGAAGGAAGGCTCTGTTTGTGTGATAGTTTGCGAACACGCTTCATCACAGCAGAGAAGGCAGAACGAGAGGTGGCTCCTGGTCCCAGATGGGAAGGAGCAACACTCAACTGCTTTCTCCCGTTTATTAAGTTTGGGACTCTACCCACATGCAGGCAAGTTCCCTCCTCAGACAAACCTTGTAGACATATCCACATGTGAGTTTCTGCGGTGGCCCTAAATCCCATCGAGCTGACAAGAACTGGAAACTCCTTCAAAGTGTTCGCTTCACTTAATCTTCACAACTTCGTGCTCCAGACTGGGGGACTGAAAGACGCGGCAGTGGCCTTTCACTGTGTTTCCTCTTACGTGATTTTGAGCCATGTTCGTATCATGGTTTTGTTTCCGATCTGATTCCAAGATGCATTCCAGGAGCGTATTTTTCCATCATTCACGTGGATACGCAAGTCAGACGGTTTCAGGCTTCTAGAAGATGAGGTACACTGTGACCTTGGTTGTCTAACCCTGTGGAGCTTTTGATAAAAAAAAAAAAATTCTAATTATATGTTTTCCAGTTTGCTTTCTGTTGCTGTGAGAGAAACAAAACACACACACATACACACACATGCAATCTTACAATCAAAAGCAACTTGGGGAAGATAGGGTCTACTTATATTTATACTTCCAGATCACAATCCATCATTAAAATAATCAGGGCAGAAACTTGTGACAGAAACTCAGGGACAAGAACCATGGAGGAACTCTGCTTGTTGGCAAACTCGCTGTTTCATGCTCAGCCAGCTTACATATCCAGCCCAGGCCTACTTACCTCCGGCCGATGCTACCCACAGTGCGCCCTCTCCCGTCCACTATTAATGCAGACATGGCCACAGGCCAATCTAATCTGGGAAAACCCCTCATCTGAGACTCCCTCAGATGACCCTAGACAGTTCAAGTTGACAGCTGATACTACCAATGAGGGGAGGGAGGTTGTGCTTGTGAGTACGGTGCCTGTGAAGGCCAGATGAGGGCATTGTATCTCCTGGAGCTGGGGTTACAAGTCCCTGTGAACTGTAGGACATGGGTCTGGGAACCTAGGGTTCTCCCCAAGAGTAGTAGTACATGTTCTTAACCACTGGGCCATCATGCTGTCCCTGGAACTTCAATTTTCTTGTAAACCAGTGATGATGTATATTAGACAAGATGGATTTAAGGAGGTAAAAAGGAAATAAATCTGTGTTTGTTCGTTGCTGCTGCTCAGCCTGGTTCAGCGAATGCTGTTATCATGTTGTGGCACATGAATTTATTGCTATTTAGAGGAAAGACACCTGCGGACCATTTTAGTTCCGCTCTTAGGGTCTCTTCCAGGCCCGATCAAACAATATTTCTAGGGCACAGACTAGCTGTGTAGTTTGTTAAATGTCCCCAGGTGTTTCTGATTCAGAGCAAGCTGGGGCTGCTGGCTTAGGAGATATTGGCAAGCTTCTGGAAACAGATCAGCCCATGCCGAGGTACCTTCCACTGGGTGTCAACCGGGTGATGCTTGCGAAATGTTACCTCAAGTCAAGTTAAAAAGACATCCTCTCGGCACCTTTGACATACTAGTTGTATGTAGAATTGTGAGCAGGAAGATGTGCTGTGGACTCCACACATTATTTCACATTGAATCTTTGCCTTAAGGTACGTGGAGGGTGATGTGAAGATTGCACAGGCAACACAACTTCCTTCTGGGGAAGAGGACATCAGGTAGTGCCATCAGCATGAAGTTGCTCCAGTCAGTTGTGTGTTAGTATATGCAAATATGTTTGCATGTGTATGTGCATATATATGCATATGCGTGGGTGTGTGTGCACATGTGTGCATGTGTGTGGAAGCAGGAACACTTTAGATGCTGTTCCTCAGCAATGCCTCTTCCCTTTTGAGATAGGGTGTCTCTCTGAACTTGGAGGGCATAAGCTAGGCGAGGGGGCTAGCCAGTGAGCCCCAGGCATCTACTTGTCTAGTCTTTTCAGGGTAGGGATTACAAGTGTGCTGCCCTGCTTGTCCAGCTTTTATGCGGGTTCCTAGCATTGAATCTGGGTCTTCGTGCTTGCGAGGCTTTGCTGACTGAGCTGTCCCCCGACCCTCTGCTGCGTGTTGCTGGTTGAATTAACTCAGTTGTGTTATCTGATCCGTGTTGATAGGGTGAGGATAAATAGTTGAACCAAGACCTGGCTAATATGGAGGCTATAGGATGAAAGAGTCATATGTGGCTTCTGCTGGGTGTGGTTTTCATTTGACGAAGAGATTGATAAAGTCCTTCGGCAAAGTCTGGGATCCATGCACCCCTTTTGTATGGGGTCAATTATAAGCCACTTGTCAAGGACCCACGAGGCCATTGGTGTTTTCAGACTATGAACTGGGCAATCCAAACCAACCAACCAAACAAACAAACCACCTACTGATAACAGCATCATCGGCCCTGGAAGTGTTACTATCAAAGCACACTGTGAAATAGACACCGACTGAAATTGAGGGCGTAGGATCTGAGTTGTCACACTCCATATTTAATGTCATCGAGACTGATGTAGCTGCAGTGACATCAGGTGATTCAATCAGTAAGACTAGCATGGGTGAACAGGACATGGTAGCATCCTGAGAAATCTGCAAACTAAATTGCAAGGGTCCCAGAATGAATTTGACGTGCACAGTTTGGGGGCAGACATCTAAGCTGGCTGCAGTGTTAGCCAGTGACACTGGGCTGATTTGCTGAGTGTCCACTGGAAGACAATCAGTCCATAGTTAAAGGTGACCCAAATCGAAAGTGGTATAGACATGTAAATAAGGCAGATGACAGGCTGGAAAGAGAGCAGACTTGGGCTGTGTGCAACAGACCCAAGGCACGGCAGCCAAAGGCCAGTATTAGCATTTGAAAGTCGGTGGAGGAGGAAAGGGGAGAGTGAAGAGAAGGCCTTGCTCCGCCCCTTGAAACCTGCGCACTGGAAAGGCAGGTGGGAAATGGCTGGAAAAGGAGAGCTAGTCCTAATTCACAGTAGGAGCACTTCCTCAATGATAGAAAAATGTAAATGCCGCAGAAAAATATCTTCGCCCATGGGTCATTTTTCAAAATTCCGGGTAATAGTCTACAACATTCGAGGAGGAAATTGACACTAGGCGCATTGAGAAGTGTTTATGGACGGGCTCCTGGAAGCGGGACTGAGGGTTTCCTCCTTCAGTTTATGAGGGTGTCATGACTTCTGCTTTCCTGTGAGACTAGAGGATGCAGTGATGGAGCGCCTCCGGTCTTTGCTTTGTCCTGTCAGGCATCTCTATGCAAATCAATTCCCCGCAGAAGCTGCTTTGTAACCCTATCATATTTACCTTTTACTTGATGCTATGCTCTGGTTTGCCTTGCTTTTGCAATTCAAATAACAGAGTAAGTATCGGAAAGAAAAGTTTTATAGTGGATGCTTCTTCGTGCAAATAATAAATCGGGACAGCAAAGGAATAAAATAACACCAAGAAAGAGATGCCCACTTTTCCACAGCTGTGAAAGAGACCAGAGTCTGTGAAAAGTTTTTGCACCACTATAAACCTCCCCATCAATGCAATAATCTGAATCAGACCAAGCAAACTGAATTAGAGAAAGCTCAAGTTTAATGGATGCCAGCACTCCCGGGTGGCATTCCAGCTCTCAGAGAGGAGATGAGAAAGACCGGGAAACCACATGTTTGTTCTCTGGGTTACTGTTTAAACACCCTGTGGAAGCAATCTTGAATATCTCTGAGAAGGGGTTACTGTCTGGCAGGCTTTCTCGGAGATAAAGTCTGGACTGAGGCAATTCCCAGGTGAGAGGCGGTGGGATGGAACTTTCCACCCAAACATTCCAGACTCTTTGGGTATAGGGTGCCAGGGACTGGGGTTGACACTTCCAACCAATCATCCCAGACTCTTTGGGTTTATGGATGCCAGGGGCTGAGGTGAAGCTTTCACCCAAACAGTCTGCCTCCCTTCCTTCCTCCTCCCCCAACCACTATGGTGCAACTGTTGGCTGGTGGAACAACACCCATCCCTCAGGAATTCTGCAAAAAGGTACTGACTGTGGGAAGCCATGGTGAGACAGAAAAGACAAGGGAATGTGAGAAAAATAACTACCATGCCTTTTGAGCATGATAGACTCAGCCCTTAAGGTCATGACGTCTCCACCCAATGTCAGAAGTGGATTCCATTCTTTTGACCAGGAAGAAATAGACTTCCCTTAATGGATCTCAAGAGACCCCATCTTCAGTGGCCTCCAGAACTACTGTACAAATTTCCATTCAAGGGACATTCCCCCCGCCCCAAGCCTGTGCAAGCTGTTTAAGAGATGGGCTGTTGGGATTAGGTACATTTCTGGTATGAAAATCCAGAGATCTAATTCCCAAACTGCTCACAGAAGGGATTGTTGTTTGGACAGAAGTTACAAGCATAGCTTCTTAAACAGAGGCCAGGCAGCAGCGTTCACTTAAGAGAAGTGTTATGAGCTGTGGGACTTCAGCTCCAGGTTCTATTTGAGTAAAATCTATGAGGACTCTGTGCCCTTCTCCCCAGAGAGTGATGAGTGACCAGACCAAGCAAGAGAATTGTTTTATGATGATTCTTTACTAGCAACTTCAATATCCAATGCAATCAATGGGGTTACAATCTTAATAGGCATGGGGGATTTGATAATGGGCAACACACAGGCACTTCAATATCACAATTATTAATCTTACTAATCCTAATACATAAAACCAATTCATAACCTAATCTAATTTATCACTTATCCATAAAACACTTCTTAACCTTAATACAACTTATCCATTACTATCTATAAAACACTTCTTAACCTTAATACAACTTATCCATTACTTATCTATAAACACTTCTTAACCTTAACTTATCCATTAACATTTCCTAATCTTATCAAGTATCCATAAGATATCTCTTAACATTTCACACACTAAACATATGTATTAACACGTCTATGCTTTTCTCTTAACATCTCATACACGCATGAAATAGCATCATACGACCTGGTATTTCCCAGCTTAAAAAGGGTTTTTTGAATTTCTTCAGGCTGGACACCTGACTGCACTGGGGGCTGGATAGTGGGGATCAACTCTTGACCCCATAGTCTGCGCTTGAGAGATAAGGTTCCGATGTCCTGTTCCAGGCTGGTATCAGGTGCTGGATCATAGACTGTGTAGTCTATGGCCTGGTGCTAGTCTATCTCAGAATGTAGGGCCTTTGGACTCGGCTTTTTGGGTGACCGAGTCTCGGGAGAAGGCTTTTAGTTCTTTACTCTCAAAGACGAAGCTTTGCTCTTGGGATGGCAAAGCGTTCTGAAAGGCAGAGTATCTTTTCTGTTCTCGGGAGACAGACCTTCAATGTCCACTCTCAGGGAATGAGGCTTTGCATTCGGGATGCAAGGCATTAAATGTCTGTTTTTGGGAGATGAAGCTCTGTACTTGGGAGACAGAGCATTAAATGTTTAGGCAAGGCGTTTAATATTGCTGCTTTTCGGGAGTCAGGCTTGGAGGATCTCTCTTTCCACAGAGGCCTGGTGCCAGAGCCATTGTGAAAAGTGAGATAACTGTCCTGCTTCAGCCCTCTCTTTTATGCCAGTGCAAAACTGCCCCTCGTTTGATCCTTCCCATAACCAGATATCCTAGGTTATCAGTATCCACTGGCCACAGAAGGGTGGGGGTCCCTCTTGTGTGGAAAGATTACTTCATTACCACGGTTGCTGGGTGCAGCCCCCCCATCTGGCCTTGCCAGATGGTATGTGTGTGTGTGTGTGTGTGTGTGTGGCAGCCTTCAAGCAGGCAAATATTCTCTTAATATTTCACCTTAGTAATTTTCCACACCACACACAAAAAGAAATGCTTTTACATTACACCAAGTTGCATACATTCTTATTCTATAAATTTCCAGCTCTATCTACACTACAGATTCCCCTTTATTTATTCATTCAGAGGAATCTGTTTCCATGCTCATTAAAAGAGAGGAAGGATGGGGGTCAGAGCTCCAGCCTGGCCTCTGGACAGGACAAAACCAAGGACATATTGCAATTCTATCGAGGGACACTATGCCCAAACTGCCTTTCCGGTTTCTATTGTCTGTCTTCATCACGACCTTAGGGGCTCCTGGTTTTACTTTATCACATTACAATTTCATCTACAGCTTCTCTGGAGCCAGATTACAGTCTTACGTGTCAAAAGGAAAGAGAAAAGGGGGGAGCTGTGGGTTGGGGGGATATTTCAGGAGGCTTTTGGGGATGTAACTTTAAAGTCACCAAAATACTAACATACCTATTTATGACTCTCTCTTGGAAGCCCACACTGGCATGTGGGTTTATCCCATCTTCCTGAATGCCTCTGTGTTTAACCCCGGGTGCTTGAAGGATACCAAAAAAGGCTGTTAATAAAACCCAACTAACTCTGTTTTATACAAGCTAGTACTGAAATCCTTCTCTGTGTCGATGCCACAAATCCTGGGTTGACCTAAGTTCAGGTCTCTAGAAGATTTAGGGAAAACCTAAGGCAGCAAAGGGTGACAGTGTGGAGCCCTGTCTCACTACTAACAGTGGGAGTAGATTTAGGCTTCAGGTTTTAGTTCGGAGAACCCAAATTAGCCTGTGGATAATGCCTCTTGAACCCACAGAAGTTTCTGGGAAGACAATGGTGAGCAAATAAGGAACATAAACAAATCAGGTAGTTCTAGAAGTGAGGGTTTGGAAAGATAAATGGCAGAGTGCTGTGCAGGGAAAAAAAGATATCATAACCATGAGAAGTGCTCCAGAGTCAGGGGTAGAGAACACTCAGAAGGTGACTCCAGCACTTGGGAGCTAAAGTAATGAATGTTAAGACTTCAAGGCTAGCTTGGGCTACCTGAATATCTCAAACGAATGTTGGAGGAGGGACTACTTGCTTGTCCCAGCCACCCAGAACCAAAATAATAACACGAAACTATATTAATTAAATTACTGCTTAGCCCATTAGCTCTAACTTTTTTTTTTTTGATTTTTCGAGACAGGGTTTCTCCGTAGCTTTTGGTTCCTGTCCTGGAACTAGCTCTTGTAGACCAGGCTGGCCTCGAACTCACAGAGATCCGCCTGCCTCGGCCTCCCGAGTGCTGGGATTAAAGGCGTGTGCCACCACCGCCCGGCTAGCTCTAACTTCTTATTGGCTAACTTTTACATCTTAATTTAACCCATTTCTATTAATCTGTATATCACCATGTGACAGTCTCTTACCGGCAAACATTCGACATGTCTGACTCTGGTGGCTCCATGGCATCTCTCTGACTCAGCCTTCTTTCTCCCAGCATTCAGCTTAGTCTTCCCCGCCTAACTCAATTCTACCCTATCAGGCCAAGGTAGTTTCTTTATTCATTAACCAATAGAAGCAACATATAGAAAGAAGGACCCCCCACACGAAACGAATAATATACCAACGAACCAATCATTCAATCAATCAAACAAACAAACAAATGGAAAACAATGAGTAGAAACTGGTATCTAGGTTATATTTAGGCTTATTGAGCTTATGGATTAAGTGACAAATTGTAAATATATGTAGATATCGCATGTATGTAAATTCACAACCCAGATATATAAAATAGTCATCAGGTAACACTGATGGGTAGGTTTTTCTTCTGGGAAGTATCCCAAAATCTTTAAAGAAACAAATATCTATCTATCTGTCTATCTATCTATCTATCTATCTATCTATCTATCTATCTATCTATTATCTATTCTTTTAAAAAATATTTATTTTCATGTGTATGTTTGTGTGTATTTGACTGAGTTCTTGTGCACCAAGAGGCGGCTTTTGGCGACCAGAAGAGGATGCTGGGCATTGGATTCCTAGAACTAAAGTTACAGATGGTTATGAAATTCCATGTGAGAGCCAAGAATCACACTGAGGTCCTCTGCAAGAGCAGCGAGTGCTCTTCATCACAGAGCTATTTTTCCAGCCCACATAGTTATAGATGTAGGCATAGACATAGATGTAGAGATGGAGATATAGACATAGACAGACACAGATTCTTAATCTTGGGGTAATGAAGGGGTCATCGATCAGCTGAAGTATTTAGAAGTGAGCTGAGATATGAAAGGATTCTGACAGAACTCAGAGTTTTCAATTCCAGGAAAGAAAATGAACATCAAGAGAGGGAGGAAAGGGAAATTCAAAGCTTTGTTCTTCCCCATTCTGGTTTTTTTGTTTGTTTGTTTGTTTTGCAAAAAAGTAAATAGCTAGAAGGTGAGGGTGAGTCCTCCTGAAAGAGCTGTTCTTACCGTGGTATTGATGACTCAGAATCATGGGCAGAGACAGCTGTTAAGTGGAACTTGATGAGCCATGCTGTAATGGTCTGAGACTGCCTTGGAAATGAAAGGAGAGTGTTCTTTCCTCAAAGTGTGAGTGCCATATGCATTAATCCCTGTCTCTGTGCTCTGTGACTTTGTTTTTGCACCAAATGTTACTGATGGCTCCTGATGAGTTTGCTCTGTGGGATTTCAAGTCCTTACAGGCCACTCCCTATCCTGGCATGGTTGAGATGTGTCCCACCCAGGATGCACGGATGGTAATGATGTCTTGGGAGCAAAATGAAACCTGGTACATGAAAGTTCTACGGAAGTTGTGAGGACAATGCTCCTGAGGCTTTGGTTCGGGTAACTTCTTTTTTCTCTGAGCCAGAATACTTGGGTGCCTAAGTTATACAGGTATAGAGAGCAAAGCAAAAATGACAGCTACCACCCCATAAGAAACAAACAGAAAGCCCAAATGCATCACATTTCCAAGCAAGAAAGCAGAATACTTGGGCGGAATTGTTTCAGACAGCCATGTCTAAATATGTATCTCAATATTTTAAATTATGACATGTTATAAAATGCAGCGCGGTCGGGTCTGACCTTGGCTGGGCTTGCAGTCACTTCCCATTCTTCTCTCAGGCCCCATTGTCTTCCTCAGCAACTCCCGGAGCCTTACTTTATCCTTCGCTCACGGAGGAAAGAGCAGCAGTGTTATCCATCATGCCTCAAAAATGCTGCCCTGAGCCCAAGGGTTGTGTGCGACAGTGATGTCAATGGGAACAATTCATTATTCCATCAAGCACTTGGCATGTCCGTCAATGAAAAAATATGTGCTTTAGAACTGACAGCTCAAAATAGTCTTTTCAGCAATTGGCATGCCAAGATCTTGATAGTATAATGAATTATTCTTTGAACCTATCATTTCATCACATCAATTTGGTCAGATAGACTATTCTATAGGGGAGCTGGGGGGGGGAATTAAATTACAGAAGTTTTCTCAAAAAGCAAGCAAAACAACTTTGCGACCTGGGAAGGAAAGATGAGAGCTCAGAGAAGCCAGAGGAGCTGGCTCGTTTTATGTCAACTTGACACAAGCTAAAGTCATCTGAGAGGAGGGAATGTCAGTTAAGAAAATGTCTTATAAGGGCATTTTCTTAATTAGTGATTGGTGGGGGAGAGCCCAGGCCATTGCGACGATGGTCCTGGGTTCTATAGGAACAAGCTAATAAGCAGTACCTTCCATGGTCTCTGCAGCAGCTCCTACTTCCAGGTTCCTACCCAGTTTGATTGAGTTCCAGCCTTGGTTTTCCTTGGTGGATGGTGATTCTGAATATTTAAACTAAATAAAACTTTCTTTCCCCAAGTTACTTTTGGCCATGGTGTTTCATCACAGCAATAATAACCCCAAGACACTGGATCAAAATATTATTCCTCTGAGCAGGCATTGAGAGGAATATAAGATTCACAACGTGTAAGAAAGTATCCTTATTTCCTATGACTCTTGGGTCTGAAATAAAAATTATTTCCATTGGCCACTCACATCCTCATCTTGGCATGGGAAATTCTGGGACAATTTATTACTCTGTTATGCAAGCTTAGTGGACAATAGAGTCCCTGCTAATCTAGGGCACTCACATGTAGGCAGCCTTTTGGATCAGACTTTAGGCTGGGTGGAAGACAAGCTTTCCCCGAGTTAACCTCCAAATGGAGATTGTTGCCCAAATGCTGGATATATGACTTTACTTACCTTTCTGAAACTAATTAACTCCCTCCATTCTGACTCTGACTTCTCAAAAACCCTGCACCCTTTCTTCTGCCATATTTTGAAGGCAGTATGAGAAAGCGCACCGCTCACTGGCTTTATGAGGGGGCATTTAGCACACTGGCACGCGTTTTTGGGTGACTTCTTTACATGGCACATGCTCAGGTTACAGCTGGTCCTACTGCTTTTGTCCTAAAATGTCAGCTTTATCTGTAGGAATAGCAGCTGCCACATCCCATCCCCAGAATGTGTCTGCACTAAATTGCTTGATGTAAATGGTTATTTTCACTCCTGTTAAATAATGCTTCTTGGTTACAGCAATGGTCATTTGGAGTACCATCAAAATAGCAGCAACGCTAATTTGTTCTTCGGATTGGCTCTTAATTGTTCACCCGTTGTTTGAAAATAGTGAACTGCCTCATTAATCCACACCAGAATATTAAACATTTCATTAAAATATTGCCAAGAAAGGAGCATTACGTCAAATCCCCTTTATGTGTCCTTCACAGGCAGCCGTATTAGCTAGTCTACATTTTTAACTATCAACCTGGAGAAAAATCTGGGCATGCATGACCTTTTTAATTTGGGCTTCAAAGAAAACATTTCTTAATGTTATGTAATAAATCAATCATTACTTGCTTAATAATCTTAATGCATGTCTTTGAAGTCAGAAAGCCACAAGAGAGGCTGGGATTTTTAAAAATTGACAACTCTCTGGTCATTTGATGTAAACTGTGTTTTATTGATTAGCTGTGAAACCATATTTGATATTAGCTGCGTGTAATGGTATGAGATCATAGGGAACAATAGAAAATGAAGAATAGATATTTGCACACATACACATTCATATAGAGCTTCTACGGTACACAGGGGCATAGAAAATATGACTCTTTAGCAATTCGGTATTTGAAATTTATCGAGTAATATAAACTTTTCTTTAACTCTGACTTCTTATAATTTGCATCTGTATTTACTGTAATTACTTTATATAAGTGTATTGTTTAAAATGCACATTTATCCAAGTTCTTGCAGTAATTTTTGTCTCTTTGCCTTGGTTTCTTTGATCTGAAGAAATTTTCAGTATAGACATATTTTTGCCCTAAAACAATATTTTTGTTTCTTATTATTAACGCTCTGTTTATTATATAGATAAAGGAGGCTCTGGGCTTTTATTTCATTTGGAAGATGAGCTTCAGATAACTCAGTTGCAGATTCAGGGCTTACTTTAATGACTGACTGCTGAATTACAGGTTTCCTGATTTGAAGTGTATTTAGAAAAAGCAACAAAATGCAATTAATCTGATAGTAATAAGAACGGAAGTTAGTATTGGTCTGAAGCTAAATTGCTCATTATAAGCATCTAGCCTGAATCATTCACTATCACAAAAGCTTGCTTATGCTTCCTAAAAATGTCTCCTGGTGTTGCTTGTGCAACTCAGCTTTATCTCTTTCTTCTTCCAAGAACTTTACCCAGACTTTGCTAAGGTCTAGCCTTGGTTAATAGCACAGAAGCATCACTGGCCACCTTTGAGTCTTCTATGTCCCTCTGTTGTGAAGAATCACCGAAGGCAATGTTAACAGGCATCTCAGAGGCCAGTCGTGTGACTCTGACATGACATTGAACTCCCCAGGGTCACTGCTTAGTAAGACCTGCCTTGAAGGGTCCATAATACCTGGCACACTGTAGTTCAAGTAAGTGGCCCATTGAAGAAGGGGAGACAACAGATGTGCTTTTTTCGTCCCCTGGTTCTGAGGACCATTTCACTCATCTCCAGACTCCAGGTGGACTATTACAAACACTGGCAGAATAACTTTCTGCTCCTTCCTCCACTTCTTTTGCTGATACCTTTACCTGCTTCCTGCTCAATAATTAATACTGAAAGACTTTTCTTTGTTGGAAAGGGCTCCCCAAAGGTTTTGGATGTTGTTTTCTGAGTTTTTTTCACTTTCCTTTTATCTGGACCCTGGAAACACATTTAGACAGAGTAGGCTTTGCATGTTACTTTTCCCCAAAAAATATTTATGTGGTTACTGCATACAGTGAGATTTCACTGCAGATATTTATGAAAATACAGATTGGGGAAAGTGACTTCAGAGAAATAAGTGTTTATCCACTCAGATTTAGATGTTCAGTCCTCCCCAATAGCTCCTCAAACATATATGCATAAATTTCACAAACATGGATGCACTTCTCATGCTAGGCTATTCATATGTGTACATACATGAAATCTATATCATATGGTCACGATAGACATAGTTCCTAGTAACTTGATGTTTATGAACTGGACTTAATAGTAACATCTCACTTTCCATCACCACAACCATATTTACATCAATAGTTTTAATGTCTGATGATGATATTGTGCCAATATCATATGAAGGCTGTAACTCATAAATAGTATTTTAAAATACCACTGCCTTTAATATCCTTGCATACTATATAGTATACTTTTGTGCATCTTTCCAGTCATACCCTTATGGTGATGACCTCCAGAACATGCATATGTATAGAGTTTTGATTACATACTAATAAATTAGAATGCGGCACTCTTTGTTTTCAGCCTGAAGCAGAGATATAAGGATTCAGCTACTCTCCATATTGCAGCCCCGAATATTGTGAGCTGGTGGGAGGTTTTGCAGTGCAGTTGCAGGATGACATTCCCCCAGAAGCATTGCAAGAAGAGCATGTGTAGGTGGAGTCTGTGTTTTACACAGGGAAACAATCCTAAGTGCTTTGGTCAGGGACAGTTGCAGCATCAAGGGTCATGACAAGTATCACAACTGATCCAAAGTGTACCAGGCTCTAGAGAGCTGTGTCCCACAGCATGAAACTATTGTTCTTGATTGAATAAGCCCAATAAAAGAGCAGTGGCATACATTATTTAGACGGCTCAAGTGGCTGTCACTTCTCAAACTAGGTTAAGTGAGAGAGGCTGCACGGGTTAATTAAAAGATAACACCATCTAGTGGTTTACAGTGCCTGGATAATTGCTTCTCCCGCTAAGATGAGTGTTCAATGTTAGAAAAAATACACTTGGGTGACAAAAGTGAGACCTTTGTGTTAAAGCTGGAGGGCCTGTCCTTCCCGGGTCACGTGTACATAAACCTGGATGTAAAATGAAGCAGCTCCAGTTATCTGCAAACACTGGTTAGCAGTGCTCAGTAGACTTGGGTTGTTCCTAACTGTACTAGAAGATGACACTAACAAGCTCTTTATATTGTGAGTTCTGGACCTATTACACAGATGCAGCGAATAAAATAGTTGATTTCTAGGTGCCCATTTCCATCTTATAAGCGGACACCAGTCCTTGGGCACTCTCGTTGCATCTACAATCTGGTCATTTCTTCACTGGGTTGTTTTGAAATACATCCTCAGCGTCATAATTGCTTTACTCATCAGTATTTTATTAGTGGGTAAGGTGATTATGACTCCTTGATCAACTTGGTTTTCTGATTGTGCATTAAATCTTCCAATATAGTGGTTAAGTATGAAGTTTTCACAAATAATTTGACTTGAAGCGTCAGTTTTCTATTCCATAAAACAAGAAAAAAATACTTAGATCCACAGTAATATCTTGAAAATTATAGTTTCCAAATGGTATGATATCAAAGTGATAAAAAGTTTAAGTAATTATCATCACTAGATTTAGTTTTTGTATGTATATGACCTATAGAAGCATTAGAAAGCCTAGGATTAAGATACAGGGACATAAAGTACTGGGGAGGAAAATGGAAGATGTTGCAGGTGTATTAGTAAAAGATGTAGCCGGGCACAGGCAGAGATGTAGGTTTTCTGATGGTCCTACCCACATGTCGGTGTTCTACTTCTAGTGACAGGATAGAAACCTGGAGAAATTAGTGGAATATGGAAGAGGAATAGACAGAGAACTTGAGTTTCAACTGTTAAGTTCCATTAAAGGTCAAATCCCAGAGTGGTAAATAATACCACATTGGAGAAGCTGAGCTATGAATGGAGACAATTTTCAAGTCTGGTCTGATGAGCCCTTCATCTCCAGAGATAATGGGTAATACAGATTCATATGTGATTGATTCATTGATGTCATCCCTCAGAATTTATTTTTTGGGGGATATTTGGTTGGTTTCCCACCTGTCTGATCTTATCAAATAAAGCTGATTAAATGATTCTGACAGTTTGGTTTTTACTGTGTTCTGTTTACTGAATACCTCATACCTTAGTTATGCTTCTATTGCCATACAAAACACTATGACTAAGACAACTTACTAAAGAATATGTCTAATTGGGCTTATGCTTTCAGATGGTTAGAGTCCATGATGGTGGCAGGAACAGCAGAAAGTTCACAACTTGAGCAATAACCTGGAGGCACTGGGAGTGACAGGAGCCTTTTGAAATATCAAAGCTGGACCAGTGATACACCTTCTCCAAAAAGACTACATCCCCTAACTGTTCCCAAGTAATTCTACCTATTGGGGGCCAAGTGTTCAAACATATGAACCTATGGGGACCATTCCATTCAAACAACCACTATCAATTCATTTACATCATCTTCCAGAATTTATTTTTTGGGGGAGATTTGATTAGTTTTGTAGTTATTGGATGTTATCAAGTGAAGATAAGTAGATGATTTTGACATTTGGTTTTAACTGTTCTATTCACTGGGCATTTCCTTTTTTTGTTTTTTGAGATATCACTTGTTACGAACTATTTCTTTACACTGTAAAGATGTGTCTCTGGTAGGTGCCTTCTGATTTGTTTAATAAGGAGCTAAATGGCAAATAGCTAGGCGAGAGAAAATAGGTGGGACTTCCGGGCATAGAGAAAGAAACTGAGAGGAGGAATCTAGGCATGTGATTCTGACAAGTCAGATATGCTCTATTAAGAAGAGGTAGCTGAGTGATGTGGCAGAAGATAGAATTAAAAAGTATGGGATAATTAAGCTATAAGAGCTAGTTGGGAAAAAGCCTAACCTAAGGCCAAGCTTTCATAACTAATAATAAGTCTCTAGGTTGTTATTTGTGGGCTGGCCGTGTAAAGATAGTCCAAACAAGAAAGCTTACTTGAATCATTAGTTACCTGATTCCAGCAACAACAACAAAAAAGGAACAAAAAATTCAAAACCTGGTATTGGCATATTTCACATTCATCTGTAAATTACTTTGGTTGCCATGCATTCAAAATGGCTATCGACATTGACTTATACAATCTTTCTCAAAACTTATCTCCTATGACTCATCCCCCCCAAAATCAAATAGCCACAAAGATGCTTTGATGAATGTTCTTAGGTAAAGAAGTTAATGGCTGATAAGATGTTAATTGGGTTGACTCCTCTTAGATACCATTTGCAATTAACAAGAGCTTCAGCAGTCTTAACTGGAAGAAACGAATACAATGGACATGATATTGGCAGAGCTGGTGAGAGAAATGGGGGGGGGTAGTGAGAGGGCATCTGGTGTCTTCAAATCAAATCACACAAGGACAAAATTTATAAATCATTTTAAAGAGTTCAGATTTTGTCCTCAACAGCATGTCTTCCAACTAAAATGTAAGTGACATAATTTTATTTGGGTTTTAAAAAGGTCATTCTGGATTACAGGTGAGTGAGACAAGAGGCAGGGAATGGTAAGGAGGGGCTTGAAGTCTACGGTGGAAAAGGGCAGTGAGGGTGGTCTGAGGTGGGTGGAGGTTATCAGTGATAATCTGTCAAGTGTGCTTGTCACTTTAGTGTAGAAGGTGAAGGCACAGAAGGCAAGGGAGGTATTCAGATGGATGCTGATTTGGAAAATGGAGTAGTTGACTATGTCACTTGATAGTAAGGATGTCACAAGGATGAGGAGAGAGGACAGCTTGGAAGGAATCCACCTTGGATTTGTTGACTCTGAGGTACCATGGGGTGGGCTCTCTAGTGTAAATACAGGTAAATCTCTGACTAGGAAGATAGATGTTGCAGGGAGCCAAGGGATGAGCAGGATTGGAGATAGTTATAAAACAAGAGAAAAGAGGTGGGCACATAGGTCCTGAGGTCTGCTTGTACTTTTTCCAGTTTGTAGTTTCCCCTAAACAATTACAGTATCCCCTCATCTTTAGTCTTTCTGTCTATGGTTACTCTTACTTATAGCTAACTGAAAATATTAAACGGAAAATTCAATAAATGAAAAGTTTACATACCGGGATCTTGGGCAGACAGGGTGGAGGCAGAGCTGGTCCAGCTCTCCCTGGGGCTGAGTGGGACGGTAAACGTGGATGACCCAGACCTCCTCCTAGCCACCAGAGAGAACCATACCAAGTTGGAAGTCTTGTCGAAGCAGGATCTCATTTTATTGCATCAGACAGGAACTTATATAGGGCTGAGATAAGGGGTGGGGGTCTTGGGATGGGTTGAGGTGGAGTAAGGATTAAGGGTCAATAATATTCTGTCACATTAGCAGTGGCTAGGGAGAGGTGGCTGTGCTGAGTCACTCATGTATGGCAGTCACGGCCAAAGACAGGTCACCATACTTGAGTTAGGCTCAGGATGTTACATTGGGCCTCACACCCAGCTCAACATTTACATATTTTCTATCACAGGCCCATATTTTCTATTCCAATGTATTGTTATATTGTTGTATTTCATTATTTTTTTAATCTCCTACTGTGACCACCTTTGTAGTGGGTGTGTTGTATTAGTTATTCCCATGTTGATATTGGCCAAGTATCCAATAGAAGTAATTTAAGGAAGGAAGAGTTTATTTTGACCTGCGGTTCAGAAAATATAATCTATAATGCGGGGAAGGCATTGTGGCTGAAGCAACTCGGTCTGTAGTCTCTGGGTGTGCAACGGTTGAATTTTACATGGTACAAGCAAGGAAGCAGAGAGAGCTCTGGGTGAAAGAGAGGCTAGGCTATAGCCCTTAAGTCCTGCTCCCTAAGGATCCAATTCCTACAGTTAGACTCTATTTCCTAAAGGTTCCATAACCTCTTAGAACAGTGTCAACAACTAGGAACTGAGTGTTCAAACTATATGAGCCTATTGGGGACATTTTATATTCAAATCATAAGACTTTGCCCATGGTCCCTAGAGATTCGAAACACAAAATTAATCGAATTCAACCACAAAGTCCTCACAATCTTCACAGCACCAACACTGCTTGCTCAAAAGTCCAAGGTGATCTCTTAACTCTGAGTCTCTTTAAAACAAAAATCCAAGTTATATACCTCCTATCTTTAAGACACAGAGGAAACATATCAGATCAAAAAGGGAACAGCAGGATTGGAAGGAAAGATTGGACTAGTGTCATACTGAAACCCAGGAAGGCAAACACCCAACTCTGCAGTTCCATGTGTGACATTTGGGGCTCATAGTATCATCTGGGGTCTGATGGACTTCACTAGCCCTGCCCTTATAGTCTTGTGGTCTGTAGCTTTCCATATTCCCGGTAATCTCCAAAATTCTGGGGTCTCCATTGTAACATAGGTTTCAGTTCCATAGTTTTACATACTGACTTCTCAGGTAATGTCTGAGCTCCATCCCTGGGTTTTCTTTAAGACATTTGTGCAAGCTTATCAATTATATTCTTCGTGCCTGCAAAACCACCATTATGTACATGATGCTACCAAGTTCTACCAGCTCAAGATGTAGCCTTGGCTCAATGGGCTGTGGTTAGAACAACCTTCTTTTGACAGTCTGGGTACTGGAACCTGGAAAAACATTTCATTTGACAGTCCCAATCCAGAGCTTCCTTTGCTGTGGACTCCTTTCTAGGCACTCTTATCTCATGCTTTTCATGACAGTTCTTCAGATAGGTTACATTTTTAGGTCCTGGATCCTTGGGTGGGAGGATCTTTCCTTCCAGATGCTGTTCCTAATGTCCCAGAACATACTTTGTCTGCATCAGTCTTATCCATAGCTTTCCTTGTCAAACTGCACATTTTTATATCTTTCTTCTCAGCTTCTCACCATCAATCTGTTAAAAATTCAGTGAGCAATAAGCATGTCGTGGGCTGAATGCTATGCTGTCTTGAAATTTCCACTGTAAAAAAAATTAGTCCATTACTTTTTAATTGAACCTTAATCAGTTTTTCAGGATCCAAGTAGAACAGAACCAGGTTATTTTTCAAAATGCAACACGAATTTTCTTTATCACAGTTCTTTCCAAAACTTCATAGTTCGGGCCTTCACAGTCTACATTTCTTTTGCATTTTAGTCTTCCTCACTCCCACCAGAGTAGCCCACTAAACTCTGCTTATAACAACTTGGGAATTTTTTCCTTAAAGCTCCAAACTCTTTCACATTCTTTCCCAAACCAATTCCAAAGACCTTAGAACCACATGGTCTGATGGATCATAACAACAACCCCACTCCTGGTACCATTTTTTCAATGTTAGTTATTTTTATATGGTTGTCACCAAATGCCTAACAGCAATTTAAGAGAGAAGATGGATTTATTTTGGCTCTCATGATACAGAGGACGTACAGTTTATCATGTTTGGAAAGGCATGGTGACTGAAGGATCCAGGTCGGTGACAGGACTGTGGCAGTTGATTTTTGTATGGAGTAAGCAGACAGAGCTCCAGCAGAAAGCAGGGGTGATATATAACCCTTAAAGTTCACCTCATCACCCATTTCCTCTGGCTCAGCCCCACACCCTAAAAATTCCATAACCTCTCTAAGCAGCCAGCAGCTGAGGACCAAGTATTCAAACACATGAATCTATGGGAGGCCATTTCACATCTAAATCACAACATATATGATATATAGAAAAAAAGATTATATCTATGTAGTTCAGTTCTACAAACAATCATAGGCATTTATTGAGGGTCTTGGAAAGTATCCAACCCTAGCAGATGAGGGAACTTGCTATAGTTATTTATTAATTTATTTATTGAGAGAATTGCTTCCATGCCAAAGAAGGACTCAGAGTCGCTGGACTGTCATGTTAAGTATTTAAGATGGGAAAGATTTCCAAGATGACATGGCAGATTAAAGATGACCATGAATTCTTTGACATCCTTCTTGTTTGTAGCTCTTCCTCTTAAGCCTGAGTGAGCTCTATGATGTTGCCACCCCTGCAATATGGTCCAAGTGGCCCCGTGCCAGTGTTCAGGCTGGGACACGAAAGACTGTCATTTTCCCTCATTCATGTCTGCTGAGTATTTACTTTTAGAGCTTGTGTTGCCATTAAGCACGTCTGAGGCTGTGAGATGGCTCTGTAGGTAAAGGCACTCGCCACCTGGTCTGTCAGCTTGAGCTTGATCCCCAGAGCCCAGGTGCCTCTTAACGAGTTGTTCTCGGACTTCCGGTGAGTTCAGTGGCACACAGAAACACCTCCCCAGATGTAAATGCAGTAAGTTGTTTTAAAAGAGAAAGAAATCTGAGTACCTTGCTGGAAAAGCCCCATGCTAGGGTGGAAAGAATGTGTCTACTGATCCTGGCCTTTCAACTGTCCCCAGATGCCATCACCAGATCCACGTGAGTGAAGCGATCTTGGCACTTCCACCCACCTGCCGGCGGAAGGCCACAGAGTACCTCCTGGGGTCCCAGGCTACAAGATCAGAACAGTTGCTCCAGTGAACCTCATCTCTACTCCAGTCTCACCAAATGATGAGACTCCATGAAACATCCATTCTTTTCAGTCTCCAAGTACTTGGATGTTTGTTGAGTGATAGAAAAACGAGACAGTGTTTGGGGTCCCATTCCCTTTTGACCCAGCTTTCTCAGACATCTGATTATCTTCTGTGAGACTCCAAAAACCCTCTCTGTTGTGTTAAGTAAATGTGTAAATGGCAGGTAACAATACTGGCGATCTCTTCTCGGAATTATTTTAGGGTTCCAGTGAGATGATAGATACGGATGCACTTGATTCTACACATTAGATGGACTTAAATGGAATTGCACAGCATTGTATAATATGATTTAATTTAAATGGAATTTTATTGTTAAATTGAAGCCTACAAGTGGCATAAATATTTTAAATAGTGTTAAATATACAGCGTTAATGAGTATGCTTATGATTCTAAGTTACCTTAAGATGAATCAGAATTTCTTTGACTTTCCATGCTTCAATCCAAATGCTTTTCTCTGCAGATTTAGGTTTTTTTTTTTTTTTTTTTTTTTTTTGTGCTAAAGGGATGGATGTTCACTCTCTTCCTTCTTCCACCTTCTATTGGTCTAAAGAGCCTTATTTACATAAGGAAACCGAGCAGCTCCACTGCAGTGGAGAACCAGAAGGAATCCTATCCAAACTGAAACACAGCAGGCACAGCCTTCCTTGAATGGTTTGTTTTAGCCACAGCTGACTGGCTCTTAAACATGTGTCAAGTTACCTCATTAGTAAATTGAATTACAAAATTAGCATCTGTTGCTTGGCAGTCTGGTGATCTGGTACCAGTTTCCTTCAGGGTAATTGAATTAATTTGTGCAATTTAAATGAACACCAATCTTGCATTTTTTTTTCTTTTTTCCACTGTGATGATTTTGAGAAAGTAGGTGGACGCAGAGTCCAAGTGCAGTCCTTAGCAGAAATGTAAGTGCTGGAATGCTTCCTTGTGTTTATCTTGAGTTTCGCTCAAGTCTGAAAGAGTCACTTTCAAGTAGAAGCAAAATGAAAGGCTGTTGTGAGGCAGGCCCTGGGAGGGGTTTTTCCAGCTATTGTCGCTGACCATTTGGAGCCATGTGGCCCTTGGTTCTGGGGGACTATGCAGCATAGGTAGTTGCGGTCTTAGTTTATTTTCCCGTTGTTGTGATAAAATATTCAGATGCAGGCAATTTAAGGGAGAAAGGGATTGTTTTAGCTTATAGTTTTTGGGCACAATCCACAGGTCCATCAGGTCCTTTAACATAGGGGGAAGTTGAGGCAGCAGAAGTTGAAACACCTGGTCACATCATACAGAAGAGAGCAATGGATGCACACACGCTGGCAAGTTCCCCATCTCCACTTAACCCGTTTGGGGCCCTCACAAAATTAAGATGAATTTTCCCACATCAATTAGCTGATGAACAACATTTTCCACAGGCATGCTGAGTCCTAGGTCATCCTGGATTTTGTCACTTTGACAACTGTTATTGACTATCGTAGGATGATGGCAGTCGTCATGAACTATCACAGGAAGTTTGGCAAAACCTCTGGCTTCTGCCATTAGAGGCCAAACAGACCTTATTGCTGCCTAGCTATGACAACTAAAAAAGCCCCTAGACATTGCTAACTGTCTCCTGTGGGCAAGAGTTTCCCTCTGTCAAAACCCATTGCTGCGGGCAATAGAGGGTATTTCTCATGTTAAGGAGCAAACAAATCTCCCCTCATTTGCCACCCCCACTTCCAGACCCACTGCTCTGCTTTTCTGATTACATATGTTCCTGCTTAATCAGCTTATCTTTGGTGCTGTCTTCCAGGGCAAAGGTCTCTTGTTTATCCCCTTGATATTTGCTCTTCCTTAGCCCCAGTTGGAAACTCACATCCCTACTTGAAGGTGATTTTTAAAAGAAGCCATCCTTTAAAAGGTCATAAAGCACTTGGCATTAGGTTCTTAGAGTGTGTGATGAATATTTTAATAGTTAAAAATGTAGCCGGGCAGCACAAAGAAATGATTTAATGTTGTAAATAAATCTCTTTGTGGGATTTAATGTGCAAAAGTGGACAGCGATGGCTTTAAAAAAAAATCATTGGCCAAATGATCATATCTATACGATCAGGCACTCTGTGTGTTGGATCCATATCTGGGGAGAGTGTTCACTATATCTTTCCTAGGTAATAAAAGGAGGCATGGAGACCACTGCATCTCTTAGGACCTCCAACCGATATTCTCAAAACTAGATGCCCATAAGGCCGACTTGCTGGGAAGAACAGTCAGCAGACCCCCCAAGAGAGAGGCCTTCATCACTTTCCACTAAATAATAATGATGACCAGTAGCTCAGGGGTAGTGCCTACGGTATGCAGGCAGAACAAGGGTCTAAGAGCTTCATCCATGTTATCACTCAATGCTTTGGACTAAGTCAGTTTACAAGCCAGGGCTTTAAGGCCACATTTCACTACAGTCTGTTTTATAAGCAGCCTGAAAACAAAAACAGTTATTTACATTTTTTAAGAGGTGGGAGAAAAAGATCAAAAGAGCAACCTTTCTTGATCTGTGAAAGTTTTACAAGATTCAAATGTATTCAAATTCAGATCTATAACTGAGTTTGTTTCTTTGCATTCAATTGCTATGAAGAGAAGAGACCCCATGGCCATGGCAACTCTTATAAAAGGAAGCATTTAACTGGGGGCTTACTTACAGTTTCAGAGGGTCAGAACATTAGCATGGTGGGGAGCTTGGTGGTATGTTGGCCGATTCAGTGCTGAAGAAGTAGCTGGGAGTTCTGCATTTGACCCACAGGCAGCAGGAAGGGAGTGACTCTAAGACTGGGTTGGGCTTTTCAAATCCCAAAGCCCCCAAGAATCACACTTCCTCCAACAAGGCCACACCTCCCAATCCTTCTCAAGTAATGCCGTTGCCTGGTGACCAAGCATTCAAATTTATGAGCTTATGGGGACCGTTCTTACTCAAACCACCACAGCTTGTTTTTGCTGTTTTCTTTTTGAAATAATAATAATAAAGAATAAAATACAGAGGCCATGAGAGGACGGTTGTTGTCTTCCTTTATTGCTCTCTACCGTACTGTCCTGAGACAGAGTCTATCATTACATCAGGAACTCAGAGTTTTGGCCCATGGCTGATCAGGGAACTTCTGGGGGCTTCCTGTCTCCATTCCACAGTGCTGGGGGAACACAGCGCTCCACAGCTGAAATGAACCACTGTGCCTGGCTTCTTACATGGGTGCTGGGGATTTGAACTGAGGTCCTTGGGCTTGCACAGCAGGTACCCTTACCTGCTGAGCCATCTCTCCAGCTCCTTGTTTTTGCTTTTAGAGCCAAGATCTCATTACATACCTCAGACTGGCCTCAACTCTCCATCCTCCTGCCTCAGCCTCCCAAGAGCCAGGATTGCAGACGTGGTGTTTTGTCATCAGGATTTATTGGGACACAGCAACACCTTTTTATTCTGTTGCCTAGGTCAGTGTTTACACTGCAGCAAAGGAACTGGAAGCTTGGGGCAGAGGTCCACTCGCCCACCAAGTGAAAAGTGCTTAGTATCTGGCTCTTTATCGAAGAGGGTGCTGAGCTGAGTACTCTCGTTGTTCCCATTTGCAGAGAAGCAATCGATTTAATGAGTCTCTTACTAGATCGGTGGCAGAGTTATTTGAACCCCAGCAGCCAGGCTGCCTTGGTCCACAGCTCCACTGTGATATCCTATTATGGTGATAAGAGAATTTGCCGGTACAAAATTCTCTGCTTTAAAAACAACCCAGCGGAAAGAACTCCTTGGGACATAGCTCCTTTGCTCTATTCCCTGCATTCATCCATCCTTTAGTTTTGTACTTAGCATCTTGAACAGCGAACGCTGAAGGAAGTGGAGAACACTTTGTCCTCCTTGGGCTGTGTATATATACCCTTGAACACTTCTAAAGACGGGTGTTTATAATTCTGCCTTTGTCCAGGGGGATCCCAGCACAGAAGGAAGCACCCCCGGGGTGCGGTGAACCAAGGGTGGGGAGTCGTGGGCGGAGAGCAGCCTCACATACAAAGAAGCCGGTGGGGAGGGAGAAAATGTCAAGGGCACAAGGACAGTTTCTGGGTCTGCTGTAACTGATGTTTTAATGTCTATGTAGAACAGTTAGGAATAAAAAAAAAATCTCCCACAAAACCTCAGCCAGCAGCCTGGCCCAGAATTGGCCTTGCTTCATTCAATTTATCCATTTCAGAAGCTCAAAGGCTGCCCTGGTCTGCCGGGATTTGGAGTCAGGTCCTAGGGAATTGCTATGTGTCTAACCTAATGTATGGGTCATGATGCCCATCCCCAGGGCTGCTGGTCAAGAGCCACCCCCATCCCCCACCCTCGCTCCCATTTCTTTTTCTTGCATTGTTAAAAAGACATGGGCTGACACGGGCTGGTCTCGAATAGCGTTTAACTCCTTTAGGAACCAACTTGCCTGTGTGACTACACTCCTTCTGGAATTGAGAGGGGTGTTGACTTTTAGTAGCAGAGGGTATAATGATGCTTAGTTTTGAAAATGGCAAAAAGAAAATTGAGAGTGGGGATGGCTGGTTCTACGGTCTATGCGTTTGTCAAAACCTATCCAACTGTGCACTTAAGATATCAGCACTTTGCCTCAATTAGAAGGGCATTAAAGGGGGAAAAAAACGCCGGGAAAGCATATATTAAAGAAAAAAAAAAGAAGAGAGAGAGCAGTTAATTACAGCACTTGTGTGAAGCTGAGTGAGCCCAGTATTACTCTCTTGTAATCACTTCTAATTCTTTAGCTTTCTGGAATCAAGATCAAGGTATTCCCTCGAGGGAGGCTTCAACTCACCCCCCCTGTTTGCTGTTCTGCATTCCTTTGAAAGCAGCCATTCTAAGGCCACATAAGGATAACTGGTATTTATCCCTGTAAATAGTCTGTGTCAGGAAGGTAATCTTTCCCTGCAAGTCTCTTTATTATGACCCGCTAGATTGACAATTAAGGAAAGGTACCCGGTGAGCCGTTCAGACCAACCTATTTCATCACACACTGGGGAAAGCGAAACTGTGGAGATAAGAAACGGGATGTTAAGGTCTTCAGCCACAGCCTGCCCGGTCAACCTGCCGAAGATACAGATTTCCAGTCTTCCTTCGATATAAATATTTCAGGATCGAGAGCCTTTCATCTTTCTGTGCTTTGCAAGAGAAGAAGATTGGAAACAATCTTCCTTAAAATAAGAAGCTTTTATCATTGTTTCTAAATCAACTGAACTGGGAGTAGGGGTGGTGGCAGCTGGGGGAGAGGGCGGGGGGGGGGGGGAGATGTAAGAATCCTGTAATCTCAGGTTTAGTTGTAATGAAATTGTCCAGGCTGAGAAGGGAGCAGATGGATTTTGATTAATTTCTACTAAGACTAACAAGTATCAGACTCAATATTCTTTATCAGCTCGTCAGGGTGAATGTTAACAGTCATAAGTGGATGAGGGAGAAATGCTATAAAATAAACATGAATTTAGAACTGGGTTATGAATACTTAAGAGAAATGTACTTTAAAAAATGTGACCCTCAGTGACTTGACAGAAGGGCACATTCTTTGAATCAGGGCAAACAGAAGCATTTTTTTTAGTGGCCACTTAGTAGTTGAACATATTTATAACTGTGGTGTGATAATTTGACAGGTTTGTATTAGATGATGATCAAGTTAGAGTGATTAGCAGTTCCAGCCCCTTAAAAATCTATCATTTCTTTATGTTGAGAAACCCTGAACTCCTCTCTTCTGACTCTTTGCAAACATGTGATTGATTGTTGTAAATTATAATCACCCAGTATGCTGTACCGCTCCAGACCCTTCTCCCTTCCCCTCTCCTCCTTTCTGATTCCCATACTCTATTGATTGTCATTTGACCCTCCTCTTGTATGAAACTGAGTCTTCAAGTTTCCATGTATTTTATATAACCAGAGCTCTAGAGCAAAAACCTTAGTTCAAGAGTCCCAAATGTTTAGGTTGGCTACAAACCCAATAAACCTGTGACAGAGATGATCGATGGTAGAAAGCAAAGAAATGAGAGTTAATCGGTGCCCACTGGGATGAGAAACAGATCAAGGGGTCCAGGGACCCCAAGTTTGTATTTCGAGTACTGACAAAAACTTTTAGGCTCAATTAGAGGAAGATTTGGGCAGAGGGGCTAAGATGTATTACGTAATTAGGCAGTCAGGGTCTAAGTGTGGCCTGCGTGGTCACGAGTTCTGGTTCTCCAAGGTGGTCTGATGACGTCCTTGTTTGAGGGACGGAGCTGGCTATTAGGAGATGGTTACTTCTGTTCCAGGATACACTTTCACTACCATGGATAAGTGGCCTCATCTCGGGGTAGGGTGTGGGGTGAAGAATGATCTACCTTCTAAAACTCCGAAGTTCCTGGAATTCAACATAAAGATAGGCTTAGGGTAATGCCTGGAGACCTTTAGAAGTCTTTGGGTGGTATGGAATACCCTCTTCTAAACAGCGGCGTTTATCTTCGAATCTTCAGCCTCGAAGAGAAGAGGATATGGGTTCAGTACAGCCAGGTTTCAGAAAGACCCTCCTTAAACTTGTCTGTGTGCAGATGTGAGCATTTTCTGACCCAAAGTAAAGGGACTGATGTAAAACAGACGCAGAGACAGCAAGCTCGCATCCTGCTTTGGTTATTCTGGGATAAAGTAAGGCACCAATGCCTTTGACCACAAGCAGATTCTAAGGCTTATTGTCACACGAGTGACAATGTGTGGCACTTATCTCTTTGTGGATTCAGGTTTAGTTTTCCAGAGATTTCTGAATTAAGTCCTTTAACAACAAGTTTGGCTTCTTATTTGACTTTTTTTTTTTAACATCTCCCCATTGTCCCAGGTATCCACTATAGAGTACCATCACTTGTCAACTGCATATGCTTTGATGCAGAGAGCTGGGGAGCCATCCCCAGAATCTATGTTTATGGTCCTAGCATGATAATTGAAAGCAGAGATGAACTTTACCAAGACATTGATTTGCAGGGACTTAGACAGTTCAGTTGCCACAGTTCAGCAGTTTTATGGGCAATATTGATATTTTGGGTGTGGAAGGGGTAAATTCTCAGACTCCACCACCCTTTGAAGGCTTCTCACTCCTCCAGTATGGCAGAGAATTGACTGGAAAGGGGCACAGACTGACCCAGATAAGCAAGGATTTAAATCTGACACCAACTTGCAGTTAGACTTGAAGGTGACGAGAGAGGCAAGACGGTCTGACGTGGCGTGGGCCCCGCATTTGCACAGGGTATGAGGTGGTTACCTGCAACAGAAAATCAATAACTGCTTGTTTTAGATTTAAAAATACTTCTGCTGCTTCTCCTTCCCATCATAATATCACGTTTTCCATTTCTCTTGGTCTGGTCTATGAGATGGGCCACAAATTGAGAGTAAATAGAATCCTAAATATAACCTTCAATATCATTCATACCTAACAAATTGCCAATTGTAGGCAATATTCAGCATCCAAAAATTCTCAGTTCTCCTTTAAAAAAGGAGACAAAGCCTGGCTTAGGGGGGAAGCTCTTGTGTGCACTGGCTGGTTTTATGTCAACTTGACACAAGCGAGAGTCCTCAGAGAGAAAGGAGCCTCAACTGAGAAAATGTCTCCCTAAAATCAAACTGTAGCTGTAGGCAAGCCTGGAGGGCATTCTCTTAATTAGTGATTGATGACAGAGGGCCCAGCCCCCGTTGTGGGTGGTGCTATCCCTGGGCTGGTGGTCCTGGGTTCTTTAAGAAAGCAGGCTGAACAAGTCAGGAGGAACAAGTCAGTAAGCAGCAGCCCTCCACAGCCTCTGCATTAGATCCTGCCTTCCAGACCTTGCCCTGTTCGAGTTCCTGTCCTGGCTTCCTTCGACAATGTACTGTGACACGGAAGTGTGAGCCAAGTAAATCCTTTCCTCCCCAAGTTTCTTTTGGCCATGATGTTTCATTACAGCAATAACAACCCTAACTAAGACATTGTGCAAATGTCAGGATCTGAGTTCAGGTCCCTAGAACCTATATTGAGCCAGATATGGTTTGGTGTTCATCTGTAATCCCTGAGCTCCGGAGACTCCTTATAACCTAGGAAACTAGCAAGCCAGCTAACCTGACATACACTTCAGGGAGCAGGGGACCCTCTCACACACAAGGAGGGAGGCAAGGATGGCCAGGAAATTGTCCTCTGACTTCCACATGTGTCCTCTCTCTCTCTCTCTCTCTCTCTCTCTCTCTCTCTCTCTCTTTCTCTCTCTCACACACACACACACAAACACACACACACACACACTAAAGGAGAAGAAACAACTTTGTTTTCAATGCTGGAACCAAAACTTCAATCTTTCTGAGAAGAGATGAATAGAAAATGATCTTGTCAGGTAGGGAGGGATGCCCATAGAGCAATGGGAGTTATTAGTGAACTCTGCCTGTCTTTAGTCACTGGAGTGAGGTGATTGGTCAACAGATCAGGTGTAGTGGCAGTACCTTTTTCTGTTTTTATCTTGTTATGGTTGCTGTGCCTTAGAAACAACAGTGGGATGGGCTCACTGTAATGGAACATGCTACACGGGAATTTGATCCAGGGACTGTGATTTTCACTTGACAGTAGCCTGCCTTCCCAGGCCTGTCTGCTCATTGCCTACCTGTTAGGGACAAGGGGAAGACAGACAACACTCATTAGGGTGAAAAGAGCAATGCTAAATAACCTCCCCAGCCCCTAGGGGTCTCAGTGACTACAACCCAGTCTGCTTTCAGGAAACTATGAAAATGTTTTAATTTCTTTTAAAACCAGGAAAAATGGATGTCATTCATAGAATATAGTTTTAAATATACATGCATGTATATATCCTCATGGAGGCATGAGCTAAGAAATGCCACTCATGAAAGTCCCAGTGTGGATACGGAAACTCACGGCAAGCTCGCAGGTTTCAACGGCAGTGAATGAAGTGAAGGAGAAGAGAACCAGGAAGGGATAGAGAAGTCTTGGGGGCAATTGCAGGGAGCTCCTACAGCTTGTTTGTCTGCAGCCTCTAATATAAGATGGTGTCCCCACGACCAAAGCAAGACAGGGGCTGGGGTGGGGCATCTAGTGGTTCAGGCCACTTAACCGAGCCTCTCAGGGCATGCAGTGTGGCAGGCAAGGATGGAGACATAGACCGGGGCTGGGATATGGGTTATGAACATGTGACCGGTACAGAGACTGAGACTCCACCTGTCCCCACCCCTGCAATGTCTCATCAGATACAGCTCCTGTTGGTAGCATTCATAGAATCCACGTGTAAGTTACAGCAGGAGCGATTCAGTCTGCCTCAAAACAAAAAACAAACTTGAGAGATGGTTCCCCTCTACGCGGCAAATGGCCCAACCTTTTTTTGTCATTCGCTTCATTTCCAAAGCCATGTGTCCTTTAAGGTTCATATTTTTTTTTTTGTCCCTTTGCCACCGAAGCCCAACTTTCTGGCCATTGAGGGGACAGTTTAGAGAGGTGGCAAGAGAGGACCTGTGAAGGAACCGCTTCCATGGCTCTGGTATCAGATAGCTATATGACTGCCCTGCACCCCAGATTCTTTGTCTGCAAAGATTGTTATGATACATAGGACGGTGAGGAGGAGCAAGCGAGAGAGCAGCGGCACACATGTGTATGATATGTACCATGCCCTGAGCACTCCCAATGCTTCGTGTGTATGCTGGTTCATTTACCCACATAGAGAAAAGCAAAGATCAAAATAAAAAGAGAGATGCTCGTGATACCATTTGTTGTGTAAGAGGATATAACCTCATTTTCAGGTGCTATTGGATTATCTTTTATACATATGAATCCATAAATAGGTCCTCAATTCCGCGGAGCGCCACCTTTATTTCTATCTCTCTGTGAACATGTATGTGGAGAGAAGAGGCCGATACTTGGTGCCTTCCTTAGTCATTCAAGGTTCAATTTTAGGTGATACCATTGATGAGTTTTCTCCCCCAGCAGCCTGCACAGTACCCTCCGGTACTTTGAATGTGAGCCCCCAGCAAGGATGTTTTCTGGGTATTCATTTCCAGCTAGAATTCTCCCCATGTGTATTGCGTCTTCAGCAATAGTATCTTACCATGTAGTTAACGGTAGGGGACCAAACGCAAGGGCAATAGCCTGTGTTGTTTTGTTGGGAAAAATTTTCAAAGCCACTTCAATAGTATTTTCATAGGCTGTAATCAAGGAAGTGCCATTGAAGCAATGCTAGAAAGAAGGTTTAGGCATGTGTGCAGAGTGAACCCTATATAATCAAGCCAGGAGAAAATGACAGTGTTTACTGGCTGTGTCTTTCTCAGCTTTGGAGCATGCTGCCACAGAGTCTTTTGTTCTTACTTTTAAATTTTTATTTATTATTTAATTGCATGTGTAGGAGTGTTTCGCCTGCATATATGTCTGTGCAACACGTGAGTAACCGGTGACTGTAGACCGGTGGTGCCACATGCAGATGCAGAAGAGGGTGCCTCATGCCCTGTACGTGGAGTTGCCGATAGCTGTAAGCTGTTGCGTGGGTACTGGGAATTGAACCCCGGTCCTCCTGGAACAGCAGCCAGTGCGCTTAACTGTGATGTCATCTCTCTAGCCAGAGGTTCCTTTATTCTTATAATGAATAAACATGACTTCAGATTTGTTACAAAGCTAAGGTGCCAGATGGTTGCACACATCTATCTTATTTCAAATAGTGACCACAGCCGTTGTGAGAAAGGAATAGCTTGTCTCCCAATGGGTACAGGTGTCTAGGACTCCCCCGAGAGCTAGGGTGATGCTCCCCAAGCCTGTGTGTCGCTCCAGTCAGCAGTCAAGCCCCAGGGTCTGGTTCTAAGTCGGTGCACCTTTCCCCAGCAGCCGTCCTCCCATGTCACACGCGGTGTGCAGGGGTCATAAACCATGGGTTTAAGGCAATGTGGTTTCTGCCATTTCTTTCATTCCATCAGAGAGCAGCAAAGGATGCTGGTGTCAGAGCTATGGTGATGAACAGAGCTCACAAAAATAAATGATCTCTCTGCATCTCCCTTGGAAAGGTTACCATCCCTCCTACAGAATAACTGATGTAATAGAGTTTCATTCTCGCTCCCACCCCCTTTGTAGAGGAGATCAACACTGGGCATCTTACCAGTTATATAGATATACAATTATATAGATGTATAGATATCTTTCCCAGTAATATTATCTACCATCTATCTTCTATCTATCTATCTATCTATCTATCTATCTATCTATCTATCTATCTAATTACTTTAGTCAGAATCTCTTGTTGAATGTAGAGCTGCCACTGATTCAGCTATGCTGGTTGGCCAGCAAGCTCCAGGTATTCCCTTGTCTCTGCCTCCCATGCCAAGTTTATAGGTACATGCAGCTGTGCCCCTATATTTATGTGTGAGTACTGGGAATCTGAACTGAGGTCCTCATTCTTATATAGCAAGCACTTTACCCATTGAGCCCATTGCCCAGCTCTAAAAGCTTTTCTTTTTTCTCTTTTTTAAAAAAAGTCTATGTTTATTTGTTTTTAATTATATGTATGCAAGTGCGTTTGAATTGGGGATATGTGCTTATGAGTGCAGTTGCCCATGGCAGCCAGAAGAGTGCATTACATCCTACTGGCATTGTAGTTAAAACCATGCACCAGGGTTGGGAATCAAACTTCAGTCATCTGAAAGAGTTGTATCTCTCTCTCTCTCTCTCTCTCTCTCTCTCTCTCTCTCTCTCTCTCTCTGTGTGTGTGTGTGTGTGTGTGTGTCATACACACACACACACACACACACACATATTCTCTCTCCATTTGCACACACACACATCTGTTATTCACCTTGGCTTTGAGAACAAATGTCTGCTTCTGAGCTGTGGAATAATTGTGTATCTAATATGCTTTGGCAACAATAGACATTTTTGCCTACTGGCTCAAATCCAGAAGTTAATTCCTTGATAAAGACTCTTTGTTAAGAGACCTGCATCTGGAAGCAGGTCCAAAAGATGGGTGGAAGTTGCAGAGAGGGCAGATGGCATTTCTCTGGGTTTGAGCACACACTTTTGTGGGCCTCTCAGGGTGGGCCTGGAGGCAGATGTAGGCCTGAAGGAGGGAAGCACATCTTCCAGCCATTTTCCCATGATTCCGCTCTCTTATCTCCAATAACAAATGACACTGGTCAGATTTCTTTTGACATCCCTGTCTCAGGCCTACTGCCTATACCCCTTATGCTGTATAGCAAGGTTGAGGTCAGCCTGTGTTACATGTCTCCTACCTCCAAAGGAAAACATCACTTTCCAGGTCAAAACTTGAACCACTGTGTTGTTTTCGCTAGGATATGGTGGCACATGGGTAATGCATGCTGGGTCCAGCTGGCTGATCACAGGGAAAGTCCAGTGTTGATTATATCTTCCTTTAAGACATTTCCAATCAATCATATCAATGGTACCTTTAACCATTCACCTTGGACCAGCAAGGGGCAGTTTCTCTCAGTATCTAATTTGCTATCCAAGTCACTCATTTGTTTTTTTTTCCCCCTTCAGATTCTTTATTTTTATTTCTGCTCATTTCTTTCTTGGAACAGCTTTGAGGAGGTACATGCAGCTCATATACCACTACATTCACCCCTTTAGGAGGAAGCTTTGTAGGTTTTAAAACAAAATTGTGAAGCCATTATTGTAATGGTTTAAATAAAATGTTGAGGTTCCCCCTGAAGGGTGCAGTGGCAGAAATGCTGCAGGTCCCCGAGTGGTGGCAGGCAGCAGGCAGTGGGCGCTGAGAACACAGCAGGCCATGAAGGCAGCCAGGTCCCAGGAAGGAAGCCACATGACGGGTGAGAGACAGAGACGGATAGGCACATCATGCAGAGTGCAGTTGGTTATTTATTTAGTGGGCTATGGAGGGGAAGGGGAGGGGGGGAAGCAGATAGCAGAGAGAGAGGCAGAGAGAAAGAGAGAGAGAGAAAGAGAGAGAGAGTAAAACAGAGGAGTGGAAGGGGGAGAAGGGAGAGACAGAAGCTGCCTCTTCTAGAGAGTCACTGAAAGGAAGGAACTCAGGCTGGAAGCTGAAGATCAGCTTGCCTCAGTGGATGGGGTAGGGAGTGAGCATGGCTTGTCTCTTAAAGGGACAGGACAGACCATTACATTCCATCCTTTTTATAATAAAATGGGGGAGGTTAGGCACAACAGGTTAAAGGAATTGGGGTGTTGGATTCTCAGACTGTTTTCTGCTTATTTGTGGGCATCATCTTGGGGGGAAACCTGAGAAAGCTGGGTGCTAGTCACATCCTGGGGTAGCTAGTCTCTTTGCTCCTGTCCGGTGTTTGTGGTACAGAAATGTCTGGTGTCTGTAGGGATAAGTCCCATCCCTTAGGGGGCATGTTTGCCTCGGGCTAATGTTTACCTATAAATCTGGCGAGTGTGCTTGCAGCACTTGCTTCTGCTTTCCTGGTCTCCGTGGGAACGGTGGTTCTGTAAGTCTATTTCTCCATTAAAGCTATATATATATTTTTACAATCTGTTTGCATTCATTTCCGCCGTTTCAGGTGTCTCTTATTCTTGTTTAAGGTATTGGCAGAACAGAAGAAAAAGTTAAGTTTAGGAAAAAAAAATTAGGACCAGAGAGTTGAGAGGGGTGTATCTGACCTATTTAAGGTAGATCTTTCAATTCAACTCCCTGGAACTCACAAGAATTCTTTGGGTTTGTGAAAACAGAAGTTTCAGACAGCAGCAGAATGATTGTGGCAGACGTTTTTGCACAATGAAAAGTATTTTTAAGACTGTGGAAGGCAGTGTGAGAGAAAAATTTTATAGTGTGTATTTGTCCTCACATTTTTATAACTTGCAGGTATACACCTTAATAACTTGTATTTATATTTTGCTGAAATTTGATTGGTGAGGCTGTCATTTTAAACTGACAAAACCTCTCAGCTGTCAAACTGCATCAGAAATCTTTGAGAAGGACAAAATTTTACTTGAGTCATTGATTAAACAACTACAGAGAACTTACTTGGTTGGCTCCTAGAACTACTCCTCAGGGTCCTCCATGGTCACTGAGGGTCATATTTGCCTTTTGCTGTTTAGCACAGGGCCTGCCAGGCTCCAGAAGATCATGTGGGCTAAGAAATCTGTAGGAAGACAAGCCTACCTTGACCTGAGCAGCTAGGCTGTCAATTCCAGTGTTTCTGTCTACTGTCTAGAGATCTTTAGTTTAGATGGAAGGCAGTTTTCCCCAGTGGTCAGGGCTTGGCAGTTGAAACAAAGTGCAGATGGACATTGTTGTGTGACCATTTGTCTTCTGTCTTCTTTGGAGGAAATAGAGTGCTGCTGCTAGGAGCCAACCTGTCTCTTTTTGTTATGAAAAGTCTTTTAATAATTAAATATTTAAATGCCATATTCCCCAGATCTCTGAGCAACTGAAAGCTGTTTATCAGGTACAACTATAGTATAGAATCTGCCTGGAGAGCTGGTTCCAAGCTTGACTGTACTGGCTCTCAACTTAGCAGGTAAAGCAGGGTTGGATTAAATATACCACATTTTTATAAGAGACTTAAAAGTACATTCCAGTTTAAAACATGAGACTCTTTGCTTTGTGGTCTGGAATGAGAAACAATGAACAGACAATTATAACATTTAACAGTAAACATAGGTGCATTTAAGTTACATGTATGCACATATACACACAAGGAACAGGACTTGGCGAAGTGGATGTACTCGGTGGGCCCTACCAAAGGCATGCCACTGTACAAAACATATATGTAACAGAGTCAGCAAGAGAAATTTAAAGACAAAAACATAAGTAAACGGGGACCAGGCAGAGAATACCTCAGTAAAGATGGCGGGACTTGGTCACCTGACCTGGCTTTCAGTTAAGATGGCAGTGAAGTCATTTGACCTCAGTTAAGATGGCAGTAAGGTCACCTGACCTCAGTCAAAATGAAGGTAAGGTCACCTATGTGACAGAGTTAACACCAGGAAACCAAGCAGGGAATAGCTCAGTAAAGATAGAGGAACTTGGTCACCTGAACTGGCTCTCAGTTAAGATGGCAGCCAAGTCACCTGACCTCAGTTAAGATGGTGATAAGGTCATCTGACCTCAGTCAAAATGGCAACAGTCACATGTTGTATGGAAGAGAGACCTAGAGGCGTGACCTATTCTCGAGCCACCTTGCCACAAGCTGTGGCAGGGAGCAAAAGCTGGAATTGAAAACAGTTGCCTCGTGGGGTCAGGACAGACCATTACAATTGTTGCTATCTTACTGCAGAATGTTTTCTCAGCCCCCTAAAGAAATCCTAGAGTCGTCATTGATTATCAGTAACTTTTCAGTTCTCCTTCTCCCAATTCCTCCCACTAGTTTTGTTTCTCTCTGAGGATTTGCCTTCTTGGGACATTTCACATAAATGACATTATACAGTGTGTCGGTTCTTGGGATTGGTTGATTTCACCTAACAAGAGGTTCTCAGGGTTCATCCATGTTGTGGCATCCATTAGATCATTATTCCTTCTTTTGGGGGGCTCTGACTGCTTCATTTGCTTTGATGGTTCTGGTGCCTGTGTTCAGATGGCCCTGTGGTTTGATGTTTAGTTTCTTTACCAAGACATGTCACCTCTAATGCATCTCATTGCTCAGTGTCCCAAGGACCAACTAACAACAAACTTGGCCGTTGCTGGACTCTGACACCTGCTTATTCATTTCTCTGTGTAGCAAGCACTGTTGTGACTAGATGTCCACTGGAAAGGAAGTCATCCGGAAGCAGCAGTCCCTCGGAGAGAGATGCACAGATGACTCTGATGTCTAGACATGAAGGGTAACATTTATAAACTTTTTAAAATTGTTTGATTAAGAAAAGTACAGTCTTGGGGCATGGACTTATACTGCTAAGGCTCAAATTTGGAAGGCTGAGCTAGAAGAGTGTGAGTTCAAGGCTCACCTGGGATACAAGGTCTAAGAAGAAGAAAAAGAAAAGAAATAAGAAGAAAAGCATAAGCCTAAAAAAGAAATTTATTTAACTGGAATGAAGGACTGACCTCAGCTGGAGTCTAGGAAATAGAAAGTCATATGATGTTCTGCTGGGTCACTTTCTAGGTTTTATTAGAATAGAAAGAAATCGGTTCAAAGTTTATACAGAACCTTAAAATCTAAACTCCTTTACCAGACATAACAGGACAGTCCTGTAAATCCTGCACTTGGAAGGTGGAGCTAGGAAGATCAGGAGTTCAAGAGCGCTCTTGGCATAGAACAAGTTCAAGGCTAGCCACAGGGGGCTCTATCTTTAACTCTGGGACTTCACTATGTAGACCAGGCTGGCCACGAACTCACAGAGATCTACCTGCCTCTCTCCTCTAAGTTTTGGGATTAAAGGTGTGTACCACCTTGGCCAGCACGTGTAGCAGTATTTACCTATGTGACCTCAGGTTTTAATTTGATGAGAATAAAATGCACACATACATAGAAAAACAGGGAATAGATAAATAAGATAACATAAGGTAAGGTAAGATAAAGAGTACAACACAAGTTAACTCTCAACCCCACCCCCCAAGGCTGCCAAGAGTCTCTAGGATGTTAGGGCAAATCTTTGTCATGGCTTCTCTCTCTGAGTACAACTGAGTTGTTTTCTCAACTGTATTTCAGAGATCTATCATGTTTCTGTATCTAATCAACTCATTGAATTTTTTCCTCTGCATGTTATTAAGGCATTCATTAGTCTTCAATAGCAGTGTAGAAGTTTGCTTTGGCTTAAAATTGTGCTCAGGGAAGAAAGAATATTTGTACAAATCACCTAAAACATTTTTAAACTCTCTTCTTTCTCCCATTCTCGGAATTTATTTAATCTCATTAAATCTAAATAGTGTCTAAGCAGTGGGTAGCATTTTCCCCATTTTTTTGTGAATCAAAACATGGAAAGGAATGCAGCATCATGGGGTAATGAACACTGGAGGCACTCTGCACTCTGGCTGCTCAGACTTGAAGTCATACCAAATACTTAGATGACATTATCTAAGACTTATAATGGGCTTGTTTTTCCTCAATAAGCAATTAATTGGTAATAAATCTGTGTTAGAGTGGAAGGGGAAGTAAAAACAGGCTGTGCCAACTTAATTTGGCTTCAGGCACAAGAAAGATGCAGATGTTGGAGTTAGTGTCTTTAAATATTTACCCTCCAAGGTGGCATCAGGAGACTCCATTGGCTGTGCAGTCGGGAGGAGGAGGAGGAGGGAGATGTACCATTTAAGGTTCATAACTGAACTGTGCTTTGGAAAACTGCAGCTCACACAAAGATGTACTTAGAGACAGGATTCATGGGCAAGAATGTTCTGAGCACCCAGTCCTCATAAATTTGCATTCCATATGTGAATGTGGAATATACTAAATTTCTATGGTTTAGTTTCAGTTTGGGTAATGTGCATATTGCCAACATGAGCGCTGATAACAAGAAGCCTGGACTCAAGGGAGAGGGAACGACAGCTACTTTGCTCATTGCCATGATACCATGACTGACAAAAGCAGCCTTTGGAAGGAAGGGAAGCTTTATTTTGGCTCACAGTTTAAGAGTACAGTCCTTTTTGGTGGGGACAGCATGGCAACAGGAGTGTGGGGTGACTGGTCACCTTACATCTGTATTCAGGAAGCAGAAAGACATGGAACATTGGTTCTGTTTGCTTTCTCCTTTTTATTCAGGAGATTCCATCTCATGGAATGGTGCTGATCACAGCTAAAATGGTTTGCCCTATTTTAATTAACCCAACCTAGAATCTTCCTTAGAGGAATGCACATGAAGTTTGTCTCTTAGGTTATCTACAGATCCTGTAAAGTTGATAGTCGGTATCAATGGCATCAGATGGCCCCTAGTCTTGCTAAACAACCGTGTTTCCATCAGAAAGTCACTTAAGTCCTATTAATTGACAGTGTTTGCCTCAGTAAAACGAGCGTGTTGGAAGCTGCCCTGCAAGCTCGGCCAGGTTAGGAGTGCTGAGGAAACTTAGAGGCACTAGAGAAACAGCCAGCTAAGTGTGCCTTAAAGCCCCGAGAGAATAAATAAATAAATAAATAAATTCAAACCTCAACATTTATGCTTTCTCTGTTAAGGAAGTTCCTTGGAAATTTATCCCAGGAAAACCCACAAAGCAATGTGGGAAGATGGTCATAAAACCACTAAAAATGATGGGGAAAGTATTGTAAATAACTAAATTCAGAGCCAGGCATGGTGGCACACGCCTTTAATCCCAGCACTTGGGAGGCAGAGGCAGGTGGATCTCTGTGAGTTCGAGGCCAGCCTGGTCTACAAAGTGAGTTCTAGGACAACCAGGGCCACACAGAGAAACCCTGTCTTGACAAGCAAAACAAAACAGACAAACAAATAAACAAAAAAACCCCTAGGTCCAAAAATAGGAGTTTAGTTCATTAGACGTTGTAGCCATAATGAGGGGTATTTTATCTCTGTGAAAATCATGACAAGCTGCTAAGCAAAAAAAGATTACAGAACTTATTTTATCACTTCCATTTTTTTGCTAAATCATTTGTATTATTGTGAAAATGTGTCTGCTATCTATCTGTCATCTATCTATCTATCTATCTATCTATCTATCTATCTATCTATCTATCTATCTATCATCTCTCTATATTTCTGTCTCATTAACTCTCTATTATGGGTGACTTTTGCCCCTTCATTCCCAGTGAATATGTGATTGTCACACTTGGGAGTTATTCTTGGCATTTTAAGGATAAGGTCTAAAAGGATGTTGCTAAGCACCCTGCAGAACTCGGGGTAGCCTTACACCATGGAGAAATATCCAGCTGAAATGTCAACAGTGTTGGGCCTGAGCATTCCGCCCAGGCCAGACGTGTGCTGTCAGTTCCGTAGTCCTAACAGTGGCATCTCTGCCCTGCCCCCAACTCTGTAGCTTTCCTCTAAGTGTCTTGTTCACTCAACCTCTTCCATCCATATGCTGTTGAGAAGGAAAGGCATGCATTGAGGGGTGGGGGGAGGTGTTTTTTTCCCAGCCTAGGATGGAGGGTATGCTGTGGCTTTTTGATATTCAGAAGCCCGGCTTCAGGGGCTCAGAAATCCTTTCAAAACTATTATCTCTGGCCTGAGTTTCAGCAGCCTATTTAGAAACTCATAAGCCGTGGCTTTGTGTCTTTGTTCTCCGGCTTTTGCTTTGGTCTCGTTTTCCCTAGGGCTGTAAGCATACTGTTTAACTGCTGGAACTGGTTGAGGGTTGAACAGGAAGGAAGGGTCGTGGAGGGAAAGAGAATGGACAGGGATATTTAAAAAATAACCTTGGCACATTTACAGTATTTATTATTTAGAGTGTGTGTGAGTGCGCACTGAGAGGTTTGCTAAACAAAGTGCTGACATGATGGATCGCACTTCTGATCTTCAGTATTTTTCCATGTGCTGGGATACAGCCTTTATGCCAGCAGAGGTGAACCATGAGTTAGAGGCCAGCCTTGTCTACCGAATGAGTCCGAGTCTTGTCTGGGCTATACCCTACGACCTGCCTTAACGAAGCAAACAAAATAAAATCTCAAGTCTGCAAAATATTGGCATGTTCTAAACTCACCAGGGCAAGTTCACCTGAACTAAAACACTCCTGCTGCCAGGACGGAGTGCCTTGGGGGTCATCATCTCTGGTCTGACCCCTGCTCCTTTGTGTTCTCCAGGTCCTAGGTCACCCTCTTCAGCCTAGTCCTCTGGGTCTGAGCTAAGTTGCAAGATGGTTTGGAAACGTAAGAACACAGGGGAAATCTTGAAATTTTTGGCTGGTGATATGTAATTTGTACAAGTTAAAAGAAATGACCTGGAGGAGAGGACAAGCCCCCTAAAGTAATCAAACAAATAACTACCAAAGTCCCTTCTAGCTCAATACACTTGGGCACACAGTCACTGTAAGTTCCAAACTCCACCTCGGTCTCCCTTTGCTGATGGCATGCTCCTTTAGAGTTCTCTCAGAAACAGAACCAACAGGGCACATGCTCAGGTATGGACTGATTTGATGTTATTCTTTATAAAGTACCAGCTCAGGAGAGGGCAGAAGGCTTGCGAGTTTCCCAGACAGCTCTCTGCAAGCTGAAGACACAGCAAAGAAGCCAATTCTGATCAGAGAACTGAGAAGCAGACAGCTGATGGCTCAGGTTTCTCATGGAACTCAAGATGCTTGGTGGTGTAGACTCCGCCTCTCAACGGCCTCCTTCCCTCTTGTGGCTTCTGTGAGTGTCACTCAGGTGTTCAGAGGGTGCTCTTCAGATCGGTGTCTCTTCTGAGGTCACTGTACTGTTCGTGAGATAGCTTGTCCTTTGGCTTCTGCATATGTAAAGCAATACTCATGCACTCGTATTTGCACTAATGAGGCTTCATGTGTGTGCATGTGTGTGTGTGCGCGTGTGTGGGCTCACACACGCGCGTGCGCACGCACACACCACACACACACACACACACACACACACACACACACACACACAGAGAGAGAGAGAGAGAGAGAGAGAGAGAGAGAGAGAGAGAGGGCAAAATACTCATAACTTAGAGACTTTACAGTCTAACATAATTCACATTAAGGGTCATCAAATAGGTCCTGTGGGCTTTAGTCTATAATAAAGAAAATGGAAAAGGAAGTTCTTCAAGTGAATTGCTCCAACATGGACACATAACAACCTGGGTGAAAGCAGCACATGGCTTAGCTATACGTTGCCTCGATTTGCTACGCACATCATAAATTTCCAGGCGCTGAGGATTTATTCCGACTGGGAAACCTACTTGGCCACTTCCCAAGTCTCCCTGCCAGAGGTGACATACCTCAGGAGCAGAATTCTTCTTACTCCAGCCCCTAATCTCTGGAGGCTGGCTTCTTCATATCCTTCATCACACATTGCCCATGAAGTGTTTTCTTTTTTTCTTTTCTTTTCTTTTTTTTTTTGATTTTTCGAGACAGGGTTTCTCCGTAGCTTTTGGTTCCTGTCCTGGAACTAGCTCTTGTAGACCAGGCTGGCCTCGAACTCACAGAGATCCGCCTGCCTCTGCCTCCCAAGTGCTGGGATTAAAGGCATGCGCCACCACTGCCCGGCCCATGAAGTGTTTTCTATCTTATGGTGATAAGTTTAATTGGCTCAGTGACATGGTTCATATTTTTCAGCTTCCATTTTTAAAAGTCTGATTCTCAATGGCTACTTTATCAGCTAGAGATATTATTTGGTTGGCCAGTACTTGCTTTAGGAGCCCAAACCTAGTCTACTAGGATACTGTCATGAGGGTTAGGTAACACAATATCTGGCTGGTAGGGCAGTCAGGGCTGTGGGTAAGGCTAAGTCCCTCAATGGCTATCTTCTTGTGTCAACATTACTTTTCCAGGAGTTTATAAGCATGTAAGTTTATAAGGATGGTTATAAGCCATCTGCACCATCTTCATGTCCTGGCCATGGGATAAGTTTGAAAAACAAAATTTAAACAATTGAAGCCAGAGGGTAATTTTTATTGCATGAAGCTCACATGGGTGCAGGAACACTTGGGTCAGCAAGGGACATCTTCCTTGCCATTGGGAAGAAGCCTTTCTATAAGAGAGAATGAGTCTAATCCAAAAAACAACAATAAACAGTACGTAGAGATGGGGGAAGACACATTCATGCCTTTCCATGGGTACAGTATCTTTAAAATAGTAAAAACAAAAACAGTGTGTGTGTGTGTGTGTGTGTGTGTGTGTGTGTGTGCATGTGCAGGTACTGATGAGTCACAGTACCCATGTGGATGTCAGAGCAATCTGTGCAAGTTGATTCTCTCCTCCTCCTACATGTGTTCCAGGGCCAGATCAGCAGGCTCAGTACCAATCTCCTTTCCCCACTGAGCCATCTTGCTAGTCTGAGTGCCAGCATCACTTGCACAGGTGAAGCCTCTCAGTTTCATGGGTGGACAGCTGTCCCTTCTTCCCTCTTATAGTCTGTTATTTCTCTCTCTTGCAATCAAGGGTTTGGTTCATACGCTCACTCCTAAGGGATGCTGGCATGTGCGCAAAATGCTAATTTTGCATCCAGCTTGAAATCATAGGATTTGAGGTCCACTGGCGGGTTTAGGGTCCCTGGTGGGCAAGTCCCCAGCCAGGAGTCTTCCAAATGCCAGATGTCCGAGTGGAGTCTCTTAAATCCTACTTTAACATTTATGACCTTTTACTAAATGATGTTTTTCTAAGGTAGAGGCAAAAAAACTCGAGTCCAAAAATAAAACTCAAATAGCATGTGGGTTTTGTTGCATGTATTAAAATAGCATAGATGGAAAAACTGGAATAAAACTCAACATTTATTCTTCTGCTTTGTCCAGCCCTTTGCACTAGACATGTCAGAGAATAAATAGGACAGGTCGGGGCTGGAAGTGGAGTTTTCTCTTTTTATCTTTCCTCTGAGACAACATCAGCTTGCAAGATAAAGACTCAGCATTCTGAGAACCCAGGTTCTAAAGATGGTTAACTTTTAGTCTGTGTGTATCACCATCTCTAATAGATGGAGGTTCTCTTAGAGAAAATTGAGTTGTTGAACTGACATAGAAGTGATTCTGTTTTAGTCTATGTGGGGTCCTGGCTTGGGAAGCTGAAAAAAAAAGAGATATAACAGGTGTGGCCAGACTGCCCATGGTGAGGTGTAAGGATTCTAGAAGCCTTGGAAATCCTCAGATTGTTCTTCCCATAAGTCATTTCTGCCAATGGATTCATGGGTGCAGGGACACTTGGGTCAGCAATAGACATCTTCCTTGCCATTGGGAAGAAGCCTTTTTGTAAGAGAGAATGAGTCTAATCTGAGCAGTAAACAGTGCCAAGAGATATAGGGGAAGACACATCCATACACACACACATATTTACAAAAATCAGCCTCATTCCTAATTTTGCCATAATCTTAAATTATTACCTCTGGATTTCTCTTTAATCAGAAATTCCTCTGAATGCAACCTCGGTTAAGAGAACAGAATCTATGAAACCACAGGGTTGATGTTATCATTTAGCTTCATTCTCGATGGACAGTAAAAATGAATTACAACTATTAACTTTTCCCCTGCGTTTTGGGTAAAATCATCTTACCTCCCATCTGAGGAATAAAAATTGCATTTTAGAAAATGCTGGGTTAGTAGCTGATTTCAAGACAAGATATGTTACTGATATGCAACGAATGTGGGAGGCACCACAGTTTTTTATATCTGGGTATCACAGGCAGACTGGATAAGGGTATCTTGACAGAGCCTAGAATGTGAAAATCTGAAGAACCTATGGATGTTGGTGGAGAGGGAGTAGACAATCTCCCACTTACTGTTTTCCCTTGCTGGACTTTGGGGCTTTGGTTTACCTCTATGTAAAAGGAGCCTGCACTTTAGTTACCTAGCCTCCCAGACCTGAATAATCACACAAAACAATATTAATTACAACACTGGCCAATGGTTTAGGCCTATTCCTAGCTAGCTCTTACATCTTAAATTAACCCATTTTTATTAATCTATGCATCACCACGAGGCTGTGGCCTACCGGTAAGTTTCCTGCATCTTTCTCCTTTGGCAGCTACATGGCGTCTGCCTGACTCCGCCTTCTTTCTCTCTGCATTTAGTTCAGTTTTCCTGCCTACCTATATTCTGCCCTGCCATGCCAAAGCAGCTTCTTTATTAAGCCATGGTAATAAAACACATTCACCGCATACAGAGGGGCATCCCACCTCTGTCTGTTGCTCACCTGCACAGGGGCTTGCAGCAGTGAGTCTGGCACAGAGGAGCTAAAACAAATCCGTGGAGGAGGAAAGCAGGATGTAGCTAGAGATTTCACCTGTATCAATATAGTTGCTCTTGTGTGTTCTTCGAGGTCAGGCATTATGAATACCTTTCACAGTTGTATCTCAAATGTTGGATGTGACGTCAAATACATACAAACAGAATTAAGTACCGTTTTATAATCAAATTGCAGTTGCATGGGTAATCTACGGTATACGTGAAATCACATCTTGCAACTTCAGCTCTAAAGAGCTTCAGAGAAGATGAGAATAATTGTGAAGCCACTCTTAGCTGCGGCGAAGCACACATATCAAAAAATTACCATGAAATACGTGTAAGTGAACAACTAGATGGTATCAAGTACACTTCTATTTTGGGACAGCCATCACCCTCCTGGAATCTTTCTTCTTGTATGTTGAAAGTTTGCATGTGATAAACAGCAGTACCCTGTTCTGCTCACCGAGTCCTGGGCAACCACCGTCTTTCTTTTTTATTTCTATAAATCTCTAGGTACATCACATATGGAAAAAAAGCACACAGCATTGATCATTTTGGAGCTGGCTTATTTCCCTTCCCCTTTCTGTCTTTAAGTTTCATTCACCGTTATGTATGTCAGAATTCCCCTCCTTATTAAGGCTGAATATACTCTATTGTACAAGCACACATACTGATTACTGTATGTCTGCTGAACAGATTGGCTGTTTCTCACTTTTCAGCCACCACGAATCATGCTTCAATAAACACAGGCATACATACACACGTCCCTTTGATAAGCAAGAATTCTAAATGAGCTAGTAAAAGGATCAATGAATGAATGACAACCCCAATATTCAGGGAGCTCAGAGGTCGACAACCAGACTGGGAGATGTTGGGGAAGAAGAGGTGGGAAAGAGAGGGCATCATTTCTTTGATGATTCTACGCAAGGCTGGATCTGATCAGAATCTAGTTTGTGTCTCTCTGTGCAACGGCTCTGGTGCTATCTCTCAAAAAGTGCTCTGCTGTGGGTTCATAAATCCCTCTTACACTAATTTGCCCTGAAGTGCTGTTCCTCTCTGAGATATAAATTATTGAAACCCTTGTGGTCAGCAAAGGGAAGGGTAGAGAAACCCACCTGAGCCTTCCAAAGCAAATAGCCAGACTCCTTGTCTGAGTTCCAGAAGTCTGAAACAAACCTGGCCAAGACATCCAAAGCAGGAAGTCATTAGCAACTGCAGCAGACCCCATACTTCCGGAGAGAGGTGAGGGATTCCAGACCCAGCCAGAGTGGCCTTACATCTTCTTCTCACTACAAGTTCACTGTGCTTTCTCTCGGATTGGGACTGTGGAGAAGCTGTGAGGACAGATACTGATTCATTTTCCAGAGTTCCTTCTCAGGCAGGAGGGAGGACTATTCATGTTTGCGCAAGGAGCGCCAGAACTACCGCTTTACACTGTACCCAGCATCCGTTATGGCAAGGGGTGGGAAGCCTTCTCTGTTACTTGGGTAAGGGGTGGGTCTCCTTTGTCTTGAAGAGCTGTCAGTGTTTGAGCTCTAAGAAGCCTGACGCATTTCCTCAGAGGATGCTGAAGAGCAGATCGGCCTAACACAAACAAAAAAATACACCAGTTGTTTCATTTATCAAAGTCCTCACAGCTCCCAGGTTGAAGCAAGGCGAAGCAAAGCGAGCATCTAGTGAGAAAAGTGAACTTGAAAGTTAAAGGGCTGGGGTAAATACAAAAAGTGAGAGAATGGCACTTTGAACATTTCAAAGACCAGCGCCACGGAATAGACACATGCTCTTTTGCATTCATGAAGCTTCATGTGTTTCTGCTTAGCCACCCTGCACAGGCTGCCGTGACAGACTGGCCCAGGAACATGGGCGTATTATTTGGCTCTTTTGGAGCTGGAACTTTTTCATCTGTGGAACAGAAGCTCTAATAACAGAAATTTACCTTTTCAGAAGATGAGCATGATAACCACATGAAGCATTTAGCATACTCAGACACACGGGGCTATGATTAATATTTATTGTTATCATTATTAGTCTCCCAAGGAAAAATCATAATCAAAGTACATGAGCATTGCAAAAAAATTTAAATTGGAGCTTTACTTAATAAAAAAAGGGTGTGTGTGTGTGTGTGTGTGTGTGTGTGTGTGTGTGTTTATCTCAGTGCCTATGTAGAGGTCAGAAGACAACCTTGGGTGTCAGTCTTCACTTTCCTCCTTGCCTGAGACATGCTGTTACTGCAAATGTTGGCCTACAAGCTTGAGAGAATGAGTCTCCTGTATTTCCTTCCCATCTGGCTGTAGGAGCCCTGGCATTATAGATCCAGGCACTATTGAGTCCAGCTTTTGTACAGGACCCAGGGATCTGAGCTCAGGTCATCCGGCTTGAGCAACAAGTGCTTTACTCACCAAGTCATCCTCCAAGCCCAGATAATGGGGAGATTTTTATAAACAGGCCTAAGGGAGTCAGAATGCCTCTTCACAGATTCAGCCACATGCCTGTGTATTGTACACCATACACCAAGACATGCTTAGTAGTGCTTACGCCCAGTAGTATACAAGAGGAAAGAGAAACATAAAGTTCAAACCACAGGAGTTCCTACAGGCAGAAGGGGTGTTGTGAACGGCTGTGTATGAATGAAAACCAAAAAAAAAAAAAAAACCCACCCTCTTGGCATGACCTTCAGCTGCTCTTACATAAAAAATGTCTGACTCATTTTAATAACACAGACATTGATTGATTTTGCGTGACTTCATAAGGTGCAAAACGGGTGGCAGGATAGAGGGAGGCGTCTATGAAATGAATGGAGGACTGGTTCTTACAGATGACAACTGAGCTACTACTGGGGACAGTTTTTGCTTAGATGCTTGCTTTGCTGGCCTTTTGTCACCATGTCCCTTTCCCAGGGCAGATGATAGAATTTAAATCCTCCACCGTGGCTCTCATGCTTATTCTATATTCCTTTAACACACAGATACTCTCCAATGGCCTCTTTTATATATTGGTTGAGTTGTTTAGTGCCCAACTTTCCCTGTAACTATAGACAGAAGTCACACCTGCTGTTTGTCACAGAATCCCTAAGCCCGGCATGTAGACATTTGATAAGCAGCTGGGGAAGAAATAATTGGGATTCATTTAGCTACCTCGCCTGGTACCTTACCTTCCTATGGCAGTGTTTCGGCCACATATCTCCAATCATAGGGCCATTCTGCCTCTAAGAGCGGCACGAGACACGTCCCGTCATTGGACATTTCCCAGGAAGCCCTTTAGCTGAACTGTCATAGGATCCTGCAAGATTGCAAGGGTTGCTTATGTTTGAAAGCCCTTTTAGACTGGTGACAATTTAATAGCAAGACTATCTTTGCAAAGTCCCAATTTTGATAACAAAAGAGCCAAGGATTGTCAGTGTTTAGCAATCAGTAAAATACTACGATATGGCTTGTGTGTATGTATGGCAAGAAGGCATGGGGAGCAGAGGCAGGAGCCTGCCCTGGATGAGTTCAAGCAGGAGGGGCAGAGAACAGTGAATCGATTTGGATGCATCTGTGCTAGAACGACAAGGGGAAGAGGGCTATTAACCAGTGACAGAGGACAGCACAGTAGCAGAGAACACAGTGACTTTTCAGACTGCATGCATATAGCAACCACATGGGGGATCTGGTTTAAATGAAAATTCTGGTTCTGGGGTGGAGCCAGAAAGTCCAAAATTCCAACCTGGTCTTAGACAAGGCCTGTGCTTGCAAACCAAATGTAAGCTGCACCACTAATTAACCCTGAAACTGCAGGAAGCTATTTAGACTTTCTGTGCCTCAGTTTTCCCCATTGTACAATGGAGATCAAACAAAAGAACTCTGCAAAGGGATTATTGTAGCATGACAAATAAAAACCCAGAGACAGATATCGGGGCTCACCCTGAAGGTCAGTCTGAAATGGTGATCCTGTCTCCAGGAATCCTCAGAATGAAACTGACTGAGAGCTGTCTCCTCTCGTTTTATATTCCTCTCTAGGGCTGTGATTAAAGGCATACACCACTACTGCCCAGTTTCTAAGGCAAACTAGAGTGGTTGCTGGGATTAAAGGTGTGTGTCACCACTACTTGGTCAGTAAGACTGACTTGAGTGGCTTTTTCACTCTTTGATCTTCAGGCAAGCTTTATTTACTAAAATACAAATGAAATGTCACTACATGTATTATTTAAAGGCTGCTGATTGCTAATTACTTCTGTGAAGGAAGAGGGGAAAGATTTGGCGTGGCTGGGGATGAGGTAGAGAAGGGCATCAGAAAAGAACTAGTTGCATTTTTAAAAACTCATTTTAAGATAGGATATCATGTAGCCCAGGCTGACCTCAAACTCACTGAGTAGTCAAGGATGACCTTGAACTTCTCTTCTTCCTGCTTCTACTTTTCAAGAGTTAGGGTCCCAAGTTTGCGCCACCACATCTGGTTTTATGTAGTGATGGTCTCTTGGATGCTTACGCAGTCATCCTACCAACTGTATTATATCCTTAGCCCCACTAAAAATGTATTTTTTATCATTCAGTTATTGACATGTATGTCAAATTTTCTCTTTTCCCACGTAATAACATTACACATGAAGCCAGATGGCCTTTGCACATGCCAGAGGACTCGTGCTTGCAGACTGTCTCCGTGGAGGGAACGGTTTCAACTGGAGCTGAACCCCAAATGCTCCTTTCTTATGCAGGGTTCAAAGTGGCTCTCAGGTGTTCAGAAGAATTCAGCGCCTTTTTTCCCCCAACACCTGCAGAGTGGTGGCCACAGCGAGGCGCTCGGGAGAGGCTCATCCAGCAGTAGAATGGGGAGGTGCGGGGCGCAGAGGACCGGCCCACGTGGACTGCGGAGTTTGACAGGGGCGCGGGCAATCGGGAGGTCTGGCCAATCAGCGTTGTCCGCGGCCAGCCCGGCTCCTCCTGGTCAGCTAGCTCTGGGCTGGTTTCTGCATAGCTAGCTAGCCTGGAGTCACCCTGGACGGGGCGCACCTGCTGGGCGCACGGCTGTCTGCAGCCGCGCAAGGGGGCCCGGACAATGTTTCTCCGTTAAAACACCGCGCTTTCCTTGGTAGCTTTGGCTTCACTTTGTAGCAGCACCGGAACTTTCCCCCTTCTTGGCCGGGCTGAGATGGTGATGGGCTGTTGCCAGAGGCTCCTGCGTGCGAGTGGCCAGCTGAGCATCCTTTGACTCCAGCGCTTCGACCCGTGCTTTGCCCTGGACTACCGGATCTGACTCCGCTGCCCTTTCTAGTAAGAATGGTCTCTGGAGAAGAGCTGACGGGAGATGGGGTTGGAGCTGCCTTGAAATGTGTGCTCAAGCATTGTCTCTAGGGCAGCAGTGGCCTTTTGGGCTAGTATTAGTTAACTGGGTTCAGAACAGCCCTGATCACTCCAGCATTTTGGGAGAGCAGGCAGGGGGAAGTATTTGAATCTGCCGCGTGTGTCCTAAAGTTGGAAGAGACACTGAAAAGTAGGGATACGTGCCGTGATGGGTATGGGTGGGGATGGCGGGCAGCAGTCACTTCCAACTAGGGGGGTTCATATTTGAGGTTCAGAAACTCTGGAGTAGCGCTGGTACTGAAGCAAGTCACTTGATGTATTGGAGTGATCAGTGGCAAGGCGAACACTCCAGGAACTGGTGACCACGCTGGCCTCCGGGTTTCATCCTTTTGCATCTGAACAGGGGTCCTTACAGGAGTCAGCACGTGGGTTGGTTCTGGGACCCTTAATAGAAAAGCTGGGTCTGGGAGCATAAAAGGTTAACTGGGGAGGGTCTGGGAGTTGAGGCATCTTGGCTTTGTCCACCAAAAGCAGCGCTTGGACCTTTCGTTCCCTCTTGCTTCAGTTGCAGGGCCGGTTGTCTAGCACAGCAGGTGTCTTTAACCCCGGTTTGTTCTTGGGGTAGCTGCAAATAGAAAGCTTCATAGCCTGCACCCGGGGAGGCGCCCCAAGAAACAAGCATCTCTCCAGCGTGCTAGTGTGCTTTTCTCTTGAATGCTGAGGACTCCACACGCCCTGGTGAGAACGCTTAGCTGAGTTATGAGTCAGCCGGCAATACGGATGTGCACAAGTTCACGGACTCGTTGAGACCAGCCACGTGTCCGCCTTCACGGGGATTGAAGGGTCCCTTTTGGTGAAGAGTACTGATCCCCGAAATCTTTGCTCTTAACTTTTTAATGGCCTTCCATTCGAGAGGAGCAAAGTTAATATGACATGACAGGCAGAGTCCCTGCTTGGCAGCGGCAGCGGCAGAAAGGGGGTATTTCTGTTGAAGCTTCAGTCTGGTATTTTCTGTAATATCCTTCATATAGGCGTAGTCCATCTGCAGACTCAGACACCCAAGCCTGTGTACATCGGCAAGCAAGCAAACAAGCAAGCAACAAACAAACAGCAACAGAAACCCAATATAATTTAGGGATGGCAATGTGACAATGTAGTTAGTGTAATGTAGTTAGTGTTTACCGCTTGGTGGTTTAGGAACAGATGTTTGATCTGATGTGAAGAATTCTTCAACCGATTCTTGAATGAGCTTTTCTGTTAACTTGAGAGTCACAAATCAGGGTTCAAGTCCATGTCCTTTGGACTGGACACATAGGCCTTATGAAGACAGTGAGAGCACTTTCCAGAATCTCTCCAACTAATGATGACCTGTCTTCCCCAAATGACCCAGTGAATTGGTATCACTCATTCATGCGCAGAGCTTTCTAGGTGTGGATGTTTCTTAATCAGTAGTTTGTTTCAATTGCTTGACCAGTAATTGTTTTTCAAGGTTTCCTCTGTAAGTTGCTCTCTCATTATTCTTGTCTTTCTAGACTTCTTTCCCTTTCCTCAGTACTCACCACCCTTTGACTTGTTATTTTGTGTTGGGGGACTTAAGTCATGAGGTGATGGGCTGCTTTCCCCTGAGATCTGCAACAAAGTTCCCCAGAATAGCTGTTTGCCTGCTGTGTGAATGAATGGCTTTATCAGTTCACCCCATTGCAAAGTGCACCTATGAGTACCTCTTTGTTACTGAACATTCTTTATTGGAGGCAGCCTCTGATAGTACTAGACTGTTCTAGGTCACTTGAATTTCAATATTAATTTTGTGATCCTTCTGGAGGTGTGTATTGTTTAGTTCCAGTTAGTAGAAAAGGACAGATCTCTGCCTTGACCCCCTACCTCCTTTTTGTGTCACAGAGCCTTTCTTAAGAGCTCTTCTTATCTGCACCTCTCTTTACTGTTACACTTATTACAATATTTTGTTATGTAAATGATGTGTTGATGCATATGATATTAAAAGTGTATTCACTGGGAATTAGTCCATGGGTATGATGTCATCACCAGCCAATCCTCTGCCTGATTAGGGCTCGCATTGACAAAAATCACCTTATCATACTGAGTATACCGAGTAAGGGAATCCTACATTGCCTGTACTAAGGGGATGGAGTCTCTCTTGACACTTTCTAACTCTCAATTAGTTGCTTGGTTGTAGAGTGTGGGGGGGATTTCTATGTTAAGAGGATTAGCCGAATAATAAAATTCTCAGATTGTGGTTTTATGATCTCATTAGAAGCTGCCTAAGTAGTCTCCCCTTTACCTTTCCATTCTCTTTGGGAGTTTTCAGCCCATCTGTGGCTCTCTTTCCTTGCAAGGATGAGGAAACATCATAGCGAACAGACTGGCTTTGTGTGGGTTTTGTCCTAGATACTGCAGCAACTGAGTCAGGGTGTGTATGCTGAATTCTGTACAGGTGTCTGCCTCGTGGACTGTTGGTGCTAGGTCAGTCAGGATCGCAAGATGACTTATGTCATGCAGGTGATCACTTGGTGTCATTTATCCTCTCTGAAGATGATTCATGACTGAAGTTGGGCTGGCCACAGCTGTGCACCATGGGTTTGGGGAAGTAGTCTCAGCCACCTTCATCACTTCATAACTATTTGATGTGGAAATGTCATCTCACAAGGCTAGTGTCAGTACCTTGGGTGACTCGGACTTGAAGAACTATCCCATGGAATTGCATTGCTAATACCCTTCTCAATTCTCACCCTCCAGCATAACCACTTCTCCCAAGAGACCACTAACTCTGTCTTCCCATCTATTTGATATTTGTGCAAAAATAAAAATAACTTGCAGCTTTGTGGTTGACGTTTAAGTTCAGGCCACTCTCGCCTATGAAGCCTGTCCAAGGGGTACTTTCCCCCCTCTTTTTAGTCAAATATGAACTTAATTATGCATTCTGGTTTAAGGAATTATGCAGAGGCCCCAACTGCACATCTGGAAGGTGTCTCTGAGCTCCACTTTCAGAGGGAGGAGGTATTGTGACTTGATCCCACTCTGGTATATGGGGCACGGAGTTGGAATTCTGGAGTCTCGATTCTCAGCCTGGTGTCTACTCCAAGAACAACTTACATGAAGTAGCTTCTGTGTTATGGTGTGGGATCCATCTCTTGGCTGTCTCTGTAAAGGAGGGCCTTGTGTATTTCTTTCACTGGCTTGCCTCCAGTTGTTGGAACATTGCTTTGGTAAAAACCAGGTGCTGGGAAGTGACAGCTATGTGCCAGATGTCAAGATTTTACAGTAGCAGGTCATTTGTGTGAACACAAACAATTTTAGTCCAGAAGTCTGGAGGCTTCGGCTACTGGGGAGTACTTGTTTAACATGACAACATGGTGAGTACGGAGAAGAGGCTGTGGCTCAATAGGCAATGGAGTCACAGAGAAGTTGCTCCCTTTTTTGAGACTGAGTACTGCTAGCACACATGAATAAAGTGTCCGGCTTAGAAAAACAGGATGATCTTTCAAAGGATGAGGTAAAAAGAAAACATGGATTATTTTGTTAAATAAAAAAGGCACTGGACAAAATATGGCTAAACTACAAAGCCCCTACCCGTTTCTGCAAGGGCTTTAGTGATCAGAAGGCGGACAGCAGACAAGATGGCGTGTTTGGTAAAGGTACTGGGTGCCAAGCCTGACAACTAGCATTTGATGTCTCTGGACACACATGGATAGAAGGAGAGACTCCTGCAAGCTGTCTACACACACACATGCACACACACGTGTATGCATATACATACATTAAATACAATCAAAATTATTAAAAAATATATCAAGGCAGAGCTGTCAGAGCTACAGAGTTATTATTTTAATGGCCATTGTGCTTGTGTGGATTCTTGTGCTGTATGTTCTTAAGTGTTCTTTGAATTTTCAGTCTTTCTCCTTTATTTTTATGCTCTCCTTTGTCTGAAAAATCATGAAGATTTAAGTTTCTTTGGTGTAGTATAGTTACTTGCCTGTGTCTAACTGGGCTTCAAATCACAAACTTTTTTTTTTAATCTCTCTATCTACCTACCTACTTATCTGTCTGAGAAAGGATCTCCGTCTGTAGCCCTGGACAGCCTAGGACTCATTATATAGAACAGTCTGACCTCAAAGCCACAGACATCCACCTGTGTCGGCATCCTGCGTGCTGAGTTTCCAGATGTGAACATGTCATCCATGTACTCGGTGTATTCTGATCTTATCCTGCACCCGTTTCCTGCTTCCACCCCTTATCCTCTACTGCTGCCCTATTTCCCTCTTGACTTTATGTCTTTTATTTTAGCCCACTGAAGTCAATTGGTGCCACCTGTATGTGTGCGGGTGCCACATTTCTGAAGAAAACCGATGTTCCCTCCAATAGAAGCCATCAATTGCCAATAACTCTTTAGCCAGGGGAAGAGAGTCCCAGTGTTTATAACAGGGATCCTAGGACTCTTATTGCCTAGATAAGATTTTGGTTTTAGTTACTCGTGGCTTTTATTTTGAAGATTTCTTTTATTCTTTTCATAAAGTACAAAGACGATATATGCTTGGAGTAGAAAATTCAAATGCTGTAGATGACTACAGAGAGGAAGGTTCAAAAGCCCACTACGCCTAGACATAGCACCTTTTCATATTTGCATCAGTCTCCTTCCATTTACCACTTGGATCTGAATGCAAGCGTCAAGACTCCATCATTTCGATAAGAGGGGTCCTCATCCCCTCTCCCACATTGTTTATTAAGCAGTGCCCATTGAAGGGACCCTGCTATGCCTTGGCTAGAGAAGGAGGGCCACACCATGTGTTCTGCACACCTGCCCTTGACCATGGGGCTTCTTCATGCCATGGCTTCCCAAGAGGCTCGGAGATGCTCTGGATCTGCCTAAGGATGGCAAATCCTTCAGGGAGTACTGGCCCAGGGAGCATTGCCATTCTTTTTTATGACCATATGCTATTCTTCTACAGTTAGTTATCCGATACCCAAAAGTTGAAAGGAATTTTGAAGATTTTATTCTAATGTATTACTATTTTTTTAATTTTGGATTTTTCTTTTAAATGAAGTACCATGAAGGATCCAAACCCAGGACTTCATGCATACGAGGCTAGGCAAGCACTCTATCATTGCCCACCCCACTTTTCTGGCTATTCTAAAAAGAGTCTCACAGTATAGCCCAGGCAATAATGAACTCATGGTATAACTCAGGCTGGCTTTGAGCTCCCAGCCTTCTTCCTGCCTCAGTCTCCTGAATGCTGAGATTTCAAGTGTGTGCCACTACACTCGGCTTGTGGTACATCCATGTTTGCTGAAGAAATCAGGTTTTGTGAGTTAGTTTAACTGGTGTTCAGCTTTGGGATGTTTAAGGGAATCTGATGAAAAAGTGACGAGGGTGCATTTGTTTCTGCACACATCCATGGGAGCAAGGAATCATGGACAGGGGCAGGGGGATGGGTAGGGTAGTGTGTGTGCATAATCTTCACTGGCTGTTTAAAACATTTGGCAGCCCTTCCTGTGGCTGTGGATTGTAATGCAAGCATCTGCTGCCTTCTCTCTGCTTTCAGAGCTGATTATGCAATGCACCTCGCATCACAGAGAAGGCTTTCTTCATCTGTATTTTTGAACTAATTCTTTCTCAGCACACACAAATTCTTCTCCTCCCCCCACAAATATTCATGCACACACAAATCAAAAAGGGCCATAAAATTGGTTACTGTGGGCCAGGTCCTCCCAAGATACCAAACTCACACCTTTTTCAAATTCTGTCCTGCTCTTTGCGGACCATAGTGTCTGTCAGGAGCACGGAGCTGCATTAAGCAAGCTGGAAGATGGTTCTGCGTGTGTCCCTTGGTATCAATCTCATCTTTCTTATGTGCTGAATTCTCCCCACCTCAAAACTTAGGCACTGATGTGCATCTGAGGCCATTTAGGAAACTCACTGGCTGACAGTGCAACATTCTCCAGCAAGGCTTAGGAATCACTGCCAGCAAGAGTGGGAAGGGTGGGTAGAGACTTTTCCCCCTTTTCACATCTGTTCCTTCTTCCACTTCCTCCCTTCAAATCCCCCCATATAACCCTCCTGATTCTCCATTCAATTCATGACCTTTTCTGTCACATGCATGTGTGTATGCATACATATTTCTAAACATAATCTATTTAGTCTGTGTAGTGTTACTTGTATGTATATTTTCAGGGCTGATCATTTGGTATTGGATAACAAATTGGTGTGCTCTTCCTTGGGGAAGATCATTTCTCCGTGTCTCAGGTGTCCTTGGTCACCTATAGTGCTTTTTTAAGGAGGCCGAGGCTTCATGGTATTTCCCCTATCCATTTGTATGTCTGTTGTTATCTGTCTTTAGCTCATGGTTAGGTTGTCATGTTGGTGATTCTTATGAGTGTAGCTTAGCTTTTGACATTGCTAGGAGACACAGTCCCACCTCAATCTTGCTGATCTACTGCAGCCTGGGACGCTGGTCCTCTGGATCTTGTGATCTTTCTGCCTCTTTTTTTCTGCAATGATCCTTGAGCACTGGAAATTGGAGATGTTTCATAGATTTATCTTTTCGAACTGGGCTCCACAACTCTGCAGTTTGGTTGGTTGTGGTTTTCTGTCATGGTCTCTGCTGTAAAAAGAAGTTTCCTTGTTGAAGGGTATAACATGAAGGGTCCTGCTTGTTGGGGTTTCTGTCCAGCCCAGTACCCTACAGCCAGCAAGCCCCAAAGAAAATCACACAGAGATCTCTATAAGTTATAAAGCTGATTGGCCCACTAGCTCAGGCTTTCTGTCCACTCTTGTAGACTATATTAACCCATTATTCTTATCTATGTTAGCCATGTTGCTCAGTACCTTTTTCAGCTGGCAGGTCACATCCTGCTGTTTCGGAGATCTGCACAGGATTGGAAGGAATCAACTTCCTCCTTCCCAGAATTTTCCTGTTCTCATTGAATCATTTCTACTTCTTATCTGGTTTTCCCACCTATACTTCCTGCATGGCCAATCAGTGTTTATTTAAAACATGATGGACAGAATACAGACAATTCTCCCACACCAGAAGGGTGAAGACTATACTTACCTGTGGATGTGAAGGCAAGTATTTAGAGTGCAGTTAGGGATTATGATGGTTTAGTAAAGTTGGCAGAGGTTTCCTTCCAAGATTCCTGACTTCACTAGTTTTGGGTGGTTGGCTAGATTTTCAGTACCAAGCATCATTTCCATCTTGTTCAGCAGGTCTTCAGTGCAATTACAGGGCTGCTGGTAGCCACCAAGGTGTATATGCTGCTCCTGCACCCTTAGGGTTACCATGCCACCCCTGCTGGGCATTGCTGTGGTTTATAGCTATCATAGCTGGTAGGATTTTTGGTTGCTTCTCTCCTTTGAAAGTTTGCACGATGCTTTTTGTGGCATGAAAGCCATCTTCAGGGAGGAGCCATTCAGGTAACAACAGCACAGGACCCTCTAGGCCCTATGTTTGAAGAGCGTGGAATCTCTATTCAGAGGGACTTACTTTCAACAGCATGGGCTCTTAAGGAAACCTCTTGGTATCAGACTGTATGGAGCAAGCCATACATTTTTTTCATGAGAGTTTTGGAAATCGGCTCTCACAGTGTAGCCTAGGCTGGCCTGGAACTCACTCTGTAGCCCAGGCTGGCTCATAGTCAGCTCATGCAATCTTTTTGTCTCAGATTCCTGAGTACTGAGATTATAGTTATGAATCATCAAGTCCAGCATATGGTTTCCAATCTATAGGTTAGTATAAGTATTTGTCCACTAAACTTTAAAAAACATAGTAATGGCCACAATTGCTAGTATTGGAGTTGTTGTCTTGTAATATGCTAAATTTTAAGGGGCATTGAAAAAAAAAGAAATGACATAAATTTGGCTATTTTAGCCATTCTCAAGGCTACATTTCAATAGTACATTCACGTTGTTGGGGTATCATCATCCCTTTCCATTCATGGTGTTTTTTTCTTTGTATAAAACTGAAGCATAGGCATTAAGTCCCTACTCCTTTCCTTTTTCATAACAGCTCAGATTCACCATTCTGCCAATGGTGGGGCTATCCAGTATTTGTCCTTCTCTGACTGACTTATTTCACTTAGCACTATGCCTTTATGGTTGATTCATTTTGCAGCAGGCACCAGAATTTTCTTCCCTTTAAGGGGTTGTCTCCCACATTCTCTTGGATTATCAATAGACATTTAAGTTGGCTTTATCTTTTTCCCCCTCTGTAGAGTATGTCTATTTTTATTCCCTTTTTAGTATTTATTTATCTATTATATTTCTTTAGTGGGATAAAAATTACAGATATAAGATGGATCGAGCACTTAAACAGTACAGTCATTAAAATGTACACTGATTGGTATATATATTCTTTATTTTTTCTCCTTTTTATTAAAGCTATTTTCATACCATATATTTTGATCATATTCTTTTCCCTTCCTCAGCTCCTCCCAAACCTCTCCATTTCTTTACCTACCCAACTTCAAATTTCTCTCCAGTCAAATAAAAACAAAAACAACAACAACAAAAAAAACAAACCAACCAAAAAAACCCCAAATTTTGTATTACCAAAATGCTGTTATAAGTATTATAAACACAATAGCTATTCTAGGCCCTGCTTTGTATCCACAGCTAGGGCTTCTGAACCTGATGGAATTCTGCACTGAATCTTCTCCAGTGCTAACATGCTACTGCTCATAGTGGCTGCAGTACTTTCCCAGGCTAGCCATATTGTCTTCAGAGTCCTGTAAAGCAGGTGCCAGTATCCGTATCCTCTATGCAAGAGGAAAGAAAGGCGCACAGGGATGAAGACACTCCAGCAGCCTGTGGTGGAGCAGAGGCAAAGCCTTTAGGAGGTCATTCATTCTTTCCCTGCACAAAAGGTTGACCTGATTCCTCTGGTGCCTGGCCTAGGCCTGGGTGGGGACAGGACAACTAATGAATGTGTTGTCTCCAGGATAAGCATTGATCATCCTCATCCAGACACACAAAAGCATTGCATGGTGATGTGGATCCTCCAGGCCAAATACTTATTATGAAATTGTCATTTTATCCAGATAATAAGGGCCCACTGGATACATTCCGTTACTATTTAGCCTGGTAATAGCTGCGTCCAGTCCTCTGCCAATTAATAATCATGTAGCCCATTCCCATGTCTCTGTAAACGCACAACAACCTCTGCCTCTCTCGGGGATGGCAGGGAGAGGTGGGTTGGGAGAGGAAATGATTCAGATGAACCTACAGTGGGGTCCCATGGATGGGTGATGGGTGTGGGCTTGCTTTCCAGAGGCACCGGGCAGAGGATGCGGGCACCTTTCCCACCATAATCATAGCTTGATGGAGTCGCTGCCAAGGAAGGCACGTTTTGTCACTTGGTAGAATTAACAATTGATCAGTTTGGTGGTGCTGGAGTCCTTTGTAAGCTCCCCATGTTTATTCATTATCGTGATTACACAGTGGAAGCATCTCTGCTTGATGAGATGAGGCAAGAGGCAAAGTTATTTAAATACACTTGAAATTAGCGTCTGCACAAATAGGGGTCTGACAATGTCCTAATTTGATTCTAAAGATTTAGAAATAAACCTTTTTCTGAGCGGGGGGTTGGGGGTGGTCCCATGGATTGCTGCTTCAGGTGTGTGAAGTTCATTGATGTGAGGCTTCAGTGTCATTGAAAGGAAAATGGCAAGGGTTGGAATACACAAGTTCCACATTTCTTTTGGGGGAGTTGGGAGCAGGGAGGACCCTTTAGCTTTGCTGTCCACACAGGATCCCTATGTTAAAGTAGCAACCTCGAGAACTCTCGATAAGGGAGGTCATGCGTCTGTGTGTCCCAGTTTCTCCATGAACAAAGCCCAGCAACCATCCCTCCAAGTATCAATCAGGAGAGCAGGAGATTCCTCAATCTGAAAGCTAAGGTCACCCTGATACAAGGGATGGGCAGCATTCCTAGAAGACTGTTTCTTCAAGACATTTTGATTCTGCATTTACTCTCTCTACATTTACAAAAGACCCAGGATCCCCAGTGTGAACTCAGATTCCGGTTTGATGTGCAAATATTTCTGAGCCACAGCATAAAGAGACATGAACGTACAAGCCGTTGACGCCATGAGTTTCACAGTCTTCATTTACTCAGAAGGAGTAGGGATGAAATAAGTTAAGGCTAATGGCATTTTACAAAACGCGAGGTCTGGAGTTTTCAAATCTATTTTATATTAATGCTATCAGTCTACCGTTGCACTTGCTTCCAACTGCAGTATTATTGCCTCACGTTTTTTTTTTTTTTTTGAGCCAGGGTCAGTCTGTCTGTCTCTGCCTCTGCTCCTGTCTCTGTCTCATTCTCTGTCTTTGTCTCTCTCTGTCTCTGTTGGTCTGTTTCTCCTCCCACCATCTCTCTCTGTGTGTGTGTGTGTGTGTGTGTGTGCACATACCCACATGTGTGTGTAGAACCAGAGGTTGACATTACTATCTTTCTTGACTGCTGCCCACCTCATTTTCTGAGACAGTAGATGCACTGCACCCGGAGTGTGCAGATTTGCCTAGACCGACTGGCCAGCAAGTCCCAAGATTCCTCCTACTTCTACCTTTCCAACCAATGGGTTTCTGCTGAGATTGTCTGGGTTCTACTTGGATGCTAGAATTAAACTCACATTGACGACAAGCATTTTTCCGACAGCCATCTGTCTCCCCAGTTCAGGAGCCAGGGTCTCTTAACGTAACCCCAAATGGCCTTGATCTTACCGTGTAGCCAAGTCTGGTCTCCCATTCAAGACACTTTTGCTTTACGTTCATTTTGGAGCTCTTGAACTATAGGCAAGTGTCATCATGCCTAGGTGCCAGTAAATAAGACTCACCTAGGGGGTTTGCTGAACCAGTTTCGCCATCCTCATGCCCAGAGTTTGGAATCTCACGAATCTGTGGTGGGGCCTGTAAGTGCGCATGTCTCATAGACTTCCATGAGCAAATCTGTGGTGGGGCCATACTCTGAGCAACACCTTTTCAGGATGGTGTATTTTTCAGAGGTGAAAAATTGGAGTTCAGAGATGTTCATAAAATGGTCATTTTGATTAGCATGGAAGTTAGTCAATGTGGTAATCCGCCGAGAAGCTTGTCTGAACAGTATGACTCTGAAGATTGATTCAAATACCGAACCCAAAGCATAAATTAATGTGAGTGGAATCAGCGTCCTTCCTATGTAAGAAACTGGTTTCGGTGATGTCCTTAGTTTCTCTTTGAGTTCAAGATGCACTTGCTGTAATTGAAGGTTTTGAAAACAACCGTACAGTTGTTTAAGTGACTATAGATGTGGTTTGGCTGTGCACGGTACCCAGTCTTCTGTCGTTTTATTGATGTCTACATTGGCAGGGGAAACACTTCTGTTAGGCGGTTGAGTCTGATTTAGATTATACCAGCAGGGGGTGTATGGGAACGTTGCTTTGTTCTATGTCATGAAGATTCCTAGGGGTTAAGATCTGAGGAGGATTTAAGGTTTCATCCGTAATGAGAATGACGGAGTTGCTGTGCAGGACCAGGAATGGACCAGCCGATAGAGTTAGGGGACGTGAGGGACTCTCAAATATTTTTGCACAGGTTCTGTTGCTTTCTCCTGCCACTTGGAGCAAGCAATTGCCTTTTGGGTTGCTTAAGTGAAAACCTTTGAATGGGGTTTTACATTGTCTGCATTATTTAAAGAACTTAGAAGTTAGCAAACTAAAGCCTCCCTTAAATAAGAAAATAAGTGTAATTTTTTTTCAACATTTTGCCCCCCCCCCAGACTATGTCTCATATAGCTCAACCTAGTTTTGAATTTGCTATGTAATCGAGGGTGACGTTGAACTCCTGTCTTCCTGCCTGCACCTTCAGAATGCTGGGATTACCAGTGTGTGCCAACACACACAATTATATTTACCCACCTAAAAATGGGGATCGGTGAGTTCTCTTCTGCAATCTATCTATACAGAGTCCCAGGCATCGAAGCATGGTGTCAGGAAGTTTAGAGTTTGTGACCCTCCAGAGTTTGGGCCAGGGCCATCATCTAATCTCCCTGTTTTATAGAGCTGGGTTTTAGCTCCATGGTGGTGTGTGGAGTCCTGGTACGACCCTGTGTGGAACCCTGGTGTGGTGGTGTGTGGAACCTGGTGGTCCCTCACAGTTGTGTTCTGTGAGAATAGGCCAGTATTAACATTTCCTTAGGACCCATCAGTCATGGTTGTCCCCTTGGCAAGGTGTCCGTTGGCCATCTCTGCCCACTCTCCACTGTTTGCCTTCCTTTCTGACTACCTGCCCTATGGGCCTATGTCACCTTCCAGTACTCAGACCTAGACAGAGAGGAGTTGAAGCTCCTGACTCCCAGTTTAGTGGCAGAGAGGACTGAACTGGACACAGTGCTACGGGACACTGAGAAATAAAAGCATCAAAGCAGCTGTTTTGTTTTTTCTTTTCTTTTTTGGAAAAATATCTTCTCTCTCTCTCTCTTTTGGTTTTTTAAGACAGGGTTTCTCTGTAACTTTGGAGAGTGCCGTGGAATTAGCTCTTATAGACCAGACTGGCCTTGAACTCACAGAGATCCCCCTGCCTCTACCTCATGAGTGCTGGGATTAAAGGCACGCTCAACCACCTCCCAGCAAAAAAATATATATTCTTTAAAAGCAGATGTACACTTTAAAGAACCCTGGCGGGGGCTGCTGAATCACACAGCTACAGCTGTTCAGGCAGCATCGTGGCACCAGTGAAGCCACCTGCCACAATGCAGGACCACAGTGACACTAAGAGCCCCACTGGCCACATGAAAGTTAAAAATAAAAAGAGTGGAAGTAAAGGAACATAAGACAAAATGTAGAGGCTGCCTTTCACCATCTCCACAGCGCATCTCTCTCCACCTTCAGACACTGGAGGGGTTAACCTCTATCCTCTGTACATGTTTGTGTCTCTGTAGTGAATGTGTGCAGGTATGTGTTTGTGTGTTTGGTGTGTGTGTGTGTGTGTGTGTGTGTGTGTGTGTGTGTGTAAGCTAGATGACCAGATGGCAACCCTTGGTGTTGTTCCTCAGACCCCAGCTACTCTCTGATTTTTTTTTTTTTGTGCCACTTTCTGATTTTGAGACAGGGTCTCTTGCTGGCCTGGAGCTCTCCAGGTAGGCTAGGCTGGCCCACCGGTGAACCCAAGGGGTCCCCTGTCTTTGTTGCCCAGCAGTGACAACACAGTGTCACTAATACAGTGTCACTACGCTGGGCTACTTTTATCTGTGCTCTGAGGATTGAACTGAGACCCTTGTGTTCAGAGAGCAAGTACTTCACCAACTGAACCTTCTCTCTGGCCCCAAGAAATATTTATTACACAGTATATCTCAAGCGGCTCTGAGCCCCGTGAGGAAGGGTGGATTGGAAACCTGGGTCTCTCTGACCATGTGAGGTTGATTTGTCATTGTCAATAAATCGAAAGAATCAGGAAGCATATTCATCATTATACCTTAACATTAAAATGCATCAAACCTTCCCATTTGTTATTTAAATTAAGTATTCTCATTAAATACAACCTTGTAGGTGAACTTTTTCATTTAAACCGAATCTCACAAGAGATTTGGTTTCACAAGTGTGTTTCACTTACTGGTTTTGAGATCTATTTACACTGAGCTACGCAGGGCATGGACTTAGTCTTTTCAATGGTTATCAATGCACATTTCATCCATGTGTTCTTCTTTATATGCACCCTGAGATCCCCCCAATTTCTTCCTGTTAGGGAGGGAGGGGGAAAGAGACCACTAGTGAACAAGTTTATGCACGATGTTCCCCAAGATGTGGCATGTGTTAGCTGAAGCCACTCAGGATTACAGGTCTCTTTCTACTCATGGGTTAGGGGTTTTCTGGGGGCAGAAGTGAAATTGTCACACGAGAGGGTGTGCTTTAGATGTCTGGACAACGAGAAGACCCACAAAGCCTTTTTGTTGTTGTATCTTCTTGAATAAGTTATGGAAACTCCAGAAGAGGTCAGGTTCTTGTTCTCAGAGGTTAAATCTGTCAACTACAATCCTGTGTGTGTGTGTGTGTGTGTCTGTCTGTCTGTCTGTCTGTCTGTCTCTGTGTGTGTGTGTTCATGTACTTGGGAATATATGGAGCTGACAGGTCGATGCTAGGAGGCTTCTGCTATTGTTCTTTTTCCTCATATTCTCAGACAGGGTCTCTCACAGAGCCCGGAGTGCACTGATTGCTGTCCAGTGTGCTCCAGGAATACGCCTGTCTCTGCTCGGAGCATTGTAGATGTAGGTTTTACATGGGTACCAAGGAACCCACACTCATTCTTGCTCAGTAGGCATTTTACCAACCGAGCCACCTCCTCAGCTCCCAGCCTTACATATTCTTGAGTGCTCCAATAGAACTTTCTGCAATGATGAGAATGTGCTAAAATCCCTACTGCCAGGCAGACCCCAGAAATCACTGGCCAGCTGGCCTAGTTTGGTGAGCTCCAGCTCACTGAGAGAACTGTTCTAAAAAGCAAAAGGGAAGGGAGGAAGAAAGAAGATGGTGTGCCTGAGCAATGACACCTGAGGTTGTTTTCTTGTCGCCACATGCACACACATGCTTACATGCACAAACGTATGTACACACTCATGCCTAACACACATGCAAAACCCAAAATCTTCACTGTCTGCTATTATAGCTATTAAGCCACTTTCCTTTCGTGAACTCTGTAAATGTGCCTATCATGGACAGGGGCTGGATGAAGGAAGGGAATAAAAGAAGGACACGACCACTCCTAAAGTCTGGAGAAGATTTTTATTGCAGCTGTAAGGGAGAAAGCAGGCAGAGACGAGAGTCCAGGCTGAGCACGGCCCATAGGCTAAACCATACCGTGAGAGGAGAGGGGGAGTGGAGAGCAAGAGAGGAACTGCGGGGGGACCAAGAGGCAGCCAGAGGCCAAGAGACCACTGGTGTAGACAAATGGCTGGATTATTAGGGTTCAGATTGGGGAAAGGGAATCAGAAGCCCAACCTCTTGGAGCGAGAGGTTTAAGGTAGGGGTGGAGTGAGAAGTGCTGGGAGGAGCCACAGGTACTCCATAAAACTCAGCCCTGGCCAGCATCTGCTTTGATATGTCAGTAGGCACCTCAGTTAGTCTTTTTGTCCTCTGTTTCTGAGACCTAAAGAAAACCTGTAGTTTAAGTTTTATTTAAGTTTAATTAATGTAGCTTTAACCAGTTGTGTGTATCTGGCAGCTCCATATCAGACAGCGTAGGCAGAAGGGTCTGCACTGCCCTGCAAAGTACAACTGTTGTATTTTACTAGGGCCAACATATTTTTGAATTTTTTTCTAAAGATTATGGAGAGCTGGAAGTGCAGTCTGATGTGTTGATCAAGAGGCGCAGGGATTTTAAACTGTAAATGGGGAGATAAACCGGGGAAAACTAAGTGGCGTCATTTGAATTTATTAGGCACTGCCCCTCCTTGTTTGAGGCGCCTGTCTGCCTTGCTCTGGCTGGGGCCTCTGTCAATTGCTGTACAGTCCTATGGGGCAGCTCTTTGTAAAGTGAATTGATGGCTATGTAAATACTGCCATTAACCTTAAGCACCTCAGACAGCTCCTGGGGCGGTGCAGTTTTCTTGCCCTTGAAAAAAAACGCTTGATGGATGCTAAGATAGTACACCATGCCCCCCACCCCCCCCCCCCCATACCTCTTTAACAGGCTGAAGTAGCAGGCTTCTTGCTGTTACAGAATAAGGAAGCCCATGGAGTTGAGGGCACACAAAGATCATATTACAGATTATTTAACTTAATTTGAGAAAGGGTCTCATGTAGTACAAGCTGGCCTGAACTCCCTGTGTAGCCTAGAATGGCCTTGAACTACTGATCCTCTGGTACCTACCTTCCCATTACTAGGCCATAGTCATTCACCGCCACACCTGCCCCTGCACACTTAGGTTTGGAAGTAAGTACATTGATTTGTAATGTGGAATCTCTGATTAAAGGAAGTCTGTGGGAAACCTGGTTTTTAACAGAGTTTGGCATATCCTTTAAAGTCAGGCATATTGGGCTGGGGAGATGGCCTAGTCCGTAAGGTGACTGCTCTATAAGCTTGAGGACCTGAGCCTGGATCCCTGGCGCCAATATGAAAAGCCAGGCGGAGTGTGCCTGTAACCCAGTGCTGGAGAGATAGCTCCTAATCTAGGAGAGTATTGAAGGGCTGGAACGTTGATGGGCTTAACCTGTGCAGGCAGCCTCAGTGGCTGTGAGCTCTTACGTCCAGAAGACACTGATCCTTTGCAGTCTTCCCAACCTCTGATGTTTTTTTCCATTTCTTCACTGATGTTCTTTGAAATGCTTTCGCTCACGCATGTGTGTGTGTGTGTGCGTGTGTGTGTGTGCGTGTGTGTGTGTGTGCATGTGTGTGTGTGTGTGTGCGTGTGCATGTGTGTGTGTGTGCATGAGTGCTTGCACTCATGTGCACACATGTGTACGGGCACGTGTGTACACATAAATGTCCACTTAGGGCTGAGCATTCGTTCCAGTCACTTGTGCACTATGACCAGATGTGAGTTTCTTTACTAACTGCTTCCCGATCAAAAAGAAGCTTCTCTGATGAAGGTTGTGAGCTGTAATAATCAATGGGAAAAAAGATGAGTATTTAGAATGCAGCTTGATACCATATCTAGTTAGCAAAAATGATAACAGTAGGCTCTCCTCTAGGGCTTTTGATCTGCCAGTCACAGTCCCTTTGCTAGGATTCTAGTCCTAGGTATGAAATTCCTCCTGTGAAGTCAGCCTTAAATCCAGTAAAACAAACAAACCAGTAGTTGGTTACCCCCATAACATTATACCACTATTGCACCAGTGGGAGTATTTTGCCAAGCTTCTCATTATTGCAGCACACAAGGTTCATAGCTGAATAAGACTATTGGTATTTTCTTTTCTCCTCCAGCAGCTTTTATTATACTTTCTAGCACTACGAAAGGTAACCATCATGGGGGAAACTTGCAATTCAGTGCTAGCTTGATCTCTTCTTATTCTGTGACCAACGTGTGAAGTGTCTTCAGCAACAGAATCTTTATTTTCTTGAGAAATACTTTCAAAAGTAAGGGGAATGAAAATCAGAGAAAGAGGCTAGGAAATATTTCTATCCACTTGGTTGGAGGAAAAATAGAAACTATCAAGAAGTAACACCAAAAATTGATGGTTGCCAAGACTCTTGTTTTCTCTCTAGTATCCTCTGTGGCCTTTCTTTCTGTGGAGGGCTGTGCATACAAAATGGACATATACAGTAGAAGGTGGTGTTTTGTTTGAATCATAGCCTTCCCTTGGTATTAGAACCCTGATTTCTAGTAAGGCATGTAATACATAGAATCAAGACTGTGTCTCATAGCTTCTATTGTACACTGGAAATGTGACTTATATGGAGAGTGGAATATTTGAGAAATTTTTGACATTAGTGGTTGAATCCTTTCTTGATCTTGTCATGTCCTGGGATCTGATGCACTAGTTGGTGCTGCAGCAACCATTTTTAACTGAGGAGTGACCGTGAGGAGGAAAGACAACTGGGAAAATGACAGGGTGGGGAGCAAGAAGCAGGTTGAGGCCCAGTGCTTCTGAGGTGCTTGCGGCACTAAAATAGGGCATTGAGAAAATGCTCTTGCTCAAAAGCTTCAGCTTCTCATTTGGACTCACAGGAAACTAATGCTGCACGAAAGCCTGGTGTCTGCCTTCATTTCATGTCCATCCTTCGGCTGAAGGTCATCTTGAGTTCCTGCAAGAGCAAAGGTGGCAAGACTCTATCCTGGAGTAAAAATAGTTAGCTTGTGGGAAGCAGATTGGTACCCTCGGAGATGACAGTACAGAATAGGTTAACAATCTCCAGGACCACTTGCGGGTCCTGAGTAGAGGCAATGATGGGTCAAGGATCTGTGGGACCACTCCTTGACCAGGACTGTTTAGTTATGCATACCACTTACTCGCTAAGCTATTTAAGCCTAAACATCACGTGGTACCCGAAGAAGAGCTTGATGTCACTAGATGCCTTTATTTATTCCAACGTTTCCAACGGCTACTCTTTGGAGTGTTATGCCCACTTCTGTAAGACCCAAGTTCTGGGAAAAGAAAAGGGTATGGTGGGTTTGAAATTGGAGGGGAGGTGCCATACAGAAGTAAACTGGAGCCATTTCTGGAGAGGCAAGAAGTGAAGGAAAACTGGGTCTTGGGATGTAGGTCAGTGGTAGATCAGTAGCCCTGCATGCACAGGACTGGGTTGGATCCCTGATGCTGAAAAAAAAGAAAAAGACTTAAAATAAAAATGAATAAAAAAAAAAAGAAAAAAAGAAGAAAAGAGGAGCGTCAAGGGTATTAAACACCACCAGAGATTTCTCCAAATTGCCAATCTGGAAGTTAGTTACAACTCATTCTCAAATAAATTGAAGTCTTCTCCGTTTGATGTGTTTTGACAGGAAATGTATATTTACTGCTTGAAATGACTCCAATTGCTGTGCTGTGAGCCACAATGTTTCATAAATGATTAACATTGAATGGAGGGCTCCTCACCCCGCTTCTTCAGCAGCATTCCACAGGAAGGAGCTCACCGCGGCGAGGTGTTTACTCTATTTCCTAAAGTACACATTTGCCCTTGGAGATTTTGATCTTGTCTGTCAAAAACAGTTATTGCTACTGCAGATAGAGAAATAGCCACACTCGGAAACGATGAGCGGGTAAATTCAGCATATTTTGTTCGATTCAATATTTATTAAAAGACGATAGAAATTTCTCTTACACATATTTTTTCTCTTCCCTCATATGTTCCTCAAGTGCTTTTTCTATGAGACAGAAGGCTGAATATGATTCTTAATTCTAGTATGGATTTTGTATCTGGTGAGCGAGCTTCCATCTGCTAAGGGAGAATTGACTCCAATGGAGACAGAATGAAGGGTGTTTCATATGGAGGAAGGAATCCCATCAGCTCTATGGAAACACTGACCTCCATCCAACTTGGAGCTCAAACACTCTTTTCTTAAATTATTTTAAAGGCTTATTTATTTTATTTTCCACAAATGAGTATTTTTGCCTGCAAGCCTGTGTACCACCTTCATGCAATACCTATGGGGACCAGAAGAGGGCAATGTTTCATGTTCTGGTTGCCAACGCACCAGAGCTTGTCCCAAGTTCTCAGAGCCCAGATGAACACGTTAGGCTTTACAGTGTCAGATATTGACCAGGGGTGCATCACAGAGGCCTTTGAGAACCACTTCTGAGAGCAGAGATGGGAACCGGGAGGTGGCTCTGTGGAGGAGCTACACCAGCAATGATGGAAATTTACAACAGTGCAAGGATTGGCAAATCTTTTCAGAAAATGGCTATAGCAAAAACATTTCCAGTTTTGCAGACACATTCATTCCTTGGCTTAGAGAAAGGGCCGAAAAAAGTATGTAAATTAATATGTAATTAATATTTTTAATAACATTTTATGTTAGGAAAATTGGATTTCAAATAATTTTTACATGCCGATAAATAATCTTTTGCTATCCCCAAACTATTTGATTATTTTATTTTTTTGGTGGTGCTGGGAATAGAACTCAGGGCCTTGTGCAATGAGCTATATCAGCTCTCTCTCAACCATTTGAAAATGGAAAAACTATTCTCCCTCTGCAGAGTGTTCAAAGGCAGGCAAAGGGTGGGGCTTGGCCTCTGAGCATAGTCTGTCCTCTCCTAGACAAAAACAAAGACCTGTTTGTCTCCTTGGACTCGTGATTGTGCTGGTCCAACGTATATTTTTTTTCACACCGGCTCACGCCCCCTGCCTCTGTGTGTGTGAACACGACAGTTCATGTGTGAGCGTGTGTGCAAATGGAGGCTGGAGGACAGCTCTGTGCATTGTCCCTTAGGCGCTGTCCACCTCGTTTTTGAGATAGGGTCTCTCAGTGCTCTGAAACTCACTAGGGGCGACAACCTGGCCAGCAAGCCAGTCTCTGCCTATCCACACTGGGACTGCAATTGTTAGCGACCGCCCATAGCTTACACGGGTCCTAGGAGTGCTGCGGACTGGACTTACCGGGAGTACTTTACTGATAGAGCCATCTCCCCAGTCTCTGTAGTTAACAAAACAAAACAAAGCAAAGCAAACACAGCCCCCATTTTATTTATCACACACATACACACACCACACGCACACACACACACACACACACACACACACATATATATATATATATATATATATATATATTGAAATAGACTTTTATTTGGTCTCAAATGTAAGACAGTACTGTCTGCGGAGTAGTGACTTGGTGTTTGGGGTTAATGAACAGAGGTGAGGCTTGTCTAGCCAGCCTGTCACTGCCTCTCCAGTGCTGGGATTGCAATTCTGAGAGCTGCCACCCTTTGCTTCCCAGGCTGGCAGTGCCGCCTTCCCTGTCCCCCTCCCTGATTCCTAGTGGCTAGCTTCATTTGGCTGCCCTGCCTTACTACCAGGTGTGAAAGGGGGCAGAGTAGGTGGGCTTCAGAAATCTGGCTGTTGAGAGATGCTTGCCTGGCTTTCCATGCTGGCTTCATCCCTGCAGCCCTTGGCAGACAAGGGACCTCTTTTGCCAGCCCTCAGCCATAAGGCAGGAATACTATCAGGTGGGAATGAGGGGGGAGAGGGTGTGTCCTGTAGCACATTGTTGGGTGCAGAAAGCTATTATTATATGTAAGTAGTCTCTGTGTAGACTATCAATTTTGCCTGTTGCTGGAACAAGTGGGGTTAGTGCTGGGAAGTGTAAGATCAGCTGGAAGTTTTCTCTTATTTGTCCGTGTGGGAGTGACAGATTCTAAGTACCTACCCTCAGATATGAGCTCCTGCAGTGTCTGCTGGCTGGGGGAGTACTTTGGAGGAAAGCATTCCCACCCAGGGCATCTCTAGAAACACTTCTCCCAGCCTTAGAGCCCAGGGAAACACCTTACACTCCCTAGGAGGAGGCATAAATGGTTTAACAGCCACGGAGATGTTTTCTTCCCTCCACTCTGTTATTCTCCGGCGCTTTCCTGAAACCCCGCAGAGGCTCGTCTTCGGGCTTTCCAATGCTCAGGCTATCCCGGAAGGAAAATTGAATTTGATCTCTTGGAGCTTAAAAGGCCATCCGTGGATCCCGGGGCACTTGCGTAGGAGCCAGCTGCACCTTGGGCCTGGCGGTCTGCAGCCCTACCCGTTATTAATTCTCTTTGAATGCGGAGGCACTTGTGGACTGGGAAGTGTTGATTAACAGCGTGCTGCAAGCACGCTTATCTGGTCCAAGGGTTTGAATAGGGAAATCCAGCAGGCTGAGGGTTGGGGGAGACCACAGTATTCTACTGGGGGGAGCACATAGTATTGCTCACACTGTTTTACATTCATGCTGCTTGCTGTTTTGCATTTAATTAGTGGGCAGTAGTGAAGTCAAGCAGCTAACACTTTGCTTGTGTCCTTGAGCTACAGCAGGCTTTTAATCATGGCTTTTCCTCTTTTTGCCCCAACCCTTTTGCTTTTGATGTACTACTGTTCTGTAAGCAAATAAAAGCCACCAATTCAATAGGACTGGTCAAAAAAGAAAAAGAGTATTTTGGGTTTTTTTTCTTCTTTTCCTGTTGTTTAATGATTAAAGGGACCAACACAGGTGTAGGGAAGCAAAATTGGCTCTTCTCCCCCTTAGGAGTGAGCTTCTCTTTAATGTTCTAGAAAGTGGCAGACAGGTAGGGGGGAGGATGGACCGGTTCCTCCTATGGCGTGCTGATGATTTTGGGTGAAAAAAATGGGATAAAGGGTGCGGGAAACATTCTGTGAGCCTGGATCCAAAGAAGGAATGAGAAGGATCAGTGATCCTCTCAAACGTGGCAGATGAATCATTGATCCGAGGGTGCTGGACGGGTGGGGTGCAATGCCCTAGAGGAGTGGTGTGCAGAATTAAAATGACTTCATGGCGTTTGGGCTGACGATCTGGCCACCAGAGCCCATCGCACGGGTAGAAGTGCGTTACTACTAATAAGGGCTTTGAGCCCAGGCAGCTGCAACCTGCAGACACGCACAACCCACCTGAGCGCTGGCCCTGGAGCGCTCCATTCATGCCTTATCTTTCTGCTTTATCTTTTCGGAGGCACTGATGTCATGAAGCCGCTTTCTGCCCTTCTCATGCAAGATTGCAGGCAACCTTGAAGTCGTGGGTCCCTCCTCTTTATTAGTGCTCTGGTTAATTTTAAAAGCCAGGCAACAGATGGTGGGGTTCTGCCCAGAGAAAACTTGTAAGCATCTGTTGAGCAAATGATTGACGTGGGGATTCTACAATGCAGTGACGTGCTCTGTGGACCCTTTGAGGGTCAGTGGTTTCAGCTTGGGAGGATGGATGGGTGTGGCCATTGGCAAACCAAAGCCTTCAGCCTCTTTTACATTTCTGTTTCTCTGTGACATTGTTTATCATGCCTGTCACCTGGGAGGGTGTTTGAGAGGTGTCAGTGAATCAGCCCAGGGACCTTGCTGAGCACAATGCCTTTGTTAGAGTCCCCTTTCACAGGTGATGGGCATGCCTCAGATCAGACCGTTTGATTCTAAATCAGCATCACCGTTTTCTGTTCGCGGCTGCTGTCTTAGACTGAGACGATAGCGCTCTGTGGAAATGCTGCTAAGAAGGTCCAGTGCAGTCTCCTATGGGAAGAAAATGGATTATGGAGGATTAATCGTTACAGTTCATTTTATTGATTGCCTCGGCATAATTGCTTTCTTCTCAAGCACTGGTGGCGCTCCCAGCTACACGCTGCTCAGAATGTGAGCAGCACCCTTAACGTTTAGGAGGCTGTAGTTACTGAAATGTCAGTTCAGGAAAGAAAGGTGGGCTTGAATTCCCTTTTGAGGAGTGAAAAATGAACTAATTTTTCAGACCAACTCTTGCCATCCTGTGTTTTCACATGTTTAGTAGTTCTCTAGAAGGTAGCAGTTGTGTTTCTTAAACAGGGAAGTCCTAAGCATTGAACCCGATTTTAGAATGATGTTCTGCTTTGGAAACCTATGGTGGTACAGTGGAATCTCAGTGTGCATGTGATTTGCTGCTGAATTTAGTGTGTTAAAGAAAAATGAGAGACTTGGAGATGGCTCAGGGGGACACAGTGTTTGCTGGGCAAATATAAAGCCCCAACTTGGAATGTTCGGCATCAGTATAAAACTCTGCTAATGGCTTCACAAATGCCTAGAACCCCAACACTGTTTATGTTAGTAAACACACACACACACACACACACACACACACACACACACACACGTCACTGACAACCCAGTAAAGCAATTTCTGACACGCTCTACAAAAGAATTCTTAGAGCTGAAGTTTGAGTGAAAGCTGGTCCCTGAGTGTGTCTCTCACCGAAGTTGAGAAGTCACACTGCTGAAATAAGTGGCTACCAAATGCATTGTGCTTCTGAGTTTGAAAGTTCTATGGTGTGGCCAGTGGCTTGAGGGTTCTTTGACATCTTCTAGTTTAAAGGGTAGGCTGTCTTCTCTTTTAACCCTAAGCCTTCTTAGCCGGATCGTACTAGGTTTGTTGCTGTGAGGTTTCAATGCTGTTCTGGAGACAAGCCCAGCTCTGGTTCCATCCTAAACCGAGTTTGTAAGTTAACTGTGCATGAGATTGCACTGTGCCCTTAGTAGCTCCCCTTTTATAGATAAGGATGAAGAGTTTACGTGACTTGCAGAGGTTACTGTCACAGACAGATACTAGGGTAGTCCGTGTGACCCTCACATCCTAGCACCCATGCCCTTGTGTGGTCCTCTCCTTTTGCGTTTGAGTGAAACCTGACTTGTTTCTACTGTGACTTGTATGACTGGGACGTCTAAGCCTGTGCTTAGCCAGCTGATGTGAACTGGTGTCTGAAGGGGTAGCTGTGATCCATAGGCACTAAGTCATCCTTTTCACCAGAACCAACTAAAATCCCTCAGTCCTGTGGCCACAAGGATGAAACACCAAATGCCACCAAATAGGCAAGGGAGCTGAACAGTCACTGCTGTCCCTCCAGCCCTGGCAGGTGGCTGGGTTGCAGCTTCAGACATTCCTGAAACAGCTTCTCTCCTTTCACCCTCTCTTTCACTCCCTTTCCTTTCCATTACTGTGTGTGTGTGTGTGTGTGTGTATATGTGTGTGTGTGTGTTTGTGTGTGTGTGTCTAAAAGGCAATATTTCCTGTAGCCAAGGCCATCTTTGAACTCACTATGTAGCCAAGGATGACCTTGATCAACTGATCCACTTGTCTTCACCTCCCCAGAGCTGGGATTACAGACAAGTGCCACTGTTCCTTGTTTATGCAGAGTTAGGGATCTACCCCAGGACTTCATGCATGGCAGACAAGCTGTCTATCGACCGGGCTGTATTGCCATCCCAGGGTACAGTTCAAGCTGGTCTTGAACTCATGATCTTCTAGGCTCATCCTCTTCAGCATTTCCCTAGTGGCATATACTCTCACATCCCTAGCCTTGCTTCTGAACAATGCATCTGAGGGCTCTGCCTGGGTTTTGGCAGAACTTGAGTTTTCATTTCTTTTCGATTGCTGGGAGATCCCAGCTCTTCAGAACTCTTTAGAGTTTCATGGAGGCTCTCGCTGCTGCAGACTCCTGCCTGCCCTGAGATATTTGGACTTTAACTCATCAAGTCCAGGAGCCCTGGACTTATTTAGAGAGGGCATACTCTCTGACTACTGGGGCATATCGTTTGGACTTCAATTCCCTCTAACTTGTGTCCCTTGTGCCCTCTGTGGAAGGTGTCCCATTGTTCCTGATGAACACAAATGAACAGTGTGTACTGAGCAATCCTACTTGCTGTCACTGGGTAGCTTCACACCGTGTTCTCCAGCCTCGAGACCCATGCATTTCTGTTGTTCTCCTTGCTTGGAGCATAACAAAAATAGCCCCTTTGTCACCCTTTTCTGCTGGGCTCAGCTCATCCCAGCCCTTTTTCCTTTTTGACATGTGTATCAGAAGGCAGGCGATTTTTCCTTTGAAGACTGAGGCATTGTCCCAAACGGATGACTTAAAGGGAACCGGCTGCAAAGAAAGCTATTATACTGGGAGTGACAGTGGGTACCTATCTTAGCCTCCACCTTCTCTTTGGACAAGTCACATTAATTGCTTTGGCTATGTTCAGAATTAGAGGAAGATCAATTTCTTCAGACTTTCATATTTTTATCCCCCACTAGAATGGAATCAATGTGAAACCCTTCACGTTGGGTGTAATGAAGTCCGGAAACTGGTTTATAGTTGGCAATAAGTTCTGTACACTATCCAGAATCTTCTCTACAGTCAGGTTGCTGGCATCTTCTAAGCTATGCCACCAAGGAGAGTTCTTTCTGCCTACCGCTAACTTCATAGAGCCCTACAGCTTGGGGTCCATGAGGGATGCTGGCACTGGACCCTCACATGTTTAAACCCCAACTTCCCTGTAGAGTCTGTTAGGGTCTTCCCATGTTTGGCTGTGCTTTAAGGACACCCCTCAGAAGGCCTTGCAAGTTTCACTTAAGTTAATACATGTAACAAGTTTTTGACATGATTTTGTTAGATAGTGCTAAATTAAAAGTTTTTTTTGATAGCAACTCTTGTTTACATGTCTAGTCCCCCAATTATTTAATTTCAAATAATGGAAATTAAAGGGACCCTCAGGTGCAATGCCTAGGGAGGGATCTGTGACATCAGCACTTGCTTTTCTGGTCCAGGAATCAGTGTGCATGGTAAAACAGAGATGGCACCATGGCTACGGATCTGAAGAAGGACACTGGCCGCTTTGAAGAGCATCTTAACCATATTGGCTTCCATGTCTGACCTACTATGTACCTAAAACCTTATGTGATATCACACATATATGTTACACTTCCTGTTCCTTCTCTACCTCAGGCCGATACCTTACCTTACTTATTTAAGCTTGACCTTTCTAAGCATTCGAGTCTAAGGGCAAACCCTTTACCACAGAAGAGTATAGAGAAGAGGGACTGGGTTGTGTAGAAGGAGCTTCCTGCTGCCTGGCTCCCGGTCACTGGCTAGCTTTACCCAAAATAATTACATGGAAATTGTATTCTTTTAAACACTGCCTGGCCCATTAGTTTCAGCCTCTTATTGGCTAATTCTCACATCTTTCTTTAACCCATTTTTAGTAATCTGTATAGCACCATGAGGTGATGGCTTATCGGTAAGGATCTTAATCTGCGTCCATTTCAGAGAGGAGAGGCATGGCGACTGTCTCACTGCCTTCTTCCTCCCAGCATTCTGTTCTGTCTACTCTGCCTATCTAAGCTGCTGTCCTATCAAAAGCCAAGGCAGTTTCTTTATTAACCAATGAAAGTAACACATAGACAAATGACCCTCCTCCATCAGGGTTGGGCTAGAGAGATTCCCAGAATCCTGGCCTTTTCTTCCTTGGCATCACAGGCACTTCCTCTTGGTTGTTCCTCCACTCTATTCTGTGGTGTCTGTAGTCATAGTTTGATGTACCATAAAGTAATCTGGATGGAATAAAGTACCTCCTGCTGCCCCTGGGACATCACAGATTTATTACAGAGAAATCTCGATTGGGCTTTTCACTGTGGGTAAAGACAACTGAAATTATGCATTCACCAATATGTGGATAATAACTTAGCAAGAAAACACACACATACCAAATACATACACACCACAAACAACATACACACACATCTTTGGTTTGTCTAGAAGCCCATTGGAAGAGAGGCTCCTGTGACTGATACAGAGTTCATTAGGGTCTAAATAGGAATTGCCACAGAGGTTTGGGACCCCCTGGTTATAAGCTCTATTTCCTCACCTCGTAGGAGGCTGCCCTGATGTGTAATCTTTGCACTGAACCTCAGGGTTTGCCTCCTCTGTCACAGCCTTCCTTTTCCACATGACTCAGGGCTGTCTTATCCTGTAAATTCCTGCTCCAGTGACATCCCTCAACTTCCCTTGCCCAGTCCTTCTCTCTTTCTGCTCTCCTTCTTCATGCCCATTGTTATCTCCTGTTTTAACAATCAATACCTTAAGTGCTGCCTTTTTTAATCTGTAGGGTCTATAGGCACAGAGGAATCCCCTGACTTATTCACACAGCTTCCCAGAATCTAGCACACAATGGGGTTAAGAATGATTTGCCAAATAAATGAATCTTAAATTTAATGTTGAGGAAGGCCCTCTAGAGAGAAAAAGTGTAGGTTCCGCATTTGTGATAGTAGAGGCTTCTGGTACCTCATGGCACCTGAGCTACAAAGGTCAGCATTCCGGCCCTAGCATTCACCAGGTGTCCTCTTACCTTCTTCCTGGGGACTTCTCTCAGGCACTGGCATGCTAGCACAGGCTGTCTGGAGGTTTACATCCTTTAACCCGGAAGAGAATGCTCCTGGGGGAATCCCTCCATGTTTGGTGGGACACAGCTGATGAGTAATGGCCTGTGGCAGACCATTCATCCTGCCAGCTGTTCCCTGTGCATCTCTGCCCTTGTGGGGAAGCTTGGTGGAATCCAGCTATCTTGCTCATGAACCTTACCATGCGTTCTTGTCCCACATCCTTCTGAGGCTCCTCTGCTTCGGGGAGAACTATACCAAGGCCCCATTGATACTAATGATTCCACTTCATTGTCACCGGCCTTTTTATCCCAGCCCGCACCACGGTCACTTCCGAGCTTTTTATGAATCTCTTTGTTAACATTTGCCTGCTTATTTTCTTTGCCTCTTTCAGGATGACAAGGGTCCCTTTGTTCCCGGACCTATGACCCTTGTCATCCTGAACTTCTTAGAGACTTCGCCTCCCCATTCCGATAGCTGTTCACTCAGCAGCCTGCTGGCCGCAGACTCTCCTGATTTCCTCCTTGAAGAAAACAGGCATGGAGTCAAGCTCGGGTCGCTTTCCTGGGCCATGCGTATTTATAGAGCCAGTTTTCCAACTGTGGGCTAACTTTCTGAGGTGCTTGCTTTGAAATAGAGTTTCTGAAGGACTTCTGTGGGGGATAATGAGGCCATTTCTACACTTGCAACTTGGAATACATTATAGGAGAGTGGCTGCAAGAGGCACTTGAAACGATGGGACTCTGTGCAGGACAAATGGTGGTTTTTATTTTTTTTATGTTTCCATCCAAAAAGCATTCTGCAACAGTTTCCTCGTGCTTTTGTGACATGTTGATGTCTTACATAGAAACCATTACATCATCTGCTGTTCACTTTGAGGCTTAGTATAGAATACAGAATGGATGGGTGGCAGGGCTAGTTTATGCGGATAGGAGCGGGCAAAGGGAAGGGGCAGCCTAGATACTGCACATAAAAGGTTTGCAGTTCCTGAAGTGGACGCTTTTTGACCCTCCCTAAAGAGTGTGATTTACTGTGGCTCCCTTTGGAGATTCGGTAAAGCTGAATTATAGCTATTTTTTGTTGTTGTTCTTTAAAAGTTTTTTATCACGTTTATTTAGTGCACGTATATGTGTGCATGTCTTTGTGTGTATGTGTGTACGCGTCCATGTGTGGGGGGAATACATTTGCTCGTGTGTGTATGTATAGAGGTCAGAAGGTGCTGTCAGATGTCTTTATTGCTCTATGCCTATTTATTTACGTATTCTTTTATTTACTTATTTATTTTTGAGTCAGATCTTGCAGAAACTAAACTCACCAGTTTGGCTGCACAGGCTATCTAGGGCTTTACCTGTCTCTGACCCCACCATCTTCCAGCTCTGGGGGTCACAGGTGTGTGTTCCTGCTAGTGTTTACCTCAGTGCTGGGGATCCAAACCCAGGTCCTCAAGTGTGTTCAGCAAGTGCTTTAACCACTGAGCAATCTTCCCTGGCTCCCACGATTATGCCATAAAATATATAAAGCCAAATGCATCAGATTCCAAAGAAAGCCAATCGTGTAGGAATTCAGCTATGGAAACACTGAAGGACTGCGTGATATGGAGCACGAGACTCAGTTGTCCAGGCCTGAGGCACGCGACTGACAGCAGGCCCATTGCTATGGAAGTATCAGGTTGTTAATAGACACGCATTTGGAGGTGTCTGCAATAGACTGTAAGAAGACTGACAATACCTATGGGTCCCTGTTTGCGGCAAGTGGTAGGGACTGCTCAATACTCACTTGTATTTATTGTCGATATTTACAATAGGAGGAAATAATGAACTTCAAGAGATATTTGAGAGGATACAATGTTACTTTTCTTCTTTCTCACCCTGGTTCATGGACTTCAGACTTCTACTCAAAGGCCTCAGATCCAGGTCATACTGAGTCCTATAGTTGTTTTCTCCATCCTTGCTGGGGATGCACACTTGTCCTCTACCCCATGTCCTTCAAAGTCTGTGCTGAGCTCCTGTTTGGTGGAGGGTGGGCAACCTGAAGCCTCTGGCTCCCCAGAGAGGCTTGGGGCTTGTGGACTGAATGAAAACATTGGAGCTGTCACTGTTTCAAGCCAGATAAGAGTAAGGAAGCAGGGATGCTCTCTCAAGATTTCTGTCCTTGGCTTTTTTGTGTCTGCCCCCCCCCCTTTCATCTATTATAGAAATGACCATTGATTGGAAGAACCAACGATGTCTGAAATTACTTATTAGACTGAAAATACTTTGGAAAGCGATTTTCCTAACTTGGTTTGTCAGGTTTTCTCAGGTTTGTGGATTATCATCCTGTGCATGGTGTTTGGGATGAACAAGCTGTCCTCTTGTTTGGGCATGTTGTGTGTAAATGTCTTGCAAGGTTCCTGATGCTTCCAAGGTGTCTGTACCAAGACAGATGCACAGAAATGGAAAATACCAGCAGCAGAAAGCTAGGGAACAGCATGCTACCAAAGCAGCATTTCTCAATCTGTGGGTCGCAACCCCTTTGAGGGGTCAAGAAACCCTTTTACAGGAGTTGCGTATCAGATATTCTGAATATCAGATATTTATCTACACTATAATTCATAGCAGTAGCAAGGTTGCAGTTATTAAGTAGTAATGAAATAATTTTTTTGTTGGGGGGGTTCACCACATTATGAGGAACTGTATTAAAGGGTCACAGCATTTGGACGGTTGAGCACCACTGAACTAAAGTGTGTGATTGGAAGACAACGGTTTGGGTACCGACTGGAGACCAGTCCTGGTTGCCGTTAGAGGGAGGAGTCACTGTAGCTATTACAGAACCTACAGTCTGGGGTATGCGGAAGGTCATGTTTCGAGGGCTAAGCAGGCAGAGGCTGGAGTGTGGGTTTAAAGCCCAGCTGCTCCTCTTGGTGCCTGACCCAAGTCATGTCACTGCCGTGCCCAACTCTCCTCTGTTATCCAGGGATAACAGCTCCACCCTTCTCAAAGGGTGGGGATGAAGAAGTGAAGCGACACATAACAGGCTCTCGGAGCAGAGCCCAGCATTGTTTGGTTTGCAGTAGCAGTAGTGGCTGCTCTTGTTGCTGCCTTTAGCTCACAGAGGTTCAAGTGCATTGTATAGGAGGTTTTCCTGATTTCTCTCATTTGAACTTCACTCTTGTACGACAGACAGTGTTCACCACCTTCTGTTGTTGAGCACATGACCTGTGACTTATGATTAACTTCAATTCTAAATTCCACTTAAAGTTCAGCTGCAGAGACTAGATGGAGGCCCTCGAGTGTCATATATACAATTCCCACCTCTGCTGCCCCTCAGCTTTGTACCCTGGAGAAGGTCACTGTGGCAGACTCAGTTTCCCTGTCTATGGAATAGGATACATTCACTTAGAAAATCCCACTCTAGCAAGGCCTACCTAGGTGATAATTATTACTGTTGCTTGTTTGTTTGTTTTTAAGAAGCCAATGAAGTTCTCACAGAGTGGAAGGGAAGTGTGCAGGTAGCATAAGGAAGTCTGGGAACTGTAAAGAGAATGACCTTCTGGGATCTGGAACCCACTCTTCTGTACTATCCCAGGCTTTTGTGCGTCTGAATCATTCTGGTCTCTGTAAAGTTGGTTTCTTTGTTGTCCTGCATGTGGGAAGGGAAAGACAGCCACCCCACACTTCCTAAATGTATTTCTGTCTCCTTTGCGACTTAGTCCCAAATGACAGGCTGTTGTGCAGTCCCAACTCTGCATTCCAGGAACAGGCGGCGTCACCTGGCTTGTATTGAATTTGCCATGGGTGGCTGAACCTCACAGAAACCCTGCCACCCCATGCTCTGGTAAGCCTGCGGGGCCCCAGATGTTTAGAGTAAAATTTTAGTTGTAAACTAGGTTGGGACCAAAGAAAGCATCTCTGATGGAGGAAGGTCATTGGTTAAGTAATAAAGAAACTGCTTGGCCTCATAGGTTAAAACATAGGTGGGAGGAGTAAACAGAACAGAATGCTGGGAGGAAGAGGAAGTGAGCTCAGACTCGACAGCTCTGCTCTCTGGAGCAGAGATGCCATGCTCCCCGCTCCTGGGCAGACACACGAGATGAAGCTCCGACCCAGGATGGATGTAGGCTAGAATCTTCCTGGTAAGCGCACCTAGCGGTGCTACACAGATGATTAGAAATGGGCTAAATTAATATGTGAGAATTAGCCTAGAAGAGGCTAGATAGAAATGGGCCAAGCAGTGTTTAAAAGAAAACAATTTGTGTGTTGTTATTTTGGGGCATAATCTAGCCAGGTGGCCGGGGTGCTGGGGATGCAGCCCCGCAGCTCCCTATTACAACATATCTCCAATTAAAAATTTGGCCACATGGCAGAGCCTGTGATTGGCAGAACCCGTGATTGGTAAAGCAGAATTTTTAGGAAAGAACATGTAAATCATGGTTAAGTATGTCATTAAATTCATTAATTTAGTTGCTGCTTCCATAAATATTTGTTGAGGGCCCAGTAAGATGCCTTAGCTGTAATTTCGCTACTGCTATGAATTGTAATGTAAATTCCTGTGTTTTCCAATGGTTTTAGAACATCCCTGCGAAAGGTTTATTTGATCCCAAAGGGGTTGTGGGAGCCACTGCTCCGGGACCTAAATGCTGCTTTGATTGGCAAATCTCTATGTGACTGTGTGGAATCACCATAGATGTTGCTTAAGACTGTGGTTCTGGTTGTGAGAATGTGAGCTGTTTTATTTTGAGATGGAGAATAAGAGGAATGGGCCCCAGGTTTTTGGATCTTACGTGCCAGACCCTAGGCAGGGCTTAAGAGGGTCCCTGAGAATGCCACGGGCCTTTTCCACTGAGAGCTCCAGGGGGCCTCACTGTCTCGGGAGTGTTCAGTGGGTTCTTCACCTGTTTATAAACGCAACATATGTAAACCTAGAGGAGCCTGAGTGTCTTCCTCCATCATTGTGGCCAGATGTTGCAAGAATTCCATCTTTTTCAGAGGTTCCACTAGAAGCCAGGGGTTCAAAGGTGGGCATCTGATGTGGTCCACACATCTGACTCCCAAAGTCTTGGCTCAGTATTTCCTGTTCTTTCTCCTTCCCTCTTTTCTACTTTCCATATGGAGAACTCCAGCCTAGATTAAAATCCCAGTCTATTGCTTCTTGTTTGGGGTCTTTGCCTGAATAGGTGGATTTCATTTTCTTCTCCTCTGTTGAATAGGGATGTCAAGAAAACAAACACAACAGCAAAAATCCAACACTTTTTAGTGTTGTTCTGAGGCAATGCCACAAGGTACAAGCGTGTGACCCTTATACCCGCGACTCCATTATCACAATGCCGGATTCTTCGATTCCCTTCTCTTCTTAAATAACATGTGATACACCCACTAGGACTTCCCAGTGTTTCCTAGGGCCCATGAACCTTTTTCTGAATCACGCATAGCATGCTGATCTTGGTCTTGCGAAAAGTGATTGGTTATTGATTACTGCTTGCCAAGATTGATCTCTGTAGAGGCTATCAAAATGTGTGTCCTTGGGGTCTCTGTCCACCCTGTCCCCTGCTCATTGTGTCCTCCTCTTGCTCTCTAGACCACAAGCTCCAGGCTTTCTTCCTTAGGTCATTGTTTACCTTCCTTCAAAGCCTCCTGGTCCTTTGTCCCAGCCCTTACAGTCTTGGTGTCTTCCAGGACATTATCCCTGTATCCCAGGAGAACCCGTGCCTTGTATGGCCAGTGCAGCATAGCTTCTGCAGCAGGTTTTACTTTGTTATTTCTCTCCTCATAGCCATGCCATAGTGAACATTTTTGTCTTGTGGGGTGGGTGGAAACAAGGGGCGTCAGTGGAGGAATTTGATCACTGCAAGCTGAACGTGAATCAATGAATGCATGTAGTGTCTTGCTGATGAAGTTATATATCTGTCTCCATCAAAGCAGATGCAAGAAAATGTTCAGGTGAAAGGAGAAAGGGAGAGAAAGGAGAGCCAATCAGAAGGTGCACTACTAAAGGTCCCATTTGCTCACGGACTATAAAACTGGCTCTGAGCTTCCTGTGGCAAAAGAGAAGGGAGAAAAATATTCCACTATGTGATAGCAAATATGCATAAGATAAGAGCCAGTATTTCTGGCCCCCTGAGCCAGGGCTGCAGCCGTATGGGTAGCTGATTAGTTTGCCCCGCTTTGAAAGAGAGAAGTATCTAGCAGGCATGTAAGCAGACTCCTGCTTCCCCCAGCATGGAGACCTGGCTTTACTGGTACCCTCTTTTCAGACAGCTGGTCAAATTCCCCCCCTTTTTATTCTGTTGAGATCTTAATATGTACTTAAAAATCAGCTGGATAGTGGGGTTCACGTCTTGAGGTCATAGGTAGGTCTTCTGGTATACCGTGAGACAGACTGTGGCCCTAGCGGGAGTACATAAGGGTTGGGGGACAAAGAAGCGGGGGTTGGTCAAACCAATGGTGAGGTCCTGCCTCTCCATCCACCCAAGCATGTACTCCCTTGAGGGCCCACAAACTCCATCCCACATACGAAGCAGCACGGTCTCACTCAGAAGTTCTCTGACTCAGTCACCCATGAGTGTGCTTTCCCTCAGACATGTTTGGTAAGCCATCCTTGGGCCAGGGTCTGTGCCACTGACAGCTTCAGCTTTTCTTTAGCGTTGCGGTCACCACCCTGATCCATGCTGTCACTATTCCTCCCCTGGACTGCTTCAATAACTCTCAGCTTCTGACTCTGTTCTCCATGTGTGGGGTTTCTGTCTCTATCCATCAGTCATAACGCTCTGGTGAGAAGCTAAGCCACTTTTTGTTTCTCTTCTACTTCCTACTCCCAAGTCACACTTAGAATGAAACTGTGGCTTAGTTGATAGGAGTGGTTGTCTCCAGTCCACAGAGCCCTGGGTTCGACCCTCAGCATCACACAGACTGGATGTGGTGGCATGTCTGTAAGCCACACACTCAAGAGGTGGAGACAGGAGGATCGGGAGTCCAGGGTCATCTTTGGCTACATAGTGGTTTTGAGACTAGCCTGGGCTACCTGAGCGCCTATGTATCTTTCCCATGGACACTCTGATGTGTCTTCTTCTGTGCCTTTTCCCCACCCTTCTCTGGCTGCCTCCTGTTTTGTCTTTCTCCTTTGGTCACATGTCCATCGTGATGCTGAGGTACCTTCTTAGAGAAGCCAGACCATCCTGAAGTGCCAAGTCCTGGCAGCCACTCTCTACCCATGCCCAGTCCCACCACACATCCCCCTATATATTTTTCCTCCCAGCTCAGAGTGACCTTGCTCAGCTTATTTCCCAGGGTGCCTGTCTCCTGGGAATGGGACACAAGCTGCAATACTCCCAGGACCGAGTCTCTCCTCTGCACAGGGCATGAGCTCTCATCAAAAGAGCCACTCAAACACACTTGCTGAGGGACTCGTGGAGAAGTGGCCTGTTGACTGCATGAACAAGATGCAGAGGACCGTGTGACCTCAATGCAGCCTGCCCCACACGTTTTGCCACCTTGTACCCTTTCTCTACTCCAGTTCAAACCAGAATCAAGACATCATTCCCCTTCAAAGTGACCAACCAGTAAATAAGCCCCAAGCCTCTCTGGCTCTTCCCCATCTTTCTTTTTGTCCTCTTTCCTGAATCTCTGAGGGCCTTGTGGATCTTTCTAGGGTTCAAGTCTTACTTTTCATTAACCCTGAAGACACCACCATTGTCACCGCTATTCCTTTAGTTGCTCCATGCAAGTGTGTGGTCTCCAGTTAATGGTCGTTTCTGGGGAGACGGGATCAGTTTTGTTCCTAATCTCCCAAGCATGTCCTTGCACAGTATGTGAATCAAGTCCACTGTCAGTACATATTGGTATTTGGAGTATCTTTAAATCTCTTAGCAGCCTCGACAGACTGTCGCTGGGATTGTGTTTTAAAGGGACCATGGAGAAGCAGAAAATACGGCATCACGTGACACCACGCTTAGCATGGGTAGGAATCCGCAGAACTAATTGCCACTTCATTTGTAAACCGTTATTTATTGATTGAAATTCAAAATGGCGAGTCTATTTGCTGTGATAGTGTTATTTCAGTTACATCGTATATTTAAGGATGATTTGTACTCTGTTTTGCAAATGTGGATTTATTAAACATTAAAGTGCATTATAATAAACGTATGGATTGACGGTTAACAATAGCAGGCAATTAGACTTTCTTTCTTTGTCCACAAGAGGGCTCTCTTGTCTAACAAAAGATCATTTTAAAGTTGGGACTTGAATCGAGGTTTAGACTAAGCCTTTAAGGAGCGTTTATCCCACTGTGGATTAAAGCAGCCAATTTTGTCTGCCATGGGCTTTGTCTTGCTGTGCCATGCCACTGTGGCTGAATTCAGTGGTAGGGTTTGTCCAAGACGGCCATGTCTTTCAAGCTGAATCACACTGTGCTAGCCCTAAGTGATTCTCTGTGTATCAGCTGCTAAGCCTGGAGAGCACTTGACCGGACTCTTAGACAAGTTCTATCAATTGACAGGAGTTTGGAGAAGCCTCGTAGTCAAATGGCTGTTTGTTTATTTATTTATTTATTTGCAAGGGCTACCCTGTGATATGTGTGACCGCTTTCCTGGAGACTGCGGCGTGGGAGGGCACGAACACATCATTCTGTCCCAGAGGGTCACTTGTTAGTTTTGCTAACAGTCTGCCCTCCACCCTCAGAAAGCGGCAGGAGTTCTGTCGAAGGTGTCACGCGCGGCTCCCTTCTGTGTTGAGCATCTTCCTGACACCGAGGTTAGGTCCTACCATATCAAGCAGTGTTTGGATTAAGTGCAGAGCTTGGTGGCCTATGCCCGACCCCTAAATATGCTGTGCTGATTTTTGATGATGGTGGCTAAAACCCTTGTCACTCTATTTTGACTATTTGAAAAACGAGAGAGGAGAGGAACATGTCCAATTACAGACTAGTCTAATTAAAAGGAATCAAGCCTCTGCAGCGAGGATAATTGGGCCTTGAGAGATTTATGGCTAAATGGCCATTACCGGTCATATTTGCTCAGCCCCAGACCTGGCTATTTCGCTTGGATGATGAGCCGGGCAGCTATGCCGGGTGACATTGGATTTCGTGAGTGCCTTTTTTTTCATGTAACCCTGCTGATTTCCCCATTCCATGTGTTTTGGCCCCACCGCAGTGCCGTTGCTTGCAGTGACTGCTGTGTGCACTTCGTGGTCACCTGAAGCCCGAATGGTGTTTTCTCAATGAAGAAAATGAAGGGTTTGGTGTTGTCTGCCTTAGAAAGGGATGTCACTTCGTGGAGATGAGGACGCTGTAGTTAGAAGGAATTTCTCAGGTCTTAATAAAATTAGAGTGCAAGCCATACAGGGGCAGGACATGTATATTTAATTAATTTAATTCAGCGCCAATTAGAGCCTTCTTCGAGAACTCTACCCCATCATTCAGAACAGAAGGTATCGATAAGATGTGAAATTAAAATGCCATTTATAAAATTCTTTAATTTTTAATAGACACAGTTATTGTCTTTAATGGCTCATTTACAATGTACTTTAGCATGTTGTAAAATGATCAGTAGTAAATTCTTCATTGATGTTCTGAAGGAAGCCATAAAAAGACAATTTGTGGCATGCATCTACCACACATTGGCAGAAGAGTAGGCTACTCTAATGTAGCTGATGCCCGCACTCTAATAGGGAAGTCATTCCCTGCACCATGCGGTGGTCATAAATGAGAGCTTGGTGGAGGAGTCAGCCATGTGATACCGCTCGCGATACATCGGTAAAAACACACCCGTCGCCTGTATCCTTCCTCAGCACTTGCTTTAGCCTAAGGACTTTATTAATCCTTGTCTTCTTTCAGAATTAATTTGCCAGAGAAAGGTACCATTGGCCGTGTATTCTAACATGGAAAAGCTGGCTGCAAATGAGCAAAGACACGTAATGTAGTTCTTTTCTTTTGTACACAATTGGAACTGGAAACATTCTTCCTATTTTTGACTGGAGACCTGGCGTGTCCTTCTGTGTAGGTAGGTTCTCTTCCAGAGTCTCTGGTAGTTGTTGGTGAGGCGGGCACCACAGGACTGCCTTTTCCTCTCCACTTCCACTCATAAGACCTCTTTGGGCCCCCCAAATGAGGTTGTGTATTTGTGAACTCCTTTTCCACCTCCATCACCCTCTGTCTTGAGTGGGAACGAGTGCGGAAAAATGATTTAGCACGCTTGGAGACTCTGCAACATCTTAACCATGGCAGCTAGCACTGTTCTGCCTTGCACCTGGTACCCAAGGGCTGTGAATAGAAGCCGCCCAGCTATCCCAGTAGATACTAGCCCTGGAGGTCGGAGTGGATCTGGTGGTGAATCTGTAAACAGCTAACGACTGTGTCCTCACCACTCTGGTGCTGATGCAAGAGGCCCTTGGAGACCTTCCCCACCAGTGGCCAGCAGGAGAGGCAACTCGGACTGTTTACTTGTAACTAAGCCAGATTCTGCCTTGCTAGATGCTTGCAAAAGTGCGTCTCAATGGGACTGTGTCAGGTAATAATTATAAATGTGTGCATAGGAAAAAATAATCTTTCTGTTCCCTTATTTATTTATGCTTTGTTTGGGTATTGGATTCCTTCACAGAAGCCAGCAGAAGTAATATGGTCTTCATACATGCCACTCAGCTCTGGTGTGTTTCCCCTGAAATGTCCTAGAGTTCTGATCAGAGATGCAGCTGCTTTCACACCTTTGATAAAACGGTGGCTCAGACCCTCACAACCTTCTTACAGATTTCACCTTCACTTGGAATGTGGGACTAGCTACCTCTTAGTGAATTTGTTGCGTTTCACCTGACCCACTGTCTTCCAATAACTTTTTAAGAAAAGACAGAACGAATGTGTAGAGCCAATCCAGGGTCTGCTGATGAAGTCATTCTGTCTCAGCAGACCGCCGTGTCCCAGAGGTTGTAGGTCTGTGTCTTCAGATGCAGAGGAAAACCGGCTTGATTTTCAGTGTACTTTAAATTCATGGAAAGAGCTGTACATGCTTTGGGAATGTATTAGTAATTTAATAATGAGAAATCTAGTAGATTTCGGACATTTGGTATTTTGGTTCCTGGTGGCTAAGATGGGAATCTTAGATCATGTGCTTCCTAGCTGAGTGACATTGGACAAGTTTCCGGTCCAGTCCAGGCCATAAGGGGTTAGAAAAAAGCCCAAATTTTAAATGAATGCTTATCCATTCATTCGTTTGTTTCACGGTACAGAGGATTGAATGAAGGGCCTTATTCATGCTAAGAAAAGAATCTACCACTAAATTGGCCCCAAGTCCATTCTAATTCTGTTTTAATAGAGTCTTATATAGTCCAAGCTTGCCCGGAATCTTGGATCCTCCAGTCTTATCCTGCCAGGTGGCTGGAATAAGATGCACACCAATATATCCAGTGGGGTTTAATACTTTAAAATGCTTAATGCAACATGTGGGTATTTGGTCTATAGTAGTTTCTGTGTCATGAATGGGAGAGATAAACTGCCATGTAGCCCAGGCTGACCCTGGAGTTCACTGTGTGGTGAGGCTGTCCTTGAGCTCACGATCCTCCTGTCTCCATTGCTTCAGTACTGGTACTATGGACATAGATATTTCACTATTTCTATCTGTATAAGCTATTTATTTCATCAAGTGCTATTCTGTTGTTCTATTGATTGATTGATTGATGCCCACACATTCTCTATCATCTCTATCTCTATCTCTATCCATATCTACATAACCCAGGCTGGCCTGGAGTTCATATCTCTCTCTCTATATTTACATATATATCTACATATTGTGTATGTGTGGGGTATGTATGTATGTATGTATGCATGTATTCATGTACCACAGAGGAAAATCCAGTTCTCTTTTTCCTCCGTGTGTGTTCCATGTTTCAAACTCAGGTTATCAGGCTTGGCAGCAGGTGCCTTTGCCCTGGGCCTTTCTTTGCCTTGGCCCAGTAAGAGTTTTAAATAATAAAACAGGCAGGTCTCCTTTGGGATTTGGAGGATCAAGCGCAGTGTTCAAGCTATGAACTCTTCTGGCTTGGGAAGACGATGGTGTCAATCCTCTTTAACATATCTGAGAAGTGGCAGCCTTTCCACTGTGAAGCTTATTTTGATGTTTCTGACAATAGGCGATTGAACAAATAGTTCAAAGCATTCCCATGTACGCTCCTCCCACCCACCGCCACCTTTTCCCATTGCTTTGTACTCACCATTCATTCATTCATTCATTCATTCACCCATTCATTCATTCCTCCCTTCTCATCTTCTCTCAGATCTCCCCTCCCCCCTCCTGCATGTATCCACCTTTTTGTCTTTTATTTCTTTCTTTTCCATGGATCCATTTGAATGAATGAGTTGGAGATATTTATCCCTTTATTCTTTAATATTTCTGAGTATATTTTTCAATAGGAAAGACATTTTAAAAACCGCAATATAATCAAAATAAGGAGCTAGAATGTCTATTCAACATTACATCCTCTGTTCAGATTTTAATATTTTCCAAGTAGTGCCCTTGTGTCTGTTTGGTTGCTCATAGCTCATCCTGGGAATGATGAGGAATCCATTTTCCTTGCTCGATATCCAGTGTATAACACATCTTCCTCTTTACTCAGAATAATTCTTACTCTTTCTTTGGGTGGGCGAGTGTTGGTCTTTACGGTCTAGATAATTTTCTTAAGAAAAGCCAAATGCCCCAACCCCTGAGTGTCTGGGTGTTTTTCAGAACAGATCCAGGTGTCAGGCCACTCTGCCTGCCCATCTGAAACAGGAATGGCTACGTGTCAGCAGCATAGGTTTTTCAGAATGAAAAAAACCTCAGGCTGGGGTAGAGATTGGTGTGTGTGCTGGAGGCGGTGCTGCACAAGAGACTCATTCCCCTGGGAGCTCACCCCGCTAACAGGGAAGGCAGGTAGATCAAGAGAACAGAGAGGCTGAGCCTCTCTATTTCCTTGATAAGAAATCAAGGGTAGGCAGCATTCTTTGCTGTGTAACACGGAAATAAATTAAATATCTGAAGAATAGTCTCCTTGGCCTGGAAACCTCAAAGTTTCCCAGTATTGGGAAACATGAATAGACATTCTCCTCTCTTATGGAAAAAAAAAAAAAAAGAAAAGAAACGCCTGTCTCTGTCGAATGCCGCCATGTCAGGTGAGAGATGAAAAGCACAGCCCAGCATCCAAATGCTGTCTCTGTCTTTTCAGTTCTCTGAGAGTGACCAGGCACCGTAAAACATTTTAAAACATCATAACCTCAATGTGGGCAGTGTCTTTCATTACTGACAATTCTGAAAACTCTTTAAAAATAAGTGAGTTTTGAAGCTGACTGATGGCAATGGTGGTGCCTACTGAAGGGTGGGGTAGCTCATTTAGTGGAGTGTTTACTTAGCAAGAGCTGAAGCTCTGGATTTGGTCTCTAGGACCACATAAAACTGACTTGTTTGTATCTGCTGGGGGTGTGGAGGCAGGAGGATCAGAAGTTAAAGGTGATCCTTGGCTCAATCCTGCCTCTGAGCCCAGCCTGCATTACAAAAACAAGGGTGTCGCAGTTGGCGTGCCCCCTAGTGGATGCTTGGGGGCTGTGCCATGCAATCTGACCTGATGAGTCAGTCGCCTTGTGTAAAATTGAACTCCAGGTACCTTGTCTGGCATGTGAACTATGCTAATGTGAGTCTCTTCACCGACCGTACATTTTTATTTTTTTTGAATTTTGAAAACAGATTACTCAGTGGTTCATTCTGTGTGAAGAAAACAAGATAAATATTAGCCAGGAAAGGTCACCTTTGTTTCCAGTATGTGAAGGATTGGCTCTGATGGCTTATGTGATGCATTATTTCCCAATAGCAGAAGGTCATGTCATGCCCTTGGGTGGACATGACAACAAAGATGCTTCATAAAGTTGCAGGACCTGGGACATGAGTTTCCCAAGGAATTCATATCGACGCAGCACTCAAAGCCATTTTCCTTTCGTAGAGTGGCTTGTTCCTGGCACAGTCTTTGTTTCCCACGACCCTCAAAGGGGTTGGCCTTGAAGTTCATCACCTGAAAGTCTCTCTCATCAAACTGGGGAACTACCTTTGAATTATCTAAAGAAGAAAAACAATCTCCCTTAGGCCTACCAGTGCATTTGTAATAGATTCATGAGGATCCCAAAGTAGTGAGACAGCATTTCAAAAACCATTTTGATATTTGCAATACTATATTTATTGTGGACCCTAACAATTAGTTTTTTTTTTTTTTGAGAAAAGGAAAAAAAAGTTTCTGCCTCCTCCCAGCCTCCCATTTCCCTCCCCTTCCTCCCACCCTTCTCCCCCTCCCCCCACTCCTCTCCCCCTCCCTCTCCAGTCCAAAGAGCAGTCAGGGTTCCCTGCCCTGTGGAAAGTACAAGGTCCTCCCCCCTCCATCCATGTCTAGGAAGGTGAACATCCAAACTGGCTAGGCTCCCACAAAACCAGAACATGAAGTAGGATCAAAACCCCGTGCCATTGTCCTTGGCGTCTCATCAGCCCTCATTGTTCGCCATGTTCAGAGAGTCCGGTTTTATCCCATGCTTTTTCAGTCACAGTCCAGCTGGCCTTGGTGAGCTCCCAATAGATCAGCCAAACTGTCTCAGTGGGTGGGTGCACCCCTCGTGGTCCTGACTTCCTTGCTCATCTTCTCCCTCCTTCTGCTCCTCATTGGGACCTTGGGAGCTCAGTCCAGTGCTCCAGTGTGGGTCTCTGTCTCTATCTCCATCCATCACCAGATGAAGGTTCTATGGTGATATGCAAGATATTCGTGAGTATTGCTATAGGATAGGGTCATTTCAGGTTCCCTATCCTCAGCTGCTCAAGGGACTAACTGGGGACATCGCCTTGAGCTCCTGGGAGCCACTCTAGGTTCAAGTCTCTTGCCAACACTAAGGTGGCTCCCTTAACTAAGAATTGTGCTTCCGTACTCCCCTATCCAACCTTCCTTTATCCCAATCATCCTGTTTCCCCAAGTTCCCCCCATCCTCCCCTTCTCCCTTTTCTCTCCCCATCTCCCCTTACCCTCATCCCACCCCACCCCCAAGATCCCAATTTACTCCCCGGCAATTTTGTCTACTTCCCATAGCCAAGAGGATAACTATATGTTTTTCCTTGGGTTCACTTTCTTATTTAGCTTCTTTAGGGTCACCAATTGTAGACTCCGTGTCCCTTATTTATGGCTAGAAACCAATTATGAGTGAGTACATCCCATGTTCATCTTTTTGGGTCTGGGTTACCTCACTCAGGATTGTGTTTTCTATTTCTATCCATTTGCATGCAAAATTCAAGAAGTCATTGTTTTTTACAGCTGCATAGTACTCTAATGTGTATATATTCAACACTTTCTTCATCCATTCTTCCATTGAAGGGCATCTAGGTTGTTTCCAGGTTCTGGCTATTACAAATAATACTGCTATGAACATAGTTGAACAAATGCTTTTGTCATATGATAGGGCATCTCTTGGGTATATTCCCAAGAGTGGTATTGCTGGGTTCAGGGGTAGGTTGATCACGAATTTCCTGAGAAACCGAAACACTGATTTCCAAAGTGGTTGCACAAGATTGCATTCCCATCAGCAATGGATGAGGGTACTCCTTCCTCCACAGCCTCTCCAGCAAAGGCTATCATTGGTGTTTTTGACTTTAGCCATTCTGACAGGTGTAAGATGATATCTCAAAGTTGTTTTGATTTGCATTTCCCTGATTGCTAAGGAGGTTGAGCATGACCTTAAGTGTCTTTTGGCCATTTGAACTTCTTCTGTTGAGAATTCTCTGTTCAGTTCAGTGCCCCATTTTTTAATTGGGTTAATTAGCATTTTAAAGTCTAGTTTCTTGAGTTCTCTATATATTTTGGAGATCAGACCTTTGTCTGTTGCGGGGTTGGTGAAGATTTTCTCCCAGTCAGTAGGTTGCCTTTTTGTCTTAGTGACAGTGTCCTTTGCTTTACAGAAGCTTCTCAGTTTTAGTAGGTCCCATTTATTCTATGTTGCCCTTAATGTCTGTGCTACTGGGGTTATACATAGGAAGCGATCTCCTGTGCCCATCTGTTGTAGGGTACTTCCCACTTTCTCTTCTATCAGGTTCAGTGTGTTCGGACTGATATTGAGGTCTTTAATCCATTTGGACTTGAGTTTTGTGCATGGTGATAGATATGGGTCTATTTTCATTCTTCTACAGGTTGACATCCAGTTGTGCCAGCACCATTTGTTGAAGATGCTTTCTTTCTTCCATTGTATACTTTTAGCTCCTTTATCGAAAATGAGGTGATCATAGGTTTGTGGGTTAAAATTTGGGTCTTCTATACTATTCCATTGGTCGACTTCTCTGTTTTTATGCCAATACCAAGCTGTTTCAATACTGTAGCTCTGTAATAGAGTTTGAAGTCAGGGATGGTAATGCCTCCAGACAATCCTTTATTGTATAAGATTGTTTTGGCTATCCTGGGTTTTTTGTTTTTCCATATAAAGTTGATTATTGTCCTCTCAAGATCTGTGAAGAATTTTGATGGGACCTTGATGGGGATTGCATTGAATCTATAAATTGCCTTTGGTAGAATTGCCATTTTTACTATGTTGATCCTCCCAATCCAAGAACAAGGGAGGTCCTTCCATTTTCTGGTATCCTCTTCAATTTCTTTCTTCAATGCCTTAAAGTTCTTGTCAAATAGATCTTTCACTTCCTTAGTTAGAGTTACCCCAAGATATTTTATGCTGTTTGTGGCTATCGTGAAAAGTGAAGCTTCTCTGATTTCCCTCTCTGCTTCCATATCCTTTGTGTATAAGAGGGCGACTGATTTTTTGGAGTTGATCTTGTATCCTGCCACATTATTAAAGGTGTTTATCAGCTGTAAAAGTTCTTTGGTGGAGTTTTGGGGGTCGCTTATGTACACTATCATATCATCTGCAAATAACGAAAGTTTAACTTCTTCCTTTCCAATTCAAATCCCCTTGATCCCTTTATGTTGTCTTATTGCTATTGCTAGAACTTCAAGCACTATATTGAAGAGGTATGGAGAGAGTGGACAACTTTGTTGTGTTCCTGAGTTTAGTGGGGTGGCTTTGAGTTTCTCTCCGTTTAATTTGATGTTAGCTGTCGGCTTGCTGTATATAGCTTTTATTATATTTAGGTATGACCCTTGTATCCCTAATCTCTCCAAGACTTTTATTATAAAGGGATGTTGAATTTGTCAAATGCTTTTTCAGCATCTAATGAAATGATCATATGGTTTTTTTCTTTCAGTTTATTTATATGATGGATTACATTGATAGATTTTCGTATGTTGAACCAGCCCTGCATCTCTGGGATGAAGCCTACTTGATCATAATGGATAATTTTTCTAATGTGTTCTTGGATTTGGTTTGCCAGTATTTTAGTGCAGGTGACTGTTTTTCTCTGTTCCTTGGGGAGGGGTATATTTCCCGCAGCTATGTACAAGGCTGAATGTACATTCTAGGGTCTATTTTGTTTTTCAGATGCTTTGGGTTAGGGTTGTCCTTTTTATTTTATGTAGTGATGGAGACTAAACCCAGGGCTTCATGTATGCTCGCAAAGCACTGACCACTGGGCTTTTTCTGGTGCTTAGATCATTCAGCTCTCTCTCCTCTCCTCTCCTCTCCTCTCCTCTCCTCTCCTCTCCTCTCCTCCTCTCTCTCTCTCTCTCTCTCTCTCTCTCTCTCTCTCTCTCTCCCTCTCTCCCTTGGTTCCATTACTTGGAAAAGCTCTGGTGCATTTGAATGCCAACTACGGACTTACTTGAATTCTTTATATTTGGTACAAAGAGTTATGTTGAAAAGATCTTTCCTGCATGTGTCCCATTAACATTTTTCAAAAAGGAGCCTTGAAGATAGTCTAGTGTTATCCCAGGTGTCAGTCATCCAGATCTAGGGATTCAGATCTTTAGAAAGACTGACCTGTTCTGTGAGCCTTAGTAGACTGTATACCCTTCAGGACTGATTGTCTCAAACTTCCTTTTCGTTCCATGGTCAGTGAGATGAGGACTGTGAAACCGTGTATCTTAAATGATTTGGGTCCCTCTGTCAAACATTGAATTGCTGTCTTGCTGAAAACAATTTCTGTTTTAAATCTGCATTGTGTAGGGCTAGGGGGATTGCTCAACTGACCTAGAAGGACTTGAAATGGATCCCTGGAACCCATTCTACAAAAATAAAAAAAAGATTTTCTGGGTGATGGTGGCACACACTTTTAATCCCTGCACTCAGGAGGCAGAGTCAGGCGCATCTTTGTAAGTTCGAGGTCAGCCTGGTCTAGAGAGCAAATTCCAGTACAGACAAGGCTACCCAGAGAAACCCTGTCTCATTCCTCTCACCTCACGAATAAATGTGGTTAACATGGTGCTTGTAATCCTAGCTTTGTGGAGGTGGAGAGAGATGTGTTCTTGGGGTTTTCTGGCCAGCAAGTCTTACCTACTCAGGGGCTTCCAGGCCAGTGAGAGACCTTGTCTAAAAAACAAAAAAGATGACACCCAAGGAACAACACCTGAGGTTGTCCTCTGTATCCATGTAGTGGTATTTCATTTGTATTTTAATAAATAAAGCTTGCCTGAAGATCAGAAAGCAAAACAGCCCCATTAGTCAGCCTTACAGACCAGGCAGTGGTAACACACACCTTTAATCCCCATAGTCATAATAGTTACCTTAGAAACCAGGTGGTGGGGCCTTTAATCCCAGTGGTGCGTACCTTCAATACCAGAACTAGAGAGGATTATAAAATGGAAGGAGGCAGCTCTCAGTCTTAGTCTTATTCTGAGATTCCTAGAGGCAGGTTCGCCATTTCAGACTGAGGTAGAGGTAAGAGCCAGTGACTGGTTGTTTTGCTTTTTCGATCTTCAGGTTGAACCCCAATATCTGTCCCTGAAATTGTATTAATCATGCCTCCTTTGCACCCAACATAGGGCATGAATTTCCAAAAATCTGTTTTCCTGAGGCATTTTAGACACCAGCCCAAGCCAGAGCTGGGATTGGTAATTAAAACCCAAACCTAGCCACCTCGGTTTGGGAGAAGTGCTAGCACCCTAGCAGCCATCCAGTCTGGCTTAGCTTCCTCTCCTGCTGCTCCCGTCCTTGCTGCCAGCCCATGAAGCACCCACAAGTCTTCCCACGGTGCCACGTAGCTTCCTGTGCTTCTGGCGGTCCTGCATCTTGCCCCCAGCCCCACTTGCATGCAGCTCCCACAAAGCTTGGTACCTAGAAAACTATTCCCACATTTAAAAAAGTGGATTTTGGATGTTTGTCTTTGTTTAGAGCGTTGGTTACAAGTCGTTATGGACAATGGTCAGGAAAAAAGCCAAACAAAGGAGATGAGATTCAGAGTTCTTGTTTTGAAAAGAAAGGGGGAAGTTCTGTGGGACAATGCTCTTGTGCCCTGTAAAGATTTGCTACTCATATTGGTTTAATAAAATGCTGATTTTCCAGTAGCCAGGCAGAACTATAAGCACGGCAACCAGACTAGGAGAATTCTAGAAAGAGGAAAGGCTCTGTCTGCAGTCGCCACCCAGATACAGAGAGAAAGCAAGATGAGAATGCTGCACTGAGAAAAGTACCAAGCCATGTAGCTGAGCATAGATAAGAATTATGGGTTAATTTAAGTTGTAAGAGCTAGTTAATAATAAGCTTGAGCTAATAGGCCAAACAGTATGGAATTGATATTAAGCCTCAGAGTGGTTATTTCGTAAGTGGCTTCGGGAACAGGAGGGACAGAAACTTCTGTCTACACATCCATGTGGATATATGATGCGGCGTAATAACCAGGCTAGCTTAATATGAAATGGTAAACTTTAATGAAGAAATAGCTTACAACATCAGGGATTCAGCGATGAAACCGGATGTACAAAAGGGACCGACGGGGCTCACGCCTGCCAGATTTATACATAAACATTTGTCCGAGGCGAACACGCCCCCTTGGCCTGGGCTTCTCCTACAGATATACATACATTCCAACACACCTACTACACATATGCATGAAAATGTATGCATGAGTGCTTACATGCATTCATGCCTACTTATATGCATTTACACATGCACATATACCAGCTTACATGTGTGCACACAATGCATGAAACACATAACTGCTTATATATCTACAGAAATACCAATACACTTACTTACTTACAAAAACAAACATAAAATTGTCTATAGTGTGAACTAGCATTGAGTCCTCAATGCCCCTGGCTAACATTACCAACGAGGAAGAGTTTATTCTTTCGTGTATCTGCTGCAGACGTCATGGTAGAAAGTGCTATTTTACTCCCAGACACATTTAATGCTAATTGATCCCTGTTTTTCTTCTTTCTGTGTCTTTTAAAAACAGGTTTTCTAAGCTGAAGCAGTTTTTGGGAGCTGCCGATATGGTTGGTCTCAGCTACGAAGGATTTGCATCCACTCTGCAGAACATTCTGGAGTAACTGTGTTTGACTGGAACCATACCTTGTGAACTCTCTAAGGTAAAATAGTTAAATTGGTTTTAGTAGCCACCAAGTAGTCGAGAGTTGATGAAGTTTTCTGGAAGCCTTTAAAAATACATTTAGAAATTTGGATAATTGTCAAGCTGGGTGGTGGTGGTGGTGCTCACATTTAATGCTAGCACTCAGGAAGCCGAGGCAGGAAGATCAGTCTCTGAGTTTGAGGCCAGCCTGGTCTACAGAACAAGTTCCCAGACAGTCAGGACTATTACACAGAGAAACCTTATCTTGAAGGAAAAAACAGGAGAGCTGTCATTCTTTTCATTTTAGCACTGTCTTTGAAATGAAGTCATTTTAATGTGCAAAATCCTCTGGCACATTCCAGGGGGTGAAGAAGAGGCACAGAATTATGTCTGAGTATCTCTCCTGCCTACCTCGCTGTCCAGCCCTGGCATTTCTGTATGGAACCACAGCATCTTTGGGTGGGGGGTGGTGGTGATATGGGAAGAGTGTCTCACTCTGTAGACCAGGCTGGCCCTGAGCTCACAGAGAATGAACTGTCTGCCTCTGCTTCCCCAGTGCTGGTGAGAGGCCTGTGGGGCCATACCTGGCACTCACAGCTGTTGTTTAGCAAATGCTTGTTTAGGAGCAGAGGAACCTGGTATCTAGAATGGGTTCCTGTAAGGATCTGGCCGAGGGACCCCGGCATAGGATTTGGAATGTCTCTTCTGGGTCTTCTCATTTGGGGGACTTGTTTGGATTCAACAAGAAAATAGAAATCATTCAGGATAATGTGAGGCAGAGGGCAGTGAACCCAGGGGACCAGTTACACATGTGCTAGATCAGAGATGCTGGGCAGATGATCAGAGCAGCCTGGCATCCAGACTTTGGGAAGCCAGGTTGATACAGCCCCCTCTTGAATGTGGGAGGTACCATGGTTAACGGGGGTCACCTCTTTGAATAGGTTCTAAGCACAGGGCAAAGGTAAAGGGTTTTGCAGATGTAATTAAGATCTTAGATAATTGACCTGGAGTTTGACAGCATGTGCTTTTCCTCCACCCAACTGAGTTATTCAGGTGAACCCTAAAATGGGACTGTGATTTCTTTGGAAGAATAGTTATGACCGAGACAGGGCTGGGAGACTCCACCCATCAAACCTTTAGGGCCCAAGAAAGCTCCTGGTCAGCATTATAACATGGCGATCTCAAAAACAAAGGCCAAGGACATGCTTTCCAGTATCCCAGGGACTGATTTTCTGGTTGGGCCTCTAGCTGAGGACCTTCCTTTCCTGGTCCAAGGGTGGTGGGGAATTGAACCCAGGACTCCGAGGTTCTCAGGCCTCCAGCAATGACCAAAAGACCCATGCCAGACTCCCAACTTCCAGGAACCGAGCTCCTAGTTTTGACTTAATGTCAGCTGGTAAGTTTAGTCATTTGCTTCAGAAGTCCTCGGCACTCTTTTCATGGAGAGAAGCTTGGCCCCTCACTGCCTTAGAGGGTCTAAATGAGAACACAGGGTCCCTGTCCTCTGCCTCAGAGCACATGCCTAAAGGGGAGCTAAGCCCTGGAGCAGCTTGAAAGGTTTCAAAGAAACCACTATGTGGGCCTCATGCCGATTTGAGATGCTGTGGTTTATCAATTATGTAAACCTTAGGAGAAGCAAAGAGAATGCAAATTTCACATTTGATCTTCTCGTTGTTGTCGAGACGGTGTCTTTTGTAACTCAGGATGGCCTTGGACTTACTATTTAGCTAAGGATGATAGAAGACTTCAGACCCTTGCGCCTTCACTTCCCCAGTGCTAGGCTAACAGGGTTGCACCATCAAGCCTAGTTTTACATGATGCTGGAAACCGAACCCTGGGCTTTATGTATGCTAGGCAAGGATTCTACCAACTGCAACACCTTGATCAAGTTTCAGTGGAATATTCTCTCTCGTACAGAGCAGTTTAAGTTCCAACTGTTAACTGCACAACTGCCACCGATCTAATTGTTTCAAAGGCATTTTCCTCTTATTCTAGGGTTGAGAATCCAGAGGACTGTAAGCTGGGTTAGCAGGACCTCAGGCACTAGCCAGTGTAGGTGGGTGGTGTGGGGCATGGAGACCCATCTCTAGGCAGCTGCCATTTCCTGGAAAAGCTGTTCCTCAGAGTTCCAGCAGGAATTTTTCAAGGAAGTGGATTCTGGTCTTCAGGCTGCACATTTTATATGTGGACAACCAGTTTGTCTTAAGAATAGTACAGATGGGGCAGAGGCAGAGACAGGTGGATCTCTTTGGATTCAAGGCCAGCCCAGGCTACCTGTGAGAGTCTCAATAATAATAAAAAAAGAAATTATATAAACAAACAAAACAATTGCAGGCAGGATCAAGTTTCTTGTTTTTTTTTTATTTGTAGCAATTAGTGATTCAAAAGAGAACACTTGAACATATCTGCAGAGTGGAGTTTAGTTCCCTATGACCACAGAACAAATGAGCTCACTTAGCAGCTCCTAGGGGCTTGGTAACAGTTTGAAAGGGTGAGAAGTCAATGCTATGTGTCACCTTTAACTTGGACGTCTTCAGAGATGATCTGAGAGTCTCATCTTGGCCTGGCTGCTTCAAAGGCAGACTTGGTCGCAGATCCATGAGCAATGCGACATCTTTTTTAAATGATGCATCCGACTGAAATATGAAAGTCTGAGGGAGGGTGCTGGGCTAGAACCTGTGCCTGGAAGTGCTTGCTGGGGCTTCTGGGACTGAGATGTGGCTCTTTGCAGACATCTCTGGGTCAACTACCAGCTGGCATCCTTGAGGGATTTTCCTTTGACTCTCTCTGAGTGTTACCCAAATGGTGATCCAATCCCACCTGCCAGTTTTTGCCTCTGCCCAAGAGTGGCTATGATCTTCACAGGTCCCACTATTACCATGAACTCTGCCTTCTCAGACTGATCACCTGCCGATCACAGATATCTGTAAAGAACTCTATCTGTGTCAATGTATACAGACATTTTTCTTTTCAGTATTTCTCAGACATCGTAGAAAGGCAGTGATGGCTGTAGCTTTGATATCATTTGGGGAATCACAAGTAATCTAGAGATGATTTTTAAAGTGGACAGGAAGTATGAGTCTATGTAGAAGGTTGCAGTTATACAGGAGTGGGATAATGAAGGAGGTGTATGGGTTTGTGCTGAAGAGGAGGTCTGTGGCTACACAGGAGGTATGCAGTACTGGAGGCAGTGTGAGATTATACAAGAGTGGTGAGTGTGTAGGGGAGGCGTGCTGGTGTATACGGAGGTAAGGATACAGAGGCGGTGTGAGGCTTTAGGGGAGGTACCGCGGAGGAGGTTATACAGAAGATATGTGTGTCTATAGGAGGTGTGTGCCTGTATGGTGGAGCGCGGTTATAGAAGAGGTGCCCTGCTTGTTACAGAGGACGGGTGCACGTGTACAAAAAGTGTGGTTAGGAGGTGTGAGTTTATATAGGAAGTATGCAGCTATATAGGAGGTGCATGCTTGTATAGGGGGTATGCTCTTGTACAGGATGGGTGACATTATATAGCAGGTGTGCAGGTTGTAGGCAAATGCTGCCCTGATTCTTGGGAGGGACTGGAACAATACTGTTTCAGGTATCTGGGAATCAATTGGCAGAGTTCTAAGGCAGGATTGTACATAAAGAAGGCTTCCTTGGTCCAGTGTGATAGCAGATACTATGAGACATGTGCCAGGCCTAAATTAGTGAGCGCATATCAGGTGTTTTGACTTTTGCTGTATAAGTCAGCTGAGAGGCTGGAGAGAGAAGCCTTGTAAACAGAGACCATGCTTTCATTTCCCTGCTTCCCAGACTCGAATAACCACACAAAAACTATATAAATTACGACAGTGTTTGACCAATGGCTCAGGTATGTTTCTAGCTTGCTCTTACACCTTAAATTAACCCATTTTTATTGACTTAAGCATTGCCACAAGGCTGTGGCTTACTAGTAATATTTTGGCATCTTTCTCTTTTGGCTGCTATGTGAAGTCTCTCTGACTCCGCATTCTTCCTCCTCTATCTCTGCTTGGATTTCCCACCTCGCTATATTCTGCCTTGCCATAGGCCAAAGTAGCTTCTTTATTAACCAATGGTAGTAAAACATATTCACAGCATACAGAAGGGAATCCCACATCATCTAATCTTGCATGGGACCTGAGTTTAGTTTCTAGCACATGCATAGGAGCTCACAACTGCCTGCAGTTCCAGTTTGAGGGGATCTGTACTCACACATCTCTCTCTCTCTCTCTCTCTCTCTCTCTCTCTCTCTCTCTCTCTCTCTCCTACCCACCCCCCCAAACATATGCATGACATGCACACACACATATACACACCTTTTTAAAAGGTCATTTTAAAAGTCAAAGTAGAAAAAGTAAATCAAATTTAATTTCCTTACAATAGTTAGGAAGATATAAAGTAGGAAGTCCGAATAGAGCATTTTGATAGTCCTTTATCCTTGTGAGTGAGAGAGAGAAAGAGAGAGAGTATATGTGTTTGTGTATGCATAGGTGTGATGTTGTGGTACATGTGCTCACGAATGTGCAAGCATGTGTGCCTGTGTACATACAAGCAGAGGGAAGACACTGGATGTTCTCTATTATAGGCAGCCAGCGAGCCCCAGGGAGCCTATAAGATCTGCCCCCTTCTCATCATTGGGGTTGCAGGTGTATGTGTAGCATATTTGCCTTTTTTCTTGGGTGCTGAGGGACCAGTTCAGGTCCTCATCTTGTACAGCTAGTGGCATTGCTACTGAGCCATCTTTTTAGCCCCTGGCTGGTCCTTTTGTTTGCTTATTTTTGTTATAGAATAGAGGATATAACCAATGTGAGAGGAATTATCTTAGGGAACTCTCGATACTGTCCATGCATATGAGAGTAATTTATTTTTATTTCTATTTGTTCCATAGTTAAGCCTAGCTTGAACTCATTAAATAGCCAATGATGACTTTGAACTTAGTGATGCTCTCGAGTCCTGAAATTAAGGTGTGAGTTACCAAACCTGATGCTTTTTTTTTAATACTGGTCTGTTTTCCCACGTGAGTCCATGATTTGTATAATGAACTGTGTATCACATCTGGCCCAGAGGGTCTTACTATACAGACTAAGAACCCCAAGTTTTTGGGTCACATATGCACATTCTTTTGGGTTTAGTCACACCTAAAGATCCTGTGTACTCACTTTGAAAATGGTTCTTTATTCTCTGTTTTGAGATACAAGAGAATATGACCCCATGTTTTATCAGGGCAACTTTCACTGTTACTTGGAGATTCCTAAGCAGACTCTCACCCAGGCATGGTGTTAACTCAGAGGACTCTTAGTTATGAAATGCATTTGTTGAAAGCAGAGTCTGTGGTTGGTACAAATTGAAGCTTGCCAGGTTTATAGTTTCCTTGGGGGAGGGAGGATGGAGTCACACCTTGAGGTCCTTCACCATTGAGGTCCTTCACTGGCTCCTCTCTGTTTCGCTGCGCGGGGTGGGCCAAAGAGCTTGGCCTATCTCACCCTCACGACTGGGGCCTTGTTTCTCCCCAGGATGAGAGTCTGTGCTAAATGGAGGTTGCCGCTGTCACCCTGGCTGCTCATGGCCTGTGTGCTAATGGTCTGCTGTAAGCTGTCGTCCGTCACTAGCCAGCACCTCCGGGGACAGGCAGGTAAGCCCTGTAAGCTCGTTATGTACTGCTGAGATCAATTAATACAATGCTTTGACATGCCGGAGTCCACGCTTCAGACACAGGTGCTTGACAAGAGTTTGACTGGCTTGTAAATAACGGTAGAGCCACGGACAGATAGGGCCCAGTGGCTTATGCTGGAGCAGGGCTGTTCTGGATGTCTTCGCTAGGTCTTGTCCAGGCTCTCCTTTGAGTTTTAACTTTGATTTTCATGGGCGTGTTTTTGTGTTAATAGTGCTTTTTCTCTGAATGTCAGGAATTCTGTAGCACTCTGTGTGTGACTGAGCGTGTGTGCACACACACAGGCGCTCTTGTAGCTGCCCGAAACTCAGAGTCAGGTGACACAGGGCTGTCCTAAGAGGACCTATCAGCTAACTCAAGACCCTCCTGAGACACCTGGAGAAAATAAGTTGAATGAGGGACATAATGAAGGAGAGAAGAAAAGAAACGACAAAATAAAGAAAACAGCCAGGGTAACCTTTGCATTTTTATGGCCCGTAAAGGGAAGTGTGTCTAAACCTGGAGAGACAGCTGTTCTGGTAATTTCTAGTGAAATTCATGTCTGTGTATTGCCGTTTAAAGTTAATTTTATAGCGTTGTGTGAACTAACAGGCATCATGGTGTAACTGTCATGGTTATATAGCGCTGTGCTTTGTGTAGAGTTGCCCTTAGCTACCCTTTTGTGACCCTTTCAGCTTCTCTCATTACCCTCTCCCTTCTCTGCAAACAGCCTCTTCTGCTTCTACGTCACATGGGCATCTTTGCAGAAGTCCAGGTGTACTTAAGGAGTCCAATTCTGTATAAGAGAGACAATGTGACATTTGTCTTTCCTCCTCCAGTACTGTTCCTTGATTCTCCTGAGCTCCCTGGCAGTATTTCCCATTCTGGCCTTTTGTCTGCCTCCTGTCCATCACGAAGAACCCTTGATCTCCTCCTTCCATGATGCGATGCTGTGTGCCACAATAGGCCCAGGAAAAGACCCAAATCACTACGGCTTAACCCCTCAGGTGCCATTTGGTGTTCCAAGATGCCGAGAGATTTTGGTTCCTGACTGAAGGCATGTTGGGAAAGTCCATAGTGAGGTTACTGGAGGCCACAGCATACGTGGATGAAAGTGGTCACTGGAGTCATATGTAACGTGAGACTTGAGATCAGGCAGTGGGTATGACTAACTGCAATATTGTCAAATATGCAATATTGCTTTTTATTCTTCTTTAGTATTGGGGGCTGGACCTATCACCCCCAAGCACTCTACCACTGAGCTATATCCCCAGCACCTTTCATCTTTGTTTACAAACCACAGGCTACGACTTATCATCCAAATGCCTCTCCTGGCTTCCAGATCACACTCTGGAAATTGCAGGCTGAACAAATAAAACAGCACGTGTCTGATAAGGATAAAATCACCAAGACTCCAGCTGACTCACAACTTAGCCTTTGTGATACAGGGGGATGTTTATTTCTCACTTTCTTTGGGGATTTCCAAGCCACTCTGGCTCAGGAGTAGAATATACTTAGCCTAGGAACACAAGTGATGATTAAAAACGGCCTCTAGAGAAATACTTCTCTTTTTGTATCATGCATCTATATTGATATATGAGGATTTATATTTAAGCATGGGTTCTGCATGTGAGAGAGTACATGTTGTTTTGAGCAGTGATCTTACAATGTGTTCTATTGCTATATAAGCTCTTTTTTCTTATTGATGTGGACAGAATATTGGACAAACACAGCTTAAGGGATGCTGGAGGATAGAGAAGATATAGTCTATCAGGTGGGGGAAGCTGGCAGCGGGCATCTCTATGGCAGTGGGAACATAAGGCAACTGCTCGCATCTCAGTGGCTCAGGAAGCAGACAGAGAAAGGGCTGGAACCAAGAAAGGGCTGTAAAGTGACCTTACCTAAAGTGAACCACTTCTCCTAGCTGGGTCCCATCTTCTAGTGGTCCCACAAATTTCCCAAAGATCACCACCAAGGTGGGAATCAAGTGTTGCAAACATATAACCTTAGTTTACACAAAGCTTGTGAGGAACCTTCCAAGCCACACTATTGCTCATATTACCCCAAACATTTGAGGCTCAAGTAGTCTTCTTGATTCAGTCTTCAGAGTAGCTAGGACTCCTATTGTACTTGACTCTGGGCAGGAAGATTGTGAGTTCAAAGTCAGCCGGCACTATACAGACAGACCTTGTGTCTCCCCTGCCCCTGTGAAACTATAAAGTGTGAGCCTTAAATTATATACACATCGGAAGTGCTAATGCCCCTGTCCACAGACTGCTATGTCTGGGAAATTGGAATGATGCTATAGCCCACGCCCAGACAGAGACCACACCATGCTTTTTCCCCTCTTCCTTACTCTGACATGTTAAGGGTGGCTACAGTTTTAGGCTCAAGATAAATTCTTAAATCTCTCACAACTCAATTTTCTCCCCTCAAGTGACAGTTTGATGATGAGAAAAATAATGATTGAAGTTTTGAGGAATCAGCATAAAATCAATACCACTAGACTGTCGTGGAGTGTCTACAGGTAGTTGGTATTGTACTGTGTGTCTTTTGATGAGTTCATTTAGGGGGCCAGAGAGTTTGAAGTCATTGATCTTATCTGTTTAGTGCACATCTGTTTTCTAGAATAGAGCTTGGTAAAATATGGCAGTGGGTGCATTATCAACAGATTTCCAGGTACCAGGTTGGGGTGGGGAATGTTGAGAAGAGATAAAAATTTTAAGGAAGGTGACTGGGTAAGTGGCTGGCTCAGTTGATTAGGTGTTTGTCATGCAAGCAAGAGGACCTGAGATTGGACATCCCATCAGACAGTGTTCATCCCTAGAAGCCCAGTGCTAGAGTGGCAGAGACAGGCAGATGCTGGGGGCTTGCTGGCCTGGCAGCCTTCTTGAACCAGGAGGCTCCAGGTTCAATGAGAGAGAGGTCCTGTTTCAAACAATAAGGTGGAAAATAATTGAGGGAAACACTTGATGTTGACCTCTGGCCTACATGTATACACACCCACACAAACAAGTATATGCACCACACATTCATGCATGCATGCATGCATGCATGCATGCACACACTCACACATGCACGCAAACACACTTGAAGAAAATAGGTGTGGTAGTTTGAATGTCATTGGCCCCCATAATCTCATAGGGAATGGCATTACTGGGAGGTGTGGCTTTGTTGGACTAGGTATGATCTTGTTGAAGGAAATGTGTCCCTGTGGAGGTGGACTTTGAGGTCTCATACATGCTCAAGACATGTCCAGTATCTCAGTCTACTTCCTGTTGCCTGTGGATCAGTATGTAGCAGCTTCTTCTCCAGGACCATGTCTGCCTGGTCTGCCTGTATACTGCCATGCTTCCTGCCATGATGATAATAGACTGATCCTCTGAAACTGTAAACTGCCTTCTCAATTCAGTGTTTTCCTTTAGAAGAGTTGCCGTGGTCACAGTGTCTGTTTACAGCAAGAGAAACCCTAAGACAATAGGCTGAAGTCAAACTTCCCATTTCATCTGTAACAATCCTTATTTTATGTATAACTTTAAAGTCAAGAAATAGACAACTCTATAGTTAACTCTAAATTAAGAGCAGAATTGTTCCCAAGAAGGGCAGATAGCATCTTCCATTATAGCAGAAGTTGGACTATTAGAAGCCATGGTAAGGGAGCTGCACAAAGCCTTGGTTAAGCCTGCTGGAGAAATAGCAGCCATAACCTGGGATTTCTATATGGCAGGGTTTCTTCAGCTTCTCGGCACAGATGCCCACTTGTGTTCTCTGACTGTTGGAAGTCCTCTGTGGTTAATCTCTGGAATTTAATGCCTATGATCATATATATAAATGACCACAAGGGAATCAGGGCTTATCTCTGCCTCACAGGGACTCTGATTTGCAGGCGAGGTTTGTTCTACCTGGAGAGTCATTTTTTGTAGACAAGCCATGGAGACTTCCTCATTTCCACTTTGACCTCCACACTGCCATGCATCTGCCCAGAGTGAGGGCTCCTGAGTCCCATCTGAAGTCTTACTCTTTTGAAGGTCTCAGAAGCTGTGTCCCATTCCTGTAACATAGTGAACGTTAAACTGTTTATGAATAGGCTGCCTATTTTCATTCGTCACCAAGTGGCTTGCTGTATAGTTTTATGCCGATGGTAAAAATCCCAAATCATTTAGGGAAGTATGAAAGAGGTCTTTTTGTTGACTGTATATGTGTACACATATAAGAACATGTGTGCACACTTGGATATGTGCCATGCACTCTGTTTTGTAACCCACTCTTATCCATTTCACAGTAGAGTCTGGAAGTCTTCTGATATGGGTGTTTGTTGGCATCTATCCTCTGTGGGGCACTGTAAGTTCATCCAGCATTTGGGCACAGCTTCAGTTATTGGGTCCCCCCAGTGTGGGTGAGTTTGCTATCAGATTTGCACAAGGACATGCCTCCTGACTGAGAAGAAATTGTGCTAGTGAATTGACTAAGTTAGCGATGTGAAGGTGTTAATGAGATTCAGTTCATTGGGACAAATATACAAAACAAATGTTTTTCAAACAAAAATGACATTCTTTTGGCTTATGAGCCACAGATGAATATTCCGGTTGCCTCCATTAACAGTGTTTTTGGGGGCCCGTGGTATGTGGGAACTTTTCAGCTCTCAGGTACAGATGGCTTCTGAGGAGACAAGGGAGACCAGGAAGGGCTGGCTTGGGAAGTGGCAATGGGGCAGGCTGAGGTGTAGATATCATGGCTTCACTTTCTTGCCATTGGCTGGGGCTTAGAAACCTGACCATACCTGCCTTTAAGGGGGGAGGATTGGAGCGTACTCTAGCTGCAGGCCCAGGAAGAGGAGGTGAACATATGTTTTGCTGAGTCCCAGAGTGCCTTCCAGAACCTTCCAATGTTTTCACACTTTCAGGGGCAGTGCCAGGAGTGAGTGTTGATGCTCCCCTCAGTCCTCTCTATCTCTCTGGGCACTGTTGTCCTGAATTTTCAAGTACTGTAATGGGACTTGGTGTCTGTGTGTAGGGATAGCCCAGCCCATGGGGGGGATGTGTTCGCCTCAGGCTAATGTTTATGTATAAATCTGGCAGACGTGAGCCCTGCTGGTCTCTTTTTTGTATCTCCTGCTCATCGCTGGATCCCTGGTGTTGTAAGCTATCCCTTCATTAAAATTTGCTGTTTCATATTAAGCTAGCCTGGTTATTATGCCAACGTGGGGCTTTTCGGATACCCGCCTCGAATCAGAGCCTTCTGGGTGGTGACCGCTGGGAACCAGCGGCACCCCCCCTCTGGAGGCCTCTCCCTCCACGCAGATTGTACCCTCTCAGCACAGCTCCTTGCCTGTCCGCTCTGCCTGACTACAGCGGCAGAAGCAGCTGAGCTTCTGAGTCACTGAACATCTGCAACAACTCGATTTTTCCTGGCGCTTGCTAGAAAGTCAGCAAACAGGACTCCTGAAGGGCGACTCCGCCCTGGGGGTTCAGCGGATAGCTGAATCAGCCCGGTAAGAGTCTGTGCGCTCCACCCTGCCTGACAGTGGTGCAAGAGCCTCTGTATTCAGCCCCCCCCCCCCAGCACCTAGCAGTAAATAGCGTGATCAGTACACAATGCCACTCAGTGCACGTGACTGCTCTGTGTCCCCTCCCCGCGGGTGGCCGAGTCCGGCCTTGGCTCTGCCCCATTTCCTGGCCCTCCCCCCTGCTGCTTACAGTTAACTTTCAGTTTTGGGTTTTGAGTAGACTTTTCAGACCGGTTCTGACTCCTACCATGTGGATTCACTTGTACTTCGCCACCACAACCATCTGCTGGCAGGAAACGGTCATTACAGGTAAAAATTTTCCTTTATAAATAAAAATAAATACAGATTTGATTGAAAATGTCTGAAAACGTTACCATTCAAGACTTTAACAGCCTTTTTGATTGTACCATGTGGGAGATTTTACAAGAGGTGTCTGTCACCCCACATCTATGGATCTTTCTGGGATTCGTAGTTTTCCTTGGTACTATATGGTTTGATAATAGAAATATGATAAAGTCTTTAAGAGACGAATCCAGGATTCTTAAGGCAGAGGTTGAATGCTTAAAAACAATTGAGAATGACAACAATCTCCTCAAGAATCAGTTTAAAGTTCTCCAGGAAGAGAATAGATCTTTGTTTAACATGACTCGATCAACTGAGCAAAATTTAGAAAAGGTACAGGCTGATGTTAAGGAGAAATTCATTACTATGGAAGAGGGAACAGCTGATTTGGATCGTAAGCTTCAGTCCCTTTCTGTAGAAACTGAAACATTAACAGCTGATATTAAGGAGAAATTCATTACTATGGAAGAGGGAACAGCTGATTTGGATCGTAAGCTTCAGTCCCTTTCTGTAGGAACTGAAACATTAATGGAGAGACTCAAAACTGCTGAATGTGACAATCAGATTTTGTCTAAAGCTTATGACAGATTGGCAGAAAGATTGTCAATACAAGAAGGCACGGTTTATGCCATACAAATTATGTCCAAAGATGAGATGTTATCTCTAATGGACAAACTTCATACTTTAGAATCCTCAATGAAGGCTTTGGAACATAATTCTGGACAGGAGATTCAGACATTGCAGAAGGCAATGGTAAATAGAATTGAAAAGATTGAGGAATTTCTAAATTCTGATGAAGAGGAGCAAAGGGTAGAAAGGCAAATTTTAACTCCATCTGTGGGTAAATCCGGGACAATTCCCATAAAGCTCTACCTACAGCTCTACCTGCCTTTCCAGTAATAACAACAGAGAAAGTGATTGGTTCCAGAAACCCTAGAGTCATCAAGGAAGATACATGGGAGCCTGTCCGTATGAATGATCTCAAAGAAATTAAACAGGCTGTTATGACTTTTGGGATGCACGCCTCCTTTGTTAAAGAGATGCTAAAACCTTGGGCCACAACACACAGGGCCATGCCCTTTGACTGGCTTCAGTTAGCTTCTGCAGTACTTGGAAAAAATATATAGAATAAAGTTAATGGTTTAAAAAAAGGTAAAGTCTTTAAAGAGACAGAATAAAATGATAGAGTAAAAATAAGCCACGTAAAAATGGAAAATTCACAGAGAGTCTGGATTCTTTGTATTATTGTGTTTTCTTTAAAAATTTTGACTGTGAAGGAGCTAAGTACAGAGAGACATTTCATTATATGGGCTGCTAAGCTGAACCTGCACGTATGTTCTAAAGGTATCTTGACTTCAGAATTTGGATCTAAGGTTATGATGCTTTGGAAAAGTCCTTCTTTTGTTTTCGCAGAGGATGAGACCCTGTGGATTTCTTCTATCCCAATATGGTATGATAGACCACGCCCTCCTGAAAGGTTGCTGTGAACACCCTCAAAAAATTACTTTGCTCAACTGCCAACTGAGATGAACCTAGCAGACAGGTTATCCCATAAAAGACCTGAATAACAGCGCCCCCATTAAGCAGGAAGCAGTTTGGAGAGAAAAACTGCGCCCATGTTCCCAAATATTGTTTTTAAATGTTCTTTTACATTTAAAAGGGGATATGATATAGATATGAATAGTTTACATTGGTATAAATTTTGCTTTATTGGTATTAAGTTAAGGTCAATTTTGTTACACGTATATGTATTTCTACTCTTGATTAAGGTATTGTGATTGTGTAGTTCATTTTAAAAATGTAATATATATTTAGGAAATATAGGTTGTTAATGGATAATCATCAATAATATTCAAGCTTATAGTCATGTTAGTTAGATTTTCTAGATATATTTCAGTTAGATAGGCATTCTTCATATCTTTCAAAGACTACAGAATATGACATTTAAATGTTTTAATAACTTAGGGCTTTTCATGACAATGAGACACATCTGCTCCTGGCAACACCAGTTTACTTCAAGAGGAAGATGGGCATTGAAGAGGCTCCTTATGGAGTTTGATAGCCATTTGGGCAAGAAACTGCTCTTGCCTGGACTGATGCATAAACTGGACACAGAGAACCCTCAGAGAGAGGACTGCTGAACTTGCCTAAAGGTGAGATGGTCTTTCTGGGTTCCTGCTTCATAAAAGAATTAACGAGACATTCTGCAGGACACAGCAGATAGTGACTGAACTGTCTTTGAAAATTCCTGCTTCATGGAAATGTCTTCTGGATACTATGGGCCTGTAGGCCGAAGATGGATGCCCCAACGGTACAGAGGAACTTTGGGTGACTGTCCAGGCAGTGAGATGTCTCTGTCATTTCTAGAGTTTGAAGTTTCTTAGTTCTTGTTTACTTAGGTAACATTATAGCCTTCTGGAGTCTTTGATGGAGTTGAAGAATGGATAGATAATTATAGTTTTTCATTGTTATGATAAAGGATAAAATAGATATGAATATTGTAACTGTAATTCTTGGTTGATAACTTTTTTTATATGTAATTTTACTATGTTAAAGTTAAAGCCTTTCTTTTTTGTTTAAACAGAAAAAGGGGAATGATGGAGGAGTTACTTTCATTTAATAAAGAAACTGCCTTGGCCCATTTCATAGGCCAACCCTTAGGTGGGTGGAGTAGACAGAACAGAATGCTGGGACAAAGAAGCCTAGTCAGTCAGTCGCCATGATTCTCCCACTCCAGACAGATGCAGGTTAAAATCTTCCCTGGTAAGCCACCTCGTGGGCTACACAGATTATTAGAAATGGGTTAGATCAATATATAAGAGCTAGCCAATAAGAGGCTAGAGCTAATGGGCCAAGCAGTGTTTAAAAGAATACAGTTTCTGAGTAATTATTTCGGGTAAAGCTAGCTGGGTGGCAGGACGCAGCCCGCTGCTCCTATTATAACATCTTTGGGCTTGCATATCTCTGTGTCTCTGTCTCTTTCGCTCTTTTTCTCACACACACCACTATGTAAGATGTTAAAGGTCTATTTTTATCCTGCATCTATTTTTCTATTGGCTTCATCCCTTGTTTACTCTTTTTGACTCATGGAAGATCTTATTAAAATCAGGACCCAGTCCCAGAGCATTGGGATTGTCCTCATCCTTGATCCTTCTTCTGCAACTCCTGTTCTATCTTGTACAGTCCCCCCACCCCCCAATGACCACCAGGAGAAGAAGGCACCCCTTACATGGTCCTGTGCTATTAAAATTTCTATTTTTATGTGTTTGAGTGTTTTGCCTGCATGTCTGTCAACATACCCTATGTATGCATGCACTGCCCTCAGAAGCCAGAATCTTCTGGGACTGGAGTTACAGATGGTTGTGAGGTGCCATGAAGGTCCTGGAACTCAAACCTGGGTCCTCTGGAAGAGCAGCCAGTGCTCTTAACCACTGAGCAATCTCTCCAGGCCTTTGTGGCATTTTCTTACTGTTCAGCCCTCAGATGATGGGGAACTGAGGGTCCAGGAGAGGTGGGTGTAGTGTGCTGTGATGCTGTGAACCTCGTCTATCCTCATATCTGGGAGTGTGTCACAGGACATCTGACAGTGGGATCTAGTTGCAGAGTAACCTACAGGCACCTGGTTAGGATGGTCCAGAAAGCCTCCTGACTGTATGCCAGGGATATTAGCTGGTAATGGGGTATCAGGAATTGCTCAACGACTTAACTGTGCAAGAAGAGACAGTTTATGATGAGATATTATACTCCTGAGGGTAGGGAAGTGGGTGGCATTAAAAAAAAGTTTTGCTCCCCTCCCAGTTGTACAAAGAACTTGGGCTTTTATATAGGGGGGTACTTCTTGACTAATTTGTGTAGTGCAAGCCTTTTCATGTATATTTTGTTCCACGTAATTCTACACACACCACCATGTATCTCTTGTCTCATTAGCATCCTAAGTCTCCACTGAGGGGAGTGTGTTGTAGAATCACAAGAAGGTTACTTCTGACACAGGGCTGCCTGCGTGACTGTGCTGGTGGTGCATGCTGGTTTTGTTCACCTTAGGGATGTGCCTGCGTGTGTGTGTGTGTGGGGGGGGGGGGCTTTTGCTTGGCAGACTTGTGACTTTTTAATCCTATATTGGTGCTTTTTCTCAGCCAATAGCATCTTTTCTCCACAAGAGGGCAGCAAACAGCTTCCCAGGAAGGCTGCAGGCTGGGAGGTGGTGAAAACCAAGAGATTGGTGGAATTAACTCTTTAAAGACCTTCTGAAAGTTTTGTCCTTTGTAACCATGGTGACATTGAGACACAAAGCTTTCTAAATCCGTGGGACTTGTCTCTGGGGATATCCGTATATTTTAATGTAGATTTTCCCTTTAACGACAGACATGTCTTTAAATTTCTGGTGCAGGTGGATCTGATGCTGGAGATTTGGGCGCTAGGGGTTTCTTTGCTCATTTTCATAGTTCCGTTTCCCCAGAAGATAGTGTGTCTGAGTTGGGCCTTCTGACTGAATGGTGTGGTGCCTGCCTGGCGTCTACTCAGTATACTCCTCACAGAAAGACCCAGAAAATCTGGAGCAGTCCTAGCAATCAGGCAGTACAGAAAGTTAAGTACTGGGGGGCTGGGGTCCAACATAGCTCGAGTTCTGTCCCATCTTGGTTGTGCGACTATGTCCAGGCCATTTAACCCCTCTGAGCGTGTTTTATGAGCTAGACCACGAGACAGCTGTCACGCCTACCTAATGTCAGGTTGCCGGAATGACTGACGGAGAACAAGCAAGCAGAACGGCTAGAGGATATCAAAACATCGGAAGTGGACGCTGTGAGAGATGCACAGACAACAGACTCTGAAAGGTCGTACACTCGAGAAATGAGCGGAAGCTGTGGGCTCTCTAGGGAGATGTGATCGGTGTCTTCAGAGTTCAAAACTTTATGTTCTATAAGGAAAACATCTTGCTTATCAGTGCTTTGGGAAAGTTTATGAGAATGAAGAAAGTAGTTTTTTGTTTGCAGAACACCAAGTTGCTGCTCAAATTGTAGAAAGAGGGGATTAAAGGCCTTGGTATGTTGAGGTGCAGAGTGGCCCAGGCTAGCCTTGAGTGACTGGTTGCTAGTTGCAGACCGGGGTGCCTCTCTGAGCTAGGGGCCAGGAAGATGTTGATGGCCAGGGAAAGTCTGCAATGCGTTCCCACCCGGGAGCGAGCAAGGACTACTCGTGTCTGTCGACTGAAGGGCACGCCGACAGCAGGCACCTCTCGTTTCAGTTGTTTCAATCTTTGGGGAACCCCCAACCTCTTTGGGCAGCAGACCCGTCTTCTGGAAGATGAGGCTAGAGAAAGAGGCCAAAACTGATCTTCACAGGGTGGTGAGAGGGGTCAGTTAGATTATGTAGGAAGCCCACAGAGCACACAGGCCGACTTTATTAAACACTACCTTCTCGATTTCAACAGGATTTCCTTCCTGGTGGCTCTGGGTTCTTTATGTGGACGGAGAAATTTCAGTTTCCTGTTGTTCTCTCTGTTATAAATGCCAATACAACACACAGTGTGGTGTTGTTTACCATTATTTTAACTTTGTTTAAATTCTTTGAAGAGTACTGGTTACATTACGCTAGTGCCCTGTGCTTCAGTCACTCTGAGGACACTCTCGCGTTTACTGGCTCATTTACCCTTACGCATTCTTACGGAAAGCCCGTTTCTTCTAAGATGCCAATTGTGCGGGGAATAGTGTTTATATTACACAAGAGTTCTTTGGTGAGTTTCTACTTTACCGTGTTTGTTTTGCCAATGATAAAAGCTGCACATTATGGTCGTTATTATTTCAGTTTTAGTGATTTCCCTGCACTGCTGAAGTTTTGACACTAGAGGGCAGGCGAAGCTTAGAATAGCTGATAGCACCTCCGCACCCCCTCCCTGCGACGTTTTCTGGCCACTTTAAAAAAAATACAAAGAAACCACTGTAATTAATTTTACTAATGCACTTTTAAATCCCATACATTCAAATAATTATCATGTAAACCTGTGACCCTTGTCTCTTGAGTAATCAATGACAGGGTGTGTCTAGAACTGACTATAGAAAATAATTCAAGTTGATGAATTGGGTTCTTTTGTTATTGTTGTGTTTTGTTTGTTTGTTTTTTGAGACAGTGTCTTACTAAGTAGCCTTGGCTGGGCTGGAGCTTGCTATGTAGACCACGCTGGTCTTGAACTCTCAGAGATCCATATCCCCTCCTTCCTGATTATTCGGACTAGAAGTGCCACCACCATGTCTGGCTAAGGAACTGATTCTTAGCATTCTATTTTTAGGTATCAGAACTACAAGTATTACTATTTTCCTGGTATCTGGAGTGTATTATTTGTGTCTCTTTATCTCATTAATTCTTCTTATGTGTTATATGTATGATTTCCTCTTCCTTCCTCTTTTTTCCTTTTCTCTTTCTCTAAAGTATCTGCTGGATTTTAGTGCCAGATAAGCAGGCTTCCACCTCACGTTGTAAGGGGCAGGGAAAGGTTCTGTTTTTAGAGAGTTATTTGTGCGTTTTCTGCAAAAGCAGGTAATTTTTTTCTCATTTCTGTGTGTGTGTGTGTGTGTGTGTGGTGTACAGCAACATTTGTGTGGAGGTCAGAGGACAACTTGTGGGATTGGTTCTCTCCTTCCACTCTGTGTGTCTCAGGGACTTCAGTCAGGCCATTAGGCTCAGTGGCACGTACCTTTACCCACAAATGTAAACTAAAATGCTTGGTGGCAAGTATCTTTACCCACTAAGGTCCTACTGACCCATGTAACAACATGCTTTTAAGGAAAGAGTCCTGGTAAAATAATTTGAAATAGAATATGTAGAACTGTGTGTGTGTGTGTGTGTGTGTGTGTGTGTGTGTGTGTGAGAGAGAGAGAGAGAGAGAGAGAGAGAGAGAGAGAGAGAGAGAGAATGTTAACTGGCCTGGCGATGATGAAGGTATTTTAAAGAGAAATTAGTGTTCCTCACTTTGCTGTCAGAATAATGAGATAATGATCTTGTGAAATTGAAATTCTTCCAAGAATCTCATGCTGGGACAACAGAGTCTAAAGAAAAACCTTTCCCTTGAAAAGAGATTTATAATTTACCAGCCCACCTTACACGAGATCCACAATGAGTCAGCTGTAGGCAGGATACACCTTGATCGGGACCGCTTATCTAAGTGTGAACTTGGCCCTTTATTTAAACCTTAGCTTCCAGTCAGGACCCTGAGGATACAGCTACTGGGTGTGGGCGTGCTGCTGGAGCTCTTCATCCTTCTGCTCCATGTGGTCACATGGAATAGATCTCTTTTTCCTGGCTTTCATTATGAATTTGGCTATTTGAATTGCTTGAGATTGTGACTCTAAGTCTGGTTACAGCTCTAAAAGTTGGCGACAGTAAGCTTACTTTGACTCCGTTGGACGTTTGCCCCCTGGAAGGAAGCCCAGTGATGCAATTTTATCTATTTAATTTATTTATTTAAGCCAGGGTCTCACTATATAGCTCTGGCTGGTATGGAACTTCTTGTATAGATCAGCTCGATCTTGAACCCGCAGAGAGTAACTTGCCCTCCTGTCCCCCAGTTCCGTACAAAGGTGGGACTTGTTCCACCATTTCCCTGTCTTTCTTCTCCCTGACCATAGATGGCTGCTTGGCTAAAGAGTCTACACAGCAACATATTCTCTTGCATTGATAGGGATTAAAAGCAAGACAGCTCCATTCTGCAGGTAGCTAGTCAGGGTCACAGGCCCAAACAAACTGAAGTATCTACATGGCCTAGCCAAACTGGATGTCAACTCCAAGAACACAGCAATTTTTTTAGTAAACATTGTGTAATCAAAGTTAAACTCAAGGGACAAAGGAAGAGTTCAGAGTCTAAAATCCAAAGAGACCCCGACTCCTCAAGATGTGTTGGGTCATCAGCCTTTGTTCTTTCGAGTCCTGGTTGCATTCTCTCCTTGGGCCTTTGGTGGGCTTTTGGGCAGGACTTTTCTGAGTTAGCATTTTTCTTCCCTGACCTGTTACTAATCAGATTTTTCCATATGCATTTCAAGTTAACCAAACAGGTACATCCGGATTTAACTTATATACTTGTGGTACCAAGTTGACTCATTCCCAAGATACAAAAAAATGCTACTTGGGAACTGGCTCTCAGGATTTTTCCTGCTGCAGGGAGCTGCCAGTCTACTTCCCAATGGAACCTGCTTGCCCTTGTTTCCTTCCTCTATGTTCTTCTCCATGGTTGAAACAAGGAGTTCAACTCTGAACCGGGAAACTGGTTAAAACATGAGCAGGACAAAGGAAGCATAAAGGGATGGTTTAGGAAATCTGTGTCTTAGTGATAGGAAAGCACCCATAAACTCCTGAGTGGTTTTTGTTTATTTTTTGTTCTAAAGAGGATGGAACCATCATACCAGAAAATGCTGAGGTCATTCCATGGCTGTATTGTGTATAAGTCTTACAAGGTGGAGTCTGGAGACATGGCATTTAGCAGCTGTATCGGTCACTTTTCAGACCCTTAGTAAGAGATGGAGAACTACTGATTTAGAAGAAAGGGGAAGTGGGAATTCTGGCTCTTGTCAAGTTACCGTTATGGTTCATAGCGTGATGAGTCTCCATTGCAGCAGTTCCAAACTCTGGATTACTCGCCTCCACAGCTCCAGAAGGACTGCGGAAATCCTTCTTCATTTTGCCCCAGTCTGGGTCCTCCTGACTGCTAAGGTCTCTGGTACGAGAGAGTCAGTCACCTGCCCCTGGCTCTGCGTGATTCTTCACTGGTGGCATCTTGATGCATTCATTATGAACTCAGCACTTGCTAAGAGAGGGGAGAAACAGGTCTCAGGGGTTCTCACCCTTCCTAATGCTGTGACCCTTTAATAATCCTCATGTTGTGCTGACCCGAACCATAGCATTATTTCATTGCTCCCTCATACCTGTAATTCTGCTATGATGATGAATTGTACTATAAAATCTGATATGCAGGATATTTATTATGTAACCCCTGTGGAAGGGTCACTTGACTCCCGAAGGGTTTAAAACCCACAGGTTTGAGAACTGCTGAGGTAGAGGGTATTGGCATTCTCTTGTGTCCTCGGGAAGTTCATGTCCAGTGCCCTTAGCAAGGTTGGCCAAAGGAAGGTCCTGGCAACTGAACATGGGCTATTTGTGTCCTTTCTCCCATGGGAAGGGAGAGAGGCTGTGCCAGGCTTCTCATAGGGAAGAACAAGCTTTTGAACAGCCCACTGGCAGGGCCTGCTCTTCTCCCTCCCTCTCTCAGCCTTTGAGCGGTTCTCTGGGGAGTTAGAGGATTCTCCTTCCTGGGGAAGAGACCTCTTTTTCTTCTCTCAGGCCACACAGGTGCGCTCATCGCTGCAAAGCCTACAATTTGGGGTTTGAAAAGCCATAGGTTACTGGCTCATCTGTCTGTCACAACTCCACAAGAAAACCAGAATCCTTTGTTCCCTGTAAGGGAAGTAAAACTACTGGTAAAAAAGAAGGAAGGGAGGAGAGTGGGGAGGGGGCAAGAAGGAAAAAGAAGGAGGCTTTGTGTTTTCCTAGGCGTTGCTTGTGTGTTTTAAATATTTTGGCCCATCTGGTGGTCTCAGAATAGGATGCTAGAAATAGTGTCATTGAAGAGGCATCTAATAACACATTTGAAAATGATTAATTGGCTGTGGGAAGATAGTGTTTGCAGTAGTTAAAAACAACTCCCAGGGCCACATGACATCTTTGTGGTTAGGGAATGTCTGAAAGCTTGCAGCAGCCGCGGGCAAGTTAAAAGAGCCGGACATCCTTGACCAAGCTGGGCTTCTTCAGCAGGGAGGCTTGCCGGTTTCTCACCTGTAGGAGGGAGCCCTGAGGTCTGAGAGCCTGGGAACAATAGAGAAGTTTATTTTAGGAAACATGGGGTTAGAAGATAAGTGTGAAATGAAACAAATGCTGTTCCCTGCACTTCCCAGTAAGAAACTCTGCATAGACTTTGCATAGCTACCGGCTCAAGGGGTAGGGATGGGGTTAGAATTTGAGGAACTTAAGTTGTTACTCAAAAAGAAAGAAGTGCAAGGCTGAGGCGCTTGGCCAGTGTTTCTACTTTCCTTCCACTGAGTAAAGCTTTAGGCCCTGGAATGTCTAATCTTCTTCGGATGGATTTGTCCTTTGGCAAGTATTTGCAAGGATGGTGGCAGACATTTTTTTTTTTTTTCTCCAAGAAAAGCATTGTAAGTCTAGTTAGATTTTAGCTCAGGAAGGGAACACAGGGACCCGCGCTGCTCTTTTCTGTCCCCCAACTCTATAGTTTTCTTGTCAATTCACAGGCTTTCAAGAAAAGTGAGTGTCAGTCGGGGGCAGTAATTGCTGAGAGGGGACAGTCTTGGTGATCGAGTTATTGCTATCCAACATATCTCATGGGAAACAGCAATCCTGTTTAAAGGGGAAGAGCGGTTTATAGCTTTGAGATTCCGTCTCAAAGTTGGAAGCATCTGCAGGTTGTGGCAGAGATGGAGGGCCAAGAGGGAGGGCTAGAAGAGTCTTATGCAAAGGCAGTAAAATCGGTGTGCGAGAGAGATCAGCTGGCAAAGAGGAGGCTGGAACGCCTGCAGCTCCTCCAACCTGAGGCCACTGGGTCTGACCTCTGGCCTAGGTGCAGCACACTCCCCAGTGTGTGCAGCACACTCCCCAGTGTGTGCAGCACACTCCACAGTGAGATCGTGTGTGGAAATACACGGAATGGACAGTTCTTGTGAGAAAAGCCCCTGCCTAGTAAATGATTCGAAAGCCAGAACTATGCGTGTTAAAAAAAAGCAAAAACCAAAAACACCCAACCAAAATCCAAAACAACAAACCCTCAATTCTTTGCACAGCGGTGCCTTATTGATCTGCTGAATAATCCCTTTGCTGTATCCTGCCTCTTCCTCTTTGGAAGTGTACTCTCTTTTCTCTTAAAAACTTACTGTTTTGAAATTTGATGGGTATGGATATTTTGCCTGGATATCTGTCTGTGCAGCACATGCCTGCAGGGGGCAGAAGAGGGCATTGGATCAGCGGAACAGGAGTTCCCTGTGGTGGTGAGTTGCCTTGTGGGCTTTGGGAATGGAACCATCTCCGGGGCCTCTGGAAGAGAAGAAAGTCTTCACAACTTCTGAGCTTGGTCTGCAGCCCGGTGCACCATCTCTTAACCAACTGCCTCTACTCATTCCTTGTTTAGGGACTTAACCCAGAAGCCCTCCTGACCTGTGGTGTCTTCTGACATCAGGATGAATGAGCAGCGTTTTTTTTTTTTTTTTCTCTCTCTTACTAGTGTCTGTGTAGCATTTCCGTGTCTGTCTGTGTGTCTGTGTTTCTGTCTTCTGGATTTCTCCAGGCGGAAGCAAGGTTACCTACCTCTCTTTTCTGTTTTATGGTATCCTGATCTTGAATAGGCTCTCGAGTCAGCATGTCTCCAGACTCAGTGTATAACACAGCAGAACCGAGTGGCTCCAATGTCACTGAAACCTGAGTTTGAACTCTATTAATTTCAGAATTGGAGATGATTCTGAAATGATAAAGCTGACATTTACCTATGTATTGTTATGAGAAACAGATGGACTGAACAAATATACAGGATATATATGTTTACCTAGCAGCTGCCATTGATCTGAGAGGACCACCCAGGGCTGATCCAACATTAAAATGCTTGTGCCTTTGCTATGCAGAGACCTGGCTTTGTGACGGTGGGTAGTGTCGTCCAATTCTGAGCCACAGACATTATTACTGGATGTCCCCTCTGTCGCAGAGAGTTTTGGTGAGGTGAAATTGTCACATCCTATGTGGAAGAGAGTAGCACGCTTGTGCTACTATTCTTTTTGGCTATCAGACTTCTGAAACATGGACCTCAAAACAATAAAACCCAAAGAACCCTATGCTGGGAGAGGGAGGACTGAAAAGTGGTGGGCCAGGACCCAGAAAGAAGGAAGGACAGCCTCCCGCCTTAGGAGATTTGCTGCAGCCCCGAGGACTTACCCTTCAAACAGCCCTGAAGTTCGCCTGGTGACAGTGGCACCTGTGTGTGCGCTCCTGCCATGGTTTCTTCTTTTCCTTCTTTTTAAAATTGGTTCTTTTTTAAAAATTTCTTTCCTTTTTTTTTTTTAAACAATCGGTTTTTCCTAGTGCATGAACTGGCTTTTTGGAGCCCACTCCCTACGGAAGGATACCTTGTTCAGCCTAGGTATAGGGGTTCCTTCTTTTCTAGACAGCAAACAATCTTGGGTGAAAAGGCGTAAGTGAAACTGTCGCTGCCTGGTTTGGCCAAACTGAAAAGAAATTCACCTTCCTTTGTGAATTTATGTTTTGTAATTTCTTCAAAATACTGGGATACATGGCAATGAGTTTGCAAACCCAGAAAAACAAAAGATTGGAAGTGCTTGGAATTTAATGTATTTATTTTAGCTTTATTTGCTTATTTTTTTTATAAAAAACCCCTTATGTTTTAACTGACATAATAAACAGTATCCTTTCAGAGTTTATAAATTTTAATACATGCAGATATCCTGAAACCGTGTCCACGATCAACATGATAATTGTTCATCCCTCACAAAAGTTTATTGTATTTTAAAAAGTTTGCTTTTCTTTTTTTCTTTTTTAAATCGGGGTGGGCAGTAGCAGAGACAGAGAGAAACACAGAAAGAGAAAGCATATATGTGTGCCATGGTACGTGTGTTCTCTGTACCATGTATTCTTCTGCCCTCAGACTTCCCCCGCCAACCCCACATCCTGCTCTAGGAGTGAGGGCTTGCAGGTACATACTGTATGTCAGGTTGAAGTAGATTCTGGGAATTTGAACCCGTGTCTTTGCACTTGGATGACAAGTACTTTGCCCCTAAGCCCTCTTCTTCGACCGTCTGGCAGTCTTTCCAAATGTGTCACTTTTGACCCTTCCCCAGTTATGTCCCTGTGGATGAGTGCTCATTTTCTCGAATTGTGCTTAAGTGGAATCAGATAGATTGTATTCTTTTTAAATCTGATTTCTTTCTGCATAATTATTTTATAATTCATCCATGCCATTTCAAATATTAATAGCTCATTTAACAACTTTCTAATTAAAAATTTTAATAGACCTAAATGTACTTTTTGCCGAGTAGTATTCCATTATATGCCACACATTGATTATCTAGTCACTTGATGGGTATGTTGGGTTTACTCAGGTTGGGCTATTATAAATAGAGTAGTCGTGAACTTTCTAAGCATTTATGGGATTCGGCTCTAGCTTCTTTGAGTAGCTAATGACCAAGGGGGCCAAATGGTTGGTCCACACAATAAGTGTGTGGTTGCCTTAAAAAAAAAAAAGCAAGAAACTGTTTTCCAAAGTAGTGTAGCAGCCCACTACCACTAGTGTGAGAATCCATGTCCTCCATGTTCTTGTCAGCCACTATGAGGTCCATAAAGGCAGAGTTTCTCTGTGTCCCAGCAGACGCTCCCAGATAACCACCCAGAAATAATATTAGTTGTAAATACTTGTCCAATAGCTTGGGCTTATTACTAGCTAACTCTTACATTTTAAATAACCCATTTTTATTACCTACCCTTTCCCACGTGGCGGTATCTTCTTTCAACATGGCACGTTTATCTTGCTTCTCTCTGCCTCTGCTCATGGCTCCCGAGACTCCGCCCTTTCCTCCCAGCATCCTCTGTGTCTGGCTGTCCCACCTATCCCTCCTGCCTAGCTACTGGCCAGTCAGCTCTTTTATTAAACCAATCAGAAGGATCCTTGGTAAAGGCGCTTCTTCACAGTGTACAAAGAGATTATTACACAACAGGTCCATTTCTCTAGGTTAGCAATTTTAATAGAAGCGTAAGACACTATTCTTCAGGTTTGATTTGTATCTCAGTGGCCGAGGAGTCTGTGTGTCTTTTCATTTGCTTCTTTGCCATCCACCTATTCTCATTTCCAGTTTGTAGAGTGGCTTTGATTTTATTATTCATGTGTACGTTTGCATTTGTGTGAGTGTATGTATGCATGGATGTGCAGCTGATCATGGGTGCCAGAAGAGGGCATCAGATCCCTCAGAGGTGACAAGCGTTTGTGAGGCACTGGGCGTGGGTGCTGGAATCTCTACTCTGGTCCTCATGATAGGGCATCAAGTGTCCTTAGCTGCTGAGCCATCTCTCAGCCCTGCATAGGTTCTTCTGTGAAGTGTCTGTTCAAATTGTTCTTCTACTTTTGCTCGATTGTGTTGTTTTCTGACAGCTGTGTTGTCTTGCTCTATTCTCTGTGTTTATTTATCAGATAGTAGGCTTAGAAATATTCAATCCCAGCCCGTGGCTTGTCTTAGCATTTTCCTAACTGCCTCTTTTTGGGAGGAGAAGATTTTTGCTTTAATTGGGATCTGATGAATAAACTTGTTTTGCTACTTTTGATGCCTTATGTATCTGAGAGATATTTGCCCTCAGCTGACCATCTCCAAGATTGCTTTCCATCTTCTTTGTATTGTATTTCCATGGAGGCTTTACATCTAGGTCTGTGATGAGTTTTGAGTTACTTTAGTACATGATACACTTAGAACATTTCTGATACATGAAATTTTGCTTATTGTAGGAACAGCAAGGGTTTCTGACCATCACGTGGAGCTAGAACCAAGGCACTGGGCAGAGTTCTCAGCCCTTCTCAGAACTTGATTTTTAGAAGTCACACCTGTGAAATAATATTTTTTTTAATTAAAACTATTCATTTTTATGTGTCTATGTGTGTGTGTGTGTGTGTGTGTGTGTGTGTGTATGTGTGTGTACACATGTACTGTGGTGCACTTTTGGACACTTGTGGGAGTCTGTTCTCTCCTCCCACCTCATGCAGCCTGTGAATTAGACTCAGCTTGTCAGTCCTGGTGGCAAGTGTCTTTACTAGCCCAAAACTTGTTTTCAATAGTAGCAGCAGTAGCAAAATTGTTCACTGTAAATTCTCCTCTTTTCTTATTGAAGTCATTGACAGCATTTGAGAAAAGTACAATAGATATGATATTCTTTAATTTTTTATCCTATGTGTGGGTGTTTTGTCTGCATGTATTTCTGTGGACTAACTATGTACCTGGTGCCTAAAGATGCAAGGGAAAGTCATTGGATCCCCTAGAATTGTAATTATAGACAGTTGAGAGTTAGCATGTAAGTGCTGGGAATTGAACTCAGGTCCTCTGGAAGAACAGCAAGTGCTTACAATACCCATGCAGCCTCTCTAGCCCCTAGACCTCTCCTAAAGGAATGAGGCCATCTATGAGGTCTTAAGGTAGTCCCACACTGAATAGTCTAAGTAAGTGGACTGAAGAGTACATTGGTAATTGATAAAAGTATTTATCAAATACTTTTTTATTTTTAGCTTTTTTCTTTGTGTCTTTCCCATCATATATCTTGATCTCATTCATTTCCCATCCCTTCATATCTGCCCTCTGCCCTTGCAATCCCCTCCAAATAAAATTTAAAAATTAAGAGAAAAAAGAAACAAAAGAAAAAAATTAAGAAAACAATCCCAAAAGGAAAAATAGCATCATAGAAGCTGGAGTGTGACATAGTGAGTCACACAGTAAACCCTTTATCCATATCTCTTTATGTGTATGTGAACTAGCCCTGGCAGTACAGGAGAGCTCACCCTGGTGGTGAAGATGAGGGAGAGCTGGCAGACTGACCAACCTTGGAACTACCTAGGCCAAAACCAGGGTTATGAGTTGACCCATCCCCAACACCCACCCCACCTGTGACCTACTGGAGCACTTGAAGTCCTGCACACTCAAAACTGCAGGACCTCCGCAACACAGGGCAACTCCTTATTCAAGAAGAGTCCCATTGAGGGCCCAGCATCGACAGTGTGGGAGAAAACAGAGGCCTCAAACCAGACCGATGACTCTTTGCAATGAACACTTGCAGATAAAAGTATTTTAATGTCTCTGGGCAGCTCTGCACAAGAAGGATGTCAGCCTCGAAGCTGCTTTCTCTTCCGTAGTTTGGGGATAGATGGTTGTGTAGCGATGACCCTGACAGACTGGCAGTCTCTCAGCTGCACTTTCCACCATAGCCCAGCACAGAAGTTCGTGTGTGGGCAAATTCACAGCCTCGGCACTGTTAGAGCGCTAGGGCCATTGCCTGTGCTCAGAGGTCCACACATCTGTGCTGGTATGACTCACTGACAAGATGGAATAAAATGACTCTTATTTATATAATATGATTTTTGAGCACCTATTATGATATTTTGATGGAAAAATATTCAATGACTTAAAAGAACTGTTGACTTCCTGTTGATGCTGTGGCCATTTAGGCCTTATCATGTGATGTGTCTGATTGGTACTCTACTGGGGATTTTATTCTTACTACTCAAGCGTATTGTTCCTTTGAGCAGAAAAACTGCTAGCAAAATGATCTTCTGTTAAGGTTTCATTAATCACTGAGGTTCCCCAGGACGGAACTGTTTGAAGGAAGGCCAGTGATGGTATCGGCACACTGAGAAGCCAGCTGAGTCCATTGGTTCTACTAGGAGAGGTTCAATGGCTCAATTTTGTTCCCAGGCCACTGACAATAGACCTTATTCTGTTTGGTCAGATTACCAAGGGTTCATAAAAGGACTTGGGCTGTGGGTGGAGTATTGTGTTTCAAAATTAGAAGTATATTTGTACCTCAGGCTAACCTGGAATGGTGGAGCTTGACTCTTTTTACAGGACCTTCTGCCTTATATGGTATCCCAGAATCCCCTTGGAGCATCTTAACAAGCTGGTGGATTAGTAGAAAAATAAATATTCTGCAGCCCTTGTGCACGTAGGCCTTGTGTTGCGAAAATGTGTCTTGAGCCAGCAGCCACATGTGTTAACGGCATTCACCAATTATCTGGGTTCTCAGAGTACTTTAATGTAGTCCATTTCCTTTTTTAATTCTACAAAGTTTTATTTTATACACCTATAAGGTGTGTCCTGAGAGTGTGACAGACTTTAGAACTGGTGAAGAACTGGTTTATAGATAAGTTCTTGGTACCTGCCCTTAGCAAGTCTCCTAATGCGGTAGGTAATTCTGGTGTCCTGACAGGAAGTGGCGTCTCTGTAATGAGTTCCTTACAGGAAAGTAGTGGTCACTAAAGACACTGCTCTGTTCTGACTCCAAGTATCAGCCTTTCTGAGCTTACCCCATGACAGCTGCCCAGAAGAAGGAGAAGAGTCAATCATCCACAGGCATATGGGGAGCCAGGTGTCGGACTTTGCAGTGATGGGACTCGGTGCATGCTCATGAGCGATTTGGCTCCATCAGTGAAGCCTTGCAGCAGTGGTTCTGAGCCTTCCTAATGCTGTGACCATTTAAGACAGTTCCCCATGTCTTGGTGACCCCAGCCATAAAACTGTTTTTGCTGCTACTTCCTAACTATAATTTTGCTACTGTATGAATCATAATGTAAATATCTGTGCTTTCTGATGGTCTTGGGCGACCCCTGTGAAAGGGTTGTGACCCACAGGATGAGAACTGCTGTTTCGGAGGAAATTTCTTCTTGCTTCATACATGTGCCGAGAAAATTGGGCCTTTAGGGCTACCTTTATCATCTCAGGCTGCATTTTCAACAGGTGGACTTCCAACCCAGGTTGCAGGAGGCTTGGCTTGCTGCCTACTCCCCACGCCCTTTCCTCTGAATACAGGCAAGGAAAGGGAGTGAGGACTTGCAAGCTTCCAGGGCTGTGTACTTTCTCTGAGGGTGTACATAGCCTTGGTCCAGGGGACTGTCTGCTCCCTACCCTTCAAGAGGGTTCACACAGACTGTCTTTCATTTCCCATGTCCTTCGGCAGAGCTGTTGGAACCTTGGGCAGCCCGCCTAGCAGGCCATGTGTGTCTTCAGCAGCCTTTAACACCATGTGTGGGAAGTGTCTAAGCCTGTCCTCCCAGGTCAGGGCTAGGAAGAGCCATTGTTTCCGTTTCAGTTTGGCAGCCGAAGAGAAGCGCATAGGCGGCTCTCTTTAGAACATCTCCTTTGGACAGGTGAGCGGTGCTGTGTGCCTTGAATCCCAGCACTTGGGAGACAGAGTCAGGGGGATTTCTGTAAGTCTGAGTACAGCCTGCTTTACATAGCAAGTTCTAGGGCAGTCGAGGCTACACAACGAGACCTTGTCACAAAAAAAAAAATAAGAAAAAAGAAAAGCGTCAATATATATGCTACCTTTCAAACTAACAGAGAAAGCAAACACCGAGTCAACAGAATATTTCCTTTCTCAGAGTAAACTTTCTGTAGCCTGTCATCTCAACTTTTCAACACACCCGTGTCCATGCTGTCCAAATTAGTTCTTGGCAGTGAATGATACAGTAATATCTTGACTAGTTTATATTATTCCATTGTGAATATTCCACACAGATGACTTCTTTATTTATTCCCTTAGTACTGGAGACTTGAGTAGCCTCGACTCCCCGTTATCCTGAAACCAACAGCAAACCAGACAACCAAGACCTGGGTGACCTCATATGCATGCCACTTTGTGGGCCCGTCCAGGAATTCCTCTGGGATGCACAGATGGGAAGGGTTGCTGAGTGTGAGGGAGGGCACACATTGAACGTCACAAAATGCTGACATAGGGCTGACTACAGTGGCTCTGACCTTTTAATACATCTCCTCGTGTTGTGGGGACCTCCAACCGTGAAATTGTTTTTGTTGCTACTTCATAACTGGAATTATGCTACCATAATGAATCATAGTGTAAATATCTGATTTGTAGACTATTGGGTATATGACCCCTAAAGAGGTCATGACCCACAGGTTGAGAACCGCTGGCCTAGCGTGTCTATGTAAGATTTATTATTTGAAAGAAAGGACTTAAGACATAAATATTTTAAAAAAATAATTTCAGGGTTTCACGTAGTTTCAGGGTCACTGTGTAGTGCATATCACATGCAATTGGCATGATAATTGAAAGACCTGGGTAATGGGCAAATCTTGTGGACTTTCGCGGTCTTTCAGAAAGTCCTTTACCACCACGAGATGCGAGTATCCTACATATGTATCAGGTACCAAGTTTTAGGTTTGTCATGTTCTCCTTGAAATGCTGAGAGCAGGCTCTGAAAGCAGTAGAGTTGGTGTGTGTGTGTGTTCATGTGTACAGGTACACATGCAGAGGACAATCTTGATTGTGGTTCACCTTATTTTTTTCATTTGGGATATCTCATTGACTGGGTACTGAACAAACAGGCTAGCCTGACTAACCACCGAGCCCACAAAATTCATCTGAGCCCACCTCCCCAACACGGGGGTTATAACCAAGCACTGCCACGTCTTCTTATTTATAAATGGGATTTGGGGGTTCAAACTCAGGCCCTCATGCTTCCAAGGTAAACATTTTGCTGATTAAATTATCTCCCCAGGTAAGTGCTATTTGCCACTTGTGTTGAAAATATTACAGACTGCTTTTAGGAGCATCCTGGGTGTCCACTTTGGTTGGTCACTCTCTTGACTGACTTGTTGTATGGGCCGCAGACTTGGGGCCGCTGCCACTGCAGTAACAGGAGCCCCTCCAGGGTGGACGTGTGGTTGGTACTTCTCAGCCTAAATTATTTTCATTATTTCCCAAGTCTCAGTCCATTAACCAACTTGGTCAAAAGGCCAGGAAGAGAAATGGCATTCTGGAAGTATTATTAGCATTTTACGGAGAATGCTAACTATTGTACATTTACGGCCGATTAAGCTTTGCTCTCTGTGTTTTATTATGGATTATGACAGGGATTTCAAGACAGAGTTCTGCTAAATAATAAATAGAACCAGCAAGGTCATTCTCTACATGACCAAAGAAATGCTTTGCAGCCCAAGGCATAGATAGATTCAGGAGTAGGTGAAGTGTCTCTAGGGAGTGGGGAGGTCTTGGAATTAGATTTCCATAGGCGCTTGAGATGGCATTTGCAGGGAGATATGGCATTACTGTTTATTCCAGGGATTGCATTTCCTGAAAAACTTAAAGCATAACTTGAAGCAGAGGTCTCAGAATGGGCGCTCATGGGTAATTTAGGCCTATATGTGTGTTTTGTCAGATTTGGATTAAGTTCATGGTATTTTTTCTCTCTCTTTGTGTGTGTGTGTGTGGTATATACACACATGTAGGTATGCAGAGGCAAAAGGATTCTATTTTATACCCTGGAGACCGAGTCTCTCACTGAACCTGGAACTGGACTGCCAGGCAGCAAGCCCCAGAGAATTAGACTCTGCCGTTTCTCCTCACACAGCACTGGCCTTACAGGCTCATGTGCGGCCATGCCTGGCTTCTGATGTGGCTGCTGAGGCTTTGAACTCAGGTCTCCATGCTTGTGCAGCAGTGCTAAAACCTACTGAGCCACTTCCCCAGACCCCAGGTTCATGATTTTTAAAATACATTTTTATTAGAGAACATTGTTTAAAATAATGGGCTTCAATATGACATTTCCACACGTGCATATAATAGACTTGTTAGGAACTTTTTTTTTTTTAAATGGTTGCATTGCTTGAAAAATCATATATTTTCACATAAAAAAATCTAGATCTGGGGCAACTCTAGGCTCTTTTTTTACACCTCTGCCGCAGCTGAGTGCTGGCTGCCCTCCTCACAAGGGGACGTTTTCATTCTCTGTATCACCGCCGGGCTGGTTTCCCTCATTTTGTTGACCTCCTTGACCTAACAGCGGAGGGCTTTGAGAGAAGGTAAAAATAACTAGAGGATTTCATTCTGAGGTTCAGGTGTCTTTATTATCTTCTCTCACGGCGGTTACAAATCCGGGCTCTGGGATGAAGCTTGGCATTCGAGCGCTGGTTCTACCCGGGCTGGCTGTGTGGTGACAGACCTGACTTCACCTCTCCGAATGCTGGTTCCCGACACTGGAGCTCCTTTGGTTTTCTTATTATAGGGATTCCTAGGAATCTAAATGGTAATGTCTGCTAGGAACTGGCACACATGAACACATAGCACGCAGAGTAGATGACAACCCTACCTTAGGTCACACATGAATTTCCATTGCTTGGAAACAAAGCTTCTGTTGGTAAATATGTTGGACAGTCAGTTTTGAATGGCAAGGCAAGAGGATTTAGGGTCATCTAGGAGACACAACTCTTGATATATCTGTGAGGCTCTTTCCAGAGAGGGTTAACCGAGGAGAGAAGACCCATCCTGAATGTGGGCAGGGTCACTCCATGAGTTAGAATTGAAGAAGGTAAGCTAGGTGGTGGTGGCACATGCCTTTCTTTCCAGCACTCCAGAGGCCGAGGCAGGAGGATGATCTCTGTGAGTTCAAGGCCAGCCTGGTCTACAAAGTGAGTTTGAGGCCAGCTTGGTCTACAGAGTGAGTTCTAGGACAGCCAGAGCCATCTCAAAAGACAAAAAAAATTGAAGAATGAATAAACAGACAACAATAATAAAGGCAGCTGAGGGTCCACATCCACCTCACTCCGCTTCCTGACCATGGGTACAATATGACAGCTACCTCTTGCTTGTGCAGCCATGATGAACTGCTGCTTTTGTAAGACATATGGTCAGAGCATTAGGAAGAGCAGCAAGCACAGAAAATAAAAGGGATGCTTTCTCTTCCTTTGTTCTCCCTCAGCTGAGGAAGGTAAGAAATAACATTGTTTTTGCCTCATATAGACAGTCATTGAAGTAGCGCACGCATTGGCTTGATAGTGTGATTAATCCTTATTTTAACATTAATAATAATAGAAGGGAGAATTTGAAAACCAATAGATACCATTCTTCCTGGATACTCTTGATACCCTTGATGTGCAGGGCCAGTGTGTGCATCAAGTGTGCCAAGTGTTTCCGTGAACACCCTGCTCACCTGAGCACCCCTTGTTTCTTTAATATGAAACAGAGCACACGGAGTGAAGACTCCTCTCTTCTGCAGAGTGAAGAGAAACGGGCTCTCTCTAACTGGGAACAGTACCTCACTACAAGTGCTGTTCAGTGTTTGATAAGCAGATGGAGAATCAGGAATCAGAATGAAATGAAGGGGCGACGAGATGGAGATGGATAGGTCTTTAGTCTTTGCATCCTCCCCTAACTGGAGTCAGGGCATAATGTATTGCTCTTCTTTAGCTGAGGAGACTCTCCCTCACCTCCTATTTTCTTCCTTTAAAGGACGTTAGCTTGAGAAGCTGTTTAGTGCTGACACAGATGGGATTCCTGAGGGCTCTTCATCTGCGGAGCTGTGCAGTCAGCGAACACTAACACTAACTACAGAATGACTACTTGCTTTCCATGATGCATCTTCAGTTCATATACATGTCTATGATGATAAGTTAGCAAAACAGCTATGGTTTGTAAAGCCATTTTTAATTCCAGTGATTCGAAATGATTCCGATGGCAACTAAGAGCATTATCAGAGTGACTCAAGGTTGCCAGCCATGGGTTCTCATTAGCTGGCATCTAACCTCATTTCCTGTTTCTCCTTTTAAATTAGCTCCACGTCTTAGGCATTGTTTTTCCGTGTCTGCAAAGCTGCCTGTGTGCTTACTGTGCTCAGCGCATCCATCCTTAGCAAGAGGAACTGTGGTCCTCTAGGCCTGTAGTGCTGTTTGGCGTTAGTGCCACCCAGATAGATTTGCATCTTCTTCCACAGATGAGCAGAGATCTTTGGATGCTGTTATGGAATAGAATCCTATTATTGCTCTGCAAACTGATTCTGCTGCTAACATGCTGATGTGTTTAATAAGTTGGTTACCAGAAAACTCTAACAGGCATGGAGGAGATCCTTCACCATCCATGAGGTCTCATTGACCTCTTTGACTTCTTGCCCAACCCTGAATAACTATTGTTACTTTTTATGTGTCCTGAGATTCAGATGATTGATCCTGTGGCACACCCAAGCTGATTCAGCAACATGTCCCAGTTGGCTCCCATGGGAGTCAACTGCCTCCTCCTATTGCCCATGGACTTGTGCTTTGTGTACCAAAATGCTTTTCCAGCAATGAACAACTCTGTGTTGTGTTTCCTTCCTGAATCCCCCCATACATGATTGAGGAGTAATTATTGTTCTTACGTGGCCCATAAGATTATGGAAATTATGAGCTGGGTCCAGTGGCCTCCTCTATAGTGACTGCTGCCTAGCAGTGAAAGTGGCACCTACAAAATGTGTCTTCCAGGCCAGCATGTCTCCCCTAAGTACTACTGATGGAAGAGGCTGCCTAATGGGTTGAAAATACAGCTTGAGGCAGTAGTCCACATATAGGCCAAGAGAAGATTCTGGAAGACACCAGGAATTTTATTTTTTCTTAAGAGGAAGCAGTTAGGTACATATGGTGTTTAGAAACAGCTTAACATTTGGAGAATGGCATTGTGAAGGCCCACCACAGCGCTTTCTCTCATTTAGCTGTGTCTTACCAGCATGCCTTCACCACCATGATGGACTGAAGTTCTCTGAAACCGTGAGGCAAAACGAATCCGTCAGCCTTTATGTTACTTCTGGGAGGTATTTTGTCAAAGTGATAAGAACAGTAGCTGATCCAATGCTATGTTAGACATTGGCCCCCCTTTTACGAATTAAAGTATGACAAATTATTATAAAACATTCGTAGTTAAAACACATTTTAAGGACAGATAGATCTTAAATCTACACTCACTTGACTTTCTCCCCAGGCATCCCCAGAGCTCCTAGTCTGGTACATTAATTAGTTACGATTTGTTTCATTTTCTGATATATGTTAATTTGTTTAACAGGGTAGCCTATTTTTCTCTCAGAACAAAAAGTTGGGAGGAGTGTATTCCAGAAGAGGCACAGTTGTCCAAGGATCTATATCTTGGTTTCTTTCTACCTTACCGTCTTCGTTGAAGACCCGTGTTCTCCTGGTGGCAGAGTGGCTGTTCTAGCTCTAGATATTTTATCTGCTCTCTAGGGTAGAAGGTTGGACACAGGCAGAGGGAAAGGAGGGCATATTAGGTGAGCCTGGCCCTTTGTGTCAAGAAAACAACAGTGTTCTGGAAGCTGTGTTCACTAACAACAATTTATATTGTTTGGTTTTAAATGGGGTCACAAAAGTCTTATTTCTGACAGTAAGACAGATGGGGAGAAGGGATTTTGAGTAGGCATTTTCCAGTGTGTGGCTATCAACTCAGTATTTCTCCTTAAATTTCCATACATATGTATGGAAACATATGTATGGAACACGCCTTTAATCCCAGGACTTGGGAGAAGTCAGACGTAAGTGGATCTCTGTGAGTTTGAGGCCAGCCTGGTCTATATGAGCTAGTTCCAGGACAGCTAGGGCTGTTACACAGAGAAACCCTGTCTTGAAAAACCAATCAACCAACCAACCAACCAACCAAATAAATTTCCATACATTTATCAGTACATAAGGGGATTTCAATATTTTTCAACAGAAATGAAGCATATATTTATGTTAGTTACTTTGTGTCACCGTGGTAACATACTTGACAGAAACAACTTAGGAAAGAAAGACTTCTTTTGTATCACTGTTCTAGAGGGTTCATGCCATGTGGGCAGAGCATGATGGTGACAGGAGTGTGTGGTAGAGGCTTGGTGGACAAGAAGAGGAGAGGGCAATGTAGGAAGGGGTTAGTCAAGATGCTCCCTGTTTTATACTTTCTCCTACCAGGTTCTAACTCTACCTTTTCCCACCTCCCAACAATGCCATCATATTATTAATCCATTAAGGGACTAATCCATTTGTTAGTTCAGAGCCCTCAGGATCCGATCGTCTCTGGAGACCCCTCACAGACGCACGTGGATAGGCCATTTCCTCTTCTCCTTGGCAGCATGCTCTCAATTCAGCCATGCTGACAATTAATATCAGCCATCAGAGCTCTAGATATTGGTTAGCAGTTTCTTTTCATCAGTTTGACCTGGTAATTATGTCTCCTGTCAGCTATATGTTTGTGGATTTACTCAGCTTAGTTCCTGTCTGTTTTCCTATGGCTTGTGGGTCCTGCAACATTAAACCCTCTTTTCTCGGCACATTAGGCATTTAGGTAATGTATTTTCACTCTGACATCAGATATTCAAATGCACACTATTGCAATGCTTATGTAATGAAGTGAAAAGTTGGTTTTCAGAACAGAGGGCATGTTCTATGTGAGCAGTTGATGGCGTTTCATTGTGGAAACCCATTTCTTCCCCCTTCTGGAGCATAATAAGATAATATGTTCCTGTTATAACACCAAAACTTTGCTGATTTTTAACTGTTTTGCACGGAAAACAATCCATGTTACACTGTTTCTTTTGTTAATAAAGCAGAAGATGGAGAACCTAATTGAATTGTCTGGCATGGCTGCCTTTGAGCGTTGTAGCGACTTATTCCTGTTGTGACTTAGATCCTTCTGTTGCTCGTGTGGCTCTCACTCAACACTTTGTTATCTGTCACCATCAGAGTTCTGGCTGCCAAGCACTCAGCTATGCCCTGTAATGATTTGAACTGCACTGTCCATTTGGGACCCAAGGGTCTTAGAACTGTATCTTAACTAAGAGTGAACTGATGTGCAGCCAGACAGTTACAAGGAGAATGTGGCGGCTTTACGTTGGGAAGCCATGACTCATCCTTGGAGTGCTCAGCTGAGTGCGTTTTGCTCCTTTTTCAAGACCAGAGTCTTCACGTTGTTGGAAATGGATGTTGGCAAAAAATGGACTTGTTGGCCATCTTTTTTTTGAGATTTAGAGAAACCAACATAACCGTAGCATTCAATCAAAAGCAGAGTAGTTATTAGGCAATAGGTACTGACTGCTTTAAAAGAGAGGGAATCACCACAGAGCCCAAGGTCATTTGTCTGGTTGGTGAGGCTTTTGTCATGTGTTTGCTCTTCATCCCTCACGTACCTGTGAGACTCTAAGAGTCATAGAACCCAGCACTTGCACACAAGGACTCAGAAAGTTCACAAGAGCAACTAGGCGGCACCCAGTTTGACACCCGTGAACAACGTCCTTCCACATAGTGCCTTCTCAGTGTCACAGGTCAGGGCACACCCTGCTCACCTCCTTCTGGTGGCTTCCCGTGGTCCATATAATAAAGTCACCAGCCATCTCCAGGACTCCAGGGCTGTATCCTCCCTGGTACGTGGCATCATCTCTTAACATACTCCCTTCTCGCTATGTTTGGCCACATTAGCATCCTTGCTGATCCTCAAGGAACATTCCCACCCCAGGCTTTGTCCCCTTTCTCTGGGACACTCTTTCTTTGTGGAACTTTCCTGTTGCTGCAGTGTCTCTTTTTCCAGCTCTCTCCTGCTGCATTCCACTCTCTCCCACAGACTGCTTTGCCCTTCCCACCTGCTCTTACCATTCTACCTCAAAATTATCTGCGTTTTGGTTACGTTTTTATATTGTTTCATGCTGAGCACTCTCACAGTTATAGCCCTTGAGTGATAATGATGCTCATGCACAGTACATATTTAGAGAATATTTGTTTAACCAGTGAATGGAATCTACATATGAGACGAGGATCAGTGCCTATTAGTTTTGTATTGCCAGGCAGGACTTCAGTGTGCAGTGATAATGACAGGCAAACCTGATATCAACTGATACATGTTACACACCAGGCCTTATTCCAAGTGCCTTTCCAGGATTAATTTATTATTTAGGGAGTTGTTGAGGTATAGGTGCTGTTATAGTCTCTGTTCAGAAGCAAGAAAATGGAGACACATGATTGGATGGCTAGTTCAATGACTTGTAAGTAGAGAGTTGAAGAACCAGAATGCCTCAACTGTATTTCTTTACACTTTTTATTTATTTATTTTTTGAGATGGGGTTTCGATTTGTAGTCCTGACTGTCCTGGAACTTGTTCTGTAAACCAGGCTGACCTCAAACTCACAGAAATCCACCTGCCTCTGCCTCCTGAATTCTGGGATTAAAGGTGTGTGCCACCACTACCTGGCTGTGTCCTTAACCACTCTATCAGCTCCTCTTTGCCTCCAGTTGGGAAGTCAGTAAACACTTTACCAATAACGTGAATAATTTATAAAAGACCATAGAGTCAGGCTGGGGAGGTTCTGAGTTTATTATGTATTTGCTATAGAAGTATGAGGACCCACCCAGCACCCACCTACCCAACCAACCACCCAAACACACAAACCAACAAAAAACAAGAGAAAACTAGATAAGAAGACATGTACCTGCAATCCCAGTACTGGGGAGGCAGAGAAGAGAGGATTCCTGGGGCTGGACAGCCAGCCCAGCAGAGGAAGCAAGCCTCAGGTTTAATGAGAGAATTTGTCTGAAAAAATAATATGGCGAGTGATTAGGGACGATGCCCAGTACTGATCCCTGGGCTCTGTATGCATGTATGCCTGCAAACACAAACCTGTGCACATGTGTCTGTATTGAGAAAAATAGCAAAAGAATGGAGGGTGCTCATCATGTTCCATTAATTTGAAGTAGGATAAGAATTAGAAGTCTAAATGACCTCAGGGAAGGGGGAGGGGATGTTTTCCCATCCTCAAAGTCCCATGTAAAAGGAGAGTTGGAATTTATCTATAGCTTTAGAATAGTTCCTTCCAGTAGGCAGGGAGGAGGGAAAAGGGGGGCATCCGTGGATTGAACAAAACATGATAAGTCGTGTGTTTCAAGGACCTCTTTAGATAGACCTGTAGGTGAAGGGAGGAGGAACAACATCATGGCTGCACCTTCTTGAGTCAAAACAGTAGAGGCTCATGTCTGTTGACTTCCGAAGATTTATTTTTAGGATGCTAACAGGCTGAGAGCTTTCTTCTTCTTCTTTTTGCTTAATTCTGTAGTAGATAATAATAATAATTAAAACTAATGGAGATAAAAACATTGTGACACTCCAGCTTCATATCTATTTGACATTGTAAATTAGAGTATTACTCACTCGGAAATTGCCTTGCTGTGTCTATTATTACCACGTTCTCACAAAGGTCTCACATGAATCACAATTGAACCTTTGCATTTCCCTTGAAGAACCCTTGGTTTTCCTGAGAAGGGAGCAGAGTTCATTAAGGAGGAATTATTTCAGAATACTACTGGGAAGCAAGGGGAGTCTTAGATCCAAAAGGCTTAACTAGGCTCATCTTGAATATGAGCTGAAGTCGGGTGTTTTTTGTTTTTTCTTTTATTCTCTTTTCCCTCTTCCTAGTGTTCACAGGAACCTAAAGTCTCAGGATCACTGGTTCTCTCTCTCTCTCTCTCTCTCTCTCTCTCTCTCTCTCTTTCTCTGCCTTTGTGTTGGTGTTTATGTGTATGAAGCTACTCACATGTAGCTACATACACATATATCTATATGTGTGTGTGTGTTGGGGGGGACACTGGACAACCTTACTTTTGCTCCTCAGAAATTATCCAAGCCTACCCCTCCATCATCCCAGGGCCTCTCACTGGCTTGGTACTCACTGATTAGTCTAAATTGGCCAGCAGAGTTCCAGTGATCTACCTGTCTCTGCCTCCCCACTGCTGGGGTTAAAAATGGATACTACGACTCCTGGCTCATTTAAGTGTGCTCTGGGGATTGAACTCAAGTCTTCACCTTGTAAGGCAAGTACTTCACTGATCTGTCCCCTTAGCTCTGTTTCCACTTTTAATACATGTTGATGTGAAGGTCAGAATGCAAAATAATGCTCATAAGCTAATGAATGAACTTAAATGACTAAGGAGTCAAGGCTAGGAAACCTGAAAAATTGATCATTGATGTAGGTGGGTCTTTTATCTATCTGTTGTTTCATTGGTTAATTAATAAAGAAAACTGCTTGGCCTGATAGGTCAGAACATAGGTGGGTGGAGTAGTCAGAACAGAATGCTGGGAAGGAGGGAAGTGAGGCAGATGCCATGGAGCCAGCTGCCAGGTCAGACATGCTGAATCTTTCCCGATAAGCCACTACCTTGTGGTGCTACACAGATTATTAAATATGGGTTAAAGCAAGAAGTGAGAATTAACCAATAAGAGGCTAGAGCTAATGGGCCAAGCAGTGTTTAAATGAATACAGTTTCCATGTAGTTATTTCCGGGACTAAGCTAACCATGCGGGAGCCAGGCAGGATGAAAAGCAGGCCTGCTTGCCCCATCACTACAGATCATGGGTATATACTGATTTTAATGGCAATCCAAAGTTCTCAGGCCAATTCCAAACCTTAAACTGGGGTCCTGGGGGCTTGGTAAGTTATAGTCCTTATTCCAGCTGTGAAGGGAGCAGCCCCAGGGATCCTTGAGAGGAAAGGTGTGGATCAGCTTAGGTCCTAGGAAAAGGTCTGTTGGCTCTGCAACCAGGCAGGTTCACTTCTGCTTCTCTCTGAATTAATTACTTTTAAAAAGGTCAGTTCTAGTAAGAAAGAAAAGGAGACATGGTGGTTCGTGAGTCGAGGCACGGGAGCTGTCAGACCTTCGAGGCCTGGGAAACAGCACAGTGTCACATGGCCATATTAAATTATTTAAAGCTGTCACAGCGCCAGTCCAGATCCAAAGGGAGGGGACATTAGACCCCCTGTGCCACCAGAGAAGTGTCAAAGCTTGTGTGACCATCTTTAGTCTGCCACAGGGAATTAACATCCTTCAGATCAATGTATGGATCAAAAAGAATTTGTGAGATCTGAGAAGGAAATATGGGTTTTAAGCAAAAACTCCCTTCCCATAAAGACTGAAGAAAGACATGCAGCAGAAACTATACGTGAGCTCCACTTACCAGCAGGAATACCCACGATCCTATTTCCATGGAAGGAGAGCTTACACTAGGGCTGGGGAGCCTGCTTATTTAAGGGAGAAAGTTTGTTTTTATTTTCTTCCTGGGTATTTTTTTTTTAAATTGATATTCTCCTTGGTGAACCTTTCCCATGAATCATGTTGATTTTTGTTGGGCGAGTTAATGAGGTGGAAAGGGGGCAGTCTGCCTCCCTCCCTGCTTCATGAGCTATGAAGGTTCCTATCCCAAATCTGTCATGACTCAGGACAAGGTAGAGGGACTGGGGACCTGCTCTATGGCCAGGGTGTGACACAGCGTGACCTTCACTTCCTTTAGGGATGGTAACACAGTTATTGTCCCAGGCACTGATGCTAGATTTAGGAAATGTTAGAGGGCACAGGGAATGTGGCCTGATCTCTCTCTCTCTCTCTCTCTCTCTCTCTCTCTCTCTCTCTCTCTCTCTCTGTGTGTGTGTGTGTGTGTGTGTGTGTGTGTGTGTGTGAGTGTAGGGAGAAAAAGAGGAGGAGGTCAAGTAAATATTAAATACGCTTGTCTATTTTGACTTCTAACCCATGTGCTGTATCATTGATAGGAAGGCGTGTTGACCTGCCAAGGTTCAGAGCAAAAAGACCCCTGCATGTGTTCGCGTTACTGATTCAAGATACCTGCTTCCTGCTGAGACAGGCATGTAGGCCACAGAGGACTCCATCCGCTTGCTTCTAAAGGCCTGAGAAAGTAGGAGTGAGACCATTGTCTTGTATTGGCTGATATGGTCTTGTCTGGGAGCAGAGAGAAGGCACTGCCTGGTGTTTCCTCCTAACCCACGGTTAACATTAGACCAGTGTGTGGATCAGGCCTTCAGAGCAGGCAAGAGCTAGTTCTGTGCACGTTCCGCTTAAATACGGAAATGATGGATTTCAACAGCTGCAGCCAAGCTAATGGCACAGGCAATGGAGTCAAAATCTGTGTGCGGAAATCTTGGCTCTGCTGCTTGCTAGCTGTGGAGACATCTCGACTGTGCCACGGAGGTAGGAAGAGCAAGCTCTCACAGCGTAGTGCCACGAGCGTGAAGTGCATATTGTGTGTAGTGAGATTCAGCAAGTGCTGCAGGCTGACTGCAGTTGGCAGCCTCGGAGTTTATGTCCTTGGGGCTGTTCCCTCTTCACAGGAAGCAGGAAGAGAGTTGGGTAAATGGCTTCTGCATGGATTTCACTTAACCTTTGGAGGACAATTTGAAAGCAGGCCGCTGCTCACACAGGTAGCAAGTGTTTCCAAAACCTACAGGACACCCGGGGAATGAACGAGGCATTCATGAGCAGGAGACTTTTCTCTGTGGTGTGTTTAGAGCTCCCATTTTGGAGCTGGTGGCCTTTGAGGTGCCCAGTTGTATTCAGACTCTCCTAGTAAATCAACTGGAGACGACATGGCGTGCATTGTGGAAGGTGATAGTTAGGTGTTTGTAATTTAGCTCTGGGGCAGGTGGCCTTGTGTTGTCAGGGAAGAAGAGGGTAAGAACAATGACAGACAGTAGCGAAACTGCAGCATCCTCATGCACATTCTTAAGTCCTGCGGGCCAATGGGGATGTACACACACACACACACACACACACACACGGGGGGGGGGAGAAAGACAGTCAGAGTCAGAGATAGAAGCAGAATCAGAGAGACAGAGAGAACAAAGACAACACACACACACACACACACACACAGAGAAACAGAGATAGGACACACAAAAGAGAGCCCCCAACGTCCCGGGGCTTAATGTGTGTCTCCTTTAGGACCATCGTCTGTGCTTGAGAGATGGAGACCATGCAGTGCTTGGATCTTAATGCAGATTACTATTCTATTAGGTTGGCAGCAGAGGCAGAATGCATGAGGCACAGCAAGTTCCAGGCTGCAAAAGTTTAGGTTGTTGGTCTGTTTAGTCATGATGAGATAACAGGCTCAGTGTGGTACTTGACAGGCCCAGTGACCCCCAAGAGTAAATCACAAAGGGTCCTCATTGGCTATATACAGGCACATCCCCTGGGAGTAAACCAAAACCAACTTGACCACTTACTGGAACTTTTCTATATGAATAATTCCCAGGGCCTGATTTCCTCCTTTCTGTCCCCATATCACATACATATGATTGTCATCTGTGTCTAGATTTTGATGGATACAGTGAGGGGGAAGTCATAATTTGTTTTGTAAAGGCATAGATGTAGCATGTATTTTGTATTTACTGCTAATTTAGACTTGTAAATATGTATTCTAAACCCAGTGAGTGTCAAGACCCTTATTAGGTGGCTGAGGAATTCTCACTTATTCAGCATGCTTTTAAGAGGTGTGTCCTCCTTGTCATAGTTGTCATAGTTGTCCTCCTCTTGATGTGAATGCATATATGTGCGAAGGTCCAAGGCCAACCCTAGGTGATCTTCAGTTGCCTTCCAGTTCTTGAAATTTGAGACAAGGTCTTTCATTGGCCCACAACTTCACCAAGAAGGCTCAACTAGCTGGCCAGCCAGCTCCAGTGATGGGCCTGCCTCGCTTCCCGTTTCAGCATAGCTCAGCCTGCAAGCATGTTTCACTATGCCTGTCTTTTTATAGGAGAGATCAAACTCTGATCCTTACGCTTTTGAAGCTTAGCATCTCAGCCTCAAGAGCTTCCTTCTTCCTCACCATCCCTATCTTTCCTTGAGACTCTTGGTTAACAGGAACAAAGGGAAGCCTTAAGTGGAAAAAGCTTGACTCATAATAGTTCCCTGAAAGCCATAGAGGCTTTTGAAGAACGCCTCAGGTGATTCTGCTCCTCCGTGCAGCTTTCCGCTTATATAGGAAATCTCTCTGTGGCTGTTCTCCACTTCCATGGTGGCTCTGAGGAGGATCTGTCACCCCACGCCCCCAGCCCAATGCCTTGTATTTACTGTAGCTGATGGTTGGTGAACTTTGGTGCTTCTTCTCACCTCCTGTAGTCTCTCTCTTGAGACTTCCCCCTCTGACGGTTCTTCAAAGACCCGAACCACCTTTGCAACAGACTTCTGTAGTGAGAATCGGTGAATTTCAAAGCCAGCTCAGCTGCAGGATAAATGGAGGTGGGGGAGCAGAACTACTGGTTACACATCATGGACTCATGGGTCAGACAAGAGTCAAGGGAACGTTCTCCATGTGAAAACGTTGCCAAGCCTGCCCGGGGGGTTAATGAACTTGCAGAGCTGCCTGCTTTTCCAGGACCTGCACGTGGGAAGGAAGCATTTCCATTGAGCCGTGTTGTACATGCTTAGGTACCTGTTTCCCCACTACAAAACTGTAGCCTTTGCTCCCACTTCCTCACTAATTCCGTTTGTATGTTAAGGATGGCTCCCTGTGTTCCTGAGAGTCTTGCCATCTCCAAAGAGACTACGTGTTTAGCCTCCACTCAGGCCTCTCCTTGAACTGGAGCTCGGTGCCTGCCCCATCCTTCTCTCCTGTCACTTGAAACAGTTTTGTTGTGTTTTTGAAGCAGGGATTCCTGTATCTCAGGTTTGAATTTGTACTGCGGTGCTTAGGATGCTCTTGGACTTCCATTCGTCCTTTCTGTACCTCTGAGTATTGTGATGACAAAGATTTGCTGCAGTGCCTAGTTTATACAGTGCCAGGGATTGAAGTCAGGGCCTTGTCTACTCTGCCCACTGATAGATCCCCAACCCCTCTTGTCTTTCTTATGGCATTATTTTTTCCACAGGGCTTAATTGCGGCCTGCATCTTCTACATTTATTTCTTTGCTCCGTGTTTCCCTCTGCTAACAGCTGTGCTCTGTAAGAACGCAGTCTATTTACTGTAAGATGGAGTATAGCTACATTTCCCAGGCTGGTTTTGAACTCTCAGGCACAATGATACTCTGGCCTCAGGTCTTAGAAATGCTGGGATTCCAGGCCTGTGCCGCTTGTGCCAGGCTGTGGCCAAGGCTTTGTTTGTTTGTTTATACTGCTGGAACCATGTCATCTAAAGTAGAGGTTGGCAGACTACGGCCCAAAGACAAGATCTGATGGGTGACTTTTTCTCATCTTACCTGAGAATGAAGTATGAGAATTTCCGCCTCTTTTTTTGGGGGGGGGGGTAGCAGGGGGATACAATTTTATTATATACAGGCATTTTGTGCTTCACCAGAAATCCAATCTGATAGATCTCCACTCAGGCTTTGAATATAATTCATAATTCATCACCCCACCCCCTAAATACACATAAGAACCTTAAAAATCTACAAATGGATGAAGAAAGTCAATACATAGTTTTTTTTAAAAAAAATCAAAGATTCATACTTGAATTATGTTTTGATAATTCACAAAGAAAACACATATTAAAATATTAAAATAAAGAGGTTGAAAAAACTCCTCTGAAATCCAGCTGGGACACAGCTCAGCTGGTAGAGTGCTTGCCTCGTACGCATTAAGGTCCTGGGTTTGGTCCCCAATACCATGTAAGCCATGGAGTCACACGCCTGAGGTCCCAGCACATGGGAGGTCGAAGTGGAGGCTAAAAGATCAGATGTTCAAACCCTTCTCGGGCATATGGGGAGTGTGAGGCCTGCTTCCACTAGAAATCCTGTTTAAAAAAAAATTCTCAAAGTAAAAACGTGATAAAAACTACACGAGCCATGAAATGCCAAATATTTCACCTCTTGGCTCCTTAAGTTAACCATCTGCCCGTACTCGACCTGGAACAGTGGCTGGCCATCAGTCAGGGCCTTTCCATGAGTTAATGCTCCTTGGGCCACTCCGTTTTAGATTCTATAAGGGTTATTTTTCATTTCTTAGGTCCTTGCTCTAACCTAGAATAATGTCCTGTAAACATTTGGTGTTCAATAAACTTTCTTGAGTAAGGCCCCCAAACCATAAAAATCCATTCTCGACACTGAACACAGTAGTGGTAAAGTATCTTCTCATTGTCGAGATCGCAGCACTTAACCTGTCCATGCTCACGGAGGCACCTAGGGCCATCACTTCACAAAACGAGGCAGGAGGAGGAAGTGCAGGAGATCTAGAGGGCAACGTGGTGGCTCTGGATAAGAGAGCTTTATTGCCTCTCTAAAATTTCCTAAGAGGATGAATATCTATTTCTCTACCACAGAAATATGGTAATTGTGTGTAGTAATAGACATTAAGTTTCTTAGTCATTCCACAATGTGTAATTATGGGAAAGCATCAGGTGACAGACCGTAAGTATATACAATTTCTTTCTGCAAGTTAGAAAACAATTCAAAGGGGGCAGAGAGACGGTTCAGTAAGGGATCTGAGTTTCATCCCCAGCACCCATGTAAAAAAGCCAGTTATAGCGGCGGGCATCTGTAATCACAGCCCTACATCCCCAGCGCCCACATAAAAAAGCCAGTAGCTACAGCAGCAGGAATCTGTAATTGCAGCCCTAGGGACTTAGAGGCAGGAGGATGCCAGGGTCTGACGGGCCAGCCAACCTACATGAATGAGTGGCCTCCAGTTTAGTAATAGACCCTGTGTCAGACAGCATGGTGAGTGATTGAGAAAAACACCTGACCTTAACATCTTGGATCCATATATAGGTGTGTACATCCATGCACACATGCATGCATGAATGCATACATACATATGTGCTCCCCCTCAATGATAAAACCCCAAGTGGAATCTGAATCCACCACAAATAAAGTAAGAGATGGTTACTCTATAAAAGATCACTGTACTTGTTACTTACTATGTCTGAGACCAAAACGTCTGACATTAATCAGTCTAAGCAAGGGAGAAATTCCTTATCCAGCCTCAGGTTCTGAGTCATCAATGACAGAACAGCTCATGCATGGTGGCCAGAAAGTAGAGCAAAACACGAAGGAGCCAGGGTAAGATACAGCCCCACAGAGACATCCCCAGTGACCTACTTCCTGCCACATGGCCCCTCCTCCTAAATTTCCCCACAACTCAATAATGCCATCATATTATGAATTGTTCAGGGTTTAAGCATTTCATTAGGTTACAGCCCCCATGAGCTGATCGTTTCTGGAAATACATGTTCAGAGGTCTGTGTTACTAATTTCCCAGGGGTTTCTCAATCAAAATTAATCATTTTAAGCATTGCTGATTCATCTTTTGGTGGCAATTCAAAAGTTCAGAAGAAATAAACTGGGCCTCGGGTACAGCACATTTGGTAGGCTGTCACAGGCACGAAGCCTTGGGTTTGACCTCTAGCACCAACTAAAACTGGATTTGGTGGTGAATGCGCACTATCCCAGCACTTATGCGGTGGAAGCAGGAGGCTCAAAAGTTCAAGATTCTTCTTGATTGTGTTGTGAGGGCCAGCTTGAGATACACAAGACCTCATCTTACAAACAACGAACATAATTAGTAGTGTGGACATGAATAGTGTTTATTGATTTTTGCCTCAACTCTACAGAATATATAGTGTACCTTGCAAAATTTTGTTTTTAAGATGGTGTCTTAGTGCCCTTGAAGTTTAAATCTCTTTGAGGTATTTGTGTGAAAAGTGCAGACTTTCTGACTTTCTAGCTCATACTCATTTGGTCAGAGTTGCCACAGGGAGACCCCAGGAGTTCATGTTTTTTGAAGTTCCACCTGATATTGCAATATCTCCTGAGATGGAGAAATCACTGCTCTGAATTCACTTACTGACTGAGAAAAAGGAAGTAAGGGGAAAACTGACTATATCTGTGCAGTGTGGGACACTGTGTGTGATGTCACCGTTGACACATTCTAGTCTAGTGTTTCTCTATCACCCATGTCACTTCAACCACACCCTAAAATATCCAATCAGGAGTAGTTCTCAGACTACCCATTCCTAACAGGCTGCTGGGTGAATCTGATAGGTGCTTTTTTGAGACCTCCTTCAGCACAAAAGGGATTGAAACAGGAATTTACCTATTGCCCAAAGGATCAGATAGTAGAATTTTTGGCTTTGTGGGCCGCTCAGCCTCTAAAGTTATGCTTTAACTCTATCATAGTGGTGAGAAAGCAGCCATAGCTAATACGTACATGAATGGATAAATAGGTGTTCCAATAAAACTTTATAAAAACAGACATCCAGCTAGATTTAGCCAGACATCTTTTTTGTTGTTGTTATTGTTGGTTATAATTTGCTGATTCCTGGAGGTTATGTGACCACGGTGAATGTCATCACTGTTCTTCAGGTACTCAGCACTTTCCATGTGACAGGTGGCTTGCTTTATTTCTATGTTTGTTTGTGTTCTTGTGTAATACCCAAGACTGAAGATCTAGATGGCTGAAGACCTCCTAAGAGACACACACTCTGGTGGCAGAGTCAGGAACGTTGACCTCGGACCTGCAATTGTAGTGTTTTCTTTTTCACACAAGGCAGGCTATATGGTAACAGAGTTGACTGTTAACTTGACAGGATCCAGAATTATCCTGGAGACATATCTCTGGGAATGCCTGTGAGGGATATTTCTAATTTAGATGAATTAAGGTGGAATACCAACTCTGTGTGGGTCCATTCCATGGCCAGGGGTCCTGGAGTGCTTACGAAACAGAAAGTCAGCTGAACGTGAACATTCATTTCTCTCTGCTTACTGTTGGTGCATTTGACCAGCAGAGCTTCTGCTCATATTTCCCTGATGTCATTGCCTGCTGCCGTTTCCTCCCCACCATGATGGACTGTATGCCCTTGAACTATGAGCTAGAATAAATGTTCGCTTCCTTAAGTTGCTTTCATCAGGTATTTTGTTACAGTATTGGTCTTTCTTTGGGCATAGCCTTGCTTTGGAATGGTCAATAGGCTAGAGCCTCCAGAGAATTTTGCTTAGTCCTCTCTACACTGCCTGGAGAGTTCCTGGAATGTAGGTGCTTAGTAAAATTTTAAAAAATTTGGTGGTAGAAGCTTGAGCATAGGTGTCATGCATGAATAAATAATTATTGAACGAATGGTTAGTTCATGGTTACTTATGTACAATGGGCATTTCATGGTATTTCATTTTTGATGCCAGTGATTTTATATGACAAGATTCGAGAAGCAAAGCATACAATCAACAAGACATGATATGGGAAAGTCATTTGTCAATCTGTTGTTTCATTGGTTAATCAATAAAGAAAACTGCTTTGTCTGATAGGTCAGAAAATTAGGTAGATGGAGTAAACAGAACAGAATGCTGGGAGGAAGTGAGGCAATTGCCATGCTTCTCCTCTCTGAGCCAGATGCGATGAAGCTCCAGCCCAAGATGAACATACGCTAGAATCTACCCGGTAAGCCACCACTTTGTAGTGCCACACAGATTATTAGATATGGGTTAATCAAGATGTGAGAGTTAGCCAGTAAGAGGCTAGAGCTAATGGGCCAAGTAGTGTTTAAAAGAATACAGTTTGTGTGTTGTTATTTGGGGCATAAGCTAGCCAGGTGGCTGGGAGCTGGGTGGTGGAACACAACCCGCTGCTCCTTCAACAAAGACATCCAGTTATACAAAGTCTTGAACCCAGGCTTCTCTACACACAAGCTTCTCCAAACTCAGCAGTTTATTGACATGTTTGAGAAGCCCATTTGCAGGGATCCAAATGTTTGACTCAAAGGATTCCTTCCTAGTTACTTTGAGCCTTCCCAGAATTGAAAATTGTCATGGTTTGCCAAACTATCCTGGTGGTTCGTGGAATAGGGACAGTGCCATCCTGGTGGTCCGTGGAATAGGGACAATGCCTATAGAGAGCACCCATGACACAACCCCTGCAGTGTAATGGAGAAATATTCCTAAACACAATTATCAGTCAATTTGCATTCTATTAACCACAGGAAATGAGTGGTTAGTTATGTGTGTGTGTGTGTGTGTGTGTGTATGTATGCATGTGTGCCCTTCTTTTTTCTCTGTAGCTTCTTATTTAGAACATCTGATGCAGATTATAAAAGGCAATCCTCAGAATTCTTGGTAAAACTACCTCACGATGAGATAAAGTGAGCTGTGATTTGGATGGACATCTTCTGATACCAAGTGAAAGGTCAATTCAGTGGCTGTGTTGAAAGCATCACAACTAATTCTGAATAGAGGTCGGGATGGCAGGCCTGAAGTGAAATTTCCTGAGGAGCCGATATTGCAGGATGGTGGAGCTTGCTTTGACCCAGATGATGCTCAGAGGCAGCAGCTGCAGCAACAGGTAACCTGAGCAGTCAGGTAGATTTCTTTAGCATTTCTAAGCACTCTTGCCCCCTAGTGACATAATTATATCACAAGCTGCTTATCTTGGTACCCAGGTGAGACTGTTACATGGTGTCTGTGCTTTGTAGTGACTTCACATCACACTGTTTTTCTGTTCTAGTGAAGCAGCTAACTTGCCCAGTCTATCTCAAGTGGAGATAATGTAACTACACAGTTCTGAGGTTTATATTTTCATTATTATTCATCATGCTTCTTAGAAGTCTGCCAGAGTGAAGAGAAGCATTTATTTTTATGGTTTATTTGTACCTCATCTATCTACCCATTCAACAAAGAGTCAAATACTGGCTGTATATCAGGCACTGTTCTCAGTGGAGAGAGAGTGAATAGACACAAAAAGGAACTTCAGGTAGAGTAAGAAGAAAAACAACCAAACCAAGGCTTGGAGGTCTAGGATGGGTTTGGAAAAGCAGTCTTTTCAAATAAGCTCACCAAGGAAGGCCTTGCCAAGCAGAGGTCATTTGTATGAAGTTCTGAGGATGCCAGAAGATGAATTCCAGATGGTAGCCTCTTCAGACTCTAGGGAGAAGGGAAGAAAAGAGGTGATAAGGGGGAATGTGAAGGTTAAGGGTGCCGACGCTACATCCCACCCCAAGGTATTTTGCCTTCTCCAGTGGGTGGCAAGAGACTGGCTTGGGGAGAGTTAGCAGGGAGAGCAACAGGATGGCTTGGACAGGGAAGTAGCAATAGATGAAGTAAGAGCTGAACAGTGTTGTGGGGATTGAGTTGGTAGTAGTTTTGTTTGACAGATGGAAGTAGACTGTAAGAGAAAGAAGGGGTGTAAGTAATCTTGTTTGAGCATCCATAAAAGAAAGGACTGTTGTGTCTGAAATAGGGAGGTATATGGGAGAAAATCTCCTCTCCTCTCTTCTCCTCTCTTCATCCCTCCCCTCCCCTCCCCTCCGCTCCTCTCCTTTCCTCTGCTCTCATCTCATCTCCACTCCCCTCCTTTCTCCCCCTTTTCGTTTTCCCCCTCTGATGTAGGATTCCCCTCTGTATGCTGTGACTAACATTGGTTAATAATAAAACTATCTTGGGCCTGTGCAGGGACTTAGAGGTAAGCAGGGAAAAATAAACTGAATGCTGGGAGAAAGAAGGAGTAGTTAAGGAGAAGCCATCGAGCTTCCACTGGAGACAGACATGCTGAAACTTTGCTGGTAGGCCACGACCTTGTGATGATACACTTATTAATGGAGATAGGTTAAATTAATATGTAAGGGTTAGCAAATAAGAGGCTAGAGCTAACGGGCCAAGCAGTGATTTAAATAATATGGTTTCTGTGTGATTATCTCAGGTCTGAGCTACTGAGCAGCCAGGAACCAACAAGTGGCCTTCCTACAACATCCCTCCCCCTTTCTCTCCTCTTTATATGTGTGTTTTGAGAATAGAAGTGGAAACTCGGGCTTTGATTTTGGGGTGTAATGCATTGGGATGCCTATTAGCTAACCCAAATGGACATGTCAGGAAGGATATGTGGACAAAGACCAGGCTGAGAATAATGATAACAGTACTATCCATCAGTTCTGTACACTTTCTGTTGGGGTTGTGTGAGCACAATAAATAAAACCTCCTTTTACTGGTGACTGAATTTAAAGCCAGTGGATAAAAACACAGCCATTCAGGCAGAAAACTGAAGTTACTGTCCATGTTGTTAACAGCTATTAGATAATGTGGCTTTGCGTCTTTGGCAAGGGGGACTTGATTTAGTTGGGCATCCTATCAGGTGCAGCTGGGAGGATATTCCTTAGGTGTCCTAAACAGTGGTGGAATTGGATGGATCTTAGGCAGGCAGATCTTGAGAGCTTTCTAGAGGCTAAGTGTCCAGGGTTTAGTTTCCTCTTTCTAAACATACCTCCCAGTCATCTATATATCATTCTCCCAGTCAGGGAGGGGCCATTGAGGCCCATGGGTGAACATTAACTCCAGCTAACAGAGTATGAATTTTAGGCCGCCCCCTAGTCCTCTTCTGAGTGTTCAATGCTTTACACTAATTCTTTAATTTAACTTTCGTATTTTATTACCACTTCATGGTCATGGCAGTGACATTTACAAGGCCAATTTTTTCAAGATCATATAGCACAGTCTGCACTAGAAACTTGCTTCATGTTTTCCTCTTGTTTTATAAGCTAAGAACTGCCAAAGGATGCTATTTATTTATTTATCACCATAAACAGGTATGTGTATGTGTGTGTGTTTGTACTTTTTAAAATGGTTATTACCAGCTAAAGGAAACAATAGGATTAAAGAAAATAGTTTCTCCTTTTAAATTAATAATTTCCTACTATTTAAATAAAAAAGCTGTATTTATTTTATTAGACATTAGCCTATGGCCTTTCCTCCATATCCCTGCAAAATAGGAAAGAAAGATGTATTTCGGTTCACAAATTCGTCTCAAGGTGGTTTGGTTCCATGGGCTTGGGTAGAGCTGTCTTTGGTCTATGGATGAACAGACTTCTTTCTTTAGAAAAGGAAACCTTTAGAAAGTATATATATATATATATACATATAGAAATCATTGGTCTCATGTCTGGTTGTTCCAATGGTAATACTGAAACAGAGGTGAAAGAAATGCTTTAGTCTGTTGATTGCTAAGGAAAACAAGTTGAGAGGCCAAAGGACAAGGAAAGGTTAATACATATGAAAAGTCACAGCTGCACTGGGCATGTGAGGTAGGTGCTGATAGAGTCTGGTTGGAGAGAGGAATGATTCTGCTTCTGCCCATACTGGCTGTATGACCATGAACTCTGAGGTCAAAGCCTACAAATTCTCCCTCATGTGTGAACTTTCATATATTAAAACCTCAGGAGTCAGTCAGGTACAAATGGCGGGAAGTGTGGTCCCATTTGGTCTCAGGCAATGCTAGGATATCCTTGAGTGTTCTATGGATTTTCCCCACAATGGCCTGGCTTGTAGGGTATGCCAAAGGTATGGCTTATCCTCCAGGATCAGAGGAACTTGTTGAGTTGCTGGGAACCATAATCAGGGCCATTATCAGTCTTTACGGCCCATGGCACCCCCATGACCGGCATGGCCCATTCAAGGACCTTAATAACATGGGAGGCCTTTTCCCCTGAGAGGACCACAGCATACATGGAGGAGCAGGTATCTATCATGACATGAACATAGTGGAGACTACCAAATGGGGGAGGGCGGTGAGTGACATTCATTTGCCAGATTGCATTGGGCAGTAACCCTTGGGGGTTCATGCCCCTTAAAGAGGGGACCTAGAGGCACCTGAGGAGCATGGGGAACTCAGGATCTAACTGTTTACACTGAGAACTGGCAAGTTCTGGGAGGAGCTTATGTAGGCTCTGGGGGTGGAAGAACAGGAATTGTTGGTAAAGTGCTCTTGGTTGTTCAAGGAGGTTAAGGTTAATGTTATAATCAAAGTGTCAATTTAAGCATTGCCTTTGGTCAGGATGCCTGGGAGTCCAGTGTGTGACTGGATGTGAGAAAGATACCAGGGTAGGCTCTGTGTATCTTTTATGGACAACATGGTCACATATAATGTGTTTATTCATTCTTTTATCTTTTTTTTTCTATTTTTTGAGAGAGGGTTTCTCTGTAGCTTTGGAGCCTGTCCTGGAAATTGCTTTGTAGACAAGGCTGGCTTTGAGCTCATAGAGATCCACTTGCCTCTGCCTCCCTGAGTGCTGAGATTAAAGGCTTGCCTTTGGGAAAAGGACAGAGTATGAATGGCCTGGACCACATACTGTCTGTCAGAGAAAACATTAATATACTCAGACTAACATTCCATGAGGACCTTCAGGGTACCTAGCAGTTCTTCCAGTTGTACAGACAAGGGTTGGGCAATATGTGGGTCACATATTTCACTCCCAGATACTGAATTAAGTCCCAGAACCTATTTTTGTTGGCATCTAAGACTGACAGGGTATTTTCAGAATAGGAGAAGATGGAGGAGCCCTGTGGGGCCTGACTGCCAAGGGGAGTAGAGACAGTGAGGAAAGTCTTTTATCTTGGGGTAGGTGGTTATCCAGCATCCCAGGGAAGCCCATGATCATTGCTTGGAAGCTGATAGTCTATCAATAAAGGCTCAGAATGCCACAGGGAAAAGGGAAGGATAATTTTGTTTGGCTTCCAACCATAAGTCCTTTGGACCAGCATCCATGCCTTAAGGGTGAGGCAGAGGACATTTCACATTTTGAAGTATTTTTTTTTGTAGATCTGAGAATGCTTTGTGTATCCATATTAATGGGCCTGATTACCATAAGACTCTCAAATTACCTGTGGTAATCCAAAGTATGATTGCCAGGAGAGGCCTGTGAGGCTTATGTCTATCTAAGGAGGTAACAGTTAGGGGGAGACCACCCTACAAAGGAGGTCTTTGTCTTCTTGTGTGAGCCTGATCTTTGCTGCAGGGCCGATAGGGCCCTTAAGGAGAGAAAACAAGGAATGCATCTCTTGCTCCAGAATTGGCGAAAATGGCCTAAACTTATTAGTAGAGCTGCAGAGTTGTTGAAGTTCTGCCAAGGTATATTGGTCCTTGGATGTCAGGCTGAAAGACAAAGGACCTAATTATTGAGCTATGGAGAATCTAGAAAAGCCTAGGGAGAAAAAGACTGGAACTTTTCAGGGGCCGCCTGGGGGTTGAGGGCCATCAAACCTTCTAAGAGGGTCAAGGAGACCCTTCTTAGATATTGAGTGTGAAGGTGTACCAGGAGGATGCCATCCATGTAATGGTCCAGAAGGACATCCCTAAGAACATTGTGAAATGCCTGGGAAACAGAGCTGGCAGATAGTAGGACAAATTTTAATTCCTTGGGGCAAGATCATCCATTGGTATCTTTGGCTGGGTCGCTGCATGGTAGGCTCCCAGACTGTGAAGAGAAGGCAAAGTGGCATTTATCTGCTGGTGCCAATGGGATCTGAAAAAACAAAAAACAGTCCTTGATGTGTAAGATAAAGATATGGTGAGAAAGGGGATGGCACTGGGATGGGGCAGGCCGGGTTGTATGGTACCTATTTTTTCATTTGTTCATTAACAGCTTGCAGGTCCTAGAGTAACCAGTAATGGATGGACCTCTTGTAGATGACAAATATGGGGGTATTGTGTCTGTTGGTGGAAGGTTCTAGGTGTCCTAGTCTGAGTTGTTCATTGACTAGTTATTTTAAGGCTGTTAATTTGGGTTTTATTATAGGCCACTGCTCTATTCAGATGTCATTATCAGAGAGTCGAGACAGGGCATTAGGGTTAGGGACTCAATCCCTGAGGGCTTGTGGTGGGCATAAACCTTTAAAGTTGGGGGTGTGCCTCTGGGTGATCAGTGGGGGAGGGGAACCCTGAAAAGCCCAGTTTATTATGGATCATGATATCATCAAAGAATGCCCTATGGTCTGTGGTCAAAGCCACGCTCATGTCTTCTAGAATATCTCTACCCCAAAGATTATGATGTGCCTTGGGTCCTATGTGAGAGAAGGAACCCCAATTATCATCTAGGTCCTTCCAGTTGACAAATTGGGCAGTATTCTATAAGTCTTGCTGGCTGCCCACTCCACTTATGTAGGGGCCAGGCCAAAACTTCCAATGGAGGAAGGGAATGGCCTCGATCCGTGAGGATGGTGACATCCACATCCATGTTTATCAGTCCTTTAACTGGTTTTTCATCTAGGTAAACAGTCATCATGAGGGGAATGAGGAAATAAGAGCAGGGTTCAGAAAATTTTTGAATTGGAAGGTCTCCTTCTAACTGGTAAGGCTAGAGGACCTCCAACAGGAGTTTAAAGGAGTAGGGGAGTCAATGAGTAGAGTAGGCATTAAAGAGGGGGTGGCAGGATGGGTAATAACCCCCAAGTTCACCTTGCACTTCCTAGCAAGGAAAAGAATTCTCACCCATAAGTTTGGTTCCCACATGTTCTCTGAGGAGATCAATGCTGCCAGAATTGCTGACTAACTCCAGAAGTCCCTCAGTTCGGTAGACCTAACTTTCAGGTTGCTGGTTACAAGGAGTGACTTAAGGGTCCTTATCTGGGCCTCCTTATGGTGGGATGCTAGGCTTCCTGTAGGTTTAGACAAAGATAAACACAGATGGACAAAAAGGACAAAAGTGTTCAGACCCAAGAGTCTTGTGCTTAGTCGGGGATTAATTCTGCAGTTTGTTAGCCATGGCTGTATGCCTATATGGTGTCTCTGAACTAAGAGCAACTATCAGGAACTGTTCTATGTTCCACCTTCTGGGAGGTGGCATGGGCAAATCAAAAACAAGATGTGTGCCTCCCTAACTGATGTACAGACAGATGAAGAAAGAGAAGAGGGCCTTCTCTTGCTTACCTAAAGGAGGGGGTGAAGGCCATGAAACGTGTAGGAGCCAACCTTACCAAATAATCTATAGGAAGGGAGTTCTGGACCAATTGCTAGGGTGTCAGCAGTGAAACTAAAGCAAAATTTAAAAATACACCCTGAAGTCAGGCAATGGTGGCATACACCTTTAATCCCAGCACTCAGAAGGCAAAGATAGGTGGGCCTCTGTAAGTTCAAGGCCAGCCTGATCTACAGAGCAAGTTCTAGGACAGCCTGGAACTTGAGAAACCCTGTATCAAAACAAAACAAAAACAAGACAAAAATATGCCCTGATCTAAGAGGAATTGAAGCCCATGCCATCATGGGAGCCCCACATTGGACGGCCAGGTGTTACAAGGGATGAGTCCAAGTGGGTAGTCTCCTGTGGGATGGGGCAAGAATGGCCCAGACTCAGGGAGCCAGGTAAAACGCAAAAGCCAACTCCTTCATTGAGGGTATGGGCAGGCCTCTTATACCCTCTCCTGGGACTCAGGGGTGGTGCTAATCTGCAATGCTGTGTTGTATCTCTCTCATTGGCCCAGGTCTCATGATGTCATCTGTCTCCAGGCTTCACAGCAGATTTCGGTTGGCTCATAGGGAAGTTATTAATGCTCATGCTCTACTAACCACTAGCTGGCTCTTAGCCCCGCCTCTTACAGAAGACAAACTGGGTTAGAGACCTGTCTGGGTTAGCGTTCTGCTGTGAAGGGACACCATGACCATGGGAATGCTTATGAAAGAAAGCATTTAATTGAGGACTTGAGTGCAAGTTCAGAGGTTTAATCCACTATCATCATGGCAAGAAGCATGGTGGCACATAGGCAGACATGGTGCTGGAGAAGTAGACCAGAGTTCTACATCTGGGTCCCTTGACTAAGCGAGAGACTCCTGGCTTGGCATGTGCCACACCTCCTAATTTTTCAAATAGTGATACTCCCTGGTGACAAAACATTCAAATCTATGAGACAGGGTGGGGGGCACAATCTCATTTAAATCACCACGAGATACCTTCTCAAAAAAAATGCTTGATGTGGAGGCACGCGCCTGAATCCCAGCACTCAGAAGGCAAAAGCAGTAGGATATGGATTTGTGAGTTGAATACCAGACTGTCCTATTTAGCAAGTTATAGGCCAGGCGAGGTGCACAGTGAGATCTTGTCTCAAAAATAAAATAGAAAGAGGTGGTGTTTGTAATGTATAATTCTTCAGGCTTACATAGGCCATGATGTATTAGTTGAGAATAGGAAAGGATTATTGTGATTCATTTGGGAAACCCAAACCTTTCTTAGGAATTTACTGAGTTTATTTGGGTCTCACAGTTATTTGTAAAATCACTTACCCATAGAGAACAGCTAACAATGAAGAAAAGTGATAAAAATCAAAACAAAAAGCAACTGTGGAGTAGGCTATGAAGATAAATGTAAAATTAATTCTACCATAGCAAAGTTCCAAAATAAAGAGGAAAGTGATATAAGAATTTTATCAAAGTTGCCTCTTGGGGGTTTTTATTAATATTATTTATTATTTTAGATAGAGTCTCATGTAGTCCAATCTGTTCTCAAGCTTATTCTGTAGCCAAGGCTGGTTTTGAACTTGTCATATCCCATCTCCCAAGTTCTGGGGCTATAGGCCTGTGCCATCCTGCCTGTCCTTGTAGGTCATTTTTAATAACTAACAATGGTTTGGAAACTCGTACTGAATAACACGAGTAAATGGTTGAAGGAACTGACTATTATCAGCAGTGTGCTTCAATCAGAGTTTATGACAGTTTGTTGAATTGGGTATCATAAGGTTCCTTTGGCACACATTTCAGGCTTAAATGTGGCTCATTGTTTTGTACACAGCAGGCCTTCAAATACTTTTTATTTAGACTCAGCAACATTTTATATTATGTTGATTGTTTGAATTGTTAAAAATAATACCAGTATTGGTTTTCTTTAGGTGATTCAGAAAGCAAGTTAGAGCACTGGTTGCTATGCAATCTGCCCCCTCCCACTACATGGAGACCAGAAGCCTGATACATCTTTGTATTGTTACCATGGGCTCTCTAGGATTGCAAAATTAGGCTGAGGTTTTCTGCAGGTATGTCCCACCCTAGAATTATTGACAAAGTTTTCACAAATATCTTTTTAAGTGATGGATTTGACAGCATTGTCTTTTAATGGAAGACAGAGAACTGTTAAGTTTGTACTCTGGCTTAAATGTGTCGATATTTTCCCATTTTTCTCTTGACTAGAAAGTTACTATGGGTAAAACACTCGAAGGAAGTTTGGTCACTGGAGAATGCTTCTTCTTGGCTGCAGTCTTTGTATCAAGGTGGAAATTTAAGGTGACAGTGGGGCTTGCTGTTTTGAGGGGCTCCCCAAATCCATGGTGTACATCATTCTGGTCCTGTTTTCTTCAAAGAAAGAAGATAAAAGAGGGGGAAGGGTGTTTGGGTGTCTCCTGGCCCCCCCATCTTCAACCATCACCTCTTGCTTTGGGGCTGTGTCTGTCTGTTCCTAGCATTTGCTTTGCTAGCTCCATGTTCCTGCTCACATTAACAGCACAGTGTGTTTTGGTCATAGCTCAAAAGGTATTGATTTTGGGCCATGTTTTTCAGCATCACTGAATGTATGGATGACATTATTATGGAATTTTAAAACGATTTTAAATTGTGGGTATTGACCTTTAAAACAACAGTAGTGAGGAAAATTATTTACAGAATCCATTTCCACAGTCTAACAAAGTGCACGACTCTAAATTGGCGCCGTTAAATGGAGTAGGATAGAAGAATTTGTTATTCCCAGGGCTCACCAGCTTTGAAATGGAATCCATCACCCCACCCCTACCATAAGGTGAAGTTTTTACATTGTTTAGAATTTTATATGTATAGAAAGACTAATAATATATTATTTACTTATTAGAGAAAAATTGTGTATAATTATAGTGTACAGTGGGTATTTTGCTATATACATCCATCATGGAATGACTACACTGAGCTATTTAACATACACATTATTTTACATAATTACCATTATTTTATTATTGCGGAGAGCATTTAACATCTCTCTGAGGAATTTCAAGGATAATTATGTGATTAGCTGTAGTCATTGCTGGCTGCGGTAGATTGCCTGAATGTGTTATAGTTGAGCTGAAATTGTATGTTCTTGACCAGTTTCTCCTCAGTCCCTCCCAGCCTCTGGTAAACTCTATGGTTGCTGTCTCTATAACCTCAACTGTTTTTGATTCAATGTATTAATGAGGTCACTCAGTATTTGACTTATACACCTGGCATATGTCACTTAGCACAGTGACTGTCAACCTTGTTAATGCTGTGATCCCCTAATACAGTTCCTTATGTTGGGGTGACCCCTACGCATAAAATTATTTTTGTTGTTACTTAATAGCTGTAATTTTGCTACTGTTATGAATCATAGTGTACATATCTGACATACAGATGGTCTTAGGCAACTCCTGTGAAAGGGTCATTTGTCCCCCCCTTCCAAGTTGTCATTACCCACAGGTTGAGAATCACTGACTTAGCATGATAACTCTTAGATTTATCCATGCAATTATATAATGACAGAAATTCCCTTTTGAAGGCCAAATCACATTCTATTGCATATTTTTGGGACTAGCCTCTTTTCATCCTTAGGTTGGTTCTTTGTGTTGAAAATTATGAATGATGTTGCAAGGAACAAAGGGTTATCTCTTTTTCCTCCTTTATTTTTATTTTGTAAGTATAGGTGTTCTGATTTCATGTATGCCTATGTGCACCACATGTGTGCAGTCCCCATGGCAGCCTTAAGGGGGGGGGGCATCAGATCCTGCCAGACTGGAGTTACAGTTGTGAGCCATCATGTGGTTGTTGGGAATTGAACTCAAGTCCTCTGGAAGAGCAGCCAGTGTTCTTAACCACTGATCACTCCAGCCTCAGGAATGTGTCTTTGAGAGAGATTTCACTTTCTTGGGTTATGTATGCAGGGCTAGGATTTTTGAATCTGACGGTCCTATTTTTAATTTCTCTAATGAGCGTCTGTAGTTTTCCATAGCAGCTATACTAATTCACATCTCACCATGCATTTTCCAGTGGTCCCTCTCCCCAGCCGCATTGCCAGGACATAGTATCCCTCATCTTCCCCGTAGTGCTAGTCTAATAGGTTTCCAGCATCATCTCATTTGGGATTTTACTTTTCATTTCTCTGGTGACTACTAATGCTGAGATTTTGTTTGTATTCGTTTGTATATTTGTCACTAGTATTTCTTCTGGGGAATGTCTATTCATTTCCTTTGTTCATTTGAAAATCAGATTGTTTGTTTTTTTGCTGTTGAGTTGTTCCTTGTATAGTCTGGATATTACAACTATACATTTGGCTTGGAAATACCATCATGAAGGTATACTCACTCAAAAAAACTAGAGGTTTTCAGTAGGAAGTCTATATTCAGTGGTGAAAACTGAGAACTTTCTCCCTGAGATTGTTGGGCAAGATAAAGATGCCCACTTTCTCCCTTTATCAATGCAACACCGGAAGTTCTAGCCAGAAGGGATTAGAAAAGAAGAAGCATGGAAGGGCAGCTAAGTCATAAGAGTTTTTTCTTCATTTGTTGGTCACATGGTATTATGCATAGAGGACCTTAAAGATGTCATCCAAAACCAGTTGAAAATGATGAATTTTGTAAGTTTGTAGAATGAAAATCGACATGTAAAAACCAGTGGGTGGATACTGTCAAACAAGCACAACAGTGAAACAGAGTTTGGAAATAAACTAGCTATTCGTGGTCAACTGAGTTTTGACAAAGATGCCTACAGCATGTAATGGAGAAAGGCTGGTAGTTTTTCAGTAAAAGTAGTGCAAAGTTAAATATCTATGTGGAAAAGATTGAAATGAAACCCTCATCTCCCACCACTAGAAATGGATTAAGTCTTAAATATTTAAGACTCTCAAATTATAAACCAGAAGGGAAAACAGAGGGGGAAATCTCTGTGATACTGGTGTGGGCAGTAGTTTTTCTTCTTTCTTTTTTGGCAATGACCCCAAAAGCTTAGGCAACAAAATCAAAACCAGACAAATGGGATTAGATGGAACACAAGCCTCGGCACAGCAACATCTCATCTCGCCATTTGCAATGCGCAGAAGCAGAATGCAATCCAATCCCACTGGCAAAAGTTGTATTTGGGGACACATAGCTGTTAGAATGAAACTTAAGATTCAGGCCAAATTCCTTTCCTATTCTGGGATTTTGTTGCCTTGGGAAGAAGATTCCAAACTTGCCAGAACAAACCCATCATTTGTTCTGAGCCATCCTGGGCTTGTAGCACTTTGACTTATACTTTCAATGACTGTCGTACCATCAGACACATGGCACATATACTGTTACAGGCATTAGAGAGCGCTTGTAAGGGTTCACCCACGAGTGAACCTTGCACCACACTGTAGAGTGTGATTGAATTCATAGGAAATAATCACTGACTAAGGTGAGTCGATCACCATAGATATTAATGTCACGAGTTGCATCTGCTTGTTGACGTCACGTGTGCACAGTCCTATGACTTGCATTACCCAGACACTTTGGAGTGTAAGTGGCACCTGTACTTCCTGTTTGGAGGCTGGTGGATGTTGCTGTTTGTTCCCTTTCTTTTATTATGTTGAATGGCAATGTACAAACCAAGTCCCCTTCTTGTCATGTGTGCCCTAAAACGAGTATGGCCCAGAGCCAGGGCGTGTTGTTCACCTGTGGTGGACACTTGGGCTAAGTGAGAAGGAAACTGCTGCTTCCACCCTCTGAGCTTTGGAAGCTGTTCATTGCTACCTAGTAAGTTACCCCAAAGTAATGATTGTGCCACCCTTCATTACTGTCCCTAGGTTTTTAAAGGGAGAGATAGTTGTTGAGGAGAACGGACTTGCAGAAGTTGATTTGAATCATAAGGGAACAGAGAAATTTCTATTGGCAGTGACAATGGGCTTTGTTATAGAAAAGCCAGAGGAGGTAGGGGTGTAAAGGTGGGATTTGGGATGATCCATGACATACTTAACACACAAAGGAAGCTAGAATGAGTGACTCAGCAGGCTTGGGTAGGCAGTAAATTATTTGGGGGAGGTAGGTTGGGTCTAGTGACTACTCGGATAACAAATTGGAAAGGTTTTGAATAAGATGAAGACACTAGTCATATTTCTTAGGACAGTGTCTCCCATTCAAGTACTAACTACCCATATTTCTGCTTAGCTTCCTAGATCAGACAGATGTGGATGTGCTTAGAGTGGTATGAACAATGGAATAGCAGAAATACAGATTAGAAGTGAGAGAGGAGACAAGAGGCTTTTTTTCAATATTCTGACCCGGCAGAAAGGACTGAAGATCTCCAACAGCTGGAGGCTGTCAAGGAAAGCTACTTTTAGAGACTTGCTCTTGTACATTGAGAGTCTTTGTTGGATGCTGGGCTTCCCTACCCATCCCTTCTGCATTTGAGCTCTTTAGTCCCTGTCTTTTCTGTGTCAGTCATTTTCAAGCAAACCAAACCAAACACAGTCCTATTCTTTCTAATATTGCAATCCCTTTGCCAGTCTAGCCTCTGACTCACTCATACCTATTATAATCAACACAGAGACACAATTAAAAACCCCTCTAGCATAATGTCCTACTGTAATGTTAAGGAGAAACAGCAAAATAGAATAATCTGTGGTTCGATATGTAAATTTTCAGCTGAGACAACACTAGTGAACGTAATAGCTTGATGCTCATTTACATGGTAACTGTACTCCTATCTTCAATAAAAAGTGATTATAAACACACCTTTTGCTTGTGTTCAAAGTGGATGCAGGCTCAAAGCTCTGGTAATTACAGTTGTCTTTCATGGACTGTCCTACAGGGCATTAAGAATCGTGTGGACCTTTAGGTAAACCTTCACTTTGGAACTCCAAATTGCAAGATGTGATCTTCATTGTCCATACCACTTGCTGACCTGTGTGTTTTTAGATTTCCAATTGTACATTGTGGTGACTCTAACCAACATTTTGAAATGATTATTCTGCTAGTGTCACGTTCCTGCTGCATGGTACCATTAACGTGTCTATGATGTCACAAAGGCTCGCTACCCTCCTTAGAACAGATGTTGTGGACACCCAGCTGCAGCTTGACTTTCTGATGCTTTTGTCTTTTGCTTGCATCTTATTCAAATTTTAAGGAATAAAAGAAGATAAACCTGCTTGGTGCAGGTGGAGGTGATAATTGATGGTGGTGGTGATGTGTGTGTTCAAAATTTTAGTTCCTATTCCTGTGGATTATCTGCACAAGTTTGCCTGTGGATTAGCTGCACTAAAACCATCAATTGTAGCAAGGAAACACACAGAGATAGCATGAGTTGCTTCACTGTGGACAGGTCTGATAGGCTCAGCACTTGATCTGTGTCAGCTGAGGAAGAACACTAAATGCAGACATTAATTTGGCTCCCTCGCTTATTTATAGCTTCCAGAACAGTTTTTGATCCCTTTCATTATTTAGTAAATGTTATTTATTTGGGTTGTTTTTAATAGGATATCATTACTGGGCATGGTCACAAACTTGTAATTCTAGCATTCTGGTAGTTGAAGCAAAGGATTTGAGTTTGAGGTGAGGATGGGCTTCCTAGTAAGACCGTGTTTCAAAAGCAAAGTGAAAGAAACAAAAGCAAAAACAAAGGGCTAATGAGATGGCTCAATGGGTAAAATGGCTGCTTGAGGTTGATTTCCAGAACCCAGGCGGTGGAAGAAGAAACCTTTTCCTGAAAGTTGTCTTCTAACCTCCATGTATGCCACATTGCATGTGTGTGTACACACACACATACACACACACACATACACACACATATACACACAAGCATATACACATACGCATGTGTGCACACACACACAAACATACACACACATGTGCACAGGCACAAACACACTGATATACAGACACACACACAATTTAAGAACCAAAGAAACACTATAGACAGTGGTACTTGAACAATAGAAATTTGTCTGCCATCATCTGGGAGATTGGAGGTTCTGAGACAAGGGTGTTACTGTGGTTGGGTTCAGATGAAGGCCTTCATCCAGGTTACCTCCAGACAACTTTCCTCTGTATCTTTACATGCCAAAACCTTAAGGGGAAACAAGCTCTCTCAGGTCTCCTATAAGTGCTCTTGGACTGGCAAGAGGGCTCAGTGTTGGGGACCAGCCCTGACATAAATCATTTTTCATACCAGAGTGGAGGTGTGGGAATGAAAACACAACTGATATGACTACATCAGGACAGAGTTTAAGTTTCAGTGATCCTTCAAGAAATCCTGAACTCACATCCTGAAAATCACCTGCGTTTATTTTACAAACAGCTTTTATATCAAAACATAAACTGAGGAGGAAATTCATTAGCATTCTGTAAGTCTGTACTATCTGCCCATGCCCATTTTGTCACATAGACTGAAAAACACCTCTTCCCCAGGTGACAATAGGAGCAGAATGACATTAGTATATTATGACCACTTGTTTAGGATGGCATCAGTTTGTCTCACTATCAAAGGCTTGGCAACCACCTTCTGTGTGGTAGGTGCAGATTGTGCCTTGTAGGTCTGGTGTGTAGGAGGTCCTTCTGTTTATGTGTTGCTTTCATTGGTTAATGAATAAAGAAACTGCCTTAGCCTTTTGATAAAGCAGAACTTAGGTAGGTGGGGAAAACAGAACTGAATGCTGGGAGGAAGAAAGCAGAGAGGGAGCTGCCATGGAGCTAGGAATTTTACCCAGTAAGCCACTGCCATGTGGCAATACACAGATTAATAGAAATGTAAAATGTTAAATTAAGATGTAAGAAGTAGCCAATAAAAAACTAGAGCTAATGGGCCAAGCAGTAATTTAATTAATACAGTTTCTGTGTGGTTATTTCAGGGCTAAGCTATCAGGGTGGCTGGGACGAACAAGTTGGCCCTCTTCCTGTAATCCTGTAATATAGGTCGCTCAGAATTCTTTTTTTCAATTGATTTTTATTGAGCTCTACATTTTTCTCTGCTCCCCTTCATGCCGCTCCCCTCCCCCTTCATCCCTCCCCCAAGGTCCCCATGCTCCCAATTTACTCAGGAGATTTTGTCTTTTTCTACTTCCCATGTAGATTAGATCTATGTAAGTTACTCGTAGTGTCCTCATTGTTATCTAAGTTCTCTGGGATTGTGGTTTGTAGGCTGGTTTTCTTTGCTTTATATTTAAAAACCGCCTATGAGTGAGTACATGTGATAATTGTCTTTCTGTGTCTGGGTTACCTCACTCAAAATAGTGTTTTTTAGCTCCATCCATTTTCCTGCAAAATTCAAGATGTTGTTATTTTTTCTGCTGTGTAGTACTCCATTGTGTAAATGTACCACATTTTCCTTATCCATTCCTCGGTCGAGGGGCAGACAGTGTAGGAATATGGGCCTGTATAATTCGGCCCCTACAGCTCGTCAGGTAAGGTGCTTGGTGCTAATCCTGACAACCTGAGTTCAATCCCCAGGACACACATGGTGGAAGGAGAGATTTGGATTCTGGGAAAGTTGTCCTCTGATCTCCACACATACACCACACCCTGCAAATCCACACACATACACACAGTAAATAAAGAAACAAATAGGAAAAACCTATAAGGTATCACTGACAAAAAAAATTATTTCTAGTGTCTTCTGTGCTCTTGGTTGAGGCCTCTGTGTGAAACAACTGTAGTGAAAAGTTCACTTATAACTAGCCAATCAAGAGAGTGTGTAATGTACAGTGTAGATGTCTGAAAGGTTGGTGATCTGAAAGGCTAGACATTTCTTGCTCTTCCTTAGGACATAAAGGCATTGTATTTCCTTCCTTCCTTCCTTCCTTCCTTCCTCCCTTTCTTTTCTTTTTCCTTTTTGAGACAGGGTCTCACTACACAGTTCTGGCTGGCCTGAAATTACTATGTAGACCAAGCTTATCTCAGACTCACAGAATTCCACCAGGCTCAGACTTCTGAGTACTGGGAACTAAGGGCTAGTTTGTATTTCTTATTTGCTGTTTTTAAAGCAGACAGTTATGATGTCTGGAAACCGATACAAGAGCAATCTTCTCCTTGTTAGTGAATTTGAGAAAACCATTTTCCTTATGCAAAAATAACATATATACATGTCACAGACTGAAGTGAGAAACTTTGAATTTTTTTCCTTTCTGATTACCAGGGCATGCTATAAGATGAAATACTGCTTAAGTCACTGGCATATTGCTTTTCTACAAAGTTCAAATCACCCACATCAAGGACTCTGGTATTTCAAGTATTGCTTTGGAATTATTTATTGTGATGTGGTATTGTAAACAGAGACTGCTTGTTCATTTCCAGGCCATCCAGACTGGAATAATCACACAGAAACTATATTAATTACAACACTATTTGACCAATAGTTTAAGCGTATTTCCAGCTAGCCCTTACATCTTAAATTAATCTATTTCTATTAATCTGTATATCGCTGTGAGACTGTGGCTTACTGGTAAGCCAGCATCTGTCACCTTTAGCAGTTACATGACATCTCTTTGACTCTGCCTACTCTTTCTGTATATCTCTTCCAGCCTGGCTACATTTTGCCCTGTCATAGGTCAAAGCAGCTTTATTCATTAACCAATAAAAACAACACTTATACAGAAGGAACCCCCACATCACGGTATGGCATTTTCTATGTAATTAATTCCTTTCATGTAACAACTGACCCAAAGGCAATGGTCTTGGATGGTGCATAGAGAATCAGTTCACTTTAAGAGCCCCCCAAGGGGCTCAATTTAATTCCTGATGATCCGTAAAGTAGTGGGCTAGACATTGTTTTCTATTAATGGTTTAATTATGCAAGTAACATTTCAGAACAAAATTAGAGAATTCCATATATTGAAAGATTCCCAGACCCTTTGGGGGGGATAGATACTATTTTTGAAAATGGGACTTGAGGATCCATGAGCCATAACTTTCATTTCACTACTGAACCTGATAGAGAGTTAACACGGGAGTCACAGAGAAACCAAGACGTCAGTTTTGCACAGGGTAAAACTGGACCAAAAACTGAAGCTATCCCTAGGCAGGTAGGCCTGGGCGGTATAAGAAAGGTAGCTAAGTAGGCCTAGGGAAGCAAATCAGGAAACTGTGTTCCACTGTTTGTTGATGCTTCAGGCTCCTGCTTTGAGTTCCCGCCTCGGCTTCACTGATGAAGGACTGTTATTCACAAGCCTGCTAAACCCTTTCTTCCCTCAAGCTGCTTTTGGTCATGCTATTTATCACAGCAACAGAAGGGAAAGCTAGAACAATGTAAAAGTCAGTCTTGTACAGGACGGAATTATGGACAAATATATGGCACGCTTGTTACTGTGCCACTCAAATCAAGTTCTATTCCAATGTAGAAGAGTCAGTGCAAGCAGGGAACAGTATCACGGCAATTGTATAGTATCACTGAGAGTGCAGGAGTGGCCTTTTAATTTACTCATCTTTTTATTTATAGTGACTTAACAAGAATTAAGATAGGTGGGTGAACCTCACGTGCATTTATTTATTGAAACCTAGTAACTAAAAAAGTTACTACATCTTTAAAAGGCATAAAATGTGCTACTTGTAATTTTTCAGTGAAGGACATTTTCCCATCCAATTGTTAACCAGACTACAACCTGCGTAGCTTCCAAATTAGAGGAGACTGGGTACTTCAGTAGATAGCGAAGGATATTTTCTCTTCATTTCTTATTATTTTAAACATTGTATTAGGTATGGGTGTTTTGATTGTTTGTCTGTCTGTGTATGCTATCTGTACCAGTACCTGCACAGGCCAGAAGATGGCTTCTTATCCTGTGGGGTTGGAGTTACAGATGGTCATGAGTCATCATGTAGGCACTGGAAATTGAGTCCAGATCTTCTAGAAGATCAACCATGCTCCACTGAGACAACTCTCGCGCCTGTGTAGGACATGTTTAGTAAAGATCATTTCGGATAGCACTTGTGATAGTGAAGATGAAGGGAGAATGGAGACGCAGCACAGTGCCTAGTAAATGGGGACAGACACACTAAAGCCAGCTTCCCCACCAGTGTGCTCCACTGAATTGTTCAGCTCCTCGTCCCAATAGCAAGCTGGGGCTTTGGTGAAGCCTTTGAAAGGTGAAGGTGTGTAGTGCTTCATCTTAAGCTCGGTATTGTGCAAGTGTAATCTAATTTAAAGGCTGGCTTTTCCCCTGTAACCTTTAAGAAGTGGGGTTGCCCTATGTGTCAGTGCTGTGCAGAAAATCTAGGTGATGGCTCAGCTATTGCTCTAGGGTGCGAACTCCTGCTGTCTAGTGGAGGACCGTCATTGCTCTGCATGTGTTAGACAACCTCATGTGCTGTGTGTTGTTCAACACGCATATGCTGCGATGTCCTCCAGTGTAGTGTGTTTATAAGGCTTACATGTTTATGACAACTTCAGGCCGTCTGCTGCTTGCTGCAGTTGGAGAATGGAGAACAATTGTCAACTTAAACCAAGTCAGACTCAGCCCACCAATACACTTCCTGAAGCATTTATTTTTGTTGTATTCAAATTTGTTGTTCTAAACTCACATTGCGGTGTCAGTCAGGACCACCTCCCTTTAGAATAATCTTTCTTGCCACCCACAAATAATTAGCAAAACCAACCAGGCTGCCTTTTATTTCTAGGTCACTGCTCAGGGTTCTAAACATGACAGCGACTCATTTTGACCTTCAGATTTAGCATGAAAGTTAGGATATATGAAGCAGAAGGCTCCATATTTTCTTCCAGTTTGTGTGGAATGCCAACAGATTGGTATGAATCAAAATGGAACACTTAGACACAGATACCATTTATAAAATGTCAATTAGAGAAGGCAAAGCTACATGTCTAAGTTGGTTAAAGTGGTTGTATCTTTTAGAAGACTTTCTTGAGACCCACCATTACCACTCAAGGAAAACACAATGCCTCCCCTGTGTTGTGTAGCAATTTCCTCTGGTGTTAAAACCTTCCATGTTGGAGGGAAACTTCTAAAACCATAGGATACAAAGGGAAAGTAAAAACAGGATGTTTAGAAAAGGACGTTTGCAGGGAGGCAAAACAAAAGAGTGTTCTAGGGGTGGTGAAAACTTCATACTACAAAGCATGGCATTAACATAGGAAGAAAACAACTCAAGATAACGTCAGAACTCCAGGAAACTGAGCAGATTCACTAGGGCCCTCCCTTCTCAAGAGTAAAGACTGCCGAGAGTCACTCTCAGATGAGCAACGCTGCAAAGGAGACCCAGACAAGTCCAATGGCCTTGACTAAGCACAGACATCCACCACCCACACACTGCCTGTAAGAAACAAAGGCTAGCTGAGCTGTCTGGAAGAGCCTCAGACAAACTGAGCCACCTGGAAAGGACACTATGCAACCTTTAGAACTTTCTGCAGGCTGTGCAGTGTGCTTGGGTTCTCAGATTTTGTAAGCTGTCACTCATGCTTGGGTGGGCTTTGGTGATGCAGCCATCTTTGAGTTATTCCTGTTCACCCATATTTCCAGAAGTAACCTCCAGAAAATTCACTGGTTCACTAAACTGGACTTTGATGTGTTGTCAGTTCCCTGTCTGGGATGAGGAAATGCTTGTTCTTCATCTCTCTAGGAATAGTCTTTCACTACATTCTGGTCCGTTATTCCGAAAAGTTCATGAACATACATGCATTTCATTTCCCCTGGGTGGGGAAAAACTGCTGATGCTAGTGGCCAATTTCTATCTTGTACCAAACCATAGATTTTTGGATCATGAAAGGGAGGGGAAAACTACATGATTTTTTTTGTAATGGATTTGAATAATTACAGAACTACTTTAAAACTAAAACTGTGGCTATCTCATCCGATCTGTGAGTAGACTGTGTGTTTCTGTGTGTTTTATGTGTGTGTGTAGGCAAGAGGACAAGCTCAAGTTCCATTCTTAAAGTAGAGTAATTTTCCTTCTCACTGAACTGAACAAAACTCACCGACTGCCAGCAATCCCCAAGGATCTACCTGTTTGCCTCCCCAGGGCTGAGATTACACGTGCATGCCACCATACCTGCTAATTAAAACATGGGTTCAAGGGAGCTGGGCGGTGGTGGCACACACCTTTAATCCCAGCACTCGGGAGGCAGAGGCAGAGGCAGAGGCAGAGGCAGAGGCATCTCTGTGAGTTCGAGGCCAACCTGGTTTACAAGAGCTAATTTCAGGACAGACACCAAAACTACATGGAGGAACCCTGTCTTGAAAAACCAAATAAATAAATAAAAATTGGGTTCCAAAGGTTCAAATCCATGCCCTTTTGCTTGCAAGGGAACCCTTTCCTCAGTGAGCTGACTTCCAGCCCTGAGTAGGCTTTTGTCTCCTTCCTTTTATTGAAAATAGTTTTTTTTCTCACATAATATATCTTTATTACAGATTCTCTTCTCTGTACTCCTCCGACTTCCTCCCCACCTCCCATCCCATCCAAGTCTACTCCCTATCTGTCTCTTATTTGAAAACAAACAGGTTTCTAGGGGGTAATAATAAAACATAATTTAATAAGATAAAAGAAAAACCAACACATGGAGTTGGACAAAACCAACAGAAGGAAAAGAGCCCCAGAGGAGGCAGGAGAAATAGAGACCCACTCCTTCATGCACTCAGGAATCCTATGAAAACCCTATACTGGAAGCCGTTACATGTATGCGAAGAGCCTGGTGCAGACTTCTGCAGGTCCTGTGCATGCTGCCCCAGTCTTTGTGAGTGCATATGTGCATTGATTGTGTTGATTTAGAGGCCTTGTTTACTTGGTGTCCTCCACCCTCTCTGGCTTTTGCACTCTATGTCTCCTCTTATGCAGGGTTCCCTGAGCCCTCAAAGGGAGAAATTTGATGGAGACATCCCGGTTAGGGCTGAGTCTCTTACTCTCTTTATAATGGCTGTGGGTCTCTGTATTTGTTCCCATCTGCTCTAGGAGGAACCTTCTCTGATAATGGGCAAGGTACTGATCTATGAGTCACAACAGGATACTATACTACAAATAGTAGTTTGTTGTTACATGTTTTTCATAGAACAGTAATATTTGGTTTACCCTAGGCACCTGAGCTATCTAATCTTTGATTCTTGGTCACCCAACCAGTATCAAGTACGGGTTCCATCTTATGTCAAAGCAGATTTGGTTGGTTACTCCAACAAGCTTTGTCCCACCACTGCATGAGCAAATCTTGCAGGCAGGACACCATTGTAGATCAAAGGGTTTGTAGCTGGGTTGGTGTTTATGCTTCTTTTTTGGTAGCATGCGGAGTACCATCCTATACAAAAGATGCTGGAAAGCAGGGGTGAAGGTTGTATGTAGGCACCAGTTTAGCTTTTTCTTGTTCAACGACTTGTGTAGGTGTTATCTTCAGTAATGGGGTCTTGCTGTCAGCTTGTAGAAAGCAACCTATAGTCTTGGCAACAGCCTGGGTTGTTAGGTATTCCCATGGGACCCTTTGGTCAACAATTCAATTAGATATGATCTAATCCAAATGCTAGAAGCTTCATTTGGTGACAAGAGACAGCTACTGAGGACTCTGTATCCTCATTATTTGGTGATTTCATTTAGATCACCTTCAGATATGTGTATATTTTAGGAAGCTTCTACTATATTAGGTTTCCATTCTACCACTCTAATGACCTTTAATTTTAGCTCTCTCCCTGTATTCTCTCCTTGTCCCTTTCTCTCCACTTTATTCTCCCATTCTAGCCTCTACAGCCCCCGTTACTATCTATTCTATTTCCCTTTCCTAATGAGTACTCACTGCTTCTTGCCCCCAGACCCTTTGTCTATTCCTAACCTCTGTGGTTCTATAGATTGTGCCTTGGTTATCATTGGTTTAACAGCTAATGTCATCTGTAAGCAAATGCATACCATATTTGTCTTTCTGGATCTGGGGTACCTCACTCAGGATAATCTTTTCTTGTTCTATTCATTTGCCTGCGAACTTTATGATTTCCTTTTTTTTTTTTTGGTAACAGCTAAGTAGTACTCCATTTTATAAATGTTCCACATTTTCTTTATCCATTTTTTTTCCTGTTGAGAGACATCTAGGTTGTTTTCAATTTCTGGCTATTATGAATAGAGCAGCAATGAACATGGTTGAGCAAGTGTCTCTGTGGTAGTATGAAGCATCCTTTGGGTTTTATGCCCAAGAGCTATATAGTTGGATCCTGGGGTGGTTCGGTTCCTGACTTCCTGAGGAACTGATACACTGATTTCCATAGTGGCTGTGCAGTTTGTACTCCTACTAGCCATGGCCTCGTCCTGCAATGGACATGTGTCCCCTTGTTCTACATCCTTGCCAGCATGAGCTGTCACTTGTTTTATTGATCCTAGGCATTCTGACAGGTATAAGAAGAAATTTCATAGTTTTGATGTGCATTTCCATGATGTCTGAGTATGTTAAACGTTTCTTTAAGTGTTTCTCAGCCATTTGAGCTTCCTCTTTTGAGAATTCTCTGTTTGGCTCTGTACCTCATTTTTATTTGGATCATTTGTTTTTTTTTTATCTCTAGTTCTTTACCTATTTTGTATATTATCCCTCTTTTAGATGCGTAGTTGGTAAAAAGAAAAAACCCTTTTCTCATTCTGTAGGCTGCTGCTTTAGCTGAATGATGGTGTGCTTTATCTTACGAAGCTTTTCAATCTCATGAGGCTCCTCTTATTAATTGTTGATCTTAGTGCCTGTATTATAGATGCTCTGTTCAGAAAATCTTTTCCTGTGCCAATGAGTTCAAGGCTGGTCCCTACTTTTCTCTTCTATCAGGTTCAGGACACCGGGTTTTATGCTGAGGTTCTGGATTCATTTGGAGCTGAGTTTTGTACAGGGTGACAAGGGTGAATCTATTTCAGTTCTTCTGCATGCAGCATCCAATTTGACAGCACCATTTGTTGAAGACGCTGTACTTTTTCCAGTGTGGTCTTTTCCTGACTTCATCAAAAATCAGGTGTCCATAGGGGTGTGGATTTATAGCTGGTCTTCAATCAAATTCCACTGATCTGCATGTCTGTTTTTGTGCCAATACCATGCTGTTTTTATTACTACATCTCTGTAGTACAATGGAGCTCAGGGATGATGATATCTCCAGCAGCTTTTTTATTATTTAGATTTTTTTTTTTTAAAAAGCTGTCCTGGGTTTTTGTGTTTCCATATTAAGGTGCAAATTGTCCTTTCAAGATCTGTGAAAAATTGTGTGGAAATTTTGATGAGGATCGCATTGAATCTCTAGATTGCATTTGGTGGGATGGCCATTTTTTACTGTTAATCCTATTAATTCACGAACATGGGAGTTCCTTCCAGCTAATAATATCTTCAATTTCTTTTTTCAATATCTTAAAGTTTTTATCATACAAGGGTTTCACTTGCTTGGCTAGAGCTGTCTCAAAATATTTTATATCATTTGAGACCCTTGTGAAAGGTATTGTTTCCCTGATTCCTTTTCCAGTTTGTTTGTTATTTGTATACAGGAGGGCTACTGATTTCGGGGCTGAATGCTGGAGTTTGCCTGTGTCTGTGATCTTGATGAGATAGATGGTCATGCAAGTTAATAGTTAATAGGGACCTCTGAGTTACCAGGCAGTGGTCATCTATTTGACCCTTGAAAACCCAATTAGCCTTGCTGTTGCTGAAGGGGAGCCATCTCCTCTCTTCCTCGTAGATGCTTGCCTCTTGTCATGACCGCAGTGACAAATCAGATGTCCCAGTGTTTTGTGTTGTCACCCTGCCTTTTCCTTAGCCTCATTCTCATTCACAAGTTGCCTTAATAATTCTTGTCCTCAGTGCTTGGCTTCTCATTTTAATTTGTCAAATATTCACCTGGCAGACTTGCTTCTCTGTCTTCCGTTAAGTCTGTCAAACCTTCAAATGTACCCTGATGAACATCAGCAAGAGCAGCTTCCCCATTCTAGTGTGAGGCTTTTTGGGCTGAGAAGCAGGCTCAAAGCAAGTCTAGTAGAGCCGTGACTGTGGACCAGGGAGGCAGAGAGGCTGGCTTTCTAACGTGGGTCATTTTCCTCCACACCCTGGGACTAAGGTTTATTTATTTTTTACCCACATAAGTAAAATTAAGGGGCTAGTCAAGATCGGCGCCATGTCTCCATCATTTTGAAAGTCTGATTCTGGGGTAGTGGGATGGTGGGCACTAAGAGCATCTGTTTGCTGCTCAGGGTGTTCTGCTCCCCATGAGCAGTGATTCCGGGTTCCTGTCCTACTGCAGCTCTAACGAGTGAGCAAGAGCTCAGTAGCTTAAAACATCACCAGATGCCATATTCTAGTTCTGTGTTTCTTTAAGTCCTTGAGTCCGGGAGTTGGTATACCAGGCTGCTGTGGGGCACAGCCCTTCCTCCCGCCTTTTCTAGTGCTTGCCAGGCTTTTTCCTTCCTTAGGATGCCTTCTAGGATCACAGGAAGAGTTTTTTTTTTTTTTTCCCAAGGACTAAACTCCGAGGTGGAACACAAGGTTTGCTAAGTCAAACTTTAAAGCAAAAGTAAATGAGAAAAGCCCCGTGTGGTGTGGCACATAGCTTTAATCTCAACACTTGGGAGACAGGCAGCAGGATCTCAGTGAGTTTGAAGGCAGGTTGGTCTCCAGTGCAAATTTAAATTTCAGGTCAGTCTGGGGTTACATAGTGAGTTCCTGTCTTAAAACAAAACACAACAAACAAACAAAAAACGAGAAAGCAAATCCAAATCCAGAAACTGGGGATCCATTTTTTTTCTTTTTCCTAGATCTTCATCATCTATTTGCATGAGGGCCTAATCAGAATGGGTGAACTTTTCTTATGCCTCTTCCTACTTGGTTTTACTCAAAGATGTAAGGGTTGATGGGATGGCAGCTACAGGACAGCACATGTCTAGGGCTAGCCAGCAGACTATACATGTCTGGAACCATGGTGGGGTGGGAGGTAGGACCCTAGAAAAAGAACTTCTACCTTTTGTTCTCAGGGAAGAACCAGGAAGTTGGGCACTATCTTAGCCATCTTAGGACATGTGGGGGTGGGGCACGACCTTGGGGCTCGAGCTTAAGTAGCCCAGAATGCTCCTTTTCCTTAACTGGCTACCCAACAACAGGACCAGCCAACTCCTTGTCCCTCTCTTGGCATTTTTCCTTCTGTTCTTGGTGTGATGTTGCCTTCTCTCTGACTCTTTCTTGCCTCCTTCTTGTAAGGACCCACATGTCTTAATGGGGATTCTCCTGGAATCCAGGACTGTCTTTCAAAGATCCTGAACTTCCCCCACCTACTGTTTTTACCAAGGGCTGTGTGTTGATCATTGTGTCTCCTGGAACCCACATGGGTACATGGAAATGCCAAGGTGATGGCATTGGGAGGTGGGGTCTCTGAGGGGAATGCACTTAAGGAAGGAGCCATGGAGAACTACTGACCTTTTCCAGTTAGTGGGGACACCGAGAAGGCACATTTTCATCTTGGAATCCAGCTCCCACCAGACACTTAGTGCCTTGATCTTTGACTTGGTGCCTTCTAGTACTGCAAAAAGAAAGAGTGTCATTTACAAGATACCCAGTGTAGGGTGTTTCATTATAGTGACTTGAATTTTGTTGGTATGTGAGCCAACAAGCTCACAGGTTCTGGAATTATCTCGAGTGGAAGAAGAAGGGTACCTTATTCTGCTTACCATATATGCCCATCACTTTTATTTTATATCATTTTTGATTGCAGTCGTGAGGAGATGGCTCAGTGGGTCAGTGGGCTCGCCATACAAGCATGAGGGCTTGAGGGCCTGAGTTTGAACCCCTAATACCTGTGACTGTATATGCCTGTAACTTCAGCATTTGTGGGCAGGGACAGGAGGATTCTGCTATCTACCTGGCCAGTCTGACTAGCTGAAAAGTGAACTTCCAATTCAGAGACCTTGTCTGAAAACACCATCTTACTCTGGCCAGAAGACACAAAAGGCATGGTTTTGTGCACTCTCACACCCACATAGATGTACCACTTCAATACGCATACTCACATACACACATGGGTGTACCACTCAACACATGTACTCCCACACCCACATAGATGTACCACTTCAATACGCGTACTCACATACACACATGGGTGTACCATCAACATGTGTACTCACATACACACAATTTTTGATGCTTTCTTGTTGTGTAGAGTGCAAACCATTTTTCTTTCAAATTCAAACAGGGTCTATAATAAAACAAATCGCAATTTCATTTTCACCTTGGTTACCAGGAAGCTGTGTGATAGATTGGAGCTTAATTATAGCGATTGTGCTGAAATTTAAGATTGAAAGTGTTATTCTTTTCTTGAATTGTTTTAAGACATTGTAAGATTTGATTTTACTAGTTTTGCTTCCCTGAGGAACTCAGTCAAAGATTTTATTTGGTATATAGTTTGTGTGTGTATGTGTATGTATGAAAGTAATTTTATATTTTATCATTTTATTTTATTTTTGTTTTATTTATATATAATGAGTTGGTTAATATATTTTTTGTTTGTAATATAGAGTCCCATGTAGCCTAGGATGGCTCTGAATTGATTATGTGGCTGAGAGTGATCTTGAATTGTCATCCTTCCGCCCCTGCTTCTGGAGTACTAGGATTGATTACAAGCATGTACACCATGCCTGGCTTTATTTGCTCATTTACTTTTTTCAGTGCTAGCAATCAGTGCCAAGATTCCGTCCATGCTTGCTGAGTGTTCTAACACTGTGCAATAAGTGCGGCCAAAATCTTGAGTTCTAGCAACAATTCAACTATTGCTCAAAAGTGAATATATCTTAAGCCACTAAATTGTACTTGAAATGGTTGGGTTTTATGGTATATGAGTTCTATGCCATGCTCTTGAAACAACATATATGTATGTGTGTATATGTGCACATACACACACATACACACAGTTGTTTCATTCTGTTCTTAAAAAAATTATTTTTTAATTTGTGTATGAGTGTTTGTGTGTGTGTATGAATGAATTTAGGTTGTGCATGTAAGTGCAGGTGATCAAGGAGGCCAGAAGAGGGAGTCAGATTGTCTAGTGCTGTATTTACAAGCTGTGGTGAGCTACCTGATATGGGTGCTGGGAACTGAACTCAGGTCCCCAGGAAGAGCAAGAAGAATTCTTAAACCTTGCACACACTTTCTAGCCCCTCCCTCTGTCCTCCCCTCTCTTTCCTTCCCTCTCTCCCTTGTTCTCTCTCTCTTTCTTTCTTTCCTTTTTATTAGTATATATTAACTGTACAAAACATTGGGTGTCATTGTTGCACTTTCATACATGTCTATCGTCTGATTATTTTTACTTTCATGATCCTCTTGCTCATACTTTCTACTCCCCAATACCCCGGATGAGCATTTTCCCATGATGGTTACTCAGTGCTCATCACCTGAGTGGCACAGCTGATGCCGTCTCTCTCGCCACGACTAATCACAGATTTCTCATGCCTGTCTAATAGCTTCCAGCCATCAGTCCTGGGGGTTTTTGTCTCTTTCACATTTGCATTGTCAAAAACGCTGTGGTTTAGAAAAATGTGGTGGTTCATAATTCTGTTGAAGAGAAAAAGCAATTTGTTCTGTAATTACAAAACACTTCCCTTTTAGATTGATAAGCACCTATTAGGATGACCAATCCAGTGACTCTTTTACTTCTGCATCTATCAGTTTCCATCCTCTACCCTCTGTACGTGTAACTGCTGTCAAGCGCAGCTCCACTCATTAGTGGGATCAAGTACATTTTGTTCCCGGGAGTCATGTTCACTCATCCTTTGCTCTCCATCACCCTAGATGTGCCTGTTCTAGGTACTTCTTCCTGGTAGAATTATACAGTGGGTGTCTTTTGTGGAAGTGGTTTGTTTCATTAGATAATGACCTCAAGGTTTATTCACTTTGAAGCGTGCATCCCAATATATTCCATTGTATGTATGAATGTGTTATGTATCTTCTCACCTGTCGCTGAGCCATGTGGTGTGGGAGGTCCTTCTGTTTATGTGTTGCTTTTATTGATTAATGAATAAAGACACTGGCTTGGTCTATAGCATGGGAGGAGGAAGGTAGAGGGTAGAGTTAGAGAGAAGCCATGGAGCCTCAGGAGATAGATGCTGGGAACTTTACCCAGTAAGCTACAGCCATGTAGCAATATACAGATGAATAGAAATGGGTTAAACTAATGTAAAAGTTAGCCAATAAGAAGCTAGAGCTATTGGGCTGAGCAGTGGTTTAATCTGTGTGATTATTTCGGTTTTGGGAGGCTGGGAAGAAACAAGCGGTCTCCCATCTCCAAAAACCGTGGTATGCTTCTAATGTTTAACTATTGGAATAGTACTTGTAGATTACATGTATGTTTATAAGACTTTGGTTTTAATTGCTACCTCATTTAAAACTATTTGAGGAAGTGCCATAGTGGTTGGAAATTTTACATTCCTATTTACAGTGAACAAGGTTCTGCCTTTTTCATCTCCTCAGTCAATGTTGTTTTCTTCTGTCTTTCTCTTTTGGGTGCTCAGTATTTGTCTTCGTTAGAGTTTCTATTGCTGTGTAGAGACCCCAAACACATGGAACCTCTTAGTAAGGAAACATTTAATTGGCACTTACAGTTTCAGAGGTTTAGCCCATTAGTATCATGGTGGTGTAAGGCAGTCATAGAGCTGAAGAAGGAGCTTGGTGTTCTATACCTGAGTCAGCAGGCGGCAAGAAAGAAGAGTGAGACACTGGGTTTAGGCTGAGCCTCTGAAACCTCAAAGCCCACCCCCACAGTGAGACACTTCCTCCAACAAGGTCACATCTACTGTAATAAGGCCACACCTTCTAATAGTGTCACTCTATGAGCCTGTGGGCTCTGTTTTCATTCAAACCTTCACAGTATCCTAATGAATGTGAGGTATATCTTACTCTGCCTTTAGATTAATTTTCCTTGGGATTGATGTTGACCAGCTCTGCATGTGTGTCTTGGCTATTTGGGTATTTTCAGAAAAAAACACATGTTCAAGTCCTTTGCATGTTTAAAAATTGTTTTTGTTGTTGAGTAATGAGTGTCATATGTTTGGATATTATCCTTGCTTCATAGATGATTGTCAAATATTTTCTCTCAATCTATATAAGTTGTCTTTTCACTCTGTCTTTTTAAAATTGAATCTCTTTAAAATGCGCGTGTCTGCTTGTTTTCTTGTTGCTATAATAAAATTCTCTGATAAAAGCAAGATGGGGGAGAAAGGACATTTTTTGGCTTACAGGTCCAGGGAACTACAGCCCATCGTGGTGATGAAGATATGGCAGCAGACAGAGAGGGCATGATTGGAAGATCGGGAGGCTGGGTTGTCATAACTGTCTCCTACTCAGGAAGCTGAGAGTGAACAGGAAGTAGAGTTGAGCTCAGTGCTTACTTCCAGCGCTGCATTTCTTCCAGCAAGGTGCTACTTCCTAAAAACTTCATTACTTTTCCAAATAACATTATCATATGGAAATCAAGTATTCAAATACATGAGCCTATGTGGTACATTTCTCATTCATGCCACAATAGCACAAATGCTTAAATTCTGATGGAGTTTAATTTATTGTTGTTCTTTTACTGCCTCTCCTTTGGTGTCATCTCATGCAAAACTTCATTGTATAATTCAATTTCATCCAAGTTTCTTAGGTTATTTCAATCTAAGAAATCTATATAGCTTTAGATGCTATGCTTAGGTCCCTTTTGAGTTACAGTATATATAAATTTAAAAACCTTGCCATATTCTTTCAGGCACATATTACTCATAAACATACACAGTAAATCAATGTATAGTTCCTTTACCTCAGAACCCTGCAGCAAGGCGTTTGTTCTCTGTAGTTTGTTACCAATTTTCCTCCTCCAGTTTCATCTCCTTGCCACTGACATATACATCCAAATTCAGGCAGCGTGGGGTATATTTAAGGCTCATGGGACATTGCCTGGGTTTTTATACACTTGTTTCCATAGCCCCTTATTTTACTTATGTCTCTTTCCAATTAGCAGAGACACATTTAGTTTGTCTTAAGCAAGGGGAAGAAGTAATGAGTCTTGTGATTGCAGAACCCACTCTGGTTACAGCTTGAGCATCAAAGAATAGCTCTAGGATGCATTTCTCTCTCCCTATTTTTTGTCTTCTCTTTTCTCTGGTTTGTATTTTTATACTTAGATTCCATGTGGTGACAAGATAGTTGACAACAGTTCCAGTTTTCCTGGATGCCTTGAGTGTCTGTTCAGTGGGGTCGAACACCAAACCTAGTCTGGGTCTCAGACTTCAACTTAACTCTAGCCAGGACTCTGAGATAGGGTTGGGTCCTGAGATCAACCCTGTTTGGAGTGACTGTTTCAGTTTCAGCCCATGTAGGTCTCCAAGACTGAGGGCACTGTATAAAGTGGAGATTTGGTTTGTTACTGGCATTGATGGTAATGGATGCTGGTCCCCCCAATCAGTTTTCAAAACTTTTCTCATCTAGACTATAATCTAGAATTTGTTTTTAAGAGTCTAGCTAAAGTCTTTATCTTTTATTCTTATTAAGTAATTTATGTAGTGTGTGTGTGTGTGTGTGCCTGTATGTGTGTGAATGATTTATGTGTGGAGGTCTGAGACAACTTCAAGTGTCGGTCCTCACTTTCCATCTGCCTTTGACACAGTCTTGCCCTTCACTACTATTTTGAATGCTAGGCTTGCTGGCCTACCTCTCTTTCTACCTCTCAGAGTCCTGATGAGAACAGGGACATATGTGCTACTGTGTCCAGATATTTTTAATGTGGGTTCTAGAGGTTTGAACTGAGGCAAGCTTTAGCATCTGAACCATCTCTCTCTTTGTTTTTTTGAGTTTATTCCTATTGTATTCTCTGCTCAAACTAGTCTCTAATGCATCTGAATAATTATATGACAAACATTCAGAGTCCTGTGTACTGAGAACAGGTTGAACATTCCCCCGAAGTGACTCATAATGTGTGCCCGTGTTTGACAGATGCATGCATGACGTCACATGGCAGTGTCAGAAGGGGCTGAGGGAGTGGATGCACACTCAGGTAGTTTCCTGATCTGTAACCAGTTCAGTTGTTCATCTGAGTCTGCTTGCTTATATGTAGGTAGCAGTCATCCTAGGCCTGGTTATTTGGGATTGTTTCACTTACATGTCTAAGGTCAGTTGGCTGTTGGCTGGGTGATAGGGTGACCTTAACATGCCCTTCTCATGTAGCCTGAGCTTGTTGATGTGGTCACGAGTTTCTCCGTCTAGCCAGAAGGCAAGCCACAGTATGTGAGAACTTTCCACATGTCTGCTACTGTCTCTGTGGCCAGAGGTAGTCAGCAGGGCAGCACTGTTTCAAGGAAATAGAACAAAGACCACCTCTTGACAGGAACTATATATCACATTGTACCAACAGAGAGGGAGGAAAGTCTTGGATCTTATAATCCACTATGATGAATTTTTGAGACACTCATGCCAAGACTTTGATGTTTGGCAGAATGCTGGAGATGAAAATGCAGAAAGCTTGGGCTGGGGTTATGCAATGTGTATTTGTTTTCAGCCCGAATACAAACAAACATAAGATAGCATTATGATGAAATACAAGAATTGTTGCCCAACACCCAGCAGAAAGATTCGTACCTCTGAAGCACATCTTTACTCTGTAAATAAGTCATGGCATGTAGCTTTTGCTACTTGCCTGGGTATGATGCAGTTGGGCCCTGTTTGTCCACCCTTGGAGTAGGAGCGGCCTTGCTAGCTCACGTTCTTCATCTCCTTCCAACTGAACCTTGTTTCAGTTATTTCCATTCCAGGAAGTCCACCTAAAAGATGAAAATCTGTAAACCAATGCTCTTCCTGTCAGGATACATTTGATGCATTTATATTTTGAAACTTACATTTGAGACCTTTGTTTACTCATAAATAGACCAAATTGTTTGTAGTTCTCAGAAGACAGAGTCTTCTGACAATCTCAGGTTCACCCAGTAGGCAGCATTGTGTGGAATAATCTTTTTGTACACTGTGAATATGTGTCACTGTAATTGACAATAAAAAAGCTGACCAGCCAATAGCTAGGCAAGATATCTGTGAAGCAGAAGGCAGAGATACCAGGAGATGCAGAGCAAGTGGGATGGGCAGTACAGAGATGTGGTAATAAAACCACGATGCAGAAAGTCAATTAGTAGAAATGGGTTAATTTAAGTTATAAGAGCTAGTTAGAAAGAAGCCTAAGCTAAGGCCACACTTTCATAATTAGTATAAGTTTCCATGTCGGTTTTTATGAATTGTTGACACAAAGAATAGCGGATTACACAGCTAGAGGAGGACAGCATCCTCCATGAGTGAGGCTGGGGACCAGGACTCCATGGCTTGCCCTCAGCACAGATGTCACAGGAAGCAGGCTTTAATTACATATTTTCTTGAAAGTGGAAGGATTTAGAATTTATTTGGTAGTTCTTTGTATTTTTGACTTTTTTCTCTAAGAAACTATCCAAACAAGGCATGGAGGTGCAATCCTGTAATCCTAGCACCTGGGAGATGGAGGAAAGAAGATTGTCACAAGTTCAAGGACAGCCTAGGCTACGTAGTGAGACTTTGTCTAAAACATTTGCAGCAAACAAGCCAACAAGATATCCAGAAGTACACCAGACATCTAGACTCTATTTTATGTTTAACCACATTAACCTAACTTTAAAATACACTCTACATTTGCCTGAAACACGTGCTTTAGGCTTATTCTTTCTGTTCTGGAGCTCTAGTTAGGTGGAGCACCATGTTGGTCCAGCATGTTACAAAGGAGGCTGCTTACCTCACAGCAGCCAGGAGGCAAAAGAAACAGCAAAATTTCTGAGGACAAGAAACATCTTTCCAGGGCACCACCCTGGTGCACAACTAACTTCCTCCAGCAAGGCCCCTAGTTTCTACCATTTCCTAGTAATGCCACTAAGTTATGAATCCATCAAGGGATTCATGTGTGAGAGTGAAGTAGAATTATTGGGCTATGTTAATTTATGGGTTTGTATCATGCTTTCTTTCTAAGATGTGGACTTACAGACACACATACATGTGATGGTTTGTATTTTGTCAGCATGATCCAAGAGGGAGCTTCACTTGAGAAAACGCCTCTCTCAGATTGGTCTATAGGAAGAGGCTCTCGACCTGTGGGTTGCAACCCCATGGGGGTCAAATGATCCTTTCATGGGGGTTGCATATCAGATATCCTGTATATCAGATATTTTCATGACGATTCATAACAGTAGCAAAATTACAGCCAAGTAATTTGTGGTTGGAGGTCACCACAACATGAGGACAGTATTAAAGGGTTGCAGCATTAAGAAGGCTGAGAACCACTGGCTTCTAGGGAAGTGTGTGGGGCTTTTATTTATTAATGATTGATATGGGGGGTCCAGACTCCTGTGTGTGGTGTCATTCTTGGTTAGGTGGTACTGGGGTGTATAAAAAAGCAAACTCAGAGCAAGCCAGTAAGCAGCATTCCTCCATAGCCTTTTTTCCAGTCCCTGACTCAAGTGCCTGCCTTAGTTTTCCTCAATGGAATATAAGCCTTGATATCTAAGCCAAAAAAATAATCATTTCATCTCTAAGTTGCTTTTGGTCATGATGTTTATCACAGAAATAGAAAGCCAACTAAGACTGTGTGTGAATGTGTGTGTGTGTGTGTGTGTTTAAGTACATGTATATGGTTTTCCTTTGTACCCAAGTAATTGGCAAATAAAATCTTTTTCATCCAACCACAAGTCCATTAGCTGGCAACTAAGCCTCTAAACCTGAGTGTTTGTTTCTAGGGTCTTTTTTATCCATGGAAGTGAATGTCTTAAAGGCAGAGGTTGGGTTACTTCGTAAAGGGCTGCGTGTAGCTAGCATGGTTATGGTTCTTTGGTCTTGACACTCCCTACGGCTTCTCAAACTACAAGGAAAGAAATGAAAGCAAACCTCATATGCACTCCATAATTCTCCAGGATGGGTAAACAGAGGAAGGATAACCCAGATTGTTTGGTATTCTCTTCTCTTAGTTCGTGTTCATGAAAGTGGCTACTTAAGGCATGAGATCCATGCTTCTATCAGTAGCAAACAAATCCTCTGTGCCTACCAAGGTTTGCCCTGAGATGCTAGGATTTTTAAGACTGCCTTTTATTATGAAAAGAAAAGTTTTAAAAAAATAAGGGGTCATGTATGTCAGGATCCTTGAAGCTTCTCCGGGAATGAAAGGTGTTATATCCATTAATTCTGACAACTGGCCCATTTTTAAATGAGCCATCAGGGCGGGGTGCAATTCTAGTGTCTTAGATGACACATGTTTCAACGACACCTTCAAACACAGTAAGCATGTGTCTTTTAGTTATTGTGTAGACTGGCCGGCAAAGGGGGAGCATTCTCAGAATTTCACTATACCTGGTTTGGATTCCTTTTTCCTACACCTACGTTTGATTCATTGTTACAGAGAAAATTAAACCTTCGTGGGTGACACGGTTCTTAAGATCTAAATTCCAAGCACAGTAATAAAAACAGCAGCCCTTTTAAAAAAAAAAGGCTCAGCATCTCATTCATTCCCTTCACGAAGATTGTGATTGTTACTCTCCATGAAGTTCAGCTAACGTTACAGGAGAGCGCAGTGGCTCATACTAAGTGTTTTCAATGTTCTCTTGCTCAGATATAAGCTGGAAATTAAAATGCCATTTTTGCCATTTAGCTTTATGACTAATTATTGCCTAAGTGGCAATTGGATTTCTTCGTTGGGCGGTTTCACTGTGAACCACAAAATAGGATTGCTTATCTGAAAGTTTACTGCAAAACCAAGCCCTGAGACGAATTGCAAACAAGCAATTGAAATTGGGTGTTTTCAGCCTTCTTACTGACTGTATATTCTCTTAATTACACAGTCTGCTTGGTGAAACTTACAGACAAGAGTCTGTTCTCCTGTTCTCCTTGGTGAATGCTGGGGCAAGCCAGTAGACCCTCGTGTGTGTGTGTGTGTGTGTGTGTGTGTGTGTGTGTGTGAAATATATATATGTATATATGTACATATATTTTTTCAGGAACACACACACACACACACACACACACACACACACATCTTCCTGAATTTGACCAGGTAGTCACAGCTGATGATCTATTTCCAGGGTAAGATTTGGGTATCTTCCTTTGTTCCTGAAATCAGAGCAGGATTAACTTTCTGTATTTGTCTGACATAAATCTGAGATGCTTTGCAAAGACAAGAATAATGAAAGCAGGAATACAGGGGAAATGTAATCCTGCCATTACTGACAATCTCAGCCCTTGATGTCATGGAAGCAGTGTGCAGCTGTCCAAAGATAATGAAGGGAACAGGGAGGCTTTTCACCTGTGTGTAGACGGCCGTCTGCTTAATAGAAATATGAGAGCGTCAAGCTCATTCCATTTGAGTGCTTGAGATTCTGCTTCAATTGAAGATGAAAGCTTAGAGATTCATTACGAATGGGAGCTAAACTGTTGCTATTTTTGGATTCAGATTCTGTTCGTCCTGCGTAGCATTCTTTTAATCTAGTTAATTTGAAACAGCTCAGATGAAAATTATTGCCACATGAAGAACAGTGATTACCAAATGGCCCGGGTAACTTTAGGTTGGTTTAGGATCCTGGAAGGTTTATACCAGCTCAGATCAGGGCAGGAGACAGCAGACATCGGACTGTTCCACAACTCTGAAATCTGTGTGGGATGAACATGCTGTATTTTGAATTTGAGATAGACAAAGAATGTTTTCATAGTGCTGGCAAGAGTTCATTTTTATACTGTCTGTGGTAGAGATTCCAAGCTTGGCTGTGTACCAAGGTACCGAGAAAGCTTTTCCAAACTTGGATGCCTGGCTGCATTCCAGGCCAGAAGATTGGGAGATGCACCACCAGGTTTGACAGTTCAACTCTGTCTCTCCCCAAAACTTTAATTGGCTTTTGAAGTAGAGAATGATTGTTGTCAGCGTGTGAGCCCACACATGTAATCGTAATCAATGTTCTCGACCAGGATATAAGGCTGAGAGCAGCAGTTAATAGTTTCCCTCCACTAATGACATGCTGCTATTTTGGTATGCCAACTTCTTGTCCCTGATAAGACCTATTGAATAGTATGTTAACTGGAATTTTATTCTGTAGACGAGTGGAATGAGCTGGCAAGGATGACTGTGAATGAGTGTCTCTAGGGGAGAACCATCAGATTGCTTATTACCCCCAGAAAGTTTTGAGACTAGTAAGACTGGTAAGCCACTAAATATACAAAGTCTGGGGGATGTTTCTGACAGCTCCCAGGTTTCATTAAAAATGGAACATCTGCCCTGAGAACAGAGGTGTGCCTCATGACAGAGACTGTAATGGTCCTTCCTTCCTTCCTTCCTTCCTTCCTTCCTTCCTTCCTTCCTTCTTTCCTTCCTTCCTTCCTTCCTTCCTTCCTTCCCTCCCTCCCTTCTCTTGCTCTTTCTTTTCTTTTCTTTCCTTTCTCTCTCTCTCTCTCTCGCTCTCTCTTTCTCTCCCTCCCTTCCTCTCTCTCTTTCTCTCCCTCTCTTTCTTTCTCTCTTTCTTTATATGTGTATGTGTGTGACTGTGTGAATTTATGTGCACTATGTGTGTTCCTGTTGCTCGATGAGGCCAGAGGGTGTCTAATCTTCTGGAACTAAATCACAGACAGTTGTGAGTCACCCAGTGTGGCTGTTTGGAACCCTAGTCCTCTGAGTTCCAAAGCATGCTCTTAACTATTGAGTCTTTTTGCCAGCTCCCATAGCAGAGACTATAAACTGGTGAATGTAATTAAGGTTGCCCAATCTTTGCCAAGACCTGTATTTCTATATCTGGGTTTATTAGATCTGTGTTATAATATGCAGTTTTGAATCTCTAGAGCTGAAAGGCTGCGACTCCTCTTGGGGACCCCTTTGCTTCCACATTCCTCAGGATATATAGCTTCCCTTGTCATTTACTTTGTTGTCTTTGAGAGCTGAACTTATTTCTTCATGACAACAAATGAAGACAAGGTATTTCACCTTTGACCACATACAGCCCAGAATAGCTATGAATGCAACTTAAAACAAGATTGTAAATTTAAACATCAGATATTTTACAGTTTTTTTTCTTTTGGTGACTTAACTGCCTGATTCACAATGCGAACTCTGTAGATGCTATTGGTGCTTCACAATGCTGCAAGGCTAGATGTGCCTCTTAGTCCTTCTGATAGAAACAAAGAGAATTATTGTTGTTGTTCTTTTCAAATTGCAGTATATTTAACAAAGAAATAAGATCCTTTACTATGTTGGTTTCCTAGAATTTCCATAAAGAATTGGAAGCTTATGGTAATAGAACAATGCCTGGGTCCTCTGAAACTTCTAGGGGAGAATTCTTCTTGGATCATCCAACTTCTAGTAGCCTCATGCATTCTATGGTTCACAACCATAGGACTTCTGTCCGTGCCTCCTCTTTCATATGTTCTGTACCTCTGTTTTATGTAGCATATTTTCTTATAAGAAGACTGGGTTTAGTAGATCACATCTCACTTAAGTCTACCATGATCTTATTTCCAAATGGGAGACTAGCACAACAGCATATATACATAATTTGGTTACAATTATATAATCGTATCTATGCACACACACATCTATTTGGTTATAATTCCATACTCACGTGCAGTCTGACTGGTGTGACCTGTGTCCTAGAATTCTATGTGGAATGAAGGTAGGGTGGTGGACAGATGGACTGATATCCACCCACAGTGGTCTTGTTTTACTTTTTTATTATGCATATTCCCCATATTATCATATCTCTATGAATGTCTGTTTATATATTTCTACCTTGTTCTCCCAGAAAGCTTTTACATACCTTGGAGCTTGTCATTGAAACTTCTAAAGAAAATCAGTGTGTTTAGGAAATGAGCATAGATATCAGAATTGCCAAAGCATACTTTCTGATTTACATTAGTGCTACCATGCTGCTAGGAGAGAAGGGGTTCTTTCAGTTCCTTGGTGATGTTGTGCCGTGTGCATCCCACATTAGCCACTTTGTTATCATCACTGGGCAGTGATGTGGGCCATGCTCCTCCTATGTTAGCCACTTTGTGATCATCACCGTGCTACACAAAACTATCTCATGGCTTGACCATGTCTGAACACATCAGGTTTTAAGCATTTGTATTGCTGATTCAAGTGAGTCCTACCTCTGTATGAGAACTGACCTTTCTGAGAATTTACTGTATAACTAAAGTCACTTAATGTATAAAACACGGTTCTTCAACTAAAAAAAGAAAAGAAATATTCTTGGGATCAGAGAGATGACTCAACGCGTAAGGCACCTGCAATCAAGCTTGACAACTTGGTTTGACATGGAAAGAAATTACTTCTGAAAGTTGTCCTCTGACTTTTTTAATGTAAACCATAACATGTATGCACACAGGCGTACACATGCACAGTAAATAAATGTTATAAATCTTGTAAAAAGGCTCTTATTTGTTAAACTTAAGTATTTTATTTTTATCTCCTCTGGTTATACACCTTTTACTTAATATATTTTGACCATTTACATTTATTGTAATGAACTTAGGTTTATGTTTCTGATTGTACTAATTCTCTGGTTGTCACTTCTGCCCCTTGCTTCTTTGTTCCTGTTCCAATCCTTCATCTGACTTATTTGAATAATTTATAACATTTTATTTTAATGGTTATTTTGATGTATCTCTGAGTATATTTTAGGAATTGACCTTAGTACGATTGGATTTTTAGTGGTTTCTATTTGACTGTACATACCTTGTTATTCAAGTCTACTAAGAAGTTAATATTTTGATCTTCCAGCAATATAAATACAAGCATATAGACCCTTTTATTTTTTCTTCCTTTTATGTAATAATTTCCATATATATTGCTTTTATATGTGTTGAAGAAATCCCACTAGAAGATGTTGTAATTCTTGCTTTCATGGTCATATATGTCTTTTTTAAAATGGAAAGCAATATGACACCAAATTAAAAAGTTGGTTCAAAACAAAGGCTCGTTCTTTAAATAGGGTATCCAAACAAGATTCCCCCCCCCCCAAGAAGGGAATGCTGGTGTGAAGACTCAAAGGAAGTGGGGTGTCAGATCATGCTATTTGGAGAGCATGTTCTAGGGAAGGGAAGAGATAGTGTTGATCTGCTGAGACAGTGGTGTGTATGAGGGGCACTGCAAAGTCCATTGTGGCTAGTGAGGGTGTGGTGGGGAGGAATGCAGCCACCACAGGAGCCTGAGTACTAGAGAAGGCACTGTAAAAAAAATGGCTACTGTTGCATGCCATTGAGACTAATGTGGGAATGCTTTGCTTGCATGTCCTCTCTTCCAAGGTTATAACAGATAGGAAAGAAAGCAACCTAAACAGCATGAGTCCTGTCTTACAGAAACATGTGCTAGCCACTTTTCTAATTTTGCAAGATTGGCTGAATGGATCATTGAATTATAATTTGTGTGTGTGTGTGTGTGTGTGTGTGTGTGTACATGGATGTGTGCTTGTGTGTTGGTGTATGTGCACATATGTAAGGCCTTGGCTATCATCCTCAGGGGCCATCCTCACCCACTTTTTGCTTTCCCTCCTCAGTCCCAGTGACACAGATTAAGTTGGATGGCCTGCAAATCCCAGGCAACAAGCCTGTCTCTGCTTCTCCAGAACTTCTCTACAAATGTACCATAAAGCCTAACTTCAATGTCTAATTTTTTAAACCCGGGTCCTGGGGCCTTGAACCTAGGTCCTCACACTCAAAAGGCAAGTGCTTTACTGCCTGCTCTATCTTCCCGACACTGCCTCAGGAGCCTGGAGGGCAGTGAAACAATGGCAGGCTAATATTAGGCTGCAGTCAGCCTGCATTTGAGCACCCCTCCCCGTCCCCCACGCTTTTTTAAATCACACAGCAAAAGACCCACCCATTCTCAGGGAGAACAGTTGTCTGGGCATAGGCTGCTTCAGATCAGAATTGCGTTCTTTATGCCTTCTACCATTTAAAGCCATAGCCGGGACTGCTGCACCTCCGTGGACAGTCAGGTGAACGCATTTCATCTGCAAGCGTCACTGCCTGGAGTGATTAGATGTGACCTGGCGAGGTGAATCACGGGGCTACCGTGTGCAAGTGGCTCAAGGACGAGTCCCGTGGTGCCAGTGGGTAGTGGCCCTCCCTTCCCCTTCCTCTTGACATGGCAGCCTTTGGACATCCATCTGGCTTTATTGCCTGAGAGGTTTATTATACTTAGCCCAGCATTCTCCACAGCCTGGTGATATAATTATGATGGTTATCCTCTCCTTATCTTCCCGCACTCTCCCGTTTAGGAGATGAAAACCCCTGGTAGAATTATGTGACAACGAGGGCACGTGCTTTTTCTTCTTTGCAGCCTAATAGATGAACAGCTGGGAGTTAATGAGGTTTTAATAGTGAGTGTGGGGGGCTAGTTGGTTGCAGTTGCTGTCTCTGCTGAACACTCAGAGGTCTCGTTGTTTCCCTATTTCCCTTGAACGTTAGCTTTATTGATACCTGCAAACACCTGCTTGAGATTCACCCAGCATGGAGCAGACATATTTCTCATTGGATCACCTTGGCCTCAGCTGACTCCCCTTTAATTATGAGTTGCTGCCATGCAACTTCGCGGGAGGTTTTATGTCTCCCTTTGTAAAGGACGTCAGAAACGTTCCATGCCACAGAAACGGCTTCTTGCATGAGCGTTCGTATATATTTTTTTTGACCTGCTTCAGGTTTCTGCTACAGCCTTAAGGGCAAAACAAGATAGCGGCCTTCACCCACCACTAATCCAGGTTCTGGCAGCGGTCTTAGCTTCCAGTTCCTATTTATCTTCCTCGCCCGAATTTAAATTTCCTCAGACCTATTCATTTTAAATCCTGAGCAGCACACAAGTTCTTGTGCTGAAAAGAAAAATTACCACGATTAGCAACAACATCTTTACTGCAGTTTGTGGATCACCATGTAAAGCTTGCGGCTCACGCATCCGTATTTTCTCATCTGCAATTCGGAGCTACCTTCCCAGAGCAGCTGCACTAGTGCTCCTGCCAGTTTACAAAGTGGACAGCCAAGGAGCCCTACATTATTAGTCCAGGTTAAGTGGCAGTCGGTGCCGACATATAGGCATGGTTAGACCTGAGACAGTGTCAAGGGTGATGAAGTCACAAGTTCCCAAGGACAGCAGTTTCCTTAACACACATTCAGACCTATGTAGTTTGTATTTTTAAACATAGAGAATATTCTGCACAGAAGCCTACAACTTACTTAAGCTATTTCTGTGGGGCTGAGGTAGAATAGATATGGCAAGAACCATGGAGGTCCCCCTTTTGACTTGGGGGGATTTTTTTTTTGTAATTTATTTAACCAATGAGGTCACCTCTTCTTTATTTAGTTGGTTTTGTGTTTTGGAGAATGTTCTGAATAATTCCGAAAAGCCATGCCTATGATCTCTGTGTAACATTTTATACATATGCCTAGAGAACAAATTTCTGGGAGTAGAATTTCTGAGTTAAGGGTTATCTAAAATTCTAATGCATATTTTAAAATCACCTTAGCATTTTATCATAGTATTTGTAGAGCACAAAAGTAACGTGAAGGATTGCACCTTCCCCTCATGGCTTCTCCTACCGCTTGCATCTTGAAGCTCTCCTGACTGCCAATCTGGGCGTTTCATTTGCATTTCTTTGGTTCTTAGTGAGGTGGAGCAGCTTTGCAAATGGTTATAAGGGGTTTGCATTTCATATCTAGTTTTTGTTTGTTTATGCTTTTCTTGGGTTCTCAACAATATTTTTTCTTAATTGATTTAAAAACTTTTAAAATTTGAGATTATAATATAATTATATAATTTCTCCCTTCCCTTTCTTCCTTCAAAGTGTTCAATATACTTCCCCTTGCTCTCTTTCTATTATATGGCCTTTTTGTTTTCATTAATTTTTGTTGCATACATATGTGTGTATACATATGCATTCCTTAATTGATTTCTAAAGTCCTTATGTATTGAAGAACACATCTTTATATGCTCTGCTACAAATATTTATTTCCAATTAGTCATGTATGTATTTTGGTCTTTCTCCCATTTAAAAATAAAATTTTCCACATAAGTAAACAGTTACCACAAAATTATTCATGATAAATTTGAAAAGCCAAAAGAAGCAACTTTAAGCCCTAACACTGCTATTTATTAATGAGAACCACAATTGTTATTTTGTTATGTGGACTATCTACTCATGTATGTTGTGTGTATATGTAATATCCCCCCATTACTGTCTTTATCTTCTGCAAATTCTAGGTCATCTTAGTTGTCAGAAACAAGTGTGGAAATCCCTGGAACATATCCATTTGTTGACAGTATCACTGCCTCTTTCCATTTTCGTGGATTAAAACACCCAGTGGTTTTGAATGTCTTTTCTTGCTAAATTCCTTCTTGGGAAGCTGCAGTGGGCTGTGTCCTGCTCTGTGCTGTCTTTACAGGGTAAACTGCTGTGGGACAATGGTCTTGTACCCTGTAAAGATTTGTCACTTGTATTGGTTTAATAAAATATTGATTAACTAGCAGCCAGGCAGGAAGTAAAGGTGGGGTGACCAGGCAGGAAGTATTAGTTTGGGCCACCAGAACAAGAGAATTCTGGGAAGAAGAAAAGCTCAGTCTACAGTCCTCACCCAGATGCAGAGGAAGCAAGATGAGACTGCCTCACTGATAAAAGGTACCAAGCCATGTGGCTAACACAGACAATAATTATGGGTTAAGGTAATATATCAGAGTTAATAAGAAGCCTTAGTTAATAGGTCAATAATTTTATAGTTAATATAAGCCTTTGTGTTTGTCTTTGGGATGAATGTCTGCAGGACCAAGCAGGACAGAAACCTCTGTCAACAAATGGCACCAACGTGGACAACTAAATCCACTTAAAACCTGAGAGAGCTTGGGAAGTAATTTTAGACACAAAAGAACAGAGTTATGCAGACAATAAAATGAGAAAAAAGGAAAGGAAGTAAAAATATCATCATGGAAGCTGCAGTGTTACCCAACAAGTCCCTTGGTCCATACATTTCTACTTGCAAGTGTTTGTTGCAAAGAGTCATTGGCCTGGTTTGACACCCCTAGTCTGCACTGGTCTCCACAACATGTTCGATGCTAGGCCCCCACTAGTACTCTTCCTGGACATTGTGCTTGTACTTTGTGTTGCAGAGATTCTGCAGCTTTGGGTCTGCAGGTCAGGTACCTTCACGGGCTTCAGTGGATCATAGATGGGATGGATGCTGGGGCAGGCCAAGTCATTAACCTGGGTCTATGGCCGGAGCCATGTGGATTCTTTAGGGGACGAGGCCTGACAATAGCATGAACAAGCTCTCCTTGTGACAAGGCCCTAGAGAGACCCCAATCCATTGGCAAAGCCTGTGGACAATTCACTTCATAATTCTGGGCATCACCCAAGAACATATTTTTCATGTGGTCTCCTTACTTTTGCTATACAAACCATATTGCTGGTTGCCTTTCCTCTCACTTTCTCAATCAGAGATAAAATAGCTATTACAAAAGGAAAATGTTCCCCTGATGACCATCTTCTGAGTGAGCCAGAGGGAAAGTTGTTAAAAATATACAGTGGACCTGATACTCAGGTTTGACCACAAGTTCAGACTTCTCAAGACAGGATGTCACACCCCATGACTATACTGAAAGACTCACAATAGCTCATGAAGTTTAATATTACATATTTGCATAACTATTCTGGAGAGAATGATTTTTAACCACAAGAGTCTTGGAGAAATGCTAATAAATAAATGATATCAAGAGTTAATGGGAACAGTTTAGGAAAAGGGAATGAAGCAGAATCACAGAAACCCTTAATGCTCCCATTTCTAAGAGCTATGCCAAAACTGTAGGAAGTTCAGAGGAGAAGGACATGAGAACAAGGGATAAACAGTGCCAACTATTAAGAGCAAGTTTCTAAGTTATGCTTTTAGAATGATAGAAAAAACCTGGCATATCCCCATAGGACATAATGTATACAGAATATAGAATGAATTGATCCAGCTTCAGCTGGTGAGTTGATTGTGAGAACCCAGATGTAAATATTAACCATACCAGATGTAAATATTAACCACCAGCGACAAAGCTGTCCCTCATCCTGCATGACACTGTAAACACAAATGCTGCCAACTGGGCACACTGTCCTACCTGTAGGTATGTCTAGTAAGAAACTTCCTTTGTTTCTTGGAATAGTGCTTATTCTTCTAACATTAGAGCAATAGATACAATAGGTAATGGTTGCCTCTTGGTGGGAAAGTTGGGAGACAGAAGAGGAAAGAAATAAAGGAACAAACTGGCAGTTATTGTAACCATGTTTAGAAACTCAAGGAAACAAATTTGATCGTAAAACTGTTAGTGCAAACCATTGAAATTGTATAAATAAAAACAGCCCAAGCTATGTGGGGGCCACATGTTTGACACAGGTGGTGGCAGTTTCTGCATTGTGCCGACTTCATACATCCATCCCATGTTGGAGCAAAGCTCACAGCAGCTCTTGGTCTGGGCAGCTATAGGGTGGCCTGCCAGATGAGAAATGAACAGCTGTTCCATGCTCATGATTTTAAGCCTGGCTCTCCCACACCTCTGCTAGCAGGGTTGGCTCTGTTGGGCTGCTCTGGCAGGGTGCAGGGCCTGCTCTGCCAAGTGTTGTAGCTGGAGGGGATCAGGATAGCTCTCCCATGGTGGGGTGGCTTCTTTCCCCTTCCCATGCTTTCACAAGACAGATGAGAAATGGGGACAACCCTCCTGCGCTCACAAGCCTAAGCTAAGGCTAAGCTTTTATAATTAATAATAAGTCTCTGCTCCATTGTTTGTGGGCTGATGATCCCAACGAGAAGTACAGCTACAGTAGATAACATATCTGCTATTTAATGGCTACCTTTAATTCACCATGTAGTCCTTTACTGCATATTGTAACTTCTAATATGCTTTGCTTTGAGTCTAGGTTTGTTTTACTGTTCGCTGCTATTCCTTTTCTGTTCTTTTATTCCCTGGTTCTTGCCCAATTTTTTTGGTAGAATTTTTGGAGTTCTGTTTTATTTTGCTTCTGTATTTCATCTGCACTTTTGAGGATAAGATTCTGAATTGTGGGTTTGGGAGATGGATATGTGGGTGAAGTCCTTGCTGTACAGGCATGAGGATGTGAATTTGAATCCCCACAACCTGTGTAAATCAAGATGGAGTAGTGCACATCTGCAAACCCAGCATTCCTATGACAAGATTAGGGGCAGAGAAAGGAGAATCCTGGGAGGTATAGGCTAGCCAGCCTGGCACACATAGCTGTTGGGGGAGGCTGCTTGTTCATTTCTCAGCCACCCAGACTCCTGAAATAATCACACAGAAATCTGTATTAATTGCAATACTCTTTGGACAATAGCTTAAGCGTATTTCTGGCTAACTCTTATATCTTAAATTAACTCATTTTTATTAATCTGTGTATTGCTATGTGGCTGTGGCTTACCGGAAAGGTTTGGGTAGGCTCCAGCAGAGGTGTCTGTCTCTGTGGCCAGCTACATGGCTTCTCTTTGACTCTACCTACTCTCTCTCTATGTATTTTCCAGCCTGGCTATGTTCTGTTAGGTCACTGGCTGAAACACCCTTATTTATTAACCAATAAAAGCAACACATAGACATGAGGGCTTCCCATAGCATTCCCCTTTTCTGTTTGAATAAAAAGGAAATTTTAAGTTTAACATAGTAAAATTACATTTAACAAAATAGTTAAATGTAATTAAGAATCAATAATTACAGTTATAATATTTATATCTACTTTATCTTTTATCATAACTAAGGATAACTATAATTATAACTCTCTATTCTTCAACTCCATCAAAGACTCCAGAAGGATATAATGTTACTTAAGTAAACAGGAAGTGCATTGTAAGCAACTTCCAAAATTCTAGAATTGACAGAGACATCTCCTTGCCTGGACAGTCACCCAGAATTCTGTAACATTTCAGTACCCATTTTCAGCCTACTGCCCCATGGTCTCTGGCAGACTTTTCCAAGAAGTAGGAAATTTCAAAGACAGTTCCATCTATATTGGCAGTTTGTCAGTCACTTTCTTTTCTATCCTGTAGAATGTCTTGCAGACTCTTTCATGAAGCAGGAACCCTGAAGGACTGTCTCACCTTCTTTAGGCACTTCAGCAGTCATTTTTTTGAGGGTCCTGGAAGTCCAGTCCATACAGCATAAAATCAAGCAGTCCAGACAAGAGCAGTGTCTTACCCAAATGGTTAACAAACTCATAAGGAGCCTCTTCAATGCCCATCTTCCTGTTGAAATAATTGGTGCAGCCAGGAGCAGATGTGTCTCATTGTCATGAAAGTCTAAGGTTTTCTTTTCTCTCTCTCTCTCTCTCTCTCTCTCTCTCTCTCTCTCTCTCTTTTTTGATTTTCGAGACAGGGTTTCTCAGTAGCTTTGGAGCCTGTCCTGGAACTAGCTCTTGTAGACCAGACTGACCTTGAACTCACAGAGATCCACTTGTCTCTGCCACCCGAGTGCTGGGATTAAAGGTGTTCGCCACTACCACCCAGCTAAAATTTAGGTTCTTAAAACAGTCTTCAGCTACAAAATGGTGCCAACCCGAACAACTACATCCACATAAAACCTTTGGGAAGTAATTCTAGACACAAAAGAACAGAGTTAAGCATGGCTTTTTGGTAGCAGCACTTTTCTCTGGTGGGGTCTATTTGCTTAAGACAAGCACATCACATTTAAGAGAGGTTCGTGACTTAGCTTTAGCTGCAAAAACCTTGCAGCTCTTTTGAGAGGCCCCACCACCAAACACTTAAATGGTGTTTATGAATAGCCTATAGTATGCTTTTTGGTGATGGCAGGGACCTTGGGACTCCATAGAGTTGTGGTAATAAACATAGCTCCTGCCAGTACCTCTACCATGAAGCTAGACTCTCAGAAGGCTAAGAAATGGGGTGGATCCAGCCGTCAAAGCCACGGCTTTAATTGCAGCCACATCACTTAGCAAATTAAAGACTTGTGTGGTCAGAAAAAGAGAGATAATACAGTAAAGATAGATTCAGATAAAAAAAAACTTCTAAATGTTTTGCAGTGTGTTTAAAAATATATGAAGGCTTGGGAGAGAAAAGAAAAATGATAAAGTCCTTAAAATAAAAAAGAAAGAGAGTAGTTGGATATGGTGGCACACACCTTTAACCCCAGCATGTGGGAGGCAGAAGCAGGTGGATCTCTGTGGTTTCAAGGACAGCCTGATCTACAGAGTGAGTTCCAGGACAGCCAAAGATATACAGTGAAACCCTATCTCACAAAATCAAAAAATAAAAATAAAAGAAATAGAGTTTAAAATAAAGCTATATAAAGATGGAAAATACACAGAATCTGATTCTGTATGTGATTGTATTGTCTTTGAACTGTTTGATGGCTGAGGAAGGATAAACAGCTGCTCAAAAGATATTTAATTATAGATGTTGTTGGATTAATCCAACATATATATTTTGAAAATGCCTTGATTTAAAAATTTATGTCAAAAGATACTTTGGAGAAGAGGTTTTGCTTTTATTTCCACTGAAAATGAGAGGTTGTGGATTGATTCTGGGTTACAAAAAATCAAGTTTGATCAAGGAAGACGCCCTGAGAAATCTCTCATAGGAATGGATGGCCTGGATGATCCAACATTTCAGAGGACCTCTGTTGGCGTGTCCTCTGAGTTCTACATCCAGAACAGCCTCAAGACTGCTGGCTGAGATGATCAAGCCTCAGAGAATATTCCAGTCAGGAGTTGGCCACAATCCTAAATTTTCTATTTTTCCCATAAGATTATCAGTGCTCCCAATCAGCAGGAAGTAGCCTAGAAAACTATGTCCACATTCCTAAAAAATAGATTATGGATGTTTGTCTTTGTTTAGAGTTTTGGTTACAAGTTGTTATGGATAATGGTCTGGAAAAAAGGATAATAACAAAGGATCTTAGATTCAGAGTTCTTGTTTTGAAAAAAGGGGGAGAGTGCTATGGGACAGTGGCCTTGTACCCTGTAAAGATTTGTCACTTGTCTTGCTTTAATAAAATGCTCATTGGCCAGTAACCAGGCAGGAGGGATAGGCAGGGCAACCAGAACAAGAGAATTCTGGAAAGAGGAAAGGCTGAGTCTGAAGTCACCCAGCCACAGAGGAGCAAGAGGAGAATGATTCACTGATAAAAGGTACCAAGCTACGTGGCTAACACAGACGAGAATTATGGGTTAATTTAAGATGTAAGAGTAAATATGAAGCCTGATGTAATACGCCAACAAGTTTGTAATTAATCTAGACCTCCGTGTATTTCTTTGGGCCTGAATGGGTGCTGGACCAGGCAGGACAGAAACCTCTGTCAACACACAGTCTTAGAGAATAGCAAGAGATCACATCTTAGACAAAGTAGAAGGCAAGGAGTGATGCCTGAAGTTGTCCTCTGACTTCCACACTAGTATCATGGCCAAACATGTACCCCCCTCCCCCAACATACACTCACATACCTGCACACACACAAAATAGATTCTAGGTTTGCTTTTACTGTTGCTCCAGCATCTCTGGGTCAGTCCATTCTCCCTCCCCTCTCCTCTCCCCTCTTCCCTTCTTAGACTAGAACTTGCAATGGAGACCAGACTGGCCTTGAAGTCACAGACATCTTCCGGTCTCTGTCTTCCAAGTGCTAAGTGCTGGGACTAAGCACATGCATTGCCATGCCCAGAGCATTTTCTCATGTGAATCTCATCACTTTGCATGGATATCCAGGTGTGTGTGCACAACAGGGAGACTGAGCTGAACATTGATGCTCAGAAACAGGCCACATTTTCGTTTTAGCTGTTGACTTCAGCCAGTCTCACCTGAAGGTGAGCTGTGTTTGTGGTTTGCTGTGGCCCACATCGCCTCTGTCTCCCACAACTTCCCATGTCTTTAGCCGAAGGTTGCTGGGTTGCTGCCTTGGTCAGTGCTTTACCTGCGAGCACTCTCTTCAGAGCGTCTACGATATTCCCAGCTTGAAAGGTCCATCTGTCACCTGTGTCACAAAGATGTCCTTCCTTCTTGTGCCTGTCCTTCCCCATTGGTCAATGGGAGCTACTTGTTACCGTGCACAACCCCAGCCTTAGAAACAGTGCTATTTCTTGGCTTTTCTCTAGCCTCGCTGCAGGCAGGCCCAATATGGTGCTTTTTTTTTTTTTTTTTAATGCTTCTGCTCTTGCTTCTTTGCTAGCTGGACTTTCCCTTTTATCCAGAGAGAATTAGGTTTGGAGTGGGAACCAGTTGCTCCCCACCATGGTAGCTGGCTTCTGTTTTCATCACTGTGAGGTCCTGTAAATGAGGGTTCTTTCTTCTCAGGGTGTTTGGTGCCTTGGGAAGGAGGGTCAGCTGCCCCCCCCCCCATAGGCACTTTCTGGCCCCTGTCTTTGATGTGACTCTTGCAGAGTGTGTGAGAAGATTCCAGAAAGACCATGCTTTATGCCTGTTCCCCGGTGTACCACATCTAGGACCTTGTTAAAGAATAAGTGCACATCCTGCCTCCCCAGTCCCATGTGAGCGGGGCAGTGGAGGGGAGGACTTTCTCAGTCTACCTTTTGTCTTTAGGAAGTAGGTAAAAATTTTGCTGCTTTCTTATGACTGACTTTTAGCGCAGTCTCACTTCCACAAAAAGCAACTCATGCCCTCAGAGGCCTTCAGCATCCTTTGGAATGGACTTCCCTCAACTTCCTTGTGATCCTCTGATGGGCTCACAGGAGTTACAGTTTTGCCAGTTTTTCTAGCTTTGTTCATTGTTGCTTTGGTGGGAGCTGTTCTCTTTGCAGCTTTCTATGTCTTAAGCACCAGTGTGGAGTTCCTGTCTGCATTTTGAGTTTTCTTTTTGCTAGTTATAGTTATGTAATTTTTTCACACACATATATAATTTTCTCTCTTTATGCTTTGATTTGATGTTTTGATTAGGGCTTCTCTAGTATAAACAAACAGAAAAGAACCATGTTCCTTCATACCACGTTTACATTTTGTTATTTTACAATTCAAAAATTGAATCCACCCGTGCAACATGATATGTTAATTCACATGGATTTCCCTCCAGGAAACTATCTAGTCTACCCATTAGTTGGATAACTCAGCTTTGCTGTATGACTTCTCAAATGTGGGCAGTCCTGGGTAAAAGGCAGAGCAAGTCCCATGCACAGTCTTGAGCTGTGGGAGTGTCCTTTTCCAGTTATTTACTGCTCAAATGGGCAACACATGGAAATGGTTTCCTCCAGTCTGTGCCTTCCAATGTTCTGTATGTCTTCTAAGAGGCTTCCTTTTCAGTACAAATGTTCTTTAAGTTACATCTGGCATTGTCTTTTCTGTCTGTTACTAGGGTTCAAACCCAACATTTCACACTTGCCAGGCAATTGCTCTGCCCATGCTAGGGTTATGTCTTGATCTACTCATTGTCAGATAATAATATTGTCAGTTGAACACATACTTAGCAGGGTGGAGATTCTTGGGAAGCCTGAGGTCCAGGGTTCACTCCTTAGTATCCCCCAAAACAACCCTTAGAAGCTACAGCTCACAAATCAGATAGCACAGCTGCTGACCATCCTAGCTGAGCACCACGTCTAACTGAGTCCTGGTTGTTTGGTTATTTCCTCTCATGCTCCTGTGGATGACTGGGAGTTAATGATACCCAGCATCAGGGAGGAGAATTGTACTATATATCGTTTTAGTTCGGGGAAAGATCATCACGGAAAATTCCAAGTAGACTTTCCACTGACGGAAAATCACTTTCACAGTGTGTGCTATCCCGAAGTTGTAAAAAGTTGAACCATTATAATCAGGGGCTTTCAGCATCTTCACCTGCTCTATGACTGAAGACAGGGTGTGGGCTCTAGTGTTTATTTCAGACCTCTTATATCCCTGTCGCAGGCCTAGGATGACTGTTACAATCCACGTTATGGAATGAGCCAGTGAAGTCTTTCCTTAGTTAGAGGCTTTCTGGTGACATCATGGTGACAACCTAGTTGTGCTCTCAGGCCTTTCTTTTGTCAGCTTCTTACTTATTTATGTTCTTCTGTCCCAGGTTCTTCTCCACAAGCTCCTCTAGTAGGAACTCTCAACAGTTCACTAAGCTTTGAATTAAAGTTAAATTGCCCCCATTCTGCCATTTTAGTTTACTTGGTGTGATTTAACAAAGAGTGCATCTGGTCTTTGTCCCTGCTTCCTCGTCCAGAGCTAAACAAAACAGAACATTTTAAAAAACCCAAATAAAAATTCTGAAAGTTCTAGAATGCAGTCCCTCCCTTAATGCAACTACATAGGCTCAAGTTGGGTCACTTTCTGACCTCAGTCTGGAGCTAGGTAGCGATGAATAAACAGCGGGTGAGAGGGTTGGAATTCCCACACTCAGGTAGGCTGGAGAGACCCAGAGAGAGAATTCTACCTCTCCACCAGTGACCCATGTTTCAGGAGATTTCAACAAAGTGGTGGGCACTGAAGTTACCTTAGTTCCTTAGGTGCTAAAGGAGAACATTGAACACCACATCCAAGAGAGAGGGTGAGAAAGACTCAACCCTTGCCCCATAAGATTCTTTATCACGAGCTAACCAAGGCAGAGTCCTCCTGGGTTGAATCATTCAGGGATCATGAGACCACCAAGGCCTCACTCAGTTCCCTTTGCTTATACAGTACTTGATGAAACACTGTCTTCTTTTTTCCCATTCCTCAAAGGAACTTTTCCAGGAGTGTCACCCCCTCTACAGTCTACTTGACTCTGTCCATCTTAGAAGATGCTGTCAATTTTTTTCCTACTTTTACCACATTAAGAAGGACCCTTCTGTCTTAATTTTTTTATAACATAATTCTTTATCAATTCTTTGGGAACTTCACACCATGCACCCCAATCCTGCTCACCTTCCAGTCTCTATATATCTGCCTCTCATCCTTGCAGCATCTTCCCACCCCCAAAATTAATTAAAAACAGAACAAAACAAACAAAAACCCACCTTGCTCCTAGATCCTTCTCACCACTCCGGCACCTCTCTTCCTTTATCCCAGTTGTGCTGAGAACTATGGCATGTCATGCAGTCTACCCTTTTGTCCAACCAGCCCCTCCTGCAAATGCTCATTGCAATGAGTTGTTAGTCTGGGTCAAGTTCTTTGGCACACCATCATCACTGGACCCTCATCAAAACTCCTCTCAGATATCCTGCTGTTGCCCTGAGTCATGGAGATCCTGTGGCTATGCATGGTTCCACAGGACCAATTCCTTTTCACTCTCTAGCAGGTCAAAGATGGGCTAGATGTTAGGGTGGGCCAAACCAAGGTCCAGGAGGTGGGCCTGGTTAGTAGCTGAGCTGGTCAGGCTGGGATACAGGGACCACCCCATTCAGATGGGGGTGGGTTTTCCTCCCCCTAGTATGTGGGCCAGCTCTCCCATGGAGGGCTGGGCCAACTCTCCTGCTGTAGTAACTAGTGTGGGGTAAAGCTAACTATCTCAGGGCTGGTGAAGGGCAGGATTGGCTCAGCACAGCTCTCGGATTTCAACATGCATGGTTTCTATGGCTCCTTGTGGTAACACCGGCCGTGGACATCAACAAGACCCAAGCTGCAGCAGGACCATGGACCCAGACATGGCCCTTGGAGTAGCTTGGGCCTTGATATCACTGTGGCTGTGTTGATAGTGCAGGTCACCCAGAAGAGCAGTGTGATCCTGGCAGCAGCATGATCCTTGGATACCAACATGTTCTCAGGTGGATGATCAGACACCAGGCATCTGCACAGCCCTCAGTTG